>NC_134400.1:158128943-158842347 GCF_050003625.1 Haematobia irritans
TTAGAAAATTTTGTCAAAATTTTATTTCTATAGAAAATTTTGTCAAAATTGTATTTCTATACAAAATTTTGTGAACATTTTATTTCTATAGAAAATTTTATCAAAATTTTATTTCTATGGAAAATTTTGTCAATATTTTATTTCTATAGAAAATTTTGTCAACATTTTATTTCTATAGAAAATGTTGTCAACATTTTATTTCTATAGAAAATGTTGTCAACATTTTATTTCTATAGAAAATTTTTTTAAAATTTTATTTCTATAGAAAATTTTGTCAAAATTTTATTTCTTTAGAAAATTTTGTCAAAATTTTATTTCTATAGAAAATTTTGTCAAAATTTTATTTCTATACAAAATTTTGTCAAAATTTTATTTCTATAGAAAATTTTGTCAAAATTTTATTTCTATACAAAATTTTGTCAACATTTTATTTCTATAGAAAATTTTATCAAAATTTTATTTCTATAGAAAATTTTGTCAATATTTTATTTCTATAGAAAATTTTGTCAACATTTTATTTCTATAGAAAATGTTGTCAACATTTTATTTCTATAGAAAATTTTGTCAAAATTTTATTCCTATAGAAAATTTTGTTAAAATTTTATTTCAATGGAAAATTTAGTCTAAAATGTATTTCTACGGAAATTGTTGTCTAAATCTTATTTCAATAGAAAATTTTGTCAACATTATATTTCTGTAGAAAATTTTGTCAAAATTTTATTTCAATAGAACATTTTGTCAAAATTTTAATTCTATAGAAAATTTTGTCAAAATTTTATTCCTATAGAAAATTTTTATCAAATTATATTTCTATAGAAAATTTTTGTCAAATTATATTTCTATAAAGCCACCGTGGTGCAATGGTTAGCATGCCCGCCTTGCATACACAAGGTCGTGGGTTCGATTCCTGCTTCGAGCGAACACCAAAAAGTTTTTCAGCGGTGGATTATCCCACCTCAGTAATAAGAGAGAAGTTCACCAATGTGGTATCACAATGGACTGAATAGTCTAAGTGAGACTGATAGTTCGGGCTGTCACCTAACTTAACCTATTTCTATAAAAAATTTTGCAAAAAATTTATTTCTATATAACTTTTGTCAAAATTTTATTTCTATAGAAAATTTTGTTAAAATTTGATTTTTTATCAGTTTTTGCCAAAAACTGATTTGGTTTTTATTTTTATTTTTATAAAAAAATTAAATATCTCTTAATTGGAGTGGAATATTTTGTAAAATCTACCAAAACATCAAGAATTCTTTCAATCTACCAAACAGTAAAGAAACTAAAATTTTTGGCTGAATTCTACCAACTGTGGCAACCGTGATCCAGCAGCCCTGTCATACTGCACTTAAATATTCCCTTGGAGTAGGGTGTATACAGTGACAGTCTGATTGGGACTTGAGGTTTTGGAAATAGTGAGGTAAACTCTCATCCTCCACCATTTTATAACTTGCCTTTAGCCATTAAAGGGACACTGCTGCCTGTCTTAAAATACAATCTGCTCTGTTTTCATTTGAGACCGTAGTCACCGCAACTTAATGATGCAAACAACATGATTTTACTGGCCTCCTTCCTGGTAATGGCTTGATTGGATATCTAGGAAGCACTCATCGGTAGCATTGACAAAGAGAACAGGTTAAGCCAGACGTTTTTTGTCAACCGCAAAGACCAACGAAAAAGTGTTACCTCATTAATATGACATTGTTTCCTCATCCCTGTACCAACAGCAGCCTCCTTGAAGACAATGATGATATTCTTGTCACATTATTTCTTTTGAAAACAACCAGCAAAATTCGAAACCATAAACTTTTCTAGGGTGATTTAAAATAAAATTTATTTTTAAGGACAATTGCTTTTTACAAAGTAATTAAGTAACACTTCAAAGGATTGTTTATTGTTTTGAGGATAGGGAGAAGTGAGAGAAACTATGGGAAGGTGGATTGGTATAAAAATCTCTTGCCAAAAAGTTTTTCGAATCGTAGGAGGGTTGTATATACGAAACAGAGAGAAATGTGTCCACTGGACCAAGTGGAAATAGATGCGGTTCCAGATTTATATGTGAAAGATAGATTTTTGAGTCCTCTATCTGATGGTATAATCGGATATTACAAAATGTGTTTGGAAATCTCAATATATGGCCTGGAATAAAGTGCCCCTCGAGCCAAATGGAAAAAGTTGGGTTTCCCGATTTATACGTATGTAATAGAGAGATATTTTAATTCTCTATCAATTTTAGTAGTACTCAAATTTAGTACCTAGTACCAAGTTTATTCTTTATTAGGGTTTTCTGTTTTTTATTCATCAAAGTCCGTTAACAGGCGTGTTAACGACGTTTTTTTTTTTTTTTTTGTTTGAAAATTGAGACTTGACCTTAAGTCGTTAACATATATAGCAATACGGATTTTTTTACACTACTATTTTACTCATTTGAATTGTAACGCCAGATAACCTCAAACAAAGCCTAAAGGGCGCTGAGGTACAAAATATTGTAATATTTCATAACTAATGTTAAATTCTAAATAAATAAAAAAAAATCAAAAGACTTAACACATGGGGTCTATAACAAAACATGGACCGATCCACACCATATCCGCTACACCTATTTACGAACCTCTACATTTTGAATTTCAGGCACATAGGATAAAAATTACGATGTCTAGAAGCCCAAGAAGTCAAATCGGGAGATCGGTCTATATGGGGGTATAGCAAAATGTGGATCGATACGCCCCATAATCGACTTACATATGTGTGGACACAAAACGCCTCTAGATTTTGAATTTCAGGCACATCGGATAAAAATTACGATATCTAGAAGCCCAAGAAGTCAAATTGGGAGATCGGTCTATATGAGGGAAAATACCAAAACATGGACCGATACACACAATCTTCGCACACTTACATATATGTGGACCTAAAATACCTCTAGATTCCAACTTCAGGCAAATCGGATAAAAATTAACGTTTGTACAAGCCCAAGAAGTCAAATCAAGAGATCGGGCTATATTGGACCTACACCGAAATATGGACCAATACACACCATCTTTCGCACACTTCTTTATGAACCCAATATACCTCTGGATTTTGAATTTCAGGCAAATCGGATAAAATTACAGTGCCTAGAAGCCCAAGAAGTCAAATCGCGAGATCTGGTTATATGGCGGCTATACCAAACCATGGACCGATACACACCATATTCGGTACACTTATTTATAGACGCAAAATACATCTAAATTTTGAATTTCAGGCAAATCGGATAAGAATTTGCGATGACTACACTCACAGAAAAAACATGTTTGGACATGGTTGCCGCAACCATTTAATGCTTATCTAGAGTAGGTAATTGTCGCGAAAACCATGTATTTTGTCTTTTTTTAAATTAACTTTCGAGCGGAGAAAAATATATGTTGTCAATAAGCATTTAAATGGTTCTCAAATGCCGCAAACATGTTCTATTATTTAAATGATAGAATTTGAGACCATTACACGGTCGGGAAAATCACGTACCTGACCATCCAATTTTTTGACTTTTTACATTGTCACCGCAAAAATAGCTCCTATCATATTATTTTGCTCTTCGAATATGATTGTGACAATCATGTTTCTTCTCTGCGTGTAGACGCTCCAGACCACAAATTGGGGAGTCGGTTAGTATGGGGCTATATGAACATCTGGACCGAAATAGCCCAACTTCGTTCGAACTTGAATTTATGCACCATTACAGATCTATAGCTTGAAGACTGTAGCGTGATTACAACTAACAGACAAGTATATACGGCCGTAAGTTCGTTCAGGCCGAATCTTATGTACCCTCCACCATGGATTGCGTAGAAACTTCTACTACAGTCATCCACAATCGAATTACTTGGATTGCGGTAACACTTGCCGATGGAAAGGTATCTTAAAACTTCTTACTACCGTCTTGTAAGTTAGTCCATACGGTGTATATATTAAACAAACAACAAGTATATACGGCCGTAAGTTCGGCCAGGCCGAATCTTAAATACCCACCACCATGAATCAAATATTAGGGTTGCCTTTGAAATTTCAGGGGGGTTTGAGGACAATTCAAGCAGAACAGTTCAACCAGTACACTTCCCGAAGATAAATTTAAAGATTTTACCTATGAAGACTATATCAGATTCTGGATTTGTAAGAACCATGTTTGTTTGAGTTTTAGAGGAATCATTAACATCTCTTGTAAGTGTGCAAGAAAATTATAAAATAACGTCTTGATTTGAAATCTTAAATATGTCGATTTTCACCCGAGAAGTAAAATCTTGAAGTTTTACATTGAGTTTCAAACAATTTTCATGATCGGTGCGCCTTCTATACACTCAAGAAGTGAAATTTCAGGCAAATCGGATAAAAACTACGGTTTCTAGAAACCCAAGGAGTTAAATCGGGAAATCGGTCTATATTGCGGATATACCAAAACATGAACCAATACACGCCCTTTTCGGCACACCTCTTTATGGCCATAAAATACTTCTAGATTTCCAATTTCAGGCAAATTGGCTAAAAACTACAATTTCTATAAGTCCAAGAAGTAAAATCGGGAGATTGGTCTATATAGAGGATATACCAAAACATGGACCGATACTCACCATTTTCGGCACGTCTATTTATGATCTTAAAATATCTCTAGATTTCCAATTTCAGGCAAATTGGATAAAAGCTACGGTTTCTATAAGCCCAATACCCCAAATCGGAAGGTCGGTTTATATGGGGACCATACCAAAACATGGAACGATGCTCACCATTTTTGGCACACCTCTTTATGGTTCTAAAATACCTCTAGATTTCCAATTTCTGGTAAATTGAATAAAAACTGCGGATTCTAGAAGTCCAAGAAGTAAAATCGGGAGATCGGTCTATATGGGGGCTATACCAAAACATGGACCGATACTCACTATTTTTGGCACACCTCTTTATGGTCATAAAGTATCTCTAGATTTCAAATTTCAGGCAAATTGGATGAAAACTACGATTTCTATAAGCCCAAGACCCCAAATCGGGTGGTCGGTTTATACACCTATAGAAAAAATCATGAACGGCGTGGTCATTTTGAAACGATCCGTTCATGAAAGTGAATCAACACACATGTGTTGTCAAACTGAGAACAGATGGGGACAATCTGACAACGTAAAAATGACACCATAAGTTTTCAAAACAACAACCAGCGTTCATGATCTGAAAACGTAATGGTTACGAATTTATAAACAAAATTAAAAAAAGATTTCCCCTACCGTGACTCGAACCTGTGTTGCCTGCACGATACACGTTAACAGTCGCCTTAGCACATTGCACCAACGGCGGAGTTGACATAACAACGTCTAACGATTATTTTAAGACATTTCATTACCAAAGAAAAACGAATGCCGTTCATGAAATCGTGAACGCCCGTGGACGAAATCGTGAACATTCCGTTTTGATTTTTTGTGAACGTTTCCGTTTCATTTTGACAACGTCCGTTCACGATTGTGAAACGCAATTTTTTCTATTAGTGTATGGGGAGTATATAAAAATCTGGACCGATGTAGCCCGTCTTCGAACTTTCGAAATTTTCTATAGAAATAAAATTTTGACAAAATTTGCTATAGAAAAAAAATTTTGACAAAATTTTCTATAGAAATAAAATTTTGACAAAATTTTCTATAGAAATAAAATTTTGACAAAATTTTCTATAGAAATAAAATTTTGACAAAATTTTCTATAGAATAAAAATGTTGGTAGATTATTTTTGGCGATATGGACCAATTTTTGTGTGATTGGCGATCGGCTATATATAACTAAAGACCGATATGGACCAATTTTGCATGGCTGTTTGAAACTTGGCACAAGTAGTTGTTATTGATGTACGTCAGATGGTATTGCAAATGGGCCATATTGGTCCACTTTTACGTATAGCCCCCATATAAACGGACCCCCAAATTTGGCTTGCGATTGCTCTAAGAGAAGCAAATTTCATCCGATCCGGCTGAAATTTGGTACATGGTGTTAGTATATGGTCTCTAACAACCGTGCAAAAATTGGTCCATATCGGTCCACTTTTACGTATAGCCCCCATATAAACGGACCCCCAAATTTGGCTTGCGATTGCTCTAAGAGAAGAAAATTTCATCCGATCCGGCTGAAATTTGGTACATGGTGTTGGTATATGTTCTCTATAACCATGCAAAAATTGGTCCACATCGACCCATAGTTATATATAGCCCCCATATAAGCCGATCCCCAGATTTGACCTCCGGAGCCTCTTAGAGGACCAAATTTATCCGATCCGGTTGAAATTTGGTACGTGGTATTAGTATATGGTCTCTAACAACCATGCAAGAATTGGTCCATATCGGTCCATAATTATATATAGCCCCCATATAAATCGATCCCCAGATTTGTCCTCCGGAGTCTCTTGGAGGAGCACAATTCATGCGATCCGGTTGAAATTTGCAACGTGGTGTTAGTATAAGCCTGCTAATAACCATGCCAAAATTAATTGGTCCATATCGGTCTATAGTTATATATAGCCGATCCCCAATCACACAAAAATTGGTCCATATCGGTTCATAATCATGGTTGCCACTCGAGCCAAAAATAATCTACCAAGATTTTATTTTTATAGAAAACATTGTCAAGATGTTATTTCTATAGAAAATTTTGTCAAAATTTTATTTCTATAGAAAATTTTTTCAAAATTTTATTTCTATAGAAAAATTTGACAAAATTTTATTTCTATAGAAAATTTTGTCAAAATTTTATTTCTATAGAAAATTTTTTCCAAATTTTATTTCTAAAGAAAATTTTGTCAAAATTTTACTTCTATAGAAAATGTTTTCAAAATTTTATTTTGTTGTTTTGCCTCTTTTAGTTTAATATATAGCACGTATGGACTATGTGGTATAAAGGGTGATACGGTCAAAATTTTGTCAAGGGAACACACGTGTAAATCGGTGAATTCGTTTATTTAAAAAATCAAATTAAATTTCTTTTTCAAGTTCAATTAGTATAAAATTCAGGAAAAATATTCAGTTAGGCTTTCGCTTTTCCAAATCCGAATTGCCGCGCCTCACGCTTGACACCTGCCATCGGATTTTGTACAGCCACCTTGTCCACCTTCTTCGTCGCAGAAAGCCAGTTTGCCTTGAACTGCTGCTCGTCCTTAGCAGTTTTTTTGTCTTCTTTAGGTTCCGCTTGACAATAGCCCAGTATTTCTCAATTGGGCGGAGCTCTGGCGTGTTGGGAGGGTTCTTGTCCTTGGGAACCACCTGCACGTTGTTGGCGGCGTACCACTCCATGGCCTTTTTACCGTAATGGCAAGATGCCAAATCCGGCCAAAACAGTACGGAACAACCGTGTTTCTTCAGGAAAGGCAGCAGACGTTTATTCAAAGACTCTTTCACGTAAATTTCTTGGTTGACAGTCCCGGAAGCTATGAAAATGCTGCTTTTCAAGCCACAGGTACAGATGGCTTGCCAAACCAGATATTTCTTTGCGAACTTTGACAGTTTTATGTGCTTGAAAATATCTGCTACCTTTCCCCTTCCTTTTGCCCTATATAAAACTCCTGTCCCGGAAGCTGCTTGTAGTCGGCTTTGACGTAGGTTTCGTCGTCCATTACCACGCAGTCAAACTTCGTCAGCGTCGTCGTGTACAGCCTCCGGGATCGCGCTTTGGCCGTCGTATTTTGTTTATCATCGCGATTTGGAGTCACTACCTTCTTGTAAGTCGATAGTCCGGCTCGTTTTTTGGCTCGATGCACGGTTGTAGACGATACATCCAGCTTATTTGCGGCATCTCGGAGAGAGAGGTTAGGGTTTCGCTTGAAACTACCGGCAACTCTCTTTGTCGTCTCAGCGGCTTCCTGTTTTCGATTTCCCCCCGATCCAGACTTCCTGGCTGTCGACAAACGTTCCCCAAACACTTTAATTACATTTGTAACGGTTGATTTGACAACTTTTAGAGATTTTGCCAGCTTTGCGAGCGAGTAGCTCGGATTTTCGCGATGCGCGAGCAAAATTTTGATACGCAGCTCTTCTTGTTTGGATGGCATTTTGACAACTGAAGAGTGAATTCCAAAATCAAAATAGGAGCACCATTCTACACACACACACCTTCAAAATGAGGGGTGTTAAGGTTTTTAAATGCAAAGTTGAAAGAAATACGTCAAGTTTATATTGACCAAATTTTGACCGTATCACCCTTTATATTACGGTGTTAGGACGTTTTAAGATACCTTGCCATCGGCTTCAGTAGAAGTTTCTACGCAATCCATGGTGGAGGGTACATAAGCTTCGGCCTGGCCGAACTTACGGCCGTATGTACTTGTTGTTTTTTCAAATGTGTACGAAAATGGCATATCCTTCAAGCAACCCAAAATGGCTTTAGTGCTATTCGAAGTTGAACATTCTTCAAAATTAGTTCATTTTAACTAGAATATTTAAGGGATCATTTTGTTTTAAGTGTGATGCAGGGTGGTCATACATACTTCTCTTTCCTCCCAAACCAAACCTTGACCAAAATACTGTAGCACCATGTAAACATTTTTCAATTCCAAAAACACTAAAAAAAAAAAACATAAAATTAAACCAGAGAAAAGTTTACAACATTCAAGAGCAACATTCCATTACCAATATAATTGCATATCCTCTTAGTTCTAACAGCTCTGGTATTTTTATATGAAATTGTTGACTACATAGTGGATGGTGTAATCAAATCTTTATTTCCTCTGACTCTGGCAAGACCAAACAACACAGCATTTTAGGCATATTCAGCTAACGAATGGCATTAACACAATGTTTAACGTACAGCACGTATGAAGGAATTTTACTCTCAGTTCCATTATCTGCTTTATTACCTTGCTAAGACGAAGGCAGGATATGATGCTGTTGCTTTTAGGACAGCAACTACTTAAATACACTTTTTGAGGAGTGGAAGTCTAAGAGTGGATTTTGTTTTGGTTTGTCTTTGTTGCTTCATTTCAAACAAATAGCCAATTGGCTTGGACAACTTTTGGCGAGCCCATCCCCCCTCTCATCACGAAATTTCCGGGATAAATTAGAAACATTGTGCTCAACATTTTATTATGCAATTATGTTTGAAAAATTTATGGCAAAGTGATAAAAATATTTTCAGATATTTTGTTTCTCTCTTCATCGATGCACATTGGTATCAAATGCTTCATCGACTAAATAAGCCACCCAGCAAAAAAGAGCTCCCAAAAAGTAAATTGGATGCCAAAAGTAAGACCTAAAAACTGAATGAAACATGGTCATAAATATGGGGCGATGCTTTATAATGAATATGAACCTCATGAATATGAGCCCCAACAAAATGTTACTGAAGCGACCCCAAAATAAAATTAGGGGTTATTTTCTCGTTTAATATAAAAGGCCATGTGAAACTGAACCCTAAAAAATTAAATAGGTGTTACTCACACAACTACTTCTGATTGATATAGGTCGAATGTTATTATAAATGAGCCCAGATTTGACTTCTGTAGTCTCCTGGAGGATCAAATTTCATCCGATCTAGTTTAAGTTTTGGTACGTGATGTTAGTTTAGGCCTTCTAACAAATATGGAAAAATTGTGGTGGTTATAAAATGGTTATGGGATACGAGATTTCTTGATATTTAGAAGGGAGGGGATGGGAACCTCCACCATCCACGCACATAGAAGCAAGAAATCTCAGCATTATGGCGAAATTCTGCCAAGTTGGAGATATCTCCTATAACGCGGAACCACCAGTTGAGAGGCGATAACACTCGGATAGTTCCTCCGTTCTTTCCATCAATCGCCCTCTCCAGTATATTTTATGTTCCATTTTGAACTATGCTCATAACCTCGTGGTCAGCAGGTACTAGCTTATTTACACGAGAGCTCTGCGCGTTCTTGGTTGATTGAACAACTTCGGTCCTAAGTTCGGCTTCAAGATCGTGTAACAGAACTTTTTAAGAACTTCTCTTTGCTCGAACATATTTTGCGAGCTCCTATCGGAGGCACTTCACTGTTGATCCATCGTCTGGTATTTTAGCCGATTTGTATTCGCGAATTAATTGGTCCTTCTTCAATAAGTATATCCATCCTAAAGACTCGGTGGTCAAGTGCTATGATTCATCGTCCTGTGTGTGTAGGAACGGTATCATCCTAGTTGGAGGTTTTGTTATGGTTTTTCGCAGTGCGATTTTGGACCGGGTCTCTGCAAGAGATGACAAATTATGTTGACGAAAAAGTACTAAAAATGTATGAAAAATGTACTTTTCGAAGCCAAAAAGTGCTAAAATTCCTTAACATCAAATTTAAAGACTATTCTAAAAGTATACATATATATTTAAATCTACACCGATTTGGTAAATTTTTTCTGTTTTTTTTTTTTGATTTAAAAAATCTTTTTTTTTTTTTTAGAAAAAAAAATTAATTATGGAAAATCTTGTTAAAATTTAATTTTTGCAGAAAATATTGAAATTATTTATATAGAAATTGTCAAAATTTTATTTCTATAGATATTTTTTCAAAATTTTATTTCTATAGAAAATTTTGTCAACAATTCATTTTTATAGGAAATTGTATTTCTATATATTTAAAATTTTATTAATAATTTATTTTTATAGAAAATTTTGTCAAATGTTTATTTCTATAGAAAAATCCGGAGGTGGTGCTAAATTGGCGCAGAAGCGATGAATTTAACATGGCGTTGCCATAGGACGGATATCCACTATTTCAACAGTCGTTGCACTGAATTCGCATCACTTCTTAAGGTTTAATGCGAATTCAGTGCTTTAGAAGGGAATTAAGAAATTTTGTGATATTTATACAAATAAATAATTTTTACAATTTTTTATGATTTTGAATTGATTCTTACGCTTGTCTGGAAGGTTTGACATCAAATATTTTCAAAAATTCGTAGTTTTTCTAGAATCGATTTAGCATTTTTATCGATAAAATGTAAACATTTTATTAATTCTTAATCTGATTTGAACATATTTGAAACAAAAAAAATTCAAATTTCCCATTAAAGATATGAAAAAAGCGAGTTATAAAAAATTGGATCAAATTAACTTTCTGTGCAGTTAAAATAAAGAACATCTTTGCTTTTAAAGTTGTGCCTTTAAAAGAACCTCCAATTTTTTTTTTGTTGGGTCCTATAACAACAACTAAATATCCCATTTTTGAATATGTTATTTATAATTTCTAGAGTTGGGTTGATACTCGAGAAACGTTCACATTTAGGGCAGAATAACTCTCTATGAGTTAGTTGATTTATAGTCGATTAAAAAATTAATTGTATCAATTAATTTTTTTATACCCTCCATCATAGGATGGGGGTATATTAACTTTGTCATTCCATTTGTAACACATCGAAATATTGCTCTAAGACCCCATAAAGTATATATATTCTGGGTCGTGGTGAAATTCTGAGTCGATCTAAGCATGTCCGTCCGTCCGTCCGTCTGTTGAAATCACGCTAACTTCCGAACGAAACAAGCTATCGACTTGAAACTTGGCACAAGTAGTTGTTATCGATTTAGGTCGGATGGTATTGAAAATGGGCCATATCGGTCCACTTTTACGTATAGCCCCCATATAAAGGGACCCTCAGATTTGGCTTGTGGAGCCTCTAACAGAAGCATATTTCATCCGATCCGGCTGAAATTTGGTACATGGTGTTGGTATATGGTCTGTAACAACCATGCAAAAATTGGTCCACATCGGTCCATAATTATATATAGCCCCCATATAAACCGATCCCCAGATTTGGCTTGCGGAGCCTAAACGAGAAGCAAATTTCATCCGATCCGGCTGAAATTTGGTACATGATGTTGGTATATGGTCTCTAACAACCATGCAAAAATTGGTCCACATCGGTCCATAATTATATATAGCCCCCATATAAACCGATCACCAGATTTGGCTTGCGGAGCCTCTAACAGAAGCATATTTCATCCGATCCGGCTGAAATTCGGTACATGGTGTTGGTATATGGTCTCTAGCAACCATGCAAATATTGGTCCACATCGGTCCATAATTATATATAGCCCCCATATAAACCGATCCCCAGATTTGGCTTGCGGAGCCTCAAAGAGAAGAAAATTTCATCCGATCCGGCTGAAATTTGGTACACGATGTTGGTATATGGTCTCTAACAACCATGCAAAAATTGGTCCACATCGGTCCATAATTATATATAGCCCCCATATAAACCGATCCCCAGATTTGGCTTGCGGAGCCAAAAAGAGAAGCAAATTTCATCCGATCCGGCTGAAATTTGGTACATGGTGTTGGTATATGGTCTCTAACAACCATGCAAAAATTGGTCCACATCGGTCCATAATTATATATAGCCCCCATATAAACCGATCCCCAGATTTGGCTTGCGGAGCCAAAAAGAGAAGCAAATTTCATCCGATCCGGCTGAAATTTGGTACATGGTGTTGGTATATGGTCTCTAACAACCATGCAAAAATTGGTCCACATCGCTTCATAATTATATATAGCCCCCATATAAACCGATCCCCAGATTTGGCTTGCGAAGTCTCCAAGAGAAGCAAATTTCATCCAAGCCGGTTGTAATTTGGAACATGGTGTTAGTATATGATCTTTAACAACCGTGCCAGAATTGGTCCATATCGGTCCATAATTATATATAGCCCCCATATAAACCG
This sequence comes from Haematobia irritans, assembly GCF_050003625.1. NCBI lineage: Eukaryota > Metazoa > Arthropoda > Insecta > Diptera > Muscidae > Haematobia > Haematobia irritans. Next base: position 158,141,598 of record NC_134400.1, read on the forward strand.
ATCCCCAGATTTGGCTTGTGGAGCCTCTAAGAGAAGCATATTTCATCCGATCCGGCTGAAATTTTGTACATGGTGTTGGTATATGGTCTCTAACAATCATGCAAAAATTGGTCCACATCGGTCTTTAATCATATATAACCCCCATATAAACCGATCCCCAGATTTGGCTTGCGGAGCCTCAAAGAGAAGCAAATTTCATCCGATCCGGCTGAATTTGGTACATGATGTTGGTATATGGTCTCTAACAACCATGCAAAAATTGGTCCACATCGCTTCATAATTATATATAGCCCCCATATAAACCGATCCCCAGATTTGGCTTGCGAAGTCTCCAAGAGAAGCAAATTTCATCCAAGCCGGTTATAATTTGGAACATGGTGTTAGTATATGATCTTTAACAACCGTGCCAGAATTGGTCCATATCGGTCCATAATTATATATAGCCCCCATATAAAACGTTCTCCAGATTTGACCTCCGGAGCCTCTTGGAGGAGCAAAATTCATCCGATCCGGTTCAAATTAGGAACGTGGTGTTAGTATATGGTCGCTAACAACCATACCAAAATTGGTCCAATCACACAAAAATTGGTCCATATCGGTTCATAATCATGGTTGCCACTAGAGCCAAAAATAATCTACCAACATTTTATTTCTATAGAAAATTTTGTCAAAAAGTTATTTCTATAGAAAATTTTGTCAAAATTTTATTTCTAGAGAAAATTTTGTTAAAATTTTATTCGGTTCATAATATAATTTTCATCATTTTCAAAATTTTATTTCTATAGAAAATGTTGTTCAAATTTTATTTCTATAGAAAATTTTGTTCAAATTTTATTCGGTTCATAATCATGGTTGCCATCCGAGCCAAAAATAATCTACCGAGATTTTATTTCTGTAGAAAATGTTGTCAAAAGTTTATTTCTATAGAAGATTTTGTTAAAATTTTATTTCTGTAGAAATTTTTGTCAAAATTTTATTTCTATAGAAAATTTTGTCAAAATTTTTATTTCTTTAGAAAATTTTGTGAAATTTTTATTTCTATAGAAAATTTTGTTAAAATTTTATTTCTGTAGAAGATTTTGTCAAAATGTTATGTTTACTTTGTCAAACTGAATTATATACGTATTGGATCGATCTTTTTTGATTTAATATATACCAAGTATGGACTTACATACAATTTAGAAGATGGTGTTAGGAGGTTTTAAGATACCTTGCCATCGGCAAGCGTTACCGCAACTTAAGTAATTCGATTGTGGATGGCAGTGTTTAGAAGAAGTTTCTACGCAATCCATGATGGAGGGTACATAAGCTTCGGCCTGGCCGAACTTACGGCCGTATATACTTGTTTTTTTTTCAATTTTTCAGTTCCAAACAACTTTTTAATTGGAAATATATTGGTCATATTTTTTTTTGGGTTTGTGTGTAAGAGCATTTGTTCTGGCCCATAACTCAATTTAGACCGACCGAACCACTGTTTCACATACAGTAGGTGTAACATTGACAAGAACTGTACAGGTACTAAACCACCATTAAGAAGAACAACATGAATAAGAAGACGTACACATTATTTTACGAGACACTAAGTGTGAAGTTTACTTTTTGAATTTTGGTAATTCTCGCTGTGCTTAATGACGGTAGGTGAGCTGGAGAATGGGAGGTATTTTCGGAAGTTTTGTTGCTCACAAAATAAATCACCATCAGCGCCATTTGGCTAACGAATTTCTAATGGCATCCACTTTTATAGGAGTTGCAAACAAAAAGTAATCATCTGATATTATTATGTTTTACAGATGCGACTTCCGTGAAAGTTACAATATGATGCAGATGTATGAATATATTCTAAATATAGGACAGTGATGCTATTTTTTGCCAAAGCAAGGTGGCTTATTACAACATCGATATGTATTGGAAATTAGCAAACAAAAATTATTATCAACATCGATTATTTCAACATCGCTTTAAAATCACTCATTACACTAAAAACAATTATTATCGTATTTTTCAATACTTTACTTTAAGAGATTTTTGACTTTTGAGAGCACATAAAGGAAAAATCAGAAAATACGAATAAATTTAAATTTGTTTCCTAGAATCAAGTACGCAAAACACAAATTTAACAAGTATATACGGCCGTAAGTTCGGCCAGGCTGAATCTTATGTACCCTCCACCATGGATAGCGTAGAAACATCTACAAAAGACTGTCATCCACAATCGAATTACTTGGGTTGTGGTATCTTAAAACTTCTTAACATGTTATATATGTATTAGACGATTTGGACTTTTGTACGGTACGTAGGGAGCCAGAATTGAAATATGGGAGTCGCTTATATGGGGGCTATATACAATTATGAACTTGATATGGACCAATTTTTGTGCGATTAGGGATTGATTTATCTGAGGGCATGGTTGTTAACGGCCATATACTAGCACAATGTACCAAATTTCAACTGACTCGGATGAAATTTGCTCCTCCAAGAGGCTCCAAAACCAAATCTCGGGATCGGTTTATATGGGGGCTATATATGATTATGAACTGATATGGACCACTTTTGGCATGGTTGTTAAATATCACACGCAAAAAAAATAATTCTTTCCTCCCAAACGAAATTTTAGACAAACAAAGTTCGTTTCTCATTTGCTTTTCGCTGGAAGGAAGTGTATTTGGAAGAAAAGTATATACTTTTTGTGATAAACCTTTATTCTTTTCCAGGATGTAAAAACAATTTCATAAAGACAAACTCAAAAAAAAAAAAAACATTGTTTTCTTGCTAATTGCATTTTCCCTCACATCTTTCTCACATCCACGAGGTTTTTAGTTCTTAACACCTTTTCCTGTAATACCAACAATGTAGAAGAAATTATACGATTTTACAAATTTTTAAAATTTTTTTTACCTTTCGCCTGGACGGAGAATCGAACCGCGGACCATGCACTTTGTAAGCCAACACACTATCCACTGAGCTATGTACCTGTTATGGTCATCAATAGATAAATATCCATATAAGTTATATTTATATAGTATAGCTTGCGGCGCCCACGAACCGAATAAACAAAGTTTATTTAACAGAAACAAACATTTAGTTTGGCACCGTGGAGCAGTGGTTGCTACGTCCGACTTGCATGCCAAGGGTCGTGGGTTCGATCCCTGCTTCGACCGAAGTTTTTTTTTGTCTTTTTTTTTTTACATATATTCCAGATATGTTCGGAAGATTCCGAAAAAATGTTCAACATTACATTGTAGTATATTAAATTTTGAACTGTAAAATGTGTCTTATTAAAGATCTAAAGTCAGAAAAGAACAGTGTTTGATATAAACGAAATGGACTGTGTTGTTGTTTCAAAAATAACTTTTTTTATTGAAAAAATAAAAATTTTGTAACAAACGAATTTTTTTGGTGATAAAAGTTTAAAATTTTCGAAGCAATTCAAAAAACTCTAACAAAAGAAAAACGTTTTCGGTACACGTTTTCCAAACGTTTTTTTCTTTCTTTGCGTGTATAGACCGATATGGACCTAGTTAGGCATGGTTGTTAACGGCCATATACTAGCACAATGTACCAAATTTCAACTGACTCGGATGAAATTTGCTCCTCCAAGAGGCTCCAAAACCAAGTTTCGGGATCGGTTTATATGGGGACTATATATGATTATGAACTGATATGGACCACTTTTGGCATGGTTGTTAAATATCATATACTACCACCACGTATCAAATTTCAACCAGATCGGATGAAGTTTGCTTGTCCAAAAGGCACCGGAGGTCAAATCTAGGGATCGGTTTATATGGGGGCTATATATAATTATGGACTGATATGAATCAATTACTGCATGGTTGTTGGATACCATATACTAACATCACGTACCAAATTTCAACCGAATCGGATGAATTTTGCTCTTCCAAGGGGCTCCGGAGGTCAAATCTGGGGATCGGTTTATATGGGGGCTATATATAATTATGGACCGATTTCGACCAATTTGTGCATAGTAGTTAGATAGGATACCATATACTAACATAACGTACCAAATTTCAGCCGGATCGGATGAAATTTTCTTCTCTTAGGGGCTCCGCAAGCCAAATCTGGGGATCGGTTAATATGGGGGCCATAAGCGTAGGAAGGAAGGGGGCTTAGACCCCTCCAGAAAAATTTTAGCCCCCCCCCCCTTCAGAATTTGAAAACCTATTTACGATTTTCCATTGTTTTTATATATCCAGCAAAAAAGCGTTACCAAAAAAGTAGTGAAAATGTGATATTTGGATCCGGAAGTGGTGGAACATTGGCGCAGAAGTTATGAATTTAACATGGGCTTGTCCTAGGACGGATGTCCACCATTTCAACAGCTGTTGCACAGAATTTGAATCGCTTTTTATGGTGTGATCTGAATTCAGTGTTTTGAATGTGAATTAAAAATTTGTTTGATATTTTTCCAAATAAAACATTTTTATTTTTTTAATGCATTCTTACACCGAAACGTTTGACCTCGAACATTTCCAAAAAATTATCGATATTTCTAGAATAGGTTTGGCTTTTTTGAGGCAAAATGTTATTAATTTTTACCCTTTTTTAACGTATTTAAAAAAATACCCATTAAAAATATGAAAAAAAAGTTGTAGAAATTTAATTTAAAAAGTTCCCGTATAGCTAAAACAATTAGCATCTTAATGAGGACATTTTTGGAAGTGCTTTTACCATAAAGTTGTGTCTTTAGAACATCTACCAATTTTTTTTTTTGCTGGGAAATATTATGGAACTATTAGTTGCTTCATTATAAATTAATTGTCTACGTATATTGAAGTCTGACTTTTTATTCATTTTTATAAAATAAAATATTAACCCTCTAATGCCCCAATTTTTTTGCCACAAGAAAAATTTATACGATAAAATTCAGTATATGCTGCAAAGCCTCTTGAAGAGTTTTAACGAAATTTTCTTTTTATTTTACCCAGTTTTGTTGGCTTAAGGTGTGTTTTACTAAAGGCTTCCTCATATAACGAAGCCCGCCTAAAGGTCCTGCCTTTGGCATTAGAGGGTTAAGTGAATCTATAACTTCAGTCTACTAATTTTTAGCTAGGGGGGCTATAGCCCCCCCTAAGAAAAACGTCTAGCTACGCTAATGATGGGGGCTATAAATAATTATGGACCGATGTGGACCAATTTTTGCATGGTCATTAGAGACCATATACTAACACAATGCACCACATTTCAGCCGGATCGGATGAAATTTGCTTCTCTTTTAGGCTCCGCCAGCCAAATCTGGGGATCGGTTTATATGGGGGCTATATATAATTATGGGCCGATATGGACCAATTTTTGCATGGTTGTTAAGGACCATATACTAACACCATGTACCAGATTTCAGCCGGATCGTATGAAATTTGCTTCTCTTAGAGGGTCTGCAAGCCAAATCTGGGGTTCCGTTTATATGGGGGCTATACGTAAAAAAAAATAACAAGTACTTGTGCCAAGTTTCAAGTCGATAGCTTGTTTCGTTCGGAAGTTAGCGTGATTTCAACAGACGGACGGACGGACAGACGGACATGCTTAGATGGACTCTGAATTTCACCACGACCCAGAATATATATACTTTATGGGGTCTTAGAGCAATATTTCGATGTGTTACAAACGGAATGACAATGTTAATATACCCCCATCCTATGGTGGAGGGTATAAAAAAGAATTGTGTCTTTGGCTCGGAATCAATACCAAAATCATTAGTGTCAAGACAAAATATTTAGAACCGGGCATGTTTTTTTTTTTTTAAGTGAAGTGAACTAAATCAGCCCCATTAAAATGACTTCACAATATGTATTGAAATTTAGGAATGTAGGGGTTTCTGTAGCATCTTCTTAGATATTGGAAGAATCTAAATTCTACATAACTTACCAAACAAATATGTTAATATAATTTAGCACTTCACAACTCACCTGAAAAGAGGCAAAATAAAGGAAATAAAATTAAAATATATATAAAAGAATACAAAGCGAGGTACTATAATTTAAAACAAGCACAGAAAATAATATCGCGAACAATTGGATCAATTATTTTGAAGACAAAAATATATGTTTCTCTGAGGATTAGAGATATTCGGTAATGTGTATCAGAGATGGAAAATGCAGTACTATAGTACTTTTCTCAATATCTTTTCACCCTGATAAGTAAAGGGTGATACGGTCAAAATTTGATCAAGGGAAAACGCGTGTAAATCGGTGAAATCGTTTATTTAAAAAATCAAATTAAATTTCTTTTTCAAGTTCAATTAGTATAAAATTCAGGAAAAATATTCAGTTAGGCTTTCGCTTTTCCAAATCCGAATAGCCGGTCCTCACGCTTGACACCTGCCATCAGATTTTGTACAGCCACCTTCTTCGCCGCAGAAAGCCAGTTTGCCTTGAACTGCTGCTCGTCCTTAGCATTTTTTTTTTGGTCTTCTTTAGGTTCCGCTTGACAATAGCCCAGTATTTCTCAATTAAGCGGAGCTCTGGCGTGTTGGGAGGGTTCTTGTCCTTGGGAACCACCTGCACGTTGTTGGTGGCGTACCACGCCATGGCCTTTTTACCGTAATGGCAAGATGCCAAATCCGGCCAAACAGTACGGAACAACCGCGTTTCTTCAGGAAAGGCAGCAGACGTTTATTCAAAGACTCTTTCACGTAAATTTCTTGGTTGACAGTCCCGGAAGCTATGAAAATGCTGCTTTTCAAGCCACAGGTACAGATGGCTTGCCAAACCAGATATTTCTTTGCAAACTTTGACTGTTTCATGTGCTTGAAAATATCTGCTACCTTTCCCCTTCCTTTTGCCGTATAAAACTCCTGTCCCGGAAGCTGCTTGTAGTCGGCTTTGACGTAGGTTTCGTCGTCCATTACCACGCAGTCAAACTTCGTCAGCAACGTCGTATACAGCCTCCGGGATCGCGCTTTGGCCGTCGTATTTTGTTTATCATCGTGACTTGGAGTCATTACCGTCTTGTAAGTCGATAGTTTTGGAAAAAACCTTATCAAAAACTACCACAAAAAATGTCCGTGACATTAAAGTTAACTTTATCTTAGCGGAGACACAAACCGAGCTATGTTCAGTTGGTACAACAGTTCAGCTAAATAATGAAAATAGCTCAGTCACGTATGTAGGATGAAATTTTCTTCTCTTAGGGAGCCACCGTGGTGCAATGGTTAGCATGCCCGCCTTGCATACACAAGGTCGTGGGTTCGATTCTTGCTACGACCGAACACCAAAAAGTTTTTCAGCGGTGGATTATCCCACCTCAGTAATGCTGGTGACATTTCTGAGGGTTTCAAAGCTTCTCTAAGTGGTTTCACAGGAATGTGGAACGCCGTTCGGACTCGGCTATAAAAAGGAGTTCCCTTGTCATTGAGCTTAACATGGAATCGGGCAGCACTCAGTGATAAGAGAGAAGTTCACCACTGTGGTATCACAATGGACTGAATAGTCTAAGTGAGCCTGATACATCGGGCTGCCACATAACCTAACCTAACCTAACGTATGTAGGAAAAATGAATATTAAATAAAATTATGATTTTTTAATACAAAAACTATTGTCAGCAGACGAAGGTAAAACAATATAATAGAAATATGTATGATGCACTGAAAAAATTTAAAGATTTACTGAATATCTCACAGATTTGGGCAAAAATTGCGTTATAAAACTGAAAGTCAGATTTTAGTATTTGAGCTACTGTGCCAAAAATCGGCATGGGGGAATATACCAAGCACTTGTGGAGACAGCTCTCCACGAGTAGAATACGAATCTGAAATTAGTTTATCCGATTGGTTAACAGTTTTTGTGAAAATTGGGTCTTAAGCTGAAAGTCAGATTTTAGTATTTGGGCCACTGTCTCAAAAATCGGCATGGGGGGAATATACGAAGTACTGGTGGAGAAAGCTCTCCACGATTAGAATACGAATCTGAAATTAGATTATCCGACTGGTTAACAGTTTTTGTGAAAATTGGGTCTTAAGCTGAAAGTCAGATTTTAGTATTTGGGCCACTGTCTCAAAAATCGGCATGGGGGGAATATACGAAGTACTGGTGGAGAAAGCTCTCCACGATTAGAATACGAATCTGAAATCAGTATTTTGTCAAAATTTTATTTCTATAGGAAATTTTGTCAACATTTTATTTCTATAGAAAATTTTATCAAAATTTTATTTCTATAAAAAATGTTGTTTCTATAGAAAATTTTTTAAAATTTTATTTCTATAGAAAATTTTGTCAGCATATTATTTCTATAGAAAATTTTGTCAAAATTTTATTTCCATAGAAAATTTTGTCAAAATTTTATGTGTATAAAAAATTTTGTCAACATTTTATTTCTATAGAAAATTTTGTTAAAATTTTATTTCTATAGAAAATTTTGTCACAATTGTATTTCTATAGAGAATTTTGTCAAAATTTTATTTCTACAGAAAATTTTGTCAAAATTTTATTTCTATAGAAAATTTTATCAAAATTTTATTTCTATGGAAAATTGTGCCAAAAGTTTATTTCTATAAAAAATTTTGTCAAAATTTTGGCAAAGTTTTATTTCTATAGAAAATTTTGTTAAAATTGTATTTCTATAGAAAATTTTGTCAAAATTTTATTCCCTGGACGAATATAGTCCATCTTCGAACGATTGGCTCATTATTGAAGGCTGTAGCGTGAATATACGAAGTACTGGTGGAGACAGCTCTCCACGTGCAGAATACGAATCTGAAATCAGTATTTCGTAAAAATTTTATTTCTATACAAAATTTTGTCAACATTTTAGTTCTATAAAAATTTTTTAAAAATTTTATTTCTATAGAAAATTTTGCCAAAATTTTATTTCTATAGAAAATTTGATCAAAATTTTATTTCTATAGAAAATTTTGTCAAAATTTTATTTCTATAGAAAATTTTGTCAAAATTTTATTCCTACAGAAAATTTGGTCAAAATTTTATTTCTATAGAAATTGTTGTCAAAATATTATTTCTATAAAAAATTTTGTCAAAATTTTATTTCTATAGACAATTTTGTCAAACTTCTATTTCTATAGAAAATTTTGGCAAAATTTTATTTCAATAGAAAATTTTAGCAAAATTTTATTTCTATAGAAAATTTTGCCAAAATGTTATTTCCTGGACGAACATAATCCATCTTCATTATTGAAGGTTGTAGCGTGATTATAACAAACAGACAGACAAAAGGTTGGACGTATATACGGATATGGTTATATCGTCTTAGAATTTCTCCTTGATCAAGAATATAATTGAATGTATTACAAATGGAATGACAAATTTATTGTATCACCATCCATCTATATCCGTTCATTCTATTTAAACCTTAATATATTTGGATTGATTTTTGCACACATGTATTTTTTGTAACCTTTTACAAATATCTCTTTTTTATCACATCTTTCCATTTCAACTGGCATTGATTTTTATGTATGAATCAATAGCACGTCTGCATTTGGTAACGGGTAATAGCTCTTAATTAAATTTGAAACTTGATTTTGACAAAAACAGAATTCACGGTAAACCATGCATTCAGCTATACTGCTGTTTCTTTCAATGGTTGACATTGCCATCTATTAGGAATGTTGAATTGTCAGTGGTATGCTTGATTGGTCCTATGTGTTTTCTGGTGCTATTTCCCATTTGTACAAAATATTTGTAAATAAACAGCTTCAACATTAAAGATGTTTGATAAAATGTAAAACTCCAAAGAATATATAGTCAAGTAATAATAAGAAATAGTCATTTCGTTTATAAAAAAAAAAACAAATTTCCAATGATGTTATTCATAAAGTGTATAAAATTGTTCATAAATTTAAAATACTTCCTTTAAAACAATGCACATTTACATAGTATTTACGTCGTCATAATTTACGAACAAGTATTTACAAATAGAATAAACAGTGAAAATTCTCCGAAAAGCGTATACCTCTCAAACGTGGATAACTTTCGTACAATTATTGCTATATTATTACATTAAAATTAACCTCTCGTAGGCACATTGGAAAAAAGCTGAAAAGTGTTTTATAGGTACATTCGACTTTTGGACAAGGAAGAAATTTTTTTGTCACAGAAATACGCCTTTTGTGCTAAGCACAAAAGAGCATTCGTACTCTAAGGACCAAAAAACTTTGCCCCTACGACAATATTTTTTTCAGTGTTGGATCTTTTCAATCCAACTTTTTTTCTGCATCGGTAAATACTTGCACTTTCTGAATCTTCAATGGCTTGAGTCCAAATTCATTCTTCAATATGTGTTGCATTCGCTCCTGCAATGTATTCAGCTGACGAGAAAGTTTTTTTTTTTTTTCACTGCCGCATGGATTTCGAGCAAATCTTTCCTTCATTGTCACCGGAATAAATCTTGGAACTAACAGCACGGTTGCCACTCGTGTCAAAAATATTCTAACCAACTTTGAAGAAAATCATACCACAAACCTACCAAATTCAAAAAAAAAAATCTTCTTTTTTTTAAAGTAGACAAAAGAAAAATTTGTCAAACTTTTATTTCTTTAGAAATTATTGTCAAAATTGTATTTCTATAGAAAATTTTGTAAAAAATTTATTTCTATAAAAAAATTTCTAAAACTTTTATTTCCCAAGAAATTTTTTTAAAAATTTTATTCCGATAGAAATTTTTTCAAAATGTTATTTCTATAGAAAATTTAATTTCCATAGCAAATGTTCTCAAAATTTTATTTCTATAGAAATTTTGTCAGAAATTTATTTCTATAGAAAACTTTATTTCCATAGAAAATATTCTCAAAATTTCATTTCTATAGAAGATTTTGTCAAAATTTTATTTCTATAGAAAATTTTCTCAAAATTTTATTTCTATAGAAAATTTTCTCAAATTTTTATTTCTATAGAAAATGTTTTCCAAATGTTATTACTATAGAACATTTTCTCAAAATTTTATTTCCATAGAAAATTTTGTCAAAATTGTATTTCTATAGAAAAGTTTGTTAAAATTGTATTTCTATAGAAAATTTTGTCAAAATTGTATTTCTATAGAAAATTTTCTCATAATTTTATTTCTATAGAAAATTTTGTTTACATTTTATGTTCATATTATGTACATATTATGTTCTCAAAAATTTATTTATACACAGAAAAAAATTTCCGTAGTTAAACTAACGCTAAATTTAACTTATTTTTATTGTAAAAAAATTATTTGTTAGTAGTTAAAGTTTATTACTTTTTGCGAAATATCCAACGCCCAATGAAATTTTCGTTTTTTTAAGTATGTCTCAAATATTTTATGAACTAAAAGTGAGTATAAAGTTCGATGGCCGTACACATAACAAAAATTCTCACAAATATTTATTTGTGAGGAAAATTTTCTCAAAATTTTATTTCCATATTCTCAAAAATGTCATTTCTATAGAAATTTTTTTCAAAATTTTATTTCTATCAAAAATTTTATCAAAATTTTATTTCCATAGAAAATGTTCTCAAAATTTTATTTCTATAGAAATTTTGTCAGACATTTATTTCTATACACGCAAAAAAATAATTCTTTCCTCCCAAACGAAATTTTAGACAAACAAAGTTCGTTTCTCATTTGCTTTTCGCTGTAAGGAAGTGTATTTGGAAGAAAAGTATACACTTTTTGTGATAAACGTTTATTCTTTTCCAGGATGTAAAAACATTTTCATAAAGACAAATTCAAAAAAAAATTGTTTTCTTGCTAATTGCATTGTCCCTCACATCTTTCTCACATCCACGAGGATTTTTAGTTCTTAACACCTTTTCCTGTAATACCAACAATGTAGAAGAAATTATACGATTTTATAAATTTTTAAAATTTTTTTTACCTTTCGCCTGGACGGAGAATCGAACCGCGGACCATGCACATTGTAAGCCAACACACTAACCACTGAGCTATGTACCTGTTATGGTCATCAATAGATAAATATCCATATAAGTTATATTTATATAGCATAGCTTGCGGCGCCCACGAACCGAATAAACAAAGTTTATTTACCGGAAAAAACATTTAGTTTGGCACCGTGGAGCAGTGGTAGCTACGTCCGACTCTCATGCCAAGGGTCGTGGGTTCGATCCCTGCTTCGGCCAAAGTTTTTTTTTTTTGCTTATGTTTTTTTTTACATATATTCCAGATATATTCGGAAGATTCCGAAAAAATGTTCAACATTACATTGTACTATATTAAATTTTGAACTGTAAAATGTGTCTTATTAAAGACCTAAAGTCAGAAAAGAACAGTGTTTGATATAAACGAAATGGACTGTGTTGTTATTTCAAAAATAACTTTTTTTATTGAAAAAATAAAAATTTTGTAACAAACGAATTTTTTTGGTGATAAAAGTTTAAAATTTTCGAAGCAATTCAAAAAACTCTAACAAAAGAAAAACGTTTTCGGTACACGTTTTCCAAACGTTTTTTTTCTTTGCGTGTAGAAAACTTTATTTCCATAGATAATGTTCTCAAAATTTCATTTCTATAGAAGATTTTGTCAATATTTTATTTCTATAGAAAATTTTCTCAAAATTTTATTTCTATTGAAAATTTTCTCAAATTTGTATTTCTATAGAAAATGTTTTCGAAATGTTATTACTATAGAACATTTTCTCAAATTTTTATTTCTGTAGAAATTTTCTCATAATTTTATTTCTATAGAAAATGTTGTCTACATTTTATGTTCATATTATGTTCTTAAAAATTTATTTATACACAGAAAAAAATTCCGTAGTTAAACTAACGATAAATTTAACTTATTTTTATTGTAAAAAAATTATTTGTTAGTAGTTAAAGTTTATTACTTTTTGCGAAATTTTCCACAGCCCAATGAAATTTTCGTTTCTCTAAGTATGTCTCAAATATTTTATGAACTAAACGTGAGAATAAAGTTCGATTGCCGTACACATAAGTTCAATATGAACTAAAACAAATGAAAATGTTCGTACGATTCCCAAAAATAGTAAGAATGAAATACTGTATGGTTAAAATGGTCATGATTTGGCGCCAATGATTTCTTCCTATAAAACAGTTTACTTTTTTTTCGGTGTATAGAAAATTTTATTTCCTTAGCAAATGTTCTCAAAATTGCATTTCTATATAAATTTTGTCAAAATTATATTTCTATAGAAATTTTGTAAAAATTTTATTTCTATAGAAAATTTTCTCAAAAATTTATTTCTATAGAAAATTTTCTCAAAATTTTATTTCCATGTTCTGAAATTTTCATTTCTATAGAAAATTTTGTCAAAATTTTATTTCTATAGAAAATTTTCTCAAAATTGTATTTCTATAGAAAATTTTTTCAAAATTTTATTTCCATGTTCTCAAAAATTTCATTTCTATAGAAAATTTTGTCAAAATTTTATTTCTATCAAAAATTTTATCAAAATTTTATTTCCATAGAAAATGTTCTCAAAATTTCATTTCTATAGAAGATTTTGTCAAAGTTTTATTTCTATAAAAATTTTTCTCAACAAATTTATTTCTATAGAAAATTTTCTTAAAATTTTATTTCCATAGAAAATCTTCTCAAAATTTATTTTCTATAGAAATTTTGTCAAAATTTTATTTCTATAGAAAATTTTATTTCCATAGAAAATATTCTCAAAATTTCATTTCTATATAAGATTTTTATTCTATAGAAATTTTTCTCAAAAATTTATTTCTATAGAAAATTTTCTTAAAATTTTATTTCCATAGCAAATCTTCTCAAAATTTAATTTCTATACAAATTCTCTCAAATTTTTATTTCTATAGAAAATTTTCTGATAATTTTATTTCCGTAGAAACTTTTGTCTCACTTTTATTTCTATAGAAAATTGTGTCAAAGATTTATTTCTATAGAAAATGTTCTCAAATATTTATTTCTATAGAAATTTTTATTTCCATAGAAAATGTTCTCAATATTTCATTTCTATAGAAATTTTTTCAAGATTTTATTTCTATAGAAAATATTGTAAAAATTATATTTCTATAGAAAATTATGTCAACATTTTATTTCTATAGAAAATTTTGTCAAAATTTCATTTCTATAAAAAATTTTGTCAAAATTTTATTTCTATAGAAAATTTTCTCAAAATTTTATTTCCATGTTCTCAAAACTTTATTTCTATAGAAATATTGTCATTGTTATTTGTATAGAAAATTTTCTCATAATTTTATTTCTATAGAAAATTTGATTTCTATGGAAAATATTGTCAAAATTTTAATTCTATAGAAAATTATGTCAAAATTTTATTTCTATAGGAAATTTTCACAAAATTTTATTTCTATAGAAAATTTTCTCCGAATTTTATTTCTATAGAAAATTTTGTCAAAATTATATAGAAAATTGTCTTAACCTCAATCTGGTTGCTATATAGCTTAAGCATATTCCATGATATTGCATTAAACTCCGTTCATAACCGCTGTTCGTGTCATTTCCTAGAATTTTCGCTTTTATTAAACTTTCCGTTTGTAAGATGTAGATGTTATTTTTGCATGTGTATCTTTCCCTCATATTCTCGGGGTTCATTGTCTTCAAATAAATTGCAGACTATACTAAGTATTCACTTCCTGTTTAATCATAATTTATATCTCGAAATATTTATCGTTCACTCTTACTTCACTGACAGTCCAACACCCCCAGCACATAATGTACACAGTTTTATCCTGCATTATGTTTGGTTTTCAACATTCAAAAGTAGCATAGTTTCTAGATCTATGAATGTAGACCATTAACACACGTGTTCTTTATTCCTTGCATGGTTCGTTGTTTTTTTTTTTTTAGTTTGTTTTTTCTTCTGTTGTTTTGCCACTGGAAAGGGGTCATTTTTTACGGGTCATTTTGCAAACAATGTTGATGCTATTGTTGCAATAGCTAATGCACACAGCAATTTCCTTCTGTTTCTCAGCACCATCAGTGGCAGTATGCCATGACGACGTAGCCACAATAAGAAATTGTTATCACGTTTGCTAAGTTGCCCTAAAATTTAGCCATAGACGTAACCTCCACCACGGCCATCATGCTCACAATCATGTTAAGCAACTTTTACTGTATCGTAGTATTCTGCGATATAACAAATCTTCACATTAGGGATACAATAGTGGAAAATCGATTAATCGACTTTTTATAAAAAACAAACACTGTGGGAAAATCAAAGTCGGCTTTGTGTACTCTTCAAAATCAACTTATCGACTTTTAATATTGGCCAAAATCGACTAATCGATCTATAATGATAATCGATCTTTAAAAATACAATAAGTAAATCGCAAGGCGAATGTGATTGGACTTTTCAGTAATCGCAAACGTCGAAAGTCTACATTTTCAAAATTTTAAAAAGTAACAAGTATATACGGCCTTAAGTTCGGCGAAGCCGAAGCTTATATACCCTCCACCATGGATTGCATAGAAACTTGTATTAAAGACTGTCATCCACAATCGAATTACTTGGGTTACGGTAACACTTGCCGATGGCAAGCTATCTTAAAACCTTGCCACCGTCTTCTAAATTGCAAGGTAGTCCATACGTGGTATATAAATATTAAACTAAAAAAAAGGCCGATTAAATACGTATATAATAAAGTTTGACAAAATTTTCTATAGAAATAACATTTTGACAACATTTTCTATAGAAGTAAAATTTGGACAAAAATTTTCAATAGAATTAAAATTTTGACAACATTCTCTATAGAAATAAAATTTTGCCAAATTTTTCTATAGATATAAAATTTTGACAAAATTTTCTATAGAAATAGATTTTTGCCAAAATTTTCTATAGAAATAAAATTTTGACAAAATTTTCTATAGAAATAAAATTTGTACAAAATTTTCTATAGAAATAAAATGTTGACAAAATTTTCTATAGAAATCAAATGTTGACAAAATTTTCTATAGAAATAAAATTTTGACAAAATTTTCTATAGAAATAAAATTTTGGTAGATTATTTTTGGCTCGAGTGGCAACCATGATTATGAACCGATGTGGACCAATTTTTGTGTGATTGTGGATCGGCTATATAACTATAGACCGATATGGATCAATTTTGGTATGGTTATTAGCGGCCATATACTAACACCACGTTCCAAATTTCAACCGGATCGGATGAATTTTGCTCCTCCCAGAGGTTCCGGAGGTCAAATCTGGGGATCGATTTATATGGGGGCTATATATAATTATGGACCGATATGGACCAATTTTGGCATGGTTATTAGCGGCCATATACTAACACCACGTACCAAATTTCAACCGAATCGGATGAATTTTGCTCCTCCAAGAGGTTCCGGAGGTCAAATCTGGGGATGGGTTTATATGGGGGCTATATATAATTATGGACCGATATGGACCAATTTTTGCATGGTTGTTAAAGAACATATACCAACACCATGTACCAAATTTCAACTGGATCGTATGAATTTTGCTTCTCTAAGAGGCTCCGGAAGTCAAATCTGGGAATCGGTTTATATGGGGGCTATATATAATTATGGACCGATATGGACCAATTTTTGCATGGTTGTTAGAGACGATATACTGATACCATGTACCAAATTTCAGCAGGATCGGATGAAATATGCTACTCTTAGAGGCTCCGCAAAAGAAATCTGGGGGTCCGTTTATATGGGGCTATACGCTAAAGTGGACCGATATGGCCCATTTGCAATACCATCCGACCTACATCAATAACAACTACTTGTGCCAAGTTTCAAGTCGATAGCTTGTTTTTTTGGAAGTTAGCGTGATTTCAACAGACGGACGGATGGCCTTGCTTAGATCAACTCAGAATTTTACCACGACCCAGAATATATATACTTTATGGGATCTTAGAGCAATATATCAATGTCACAATGTTAATATATTATACCCTCCATGACAATGACAATGTTAATATGTTATACCCCCCATCCTATGGTGGAGGGTATAAAAACACGACTTTTTATATTCGTCGACTAATTGACTTTGGAATTATTTGAAAATTGCGTCAAGTCGTCAAATAGACTTTTTATATTGACCAAATCGATAAAACGAAATCGAGAATTTCTTTGATAGACGAAAGTGAGTCGACTTTCGACTAATCGCCAAAAAAAAATCGATTTTCAAAATCAATTATTTATAATCAACGCTTATACTCGTAGTGACCCAAAATCGGTTAAACAAACTCTTTTGATAAAATCGAAAGATTAAAGTTAAATTAAAAGCCAAATGTGGTTAGACTTTCAGTAATCGCAAAAGTGGAAAGTGAATTTTATCAATATTTTAAAAAGTCTAAAAAGCTTATTTTTATAAACTGCAAAAAATCGCATAATTTTAGAATTTTCTTCAAACCTTCAAACGCTCCAATAACGCCATATAATAGTTACTGTTGACGATTATTCTCTTCTCAAGATAATCGATAAAAATTATTCCATGCGCATCCCAAAAAACAGAGGCCATTACTTTGCCAGCGGACTTTTGAGTCTTTCCACGCTTCGGAGACGGTTCACCGGTCGCTGTCCACTCAGTCGATTGGACTCAGGAGTGTAGTGATGGAGCCATGTTTCATCCATTGTCACATATCGATGGAAAAACTCGGATGTATTACGAGTTAACAGCTGCAAACACCGCTCAGAATCATCAACACGTTGTTTTTGGTCAAATGTGAGCTCGCGCGCCACCCATTTTGCACAGAGCTTCCGCATATCCAAATATTGATGAATGATATGACCAACACATTTCCTTGATATCTTTAAGGCCTCTGCTATCTCGATCAACTTCATTATACGGTCAGTCAAAATCATTTTGAGGATTTTTTTTGATGTTTTCGTCGGTAACCACCTCTTTCGGGCGTCCACTGCGTTCATCGTCCTCCGTGCTCATTGCACCACGTTTGAAATTTGCATACCAATCAATTATTGTTGATTTCCCTGGGGCAGAGTGCCGAAACCTATTCTCAAGCCAAGTTTTTGTTTCCACCGTATTTTTTCCCTTCAGAAAACAGTATTTTATCGAAACACGAAATTCCCTTTTTTCCATTTTTTCACAATAACAAAAGTTGCTTCACAAAAGACGCTCTATCTCACAAACTAATTGACTTACAGACGTCAAATTTTGACATGAATCATTTGAAGATTGGTACTATATAAAAAGAATATGCATTTAATACTAGAGACGCCATCTGTGTGTCAGACCGGGGGGAAAAATTCTAAGATGATATAACCATGTCTGTCTGTTGTTATCACACTACTGTTTGTAGTAAGTAAACTGTAGTGCTGAAAATTCAAATTAACTCGTCTTTTGCCTGCAGGCAGGTCAAGTCTTGAACTTTTTGACACCGAAATTTTTATCCGATTTGACTGAAATTCTTAATTTAGATGTATTTTAGGTCCTAACCTAACCACAGCTCCCATCTGTTAAGTCTCCCGATTTTCATGTTGGTATATATGTTGGCTTGTATCTTCAAGTAACCCCACGAAGACTTTTCACTAGAAAAAATTATCATGATGGTGGGGGGTATTTAAGATCCGACCCGGCTGGACTATTTCTGGATTTTCAGGACTAAGTCTCCCGATTTTCATGTTGGTATATATGTTGGCTTGCATCTTCAAGTAACCCTACGAAGACTTTGCAAAAGAAAAAATTATATTATTTGACTCATGATGGTGGGGGTATTTAAAATCCGACCCGGCTGGACTATTTCAAAATTTTAAAAATTGAATCAACGACACTCCAAAGTTACCGATGTCCTCAACAGCTCAAAGCCCTCCAAAACACAGGGCTTCGACGGAATTTCAATAATAATGTCAAAGAATCTGGTGGACTACTCAATTTGAGCTTGGATACACTCGTTATACCTGATGACCATTGCTGACACTACTCCTCCCCAACCTTGGGAAAATTATATCGCTACTAACCATCATGGATTGCGAAAATTCCATAGCACAATTTTTTACATCCAATTATAGCGTATATAAACAGAGGACTCAACCAACCCAAGCCGTATTCAGCTATCGAAGGTATTCGGGCCCATCAGCCATGTCTCCCTATTCGAGGACAACGAAAACCAAGTTCCCAACGGCAGGAATGAAACGTTGCTTCTCTGTGCGGGCGCCAGTCATACGTTAGGTTAGATTAAGTATGGTGGCAGCCCGATATCTCAGGTTCACTTAGACTATTCAGTTCATTGTGATACCACAGTGGTGAACTTCTCTCTTATCACTGCCCAGCAAAAGAAGCGTCAGAAAAAAGTAGTGAAAATGCTCTTCTTGGATCCGGAAGTGGTGCAAAATTGGCGCATTAGCGATGAATTTAACATGGGCTTCTCATAAAGGGTGATACGGTCAAAATTTGGTCAATATAAACTTGACGTATTTCTTTCAATTTTGCATTTAAAAAACCTGAACACCCCTCATTTTGAAGGTGTGTGTGTAGAATGTTGCTCCTATTTTGATTTTGGAATTCACTCTTCAGTTGTCAAAATGCCGTCCAAGCAAGAAGAGCAGCGTATCAAAATTTTGCTCGCGCATCGCGAAATTCCGAGCTACTCGCACGCAAAGCTGGCAAAATCGCTAAAAGTTGCCAAATCAACCGTTACAAATGTAATTAAAGTGTTTGGGGAACGTTTGTCGACAGCCAGGAAGTCTGGATCGGGGGGAAATCGAAAACCGGAAGCCGCAAAGACAAAGAGAGTTGCCGGTAGTTTCAAGCGAAACCCTAACCTCTCTCTCCGAGATGCCGCAAATAAGCTGGGTGTATCGTCTACAACCGTGCATCGAGCCAAAAAACGAGCCGGACTATCGACTTACAAGACGGTAATGACTCCAAGTCACGATGATAAACAAAATACGACGGCCAAAGCGCGATCCCGGAGGCTGTACACGACGATGCTGACGAAGTTTGACTGCGTGGTAATGGACGACGAAACCTACGTCAAAGTCGACTACAAGCAGCTTCCGGGACAGGAGTTTTATACGGCAAAAGGAAGGGGAAAGGTAGCAGATATTTTCAAGCACATAAAACTGTCAAAGTTCGCAAAGAAATATCTGGTTTGGCAAGCCATCTGTACCTGTGGCTTGAAAAGCAGCATTTTCATAGCTTCCGGGACTGTCAACCAAGAAATTTACGTGAAAGAGTGTTTGAATAAACGTCTGCTGCCTTTCCTGAAGAAACACGGTTGTTCCGTACTGTTTTGGCCGGATTTGGCATCTTGCCATTACGGTAAAAAGGCCATGGAGTGGTACGCCGCCAACAACGTGCAGGTGGTTCCCAAGAACAAGAACCCTCCCAACACGCCAGAGCTCCGCCCAATTGAGAAATACTGGGCTATTGTCAAGCGCAACCTAAAGAAGACCAAAAAAAATGCTAAGGACGAGCAGCAGTTCAAGGCAAACTGGCTTTCTGCGGCGAAGAAGGTGGCTGTACAAAATCTGATTTCAGGTTTCAAGCGTGAGGCCCGGCAATTCGGATTTGGAAAAGCGAAAGCCTAACTGAATATTTTTCCTGAATTTTATACTAATTGAACTTGAAAAAGAAATTTAATTTGATTTTTTAAATAAACGATTTCACCGATTTACACGCGTTTTCCCTTGACCAAATTTTGACCGTATCACCCTTTAGGACGGATGTCCACCATTTCAACAGCCGTTGCACTGAATTTGTATTACTTCTTAAGATGTGATTCGAATTCAGTGTTTTGGATGTGAATTAAAAAAGTTTGTAATATTCTGCCAAATAGTTTTTAAAAATTTTTATGATTTTTAATGTATTCTAACGCTAGACTGAAACGTTTGACCTCAAAGATTTTCAAAAATTCTCACTTTTTGTAGATTGGATTTAGCATTTTTTTCTACAAAATTTTAATAATTCTTATTCGAAACTGAGTTTGAATCCCTGATGGCTCACTATATAGCATACGTTGAATTTAGAGATGAAAATTCATAACTTCGTAGAGTGGCATCACCCCACCATGAAAGAGTTTCCCAACGGTGGGCTGATAACTTCGGCACAGTTCAGTTACTACCTAACCTCCAATCTAATAAATTTGAGTAAACTCGACATTTACAAAAATCGAAAAGGCGATTTATGAAATTAAAAAAATCGTAAAATCTCAAAGTCGACTTTTCGATTCTCATTACAATCCCTACTCCGCATATTGTAACGCTCAAAAAGCAGGAAAATAAAGAACTTTATGTATGTGTTGTTCTATACTTTGTGCAAAAAAGAACAGAACATATAAAACTAAAAGAAAACTCATAATGACCGAACCCTATTAATAACAGGAAATGTTATTTTATACAAAAAAAACCTAAAACAACCAACACCCATTCTTCCCCGGTCCTCCAAAGCATTTTAGACAGTAAAAGCTAACTTTCTAGCTAATATTGCACCAGGAATGGTATGAATGACTCTGACAGAACTACTACGAGTGAGAATATTTATTACCTAACTAACAAAGTTTCCCAAGCGTAACCATCATTGCTTTTGTCCAACAACAATAAATTGCTGCTGTTCAGAAATAAACTTCGGTGCAACGCCTTCAAAACACCATTTGTGTGGCAAATAACAAACAACAGCTGCTCTCTTCTGGGTGCGCTGCTAAGCATGCGCATTTTACCCCACAGCCAGCAATGGCACGCACGCACGATTCCACAATTTGCCATCCATTGCAATGTCGCAATCACCCATCATCTACTTTCATGACTGACAAAATACCAGAAAAAACAAGTAAGGAAAGTATAAAGTCGGACGGGGCCGACTATATTATACCCTGCACCACTTTGTAGATCTAAATTTTCGATACCATATCACATCCCTCAAATGTGTTGGGGGCTATATATAAAGGTTTGTTCCAAATATATACATTTAAATATCACTTGATTTGTACAGAATTTGAAAGACTTTTACAAAAGTTATAGACTCAAAATTTAAGTTGGCTAATGCACTAGGGTGGAACACAATTTTAGTAAAAAAATATGGGAAACATTTAAATCGGAAGCAATTTTAAGGAAACTTCTCAAACGTTTATTTATGATTTATCGCTCGATATGTATTAGAAGTTTAGGAAAATTAGAGTCATTTTTACATCTTTTCGACTAAGGAGTGGCGACTTAACAAGGAAAATGTTGGTATTTTGACCATTTTTGTCGAAATCAGAAAAACATATATATGGGAGCTATATCTAAATCTGAACCGATGTCAACCAAATTTGGCACGCATAGCTATAATGCTAATTCTACTCCCTGTGCAAAATTTCAACTAAATCGGAGTTAAAAATTGGCCTCTGTGGTCATATGAGTGTAAATCGGGCGAAAGCTATATATGGGAGATATATCTAAATCTGAACCGATTTCAACCAAATTTGGCACGCATAGCTACAATGCTAATTCTATTCCCTGTGCAAAATTTCAATTAAATCGTAGCAAAAAATTGGCCTCTGTGGTCATATGAGTGTAAATCGGGCGAAAGCTATATATGGGAGCTATATCTAAATCTGAACCGATTTCAACCAAATTTGGCACGCATAGCTACAATGCTAATTCTACTCCCTGTGCAAAATTTCAATTAAATCGTAGTTAAAAATTGGCCTCTGTGGTCATATGAGTGTAAATCGGGCGAAAGCTATATATGGGAGCTATATCTAAATCTGAACCGATTTCAACCAAATTTGGCACACATAGATACAATGCTAACTCTACTCCCTGTGCATAATTTCAACTAAATCGGAGCAAAAAATTGGCCTCTGTGGGCAAATGAGTGTAAATCGGGCGAAAGCTATATATGGGAGCTATATCTAAATCTGAACCGATTTGGCTGATATTTTGCAAGTTTTTCGAGCCTCATAAAATATTCGGATGTACGGAATTTGAGGAAGATCGGTTGATATACACGCCAATTATGACCAGATCGGTGAAAAATATATATAGCAGCTATATCTAAATCTGAACCGATTTTTTCCAAAATCAATAGGGATCGTCTTTGAGCCGAAACAGGACCCTATACCAAATTTTAGGACAATCGGACTGAAACTGCGAGCTGTACTCTGCACACAAAAATACACCAACAGACAGACAGACGGACAGACGGACAGACAGACGGACATCGCTAAATCGACTCAGAATTTAATTCTAAGACGATCGGTATACTAAACGATGGGTCTATGACCACTATTTCTTGGCGTTACATACAAATGCACAAACTTATTATACCCTGTACCACAGTAGTGGTGAAGGGTATAAAAACGAAATAGAAAAGGAATTGAGTTCGTCTGGTCTGATGTTCATAGACCCTCCACCATGGTCTTGAATTACTAGGATCTGCTGTAGCAAATATTGGGTAATTTAAAGAGTGCAATTTAATATCTGATGCATAAAGCTATGAAATTGGAGCCAAAAAGGAAAATTTGACTGCCCGTTAACCATCAAAAAATAAAATAAAGAAAATATCATCAAAATTGAGCTAACGAAATTTTTGTTGACATAATAACAGGTTGGCCGTTAAGTCCCCGGTCTAACAACGAAAAACCCATTTTTTTGTCAAAATTCGTTTTTATTATTCAACATAGTTCCCTTCAAGAGCGATACAACGATTATAAGGACCTTCCAATTTTTTGATACCATTTTGGTAGTACTCCTTCGGGTTTGCCTCAAAGTAGGCCTCAGTTTCGGCGATCACCTCTTCATTGCAGCCAAATTTTTGCCCTGCGAGCATCCTTTTGAGGTCTGAGAACAAGCAAAAAACGCTGGCGCCAGATCTGGAGAATACGGTGGCTGGGGAAGCAATTCGAAGCCCAATTCATGAATTTTTGCCATCGTTCTCAATGAGTTGTTGCACGGTGCATTGTCTTGGTGGAACAACACTTTTTTTCTTCTTCATATGGGGCCGTTTTGCCGCGATTTCGACCTTCAAACGCTCCAATAACGCCATAAATAGTCACTGTTGATGGTTTTTCCCTTCTCAAGATAATCGATAAAAATTATTCCATGAGCATCCCACAGAGGCCATTACTTTGCCAGCGGACTGTTGAGTCTTTCCACGCTTCGGAGACGGTTCACCGGTCGCTGTCCACTCAGCCGACTGTCGATTGGACTCAGGAGTGTAGTGTTGGAGCCATGTTTCATACATTGTCACATATCGACGGAAAAACTCGGGTGTATTACGAGTTAACAGCTGCAATCACCGCTCAGAATCATCAACACGTTGTAGTTTTTGGTCAAATGTGAGCTCGCGCGGCACCCATTTTGCACAAAGCTTCCGCATATCCAAATATTGATGAATGATATGACCAACACGTTCCTTTGATATCTTTAAGGCCTCTGCTATCTCGATCAACTTCATTTTACGGTCATTCAAAATCATTTTGTGGATTTTTTTTATGTTAAGAGGTAACCACCTCTTTCGGGCGTACACTGCGTTCACCGTCCTC
This sequence comes from Haematobia irritans, assembly GCF_050003625.1. Lineage (NCBI taxonomy): Eukaryota > Metazoa > Arthropoda > Insecta > Diptera > Muscidae > Haematobia > Haematobia irritans. The sequence continues at coordinate 158,165,952 of NC_134400.1, forward strand.
AGTGCTCATTTCACCACGCTTTTTGCATACCAATCAATTATTGTTGCTTTTCCTGGGGCAGAGTCCGGAAACTCATTATCAAGCCAAGTTTTTGCTTCCACCGTACTCTTTCCCTACAGAAAACAGTATTTTATCAAAACACGAAATTCCTTTTTTCCATTTTTTTTCACAATAACAAAAGTTGCTTCACAAAAGACGCTCTATCTCACAAACTAATTGACTTACAGACGTCACGAATCATTTGAAGGTTGGTTCTATATAAAAATAATATGCATTTAATACTAGCGACGCCATCTATGTGTCAGACCGGGGACTTATCAGCCAACCTGTTAGTTCTCTCCTAGGTAGTGACCAGAAGGACAAAGTTTTTGCAAATCAAATTGACGACTCGATATTTTGGATGCATGTGAACGAAGAGGCCCCTCGAAAATTATGGACGATTGCAGTAGTTCGCCAGGCATATCCTTAGCGTCGCTTGGCCTGATAAATAAGGTGCCCTGGCACTCCTTCATTTCACTGCTTTCACATCATCTCTCCATAACTCTCACCAGTGATATAACCTTTGACGTTTATCAATAAAAAGAAGACCACCAGGGACGGCTTCATACACTCCATAACTTGCCGTTTCATTGAACTCCCAGCAGAGGGACAAAGCTTTTACAAATTAAATCGATGACTCCATATTTTTGATGCATGTGAATGAAGAGAACCCTCGAGAATTATGGATGATGATTGCAGCAGTTCGCCATGTATATCCTTAGGTCGTTTGGTCTGATAAATGAGGTGTCCTAGCACCCCTTACATTCACTGGGATCAAACTATCTCCCCATTACTCTCATCTGACAGACCGATTACATAACCTCTGAATGTCGAAAGAAGACCACCAGGGACAGCTTCATAAACTACACAACTCACCGCTTCAGTGAACTCCCAGGAGAGAGAGGACCTGCTCATTTGCCCATAGGTACACCATTAACGCAACATCCGCGCTTTATAACCACTGGTTGACGACATGACTCGCAGTCGAGCGTGATACTAGCTACTTCATACCAACCCTGCTGATCAGGGAACTGAATAAGAACGAGCATCAAGCGGAAAACATGGTTAGAGCACCTGAAAAATCGGACGTTTATCAACAAAAAGAAGATCACCAGGGACAGCTTCGTACACTACACAACTCGCTGTTTCAGTGAGCTCCCAGGAGTGGGACAAAGCTTTTGCAAAACAAATTTTATGACTCCATACTTTGGACGCATGTGAACGGAGAGGCCCCTCGAGTCTTATTGCAGCAATTCGCCAGTTATATCCTTAGTCTAATAAATGAGGTATCCTGGCACCCCTTAAATTCACTGAGATCAAGCTATCTCCCCATAACTCTCACCAGTAACGGACTCTTCGATTTCAAAAACCTTTGAAGGTCAAAAGAAAACCACCATGGACAGCTTTATAGACTAGTGGTGAGTTACCACTTCATTGAGCTTGCAGAAGAGGGGACGTGTTCATTTACCGAAAGGGTATTCCAGGACACCATTACAACATCTGATCGACTTGCGTATGTGAGCTCAACTTCCCACCAGAAACGACATGACTCGCAGACGAGCGCGATCCTAGCTAGTTCATGCCAACCCTACTGATCCTAGAATCAGGGAACTGAATTAAAAAGATCATCAATGAGCACAAGTGGAAAACAAGGTTAGAGCACTTGAAAAAATTAATCTAGGCACAGGTCTGATATGGTCAACTGTAAGAGTCGTCCTGATGGGATCTAAGTCACTTTAGGCGCAGTGAGAGAGGCTGATCCCAAGAAATGAGCAAGATTTTTATGCGACAGTTTATAGACCATCCAGAGAGTTATAGAGCGAAAAGAGGAGCCATTCATGGTCTCCGAGCCATGGACACATCACAGTTTACCTCAACCCAAGTTACCGATGCCATCGACAGTACAGATCCATCCAAAGCGCGGTGCCCCGACGCAATTTCTTCAATGCTAATGAATCTGGGAATACCGGGAGTTGAGTACTTGACCACACTCCTCAATTTGTCCTTACATTAGGTTTTGTATAATTGAATCCCGACATTTTAGACTCACTTTGACTATTCGATCCCTTCTGTTACCACAGGTTGTGAACTTCCCATTTTCAGCAGCTTTTTAAGGGAAGTCAAAGTCAATCAGGGCTTACCTCTGCGAAGAATTCACTGACGAATTTGTAAGGAAATGTGTATGAAATTCAGCGCTAAATTTACATGAGAAAATCATTGCAACCTTAGTGGACTTAAGAATGCAAATAGAAATTTCGAATATTGGAAACATAATAGCCGTATAGTAGTGCCAGATAGCGGTAAAATACTGCCTTTAAAAATTATGAAATGAACAAACTGTTTAAAAGTCTTCCTTTTCTATAATTATACCAGCTGGGCCCGGTCCGCGTTGCTGGCCCCAAGAGTTACTTTTACCTTGAACTAATGTCGATTACGATTGGGAAAAAAGGTGCAACATTCTCGAAATTGATAGCAAAATAGGAAGGGCACTGTGATAGATTTTTAATCCTGTATCTCTCACAATATATGGAATTAAAAATAACTTTGGAATGACGCTATCATTTGGTCGAAAATGCAATGAGGAAAAAAGTAGGGTAACAATGAGACAACATATTTTTTGCGAATCGAAAACGCCATAAATTAAACAATATACAAAACACGAGAACACAAAATGAATTGAATCGTCCGCAAAATACGTCCTTATCCTTCAAGCACAAGAATTCAACTAATATATCTGTAAGAATTCGTGATTAAAAAAACACAAATTGCTCGTGCTTACAGAAGTGCAACTTGGTAAGCGAAGGAAGAAGCACCCGCTTACTCTAGTGCAACGCTAATTTCAGCACTTCCATATTTTATATAATTTTTGTCGGGCGTTCAATAAAAAAAAAAAACTATTAAGTGCGTCGCCCGCTGTAACCCAAGAACTTGCTTACATGTTTATAAGAAGTAGCGCTGAATTCTGCACTTACAACTTTGCGCAGAAAAGTAGTGCCTACAGTATGGACACTATAATTTGGGTGTTTCCAATTTCATAATTATTTTTAGCCTCAACATCGACGCCATCCATGGATAGAAACTTATGCTGTATATTTAGTGGGGCTAACTGGGTGTGGAATACTATGATCTACTGTAACCGAGTAAAACGATCACAGAAGTTTTTTATCGAACTCATTCAATGCGTTTGAGCCGATTATTGCATGATAAACGGCCACAGTATTTGAAAAGGTACGATAATGATATTTTGCAGCACGATAATGATCTAACAATATTCTTAAAGAATTATTTGGAAACACTCAAACAGGAAGTTCTTCCCTACTTGTCGTATAGCCCAGACATTGCTCCTTCGGATTACCTTTTGTTCCGATCAATGCTGCATGACCTGAATGATCAGCTTTTTCGTTCTTTTAGCATCAATTTAACAATGGACTTTTTTCTATGTTGAAGGCAATTACACACCTTTGGCTTACGAACAATAAATCACATTTTGAGAAGCACTTTCCTTTGCTGGTTTACAATTAAACTTCATGGGCAATATTTTCCCAGTGTAAAACATGCAATATTCCATATGGTGGTTCCTGTGAATTTTTTCCTTCAAACCATTGTTTTCCTATTTTCCATTATTTATTTTAATATCCATTGCAATCAAAAAGAAAAACCCAGCGACTTTGCTATTCCCTTTTATGGTATAGGCAAAAGTTTTTGGCACACCTGGCTATGGCTACATACTCGTACAGAAGGTTTCTCTTTTCATTTCGAACCATAACTCCTTCTAATCAATGAGTCATTATTTGCTTACGCTACAACGTATACCCAAAACCATCAGTTTTGCCATCGATAATTTACCATAAAAGGTTTTAATCTCACAAACAATGAACTTTTCTTGCGGTTCACATGGCCTCCAACAAATCGAGCTGATAAATATTGGATCATGGAATTCACACGGTAGGTGCTAAGATTATACAAATTGTGGTTTCGTATTACTTTCGTTTAGGGTTCCAGGAATTTTGCAAATGGATTTGAAGTATGTAGGATTACGGGAAAACTAAGTGAGTACAATTAGGCAAGAGGGGATGCATTTAACTTTAAATTAGAGTTGGCATCACTTGGGCATTAGAAATTCATCCTAAGGAAGAGAGAAATATGGCTTTAGGTTATCCTGAAAATGCTATTCACCATAACTTTAAAACATAAGTTTTCTGTGGGAAAATATTCGAAAGAAAACCTACAGTCAGAGCAATATAGGCATATAAAAATGTGTAAGACTTGAAATATGCGAAATACGTCGATTACACTTTAATTGCAGTTTTTTTTTCGTTTTAGAGAGCAAGTTAAGAACTAAACATAGCCAAGGGTCGCCTTTTATATTTTGAGATTAGAGAACAAAAACAAATAATAATCATCGAAAATAGCTATATTTTTGTTCAAAATATTCTCCATTAAGATCTATACACTTTCGCATGATTTTGAACCAATTGTCGAAGTACTTTTGTTACTCTGATTGAGGTATCTCCAAAACATGCATTCTGAACGCATAACAACTTCTTCAGGTGTCGCACAGTCGATCGATGTTTACTTTCAGGCTCATACGCATAAATCCAAGATCCATCACCTGTCACAATGTCATAGACATGTTTCGAAGAACCGTGATCGACTGGAGCATTTCTTTCGTCCAATCGACACGATCCTTTTTTTTGAGAGGTAGACAAATTGTGTGGGTTCAAACCACGGTTGCCACAATTGATAGAATTCTATCAAAAAATGGTAGATTTTTTACTGTTTGGAATATTGGTAGAATTCTTGATGTTTTGGTAGATTTGTATTCTTCTCCAAAAATTTTCTATAGAAATAAAATTTTGAATTTCTATAGAAAATTTTGTCAAAATTTTATTTCTACAGAAAAAAATTTTTTTTTTTCAAAATTTTATTTCTATGGAAAATTTTGTCAATTTTCTATTTCTATAGAAAATTTTATTTCTATAGAAAATTTTATTTCTATAGAAATAAAATTTTGACAAAATTTTCTATAGAAATAAAATATTGACAAAATTTTCTATAGAAATAAAATTTTGACAAAATTTTCTATAGAAATAAAATTTTGACAAAATTTTCTATAGAAATAAAATTTTGACAAAATTTTCTATAGAAATAAAATTTTGACAAAATTTTCTATAGAAATAAAATTTTGACAAAATTTTCTATAGAAATAAAATTTTGACAAAATTTTCTATAGAAATAAAATATGACAAAATTTTCTATAGAAATAAAATTTGACAAAAGTTTTTAAAACAATAAAATTTTGACAAAATTTTTTATATAAAAATAAAATTTTGACAAAATTTGCTAACGAAATAAAATTTTGACAAAATTTTCTATAGAAATAAAATTTTGACAAAATTTTCTAAAGAAATAAAATTTTGACAAACTTTTCTTAAGAAATAAAATTTTGACAACATTTTCTTCAGAAATAAAATTTTGTTAAAATTTTCTTCAGACATAAAATTTTGACAAAATTTCTATAGAAATAAAATTTGACAAAAGTTTCTAAAACAATAAAATTTTGACAAAGTTTTCTATAGAAATAAAATTTTGACAAAATTTTCTATAGAAATAAAGTTTTGACAAAATTTTCTATAGAAATAAATTTTTGACAAAATTTTCTATAGAAATAAAATTTTAACAAAATCTTCTATAGAAATAAATTTTGACAAAATCTTCTATAGAAATAAAATTTTGACAAAATTTCCTATAGAAATAAAATTTTGACAAAATTTTCTATAGAAATAAAATTTTGACAAAATTTTCTATTTTCTAATTGGCAAAGTTTTCTATAGAAATAAAATGTTGACAAAATTTTCTAAAGCAATAAAATTTTGAAAAAATTTTCTAAAGCAATAAAATTTTGACAAAATTTTCTAAAGAAATAAAATTTTGACAAAATTTTCTATAGAAATAAAATGTTGACAAAATTTTCTATAGAAATAAAATGTTGACAAAATTTTCCATAGAAATAAAATTTTGACAAAATTTTCTATAGAAATAAAATTTTGACAAAATTTTCTAAAGAAATAAAATTTTGACAATATTTTCTATAGAAATAAAATTTTGACAAATATTTATATAAAAATAAAATTTTGAAAAAAATACTATAGAAATAAAATTTTGACATTTTCTATGGAAATAAAATTTTGAAAAAAAATCTATAGAAATAAAATTGTCTATAAAAATAAAATTTTGACAAAATTTTCTATAGAAATAAAATTATGGCAAATATTTATATAGCAATTAAATTTTGAAAAAAAATTTCTATAGAAATAAAATTTTGGCAAAGTTATCTATATAAATAAAATTTTGACAAAATATTCTATATAATTTTCTAATCTGCAAAGTTTCCTATAGATATAAAATTTTGACAAAATTTTCTAAATAAATAAAGTGTTGACAAAACTTTCTATAGAAATAAAATTTTGACAACATTTTCTATAGAAATAACATTTTCTATAGAAATAAAATTTAAAAAAAAAACTCTATAGAAATAAAATTTTGAAAAAAAATTCTATAGAAATAAAATTTTCTATAAAAATAAAATTTTGACAAAATTTGCTATAGAAATAAAATTTTGGCAAATATTTATATAGCAATACAATTTTGAAAATAATTTTCTATAGAAATAAAATTTTGGCAAAGTTTTCTATAGAAATAATATTTTGACAAAATATTCTATATAATTTTCTAATCTGCAAAGTTTCCTATAGATATAAAATTTTGACAAAATTTTCTATAGAAATAAAATGTTGACAAAATTTCCTATAGATATAAAATTTTGAAAAAAAATTCTATAGAAATAAAATTTTGACAACATTTTCTATATAAATAACATTTTCTATAGAAATAACATTTTCTATAGAAATAAAATTTTGAAAAAAAAACTCTATAGAAATAAAATTTAAAAAAAAATTCTATAGAAATAAAATTTTCTTTAAAAATAAAATTTTGACAAAATTTCCTATAGAAATAAAATTTTGGCAAATATTTATATAACAATACAATTTTGAAAATAATTTTCTATAGAAATAAAATTTTGGCAAAGTTTTCTATAGAAATAATGCTTTGACAAAATATTCTATATAATTTTCTAATCTGCAAAGTTTTCTATAGATATAACATTTTGACAAAATTTTCTATAGAAATAAAATGTTGACAAAATTTCCTATAGATATAAAATTTTGAAAAAATTTTCTATAGAAATAAAATTTTGACAAAATTTTCTATATAAATAACATTTTCTATAGAAATAACATTTTCTATAGAAATAACATTTTCTATAGAAATAAAATTTTGAAAAAAAAACTCTATAGAAATAAAATTTTAAAAAAAATTTCTATAGAAATAAAATTTTCTATACAAAATATTCTATATAATTTTCTAATCTGCAAAGTTTCCTATAGATATAAAATTTTGACAAAATTTTCTAAATAAATAAAGTGTTGACAAAACTTTCTATAGAAATAAAATTTTGACAAAATTTTCTATAGAAATAAAATTTTGACAACATTTTCTATAGAAATAACATTTTCTATAGAAATAACATTTTCTATAGAAATAAAATTTTGAAAAAAAACTCTATAGAAATAAAATTTTGAAAAAAATTTCTATAGAAATAAAATTTTCTATAAAAATAAAATTTTGACAAAATTTGCTATAGAAATAAAATTTTGGCAAATATTTATATAGCAATACAATTTTGAAAATAATTTTCTATAGAAATAAAATTTTGGCAAAGTTTTCTATAGAAATAATATTTTGACAAAATATTCTATATAATTTTCTAATCTGCAAAGTTTCCTATAGATATAAAATTTTGACAAAATTTTCTATAGAAATAAAATGTTGACAAAATTTCCTATAGATATAAAATTTTGAAAAAAATTTCTATAGAAATAAAATTTTGACAACATTTTCTATATAAATAACATTTTCTATAGAAATAACATTTTCTATAGAAATAACATTTTCTATAGAAATAAAATTTTGAAAAAAAAACTCTATAGAAATAAAATTTAAAAAAAAATTCTATAGAAATAAAATTTTCTTTAAAAATAAAATTTTGACAAAATTTCCTATAGAAATAAAATTTTGGCAAATATTTATATAACAATACAATTTTGAAAATAATTTTCTATAGAAATAAAATTTTGGCAAAGTTTTCTATAGAAATAATGCTTTGACAAAATATTCTATATAATTTTCTAATCTGCAAAGTTTTCTATAGATATAACATTTTGACAAAATTTTCTATAGAAATAAAATGTTGACAAAATTTCCTATAGATATAAAATTTTGAAAAAATTTTCTATAGAAATAAAATTTTGACAAAATTTTCTATATAAATAACATTTTCTATAGAAATAACATTTTCTATAGAAATAACATTTTCTATAGAAATAAAATTTTGAAAAAAAAACTCTATAGAAATAAAATTTTAAAAAAAATTTCTATAGAAATAAAATTTTCTATACAAAATATTCTATATAATTTTCTAATCTGCAAAGTTTCCTATAGATATAAAATTTTGACAAAATTTTCTAAATAAATAAAGTGTTGACAAAACTTTCTATAGAAATAAAATTTTGACAAAATTTTCTATAGAAATAAAATTTTGACAACATTTTCTATAGAAATAACATTTTCTATAGAAATAACATTTTCTATAGAAATAAAATTTTGAAAAAAAACTCTATAGAAATAAAATTTTGAAAAAAATTTCTATAGAAATAAAATTTTCTATAAAAATAAAATTTTGACAAAATTTGCTATAGAAATAAAATTTTGGCAAATATTTATATAGCAATACAATTTTGAAAATAATTTTCTATAGAAATAAAATTTTGGCAAAGTTTTCTATAGAAATAATATTTTGACAAAATATTCTATATAATTTTCTAATCTGCAAAGTTTCCTATAGATATAAAATTTTGACAAAATTTTCTATAGAAATAAAATGTTGACAAAATTTCCTATAGATATAAAATTTTGAAAAAATTTTCTATAGAAATAAAATTTTGACAACATTTTCTATAGAAATAACATTTTCTATAGACATAACATTTTCTATAGAAATAACATTTTCTATAGAAATAAAATTTTGACAAAATTTCCTATAGATATAAAACTTTGACAAAATTTTCTATAGAAATAAAATGAAAAACAAGCATAAACGACCGTAAGTTCGGACAGGCCGAATCTTAGGTACACTCCACCATGGATTGCGTAGAAACTTCTACCAAAGACTGTCATCCACAATCGAATTACTTGGGTTGTGGTATCTTAAAACTTCTTAACATCGTTTTCTAAATTGTGAGTTAGTCCATCCGTGGTATATATTAGACAAAATACTTATGTATAGGTAAGTCTACAAATAATTACGAATCGATATGGACTTTTGCACGGTACATAGGGAGCCAGAATTGAAATATGGGGGTCGCTTATATGGGGGCTATATACAATTATTGATATGGACTAATTTTTGTGTGAATGGGGATCGATTTATCTGAGGGCTATATATAACTATAGACCGATATGGACCTAGTTAGGCATGGTTGTTAACGGCTATATACTAGCACAATGTACCAAATTTCAACTGACTCGGATGAAATTTGCTCCTCCAAGAGGCTCCAAAACCAAATCTCGGGATCGGTTTATATGGGGGCTATATATGATTATGGACTGATATGGACCACTTTTGGCATGGTTTTTAAATATTATATACTACCACCACGTACAAAATTTCAACCAGATCGGATGAATTTTGCTTCTCCAAAAGGCACCGGAGGTCAAATCTGGGAATCGGTTTATATGGGTGCTATATATAATTATAGACTGATATGAACCAATTCCTGCATGGTTGTTGGACACCATATACTAACATCACGTACCAAATTCCAACCGAATCGGATGAATTTTGCTCTTCGATGGGTCTCCGGAGGTCAAATCTGGGGATCGGTTTATATGGGGGCTATATATAATTATGGACCGATTTCGACCAATTCTTGCATGACCAATGGAGACCGTATACTTACACCATGTACCAAATTTCAGCCGGATCGGATGAAATTTGCTTCTCTTAGAGGCCCCGAAAGCCAAATCGGGGGATCGGTTATATATGGGGGCTATATATAATTATGGACCGATGTGAACTAATTTTTGCATGGTTGTTAAATACTATATACTAACACCATGTACCAAATTTCAGCCGGAGCGGATGAAATTTGCTTCTCTTAGAGGCTCCGGAGTTCAAATCTAGTGATCGGTTTATATGGGGGCTATATATAATTATGGACCGATGTGGACCAATTTTTGCATGGTTGTTAGAGACCATATACTAACACCATGTACCAAATTTCAGCCGGATCGGATAAAATTTGCTTCTCTTAGAGGCCCCGAAAGCCAAATCGGGGGATCGGTTTATATGGGGGCTATATATAGTTATGGTCCGATGTGAACCAATTTTTGCATAGAGGCCATATACTAACACCATGTACCACCAGCCGGATCGGATGAAATTTGCTTCTCTTAGAGGATTCGCAAGCCAAATTTGGGGGTCCGTTTATATGGGGGCTATACGTAAAAGTGGACCGATATGGCCCATTTGCAATACCATCCGACCTACATCAATAACAACTACTTGTGCCAAGTTTCAAGTCGATAGCTTATTTCGTTCGGAATTTAGCGTGATTTCAACAGACGGACGGACATGCTCAGATCGGCTCAGAATTTCACCACGACCCAGAATATATATACTTTATGGGGTCTTCGAGCAATATTTCGATGTGTTACAAACGGAATGACAAAGTTAATATACCCCCATCCTATGGTGGAGATGTAAATTTTCGTGTTATTTCATACAATCCATTGTAAGTAAGTTCTACCTTTTTGCAGATGTAGTCCCGTGCAGTTTTACTTCAAGGGATAAATATCTCCAATTTGTTTGGCTAATAAGAGAAATCATTCATTCATTCGAAGAAAAAAAATTTTTTTTTTGATTTGCTAGATTTTTAGTACAATTGTCTTCAAATTTTGGTATTTTTTTTTTTGGCACGAGTGGCAATCGTGATTGCCTAACCTAACCACCTAACCTAACCATGGTTTCATTTTTAATGTAAAACAGGTGTCATTTGATTGGAAAAAGGTTTCATTTTTAAGTAATAATGCCACCATATATAAAGATTTTAATCTATTTACCATTTATAAAGTGCTTCTTAATACTAACCCCATTGTTCCGTTACCTAAACATCTCCTAAATTGATGGTGTTCAAAGTTATAAGGATTTTAATAACTCGCACAACCCAATGAAATCATAAACATTTCTTTGATCACTCACTTAGAATGAATTATGAAGCTGCCCACAATATCCAACGTCTCATATGCTGTTATATATGCATCATCATTATCATCATCGCCTTATTCGCAATAATCCGAATGACATAATGTTTGCATATAACAAAAAAAAAACACAATATTACTCTACATTTTTTATGCAATAGACGGAATGTGTTCATAAAGATTAAAATTGGTTCTTTTTATGAGAAAATATGAATATTTTCTCTATAAACACCAGAGATACCAGACCAACATAAATAAGAGGGTGTAAATGACAGTACCAGGGGTGCGAAGTACACTCGTCCATGTGTCAGAGCTTGCCCGAAAGATATGCCTGGGAAAATAGTGTTAATAAATTTCCATAACAAAAAAGAATGTAAATACACAATAGGAGGCATAACTGTATGCACAGAAAGGTATCACAATCCAACACCACATACAAAGACTGACAAAGACACATATCTGGGCTATCATGTGAAAAAGTGAAAAAAAGGATGCATGCACTATCATAGGACATCCCATCATACAGACATTTTCATTTCATATTCAGCCTTACAATGTCAAGCTGTTTTATTGTATATGGGGAGTTATTCAAAGCCTTCATCAAAGGCACCAAATTATGACAATCAAATGGAAAAAATACTAAAGAAAAAATTCATTCATAAAAGTGTTTCAATTTTATTAAGCCAATAAAGAGCCATGGTGATGATTATGATGATTCATGCAAAAGCCAAGGAAAGTGTTTGCCTTTTCTGTGACTAAAGGAAGGTCGAAGTGTTTGTCTATTGAGGATGCAGAGGCGTGAATAAATATTCTAAACTTAAATTAGTTTTTTTTTTTAATTAATTTATACAAGCACACAAACTTCTTTCCTTCCACACTGAAAAAAAAGTATGAACCGGGCATACTTTTTTTTCAGTGTGGAAGGAAAGATTTTGCCTTTACTTTAAAAATTTTGGTATTGATTCCGAGCCAAAGAAGCGGAGAATACAAGTAAGGATACTTTTAAGACACAATTCTCTTTTAAATTTGGGTTTTGCGTACTTGCTTCTAGGAAGCAAATTTTAATTTTTCGCTTTTTCTGCTTTTTTTCTTCATATGCTATCAAAGTCCTTTAAAAACGAGTTAACGACAGCTTTATTTTCCAAATTAAGACTCGAATTCCAGTAGAACTTATGCTATGTTTGAAGTAAAAAACTTCTTTAAAATAAAGTTTTGAAAAACATGTCCTATATTAGAACGATTTTTTGCTTTATAGTCAAGATGCAAAAAGGCAACAAATTTAATGACAATTTCATTAAATTTAAAGAATTTTTCTGAATTATTAAAGTCAAATTAACCTTAGCCCAAACATTTTTTCTTTCATGTTATGATGCCCATTTTTAAGTGAAATCACTCAATTACAAGGACAATACGACTTCATTGAAAAGTTTGTCGACTTTTGGACAAGGAAAAAAACTTTCTATTAGAGAAATGTGTATTCTATGTTAAGCAAAATTTGCATTCGTATTTTAAAGAAGGGATCCGGAGCGAAGCGGTGCGGAGCGTGGAGCGGAGCGGAGCAAGCCCTTTTTTTGCCGGAGCGGGAGCGACATTTCTAAAATCCGGAGCGGAGCGGTTTCCAAATGAAAAACCGCTCCGCTCCGAATAAAATATTACTTGAATGAAATGTGTAACTTTGAAATTACACTGTGTAGGTAATTTCAAATTTAGCTAGTACTTAGCGTAGTGTGAGTAAACGTTTAAAATGTACGATATGTATTTTTGTACGTACGTACATTGGGGAAAACACAACGTGTTTTTTAGTAATTGTTTTCAAAAACGGCAAATGTCAAAATATATATCTAGTATGTGTTGTAAAAGTAACAACAGTACTTTCGATCAATTTCATCCCGTATTACTACAAAGATGTTTGTAATGAACGTCAAATAAATGCAATTAAACGATCTTATTTATATTTAATTTTTTAGTTTTCTACACTGAAAAAAATATTGTCGTGAAGTCAAAGATTCCATATCCTTAGAATAAGAATGCAAATTTTGCTTAACATGGAAGACGCATTTCTCTAAAATAAAGTTTTTTATACCCATCACCATAGAATTGTGACGGGGGTATAATAAGTTTGTCATTCCGTTTGTAACACATCGAAATATCGATTTCCGACTATATAAAGTATATATATATATTCTTGATCAGGGAGAAATTCTAAGACGATATAACGATGTCCGTCTGTCTGTCTGTCTGTCTGTTGTAATCACGCTACAGTCTTCAATAATGAAGCAATCGTGCTGAAATTTTGCACAACCTCGTCTTTTGTCTGCAGGCAGGTCAAGTTCGAAGATGGGTTATATCGGTCCAGGTTTTGATATAGTCCCCATATAAACCGACCTCCCGATTTGGGGTCTTGGGCTTATAGAAATCGTATTTTTTATCCAATTTGCCTGAAATTTGAAATCTGGAGGTATTTTATGACCGTAAAGAGGTGTGTCAAAAATGGTGAGTATCGGTCCATGTTTTGGTATAGCCCCCATATAGACCGATCTCCCGATTTTACTTCTTGGGCTTATAGAAACCGCAGTTTTTATTCAAATCTAGAGGTATTGTAGGACCACAAATACGTGTGCCAAAAATTGTAAGTATCGGTCCATATTTTGGTATAGCCCCCATAGAGACCGATCTCCCGATTTTACTTCTTGGGCTTATAGAAACCGCAGTTTTTATTCAATTTACCTGAAATGGGAAATCTAGAGGTATTGTAGGACCACAAATACGTGTGCCAAAAATTGTGAGTATCGGTCCATGTTTTGGTATGGTCCCCATATAAAACGACCTCCCGATTTGGGGTCTTGGGCTTATAGAAAGCGTATTTTTTATCCAATTTGTCTGAAATTGGAAATCTAGGGGTATTTTCGGGTCATAAAGAGGTGTGCCGAAAATAGGGAGTAGCGGTCCATGTTTTAGTATAGCCCCCATAATAACGATCTCCCGATTTAACTCCTTGGGTAATGGTAATGCCTCCATATAGACCGACTTCACTTGAATTGCTTGAAACTCAATGTAAAATTTCCAGATTTTACTTCTACATATTTAAGATTTCAAATCAAGACGTTATTTTATAATTTTCTTGCACACTTACAAGAGATGTTAATGATTCCTCTAAAACTCAAACAAAAATGGTTCTTATAAATCCAGAATCTGATATAGTCCTCATAGGTGAAATCTTTAAATTTATCTTCGGGAAGTGTCCTCAAGTCCTCAAGCCCTCCTAAAATTTCAAAGGAAACCCTAATATTTGGTTCATGGTGGTGGGTATTTAAGGTTCGGCCCGGCCGAATTTAGTGCTGTATATACTTGTTTTCTTGTCCAAAAGGCAATAAACTTTTGAATGAAGTTGTAATGTCCTTATAATTAAGTGATTTTACTTAAAAATGTGTATCATAACATGAAAGATAAAATTTTTGAGGTAAGGTCAACGTGACTTTAATAATTAAGAAAACTTCTTTAAAATTAATAAAATTGTCTTTAAATTTGTTTCCTTTTTGCATCTTGCCTACAAAGCAAAAAATCGTTAAAAAATAAGACATGTTTTTCAACACTTTATTTTAAAGACGCTTTTTACTTGAAACATAGCATAATTTCTACTGGAAGTCGAGTCTTAATATGGAAAAAAAATAACTCGTTAACTCGTTTTTAAAGGATTTTGATAACAACTGACGAAAAAATCTAAAAAAATGAAAAAATAACATATGCTTCCTAGAATGCTTCCTTTAATGAAGTCAAAATGGATTTAATATTTCTGAAAAAATCTTCAAAATTAATAAAATATTTCAACACATTGTTTTAAAGTCATTATACCCTAAACCACATAGTGGTTAGGGTATAACAAGATTGATCTGCCAAAAAATGTGCCTACAAGAAATATTGATTTTAGACCCCATAAAATATATACCGATCGACTCAGAATAACCTCCTGAGTCGATCTAGCGCTTGGCGTCCGTCCGTCCATCCGTCCGTCTGTCCATGTATTTGTTGTTCACAGGATTTCGGTCGCAATTATTAACCGATTTTGATGAAATTTGGTACAGGGAGTTTTTTTGGGCACAAGGACGTACGTTATTGAATTTGGAAGAAATCGGATCAAATTTAGATATAGCTCCCATATATATGTATTGCCCGATTTCGACAAATGGGGTCACGTTGCACTTTTTTTACTAACCGATCGTCGTCAAATTTAGCACAAAATAATCTTCTGTATCACCCTTTAAGTCTGAAAATTTCATCGAAATCGGTTCAGATTTAGATATAGGTCCCATATATATGTATCGCCCGATTTTGTCAAATTAGGTCATAAAACCCTTATTTATCAACCCATCTTACTCAAAGTTGGCGAAATGTAATCTTCTATAGCACAAACTATATGTGCAAAAAATCATCGAAATCGGTTCAGATTTAGCTATAGCTCCCATATATGTACCGCCCGATTTTTCTAAATAAAATAAAACTCAATTGAACAAATAATACAATGTTTGTACTATAATTTTCTCGAAGAGGAGCGGAGCGGAGCGAAAAAAATAGACCGCTCCGGATCCCTGTTTTAAAGACATGAAATCTTTGACCTCACGACAATAATTTTTTAGTGCAAATGAAATTTTAGGCCCACAAACATAGTTTTGGTACTAAGCTTTATTTGGAAGAAGAGTATATTATTTTGGTGATGATGTTTACGGCTTTTATAAGATGTAAAAAACCATTTACAAAAGACTAACTCAATTTTTATACCCTGCGCCACACTGTGGAACAGGGTATTATAAGTTAGTGCATATGTTTGTAACACCCGGAAGGAGACGAGATAGACACATGGTGTCTTTGGCAATAATGCTCAGGGTGGGTCCCTGAGTCGATATAACCATGTCTGTCCTTCTGTCCGTCCGTCCGTCCGTCTGTCTGTGAACACATTTTTGTGATCAAAGTCTAGGTCGCAATTTAAGTCCAATTGCCTTCAAACTTGGCACATGTTCCTAATTTGGGTCAGAATAGAACCCTATTGATTTTGGAAGAAATCGGTTCAGATTTAGATATAGCTCCCATATATATCTTTCGCCCGATATGCACTAATATGGACCCAGCAGCTAGAGTTTTATACCGATTTGCTTGAAATTTTGTACAAACATAACACTTAGTCGTATAGTCAAGTGTGCAAAATTTGATTGAAATCGGTTCAGTTTTAGATACAGCTCCTATTTATATCTTTCGCCCGATATGGACTTATATGGCCCCAGAAGCCAGATTTTTGGCCGAATTTGATTGAAATTTTGCACTAGGAGTACAATTAGTAGTATAGTAAAGTGTGCAAAATTTGATTGAAATCGGTTCAGATTTGCATATAGCTCCCATATATATCTTTCGCCCGATATAGACTAATATGGTCCTAAAATTGAGAGCTTTGGCCCAATTTGGTTGCACAGGGAGTAGATTTAGCATTGTAGATATTCGTGCCAAATTTTGTTGAAATCGGTTCAGATTTAGCTCCCATATATAGCTTTCGCCCGATTTACACTCATTTGCCCACAGAGGCCAATTTTTTGCTCCGATTTAGTTGAAATTTTGCATAGGGAGTAGTATTAGCATTGTAACTATGCATGCCAAATTTGGTTGAAATCGCTTCGGATTTGGATATATCTCCCATATATAGCTTTCGCCCGATTTACATTCATATGACCACAGAGGCCAATTTTTAACTCCGATTTAGTTGAAATTTTGCACAGGGAGTAGAATTAGCATTGTAGCTATGCGTGCCAAATTTGGTTGACATCGGTTCAGATTTAGATATAGCTCCCATATATAGCTTTCGCCCGATTTACCCACAGAGGAAAATTTTTTGCTCCGATTTAGTTGAAATTTTGCATAGGGAGTAGAATTAGCATTGTAACTATACGTGCCAAATTTGAATGAAATCGGTTCAGATTTAGATATAGCTCCCACATATAGCTTTCGCCCGATTTACACTGATTTGCCCACAGAGGAAAATTTTTTGCTCCGATTTAGTTGAAATTTTGCATAGGGAGTAGAATTAGCATTGTAACTATGCGTGCCAAATTTGGTTGAAATCGGTTCAGATTTAGATATAGCTCCCATATATATGTTTTTCTGATTTCGACAAAAATAGTCAAAATACCAACATTTTCCTTGTAAAATCGCCACTGCTTAGTCGAAAAGTTGTAAAAGTGACTCTAATTTTCCTAAACTTCTAATACATATATATCGAGCGATAAATCATAAATAAACTTTTGCGAAGTTTCTTTAAAATTGCTTCAGATTTAAATGTTTCCCATATGTTTTTACTAAAATTGTGTTCCACCCTAGTGCATTAGCCAACTTAAATTTTGAGTCTATAGATTTTGTAAAAGTCTATAAAATTCTGTCCAAATCGAGTGATATTTAAATGTATGTATTTGGGACAAACGTTTATATATAGCACACAACACATTTGACGGATTTGATGTGGTATCGAAAATTTAGATCTACAAAGTGGTGCAGGGTATAATATAGTCGGCCCCGCCCGACTTTAGACTTTCCTTACTTGTTTTTTTTTTTCAATTCTCTGGCTAATTGCACCTTTTTCTTTAAAATAAGGAATTTTTTTTTAGGGAGCTAAATGTCTTTAAATCAAGGCTCTCTAAAATTAAAATTAGGATACAGATCTCATTTGTCGAATTTTTATTCTTTTTTTGCAATATATTAATATTAACAAAAATTATATCCAATATCGATAGAGCTTTTCAAGCCCTTTCATATGGTGTATGGGTCATTGTGGGACAATTGTCCATGTGGCCACAATGGTCACGTGAGTTCCATCCTCTCAAAAAATTGTGCCGAAAAACTCAATTTTCTGCAAAATTTTGAGACATATGTGTGAATGTAGCTGTGAGTGATAATGCCACAAGTGGGTGCTTTAATTTTAGATAAAGTAAATTGGTCAGGCAGACCATTTAATATTTTTCCTGGTGATCAAAAAATAAATCAATCAACGGTTAGGGCAGAAAATACCTCTGTTATCTCGTTACAGTGCTCTGTTATCTCCTTTATGAAGCTCTGTTAACTAATTAACAGAGCTCTGCAAAAAAAAAAATGGTTTGTGTCGGTGCTAACTAAATTCGGAATTTATCTTCAAGCACATTGTATCTTTTAATATAAACATTTTGACCGAATTCATAACATTTTGCTCTTGAAACATATTTGGGATGATCACATTCCTTCTATGTGTGTAATACCTCTGTTGATATATCGCAAAAAGAAAAGGGACAAACAAAACGTAAAGAACAAAAAAAACGTGTACCGGAAACGTTTTTCGGTTGCTAGAGTGTTTTGAATATCTTCGAAAATTTCAAACTTTTACCACCAATAAATTTTTATTTTTGCAAAAAAAAAATTTTTTTTTTGATTAAAACAAGTGAGTAAAGTAGAAAGTCGGGCGGGGCCGACTATATCATACCCTAAAAACCCCCACCACTGTGACTCCCACCTACAGAGTTAGTAGGCCACTAATATTGAGTTCATTATTAAAAAAATAGGAAATCGCTCAATTAGCGTGGATAATGTAGCCAAATTTGTGAAAATTTGGCAATATATTTATGTAAGTCTAAGTTCGATCGGCTAATACATCTAAATTTGACATTTGAATAACATTTGTCAATAAATACGAGAATTATGGACAAACTTGGGAAATCGAGCTGTGCACATATAAGGTAGCTAAATCTAAATGTGGATCGATTTAAATGATATTTTGCAGGTTTGATTGATACCAGAGAAGGATACCTTGTGGTAAGTTTGAGTAAGATCGGTTAATAAATAAGGCCACTATGGTCAAAATTCAATTGATATTTTCCTTATCGTTTCACAGTTTATTTCAGATTGATTTAACAATGCTGGTGACACTTCTGAGGGTTTCAAAACTTCTCTAAGTGGTTTCACTGCAATGTGGAACGCCGTTCGGACTCGGCTATAAAAAGAAGGTCCCTTGTCATTGAGCTAAACATGGAATCGGGCAGCACTCAGTGATAAGAGAGAAGTTCACCAATGTGGTACCACAATGGACTGAATAGTCTAAGTGAGCCTGATGCATCGGGCTGCCACTATACCTAACCTAACCTATGGTCAAAAATAAGGTTATTAGGGATGCATTTTTGAAAATCGGGCGCTACATATATGTGGGAGCTATATCTAAATCTGAACCGATTTTGATGATATTTTGCAGGTTTGGATGATACCACAGAAGGTTACGTTATGCTAAATTTTAGTAAGATCGGTTGATAAATAAGGGTTTTATGGCGAAATTTGGGAAGATCGGGCTATACATATATATGGGGGCTATAGCTAAATCTAAACCTTATCTCTATGATTTTTTGCACTTATTGCTAGTATTACAATAGATTATAGTAGGCCAAGTTTGAGTAAGATCGGTTGATAAATAAGGGTTTTATGGCGAAATTTGGGAAGATCGGGCTATACATATATATGTGGGCTATAGCTAAATCTAAACCGATCTCGATGATTTTTTGCACTTATTGCTAGTATTACAAAAGATTATAGTAAGCCAAGTTTGAGTAAGATCGGTTGATAAATAAGGGTTTTATGGCCAAATTTGGCAAAATCAGGCGATAAATATATATGAGAGCTATATCTAAATCTGAACCGATTTCGATGAAATTTTGCAGACTTGAAGAATGATGAAAAATATTACTTTGTGTCAAATTTAAAGACGATCGGTGAGTAATAAAACGCAACGTGACCCCATTTGTCGAAATCGGGCGATACATATATATGGGAGCTATATCTAAATTTAATCAGATTTTTTTCCAAATTCAATAGCGTTCGTCCCTGTGCCAAAAAAATGCCATATACCAAATTTCATCAAAATCGGTTAATAATTGCGACCGGAATCCTGCGAACAACAAATACATGGACGGACGGACAGACGGACACCAAGCGCTAGATCGACTCGGGAGGTGATTCAGAGTCGATCGGTATATATTTGATGGGGTCTAAAATCAATATTACTGGTAGGCACATTTTTTGCCGATCAAAGTTATTATACCCTGACCACTATGTGGTTTAACATAGTCCATTACGTTTATATCATGCACTGTTCTTTTCTGAATTTAAGTCTTTTATCAGACACATTTTGAAGCTTCATAACAAAAAAAATTCTAAAATTTCGTTTGGGAGAAACGAATTATTTTTTTTTGTTTTGCTTGTAGATAAGTCCCTTAAAAACTACTTTATTTTACGGAAGCATCCTATTTGGCTCGGAATCAATACCAAAATTCTTAAAGGAAGGTTTTTAGTCATTAAAATCAAGTAAACTTAATCAATACCAAAATTCTTAAAGGAAGCTTTTTAATCATTAAAATCAAGTAAACTTTTTTTTTTAATGTAGGAGTTAAAGGGTGATTTGTTAAGAGCTTGATAACTTTTTTTAAAAAAAAAAACGCATAAAATTTGCAAAATCTCATCGGTTCTTTATTTGAAACGTTAGATTGGTCCATGACATTTACTTTTTGAAGATAATTTCATTTAAATGTTGACCGCGGCTGCGTCTTAGGTGGTCCATTCGGAAAGTCCAATTTTGGGCAACTTTTTCGAGCATTTCGGCCGGAATAGCCCGAATTTCTTCGGAAATGTTGTCTTCCAAAGCTGGAATAGTTGCTGGCTTATTTCTGTAGACTTTAGACTTGACGTAGCCCCACAAAAAATAGTCTAAAGGCGTCAAATCGCATGATCTTGGTGGCCAACTTACCGGTCCATTTCTTGAGATGAATTGTTCTCCGAAGTTTTCCCTCAAAATGGCCATAGAATCGCGAGCTGTGTGGCATGTAGCGCCATCTTGTTGAAACCACATGTCAACCAAGTTCAGTTCTTCCATTTTTGGCAACAAAAAGTTTGTTAGCATCGAACGATAGCGATCGCCATTCACCGTAACGTTGCGTCCAACAGCATCTTTGAAAAAATACGGTCCAATGATTCCACCAGCGTACAAACCACACCAAACAGTGCATTTTTCGGGATGCATGGGCAGTTCTTGAACGGCTTCTGGTTGCACTTCACTCCAAATGCGGCAATTTTGCTTATTTACGTAGCCATTCAACCAGAAATGAGCCTCATCGCTGAACAAAATTTGTCGATAAAAAAGCGGATTTTCTGCCACTGATTTTGGTAATAAAATTCAATGATTTGCAAGCGTTGCTCGTTAGTAAGTCTATTCATGATGAAATGTCAAAGCATACTGAGCATCTTTCTCTTTGACACCATGTCTGAAATCCCACGTGATCTGTCAAATACTAATGCATGAAAATCCTAACCTCAAAAGAATCACCCTTTATATTTGTAAGGGAATTGACATTGTGGAGTGATTTTCAAATTGTTCTTTTATCAGCATTTATTTGTTATTCGAAAGTTTCAAATAAAATTTCAAATAATACACGTATGTAAAAAAAAACCCTCATTACCTCCTTCGCTTGAGAACGTTTTAGGCGTTTATAGCTCTGGTACTCTTCAAAGGCATCCTTACCATCAGTGATGCCAATTTAGTGCTTTTAGCACCAAATTTAGTGCTTTTTGATTTGCAAAAAGCACCATATTTCCTTTTTAGTGCCTTTTAAAAAAAGCACCAACTTGGTGTTTCTGGCATTTTCATTTAGTGCTTTTGGTGCTTTTCTCAATTTGAACAGTATTAAGTTTAATTGACGATATAATTTTTTGATCAATATTGGTATTTAGGGTATTGGTTAGAACCAATTTGGTGCAGGCATACTTATACTCATACCCGGTAATAGGAATTTTTGCTGGGAAATGTCTAGCGACGAGTGCCGAATTTGTGAACTTGATAAAGATGTAATTAAAAACGTTTGTAATAAATTAACAAAAGCACCCATAACTGAAATAAATATTAATATTTCCAAATTTAATGTCGAAAAAATTTTATTGTCCTTTAAAAAAATATTTGAAATTTGAAAGACATTACTGACCAAAATGATGAAAGCATTCAAAATGATCAAGGTGTACACTTGAATAGATATTCATAATTTCATAAAAGTGCAAATGCGTCAAATCAATACACGAAATCTTCTATAATACATCTTATGAAGTTTTTTTTATTTTTATACCCTCCATCATAGGATGGGGGTATATTAACTTTGTCATTCCGTTTGTAACACATCGAAATATTGCTCTAAGACCCCATAAAGTATATATATTCTGGGTCGTGGTGAAATTCTGAGTCGATCTAAGCATGTCCGTCCGTCCGTCCGTCCGTCTGTTGAAATCACGCTAACTTCCGAACGAAACAAGCTATCGACTTGAAACTTGGCACAAGTAGTTGTTATCGATGTAGGTCGGATGGTATTGCAAATGGGCCATATCGGTCTACTTTTACGTATAGCCCCCATATAAAGGGACCCTCAGATTTGGCTTGTGGAGCCTCTAACAGAAGCATATTTCATCCGATCCGCCTGAAATTTGGTACATGGTGTTGGTATATGGTCTCTAGCAACCATGCAGAAATTGGTCCACATCGGTCCATAATTATATATAGCCCCCATATAAACCGATCCCCCGATTTGGCTTGTGAAGCCTCTAAGAGAAGCATATTTCATCCGATCCGGCTGAAATTTGGTACATGGTGTTGGTATATGGTCTCTAACAATCATACAAAAATTGGTTCACATCGGTCCTTAATTATATATAGCCCCCATATAAACCGATCCCCAGATTTGGCTTGCGGAGCCTCAAAGAGAAGCAAATTTCATCCGATCCGGCTGAAATTTGGTACATGATGTTGGCATATGGTCTCTAACAACCATGCAAAAATTGGTCCACATCGGTCCATAATTATATATAGACCCCATATAAACCGATCTCCAGATTTGGCTTGCGAAGCCTCAAAGAGAAGCAAATTGCATCCGATCCGGCTGAAATTTGGTACATGGTATTGGTATATGGTCTCTAACAACCATGCAAAAATTGGTCCACATCGGTCCATAATTATATATAGACCCCATATAAACCGATCTCCAGATTTGGCTTGCGAAGCCTCAAAGAGAAGCAAATTGCATCCGATCCGGCTGAAATTTGGTACATGGTATTGGTATATGGTCTCTAGCAACCGTGCAAAAATTGGTCCACATCGGTCCATAATTATATATAGACCCCATATAAACCGATCTCCAGATTTGGCTTGCGAAGCCTCAAAGAGAAGCAAATTGCATCCGATCCGGCTGAAATTTGGTACATGGTATTGGTATATGGTCTCTAGCAACCGTGCAAAAATTGGTCCACATCGGTCCATAATTATATATAGCGCCTATATAAACCGATCCCCAGATTTGGGTTGCGGTGCGCCAAAAAGAAACAAATTTCATCCGATCCACCTGAAATTTGGTACATGATGTTGGTATATGGTCTCTAAAACCATGCAAAAATTGGTCCTCATCGGTTCATAATTATATATAGCCCCCATATAAACCGATCCCCAGATTTGGCTTGCGAAGTATCCAAGAGAAGAAAATTTCATCCAATCTGGTTGTAATTTGGAACATGGTGTTAGTATATGATCTTTAACAACGGTGCCACAATTGGTCCATATCGGCCCATAATTATATATAGCCCCATATAAAACGTTCTCCGGAGCCTCTTGGAGGAGCAAAATTCATCCGATCCGGTTAAAATTAGGAACGTGGTGTTAGTATATGGTCGCTGACAACCATACCAAAATTGGTCCAATCACACAAAAATTGGTCCATATATGTTCATAATCATGGTTGCCACTAGAGCCAAAAATAATCTACCAAAATTTTATTTCTATAGAAAATTTTGTCAAAATTTTATTTCTATAGAAAATTTTGTCAAAATTTTATTTCTAGAGAAAATTTTGTTAAAATTTTATTCGGTTCATAATAAAATTTTCATCATTGTCAAAATTTTATTTCTATAGAAAATTTTGTCAAAATTTTATTTCTATAGAAAATTGTGTTAAATTTTTATTTCTGTAGAAATTTTTGTCAAAATTTTCTTTCTATAGAAAATTTTGTCAAAATTTTTATTTCTATAGAAAATTTTGTGAAAATTTTATTTCTATAGAAAATTTTGTTAAAATTTTATTTCTGTAGAAAATTTTGTCAAAATTGTATGTCTACTTTGTCAAATTGAATTATATACGTATTGGATCGATCTTTTTTGATTTAATATATAACACGTATGGACTTACATACAATTTAGAAGATGGTGTTAGGAGGTTTTAAGATACCTTGCCATCGGCAAGCGTTACCGCAACTTAAGTAATTCGATTGTGGATGGCAGTGTTTAGAAGAAGTTTCTACGCAATCCATGATGGAGGGTACATAAGCTTCGGCCTGGCCGAACTTACGGCCGTATATACTTGTTTTTTTTTTTTATTATTATTTTGGTTGGCGTTAGTAGTTTTTGTGGTGGGAAGTGGTATGTTAGAATTTATAATACAGTTTGGTGCTTTTTGCCTTCCGGGAGTTGGCATCACTGCTTACCATGTCGCCTCTTAAGGTGAGATATGAAGTTTGATGTTGAATTTTTATCTCCTTTTATCTTAACAAAATCAGGCTCACATTTCACACACACAGCACTGATGTTCTTTACTCCGTCTTCTAAAATTCTGTAGAATTTTCCATCAAAAATGGAAAACCCAGATTCACTTGAATCACTATTTTTGGATGTTGTACCTTCCGGTTCCATTCCTAGTTATAAAGACAATTATCGCTCCTCAAAAAAAGATTATTTTATCAGAAGAATTCAATAAATTCAATTTATTTTTTTCGATTCAAAAAAAAAAATATAATTTGTATGACAAATAACAACTAACGAATGACGACACAAATAAACAGATAACAGTTGAAAATTGATTTCAAAAAATTCCAAATGAAAAATAACGAATAAAAAATTATTTGTTATTTGTTATTTGAATAAAAATTTATTGAATAACGCCCAACACTGGTACAAATAAATTTATTTAGAGAAATTGAAAAATCCAAATTAAGGTTATTATTCAATTTATTAAATTCTTTTAAAGCTCTCAAAATGGGCTCGCAAGAAGCATAATTACTCCTATGAAAAGGAATATTAAAATAGTCATGACGTCTAAGATTCCGTACTGGTACATTAAAACCAATAATCTCTTGAAGAGGGGGGCAATCTATAAATCCATTATTATTTGTGACACAAATAAACAGATAACAGTTGAAAATTGATTTCAAAAAATTCCAAATGAAAAATAACGAATAAAAAATTATTTGTTATTTGTTATTTGAATAAAAATTTATTGAATAACGCCCAACACTGGTACAAATAAATTTATTTAGAGAAATTGAAAAATCCAAATTAAGGTTATTATTCAATTTATTAAATTCTTTTAAAGCTCTCAAAATGGGCTCGCAAGAAGCATAATTACTCCTATGAAAAGGAATATTAAAATAGTCATGACGTCTAAGATTCCGTACTGGTACATTAAAACCAATAATCTCTAGAAGAGGGGGACAATCTATAAATCCATTAATTACCTTGAAAACAAACAAAACAGAAAATTTTAATCTACGGTTCTCAAGAGATTTCAAATGAATTAATCTGCATCTAGCTTGATATGAGGGCAAAGGCTCAGTAAAAGGTACAGATACTAAAGCAAATTTAGTGAATCTTCTCTGTAATTTTTCAATCCGTTCACAATGTACATTATATATAGGACTCCACACAATGGCAGCATATTCCAGCCTAGACCTAACATAGGTATATGGATCCAAAAACTCCTTACAATTCCTCTTTTACTACTGCTTTGGGCATATAACTTTTTTGGGGTATTTAAAAGACATTAAAAAAATTCATAAGAGAAATTTGGGAAAAATCCACATTTACCCTTTGATACCAACATAAGGGATCACATATTTCAAGAGCTTTTCATGAACCATGACACCTTCTCTTTAAGTGGTTAAGATATTACCAGAAGATTAATATAATTTGGTGCATGTTAACCTTAACAACTTAATATGTAAATAAGGGACAATATATCTGAGAAGGCAAAAGTCATATAACCTTCTAGGATAAGACTAGGCGTCTACGTCTCTAATCTTAAGTATTGGAAAAAATTGTTTCTACATTGTCCCACTACACCATTTCTTTATTTTTTGGTTTCAATAAAGTTCAAGGTAAAATTAGCATTTTATGCTAATTTTCTACGCACAACACAAAAAACAACAATACTGAATTTCTCAAAGTATATCCTTTTTGGACACACAATCAAAATATTTCATGGAAGGAATATAACTGGGCTGGTTGCTTGCCCCTCCTTCAAGGGCAGTTTTGCTTCGAATTTCATTTTCTTTGTTTACATTGAGAAGAGTAGGGCGAACGTTTAAGGTTAACTCCAGCATAAATGATGTCGAAAAGCATACAGTTTGCATGGTTTTTTGTTCCTAGGAATCCAAGAAAGTCAATACCAATATGACCAAAAACAAAATCCAATTCATAGAAAAGATCATAAAATATGTGAATAGCAAAGGCATTTTATAATGAAAATTGATGAGTTTTCAAAAATAAAAGGAAAAGATTGTATTTTACCTCGTTTTAGGCCAAAAAGGTTGAATGGATAGAAATTATTGGCATTTTCTGATCCTTGAACTAATGTTTATGGGAATGTCTTCTATTGCAAGGATTATATTTATTTAAAGGAATGCTGTAAACGAATGATTTTTTATTTAAGGAATGGTATGCATAGGAAAAGTGTTAAGATGGACGGATATGACGAAACAATATGACTATATAAACCAAAGATAATAAAAGAGAAAGATGGGAGATTGGCTTGCGTCATACCAAATGTTGCATTTACCAGATTAGTTTAATACATGTTTGTACCCTTTTAGTTGTTTTTAGTTTTTATTTTTTAAATGAAAAATTAAATTTTCTTAATGAAACAATGATAAATTTTAGGCAACAACAAAAAAAATTACATTTTCCCCTTTATGGAAATTTATTTCGTGCTCTTAGTTTCTTTTTATGTGCATTTTAATGCTATGTCAATACCTGTCGTATACGCGTTTGGTTCGAGTATTAAACTAATGTGGTAAATGGTTTGATGTGCTCAGTAGCCAATCTCCCATCTTCCTCTTTTATTATCTTTGATATAAACCCCCATCGCTAAATAATATTGGAGGTAAATTACTTAAAAAAACATCGTAAATGATTACTATCTAACAAGTTGTTCAACAAACATTTCTTTTACAGAACATGTATTAGAGTAATCAGTGTTGCCAGTATTGGGGATATTTGTTCGTGCACGCAGAGAAGGAATATGATCACCTCAAACATGTTTCAAGAGCAAAATGTTATTTTTGTATGGTGACCATGTAACATGTTTGTCACTAAAATGTTATTTTCTCGTCAAGTATAACCTGCTTGATGCATGATTTCCGAGAAAATAACATGGTTGCGAAAACCATGTTACATGGTCACAACCCAAAAATAACATTTTGCTCTTAAACATGTTTGAGGTCATCATATTCCTTCTCTGGGTGTGAATGGGGATGGGGGATATCTGAGTTGGGGACTTGGGGGTTTGGTGGGGTGTTTCCATAAATTTGGAGAATTTTGTGGGGATTTTTTCGCTTTAATCTTTTTTTCCAAATTTTTATTTCTATAGAAAATTTTGTCAAAATTTTATTTTTTTAGAAAATTTTGTCAAAATTTTATTTTTATAGAAAATTTTGTCAAAATTTTATTTTTATAGAAAATTTTGTCAAAATTTTATTTTTATAGAAAATTTTGTCAAAATTTTATTTCTATAGAAAATTTTGTCAAAATTTTATTTTTATAGAAAATTTTGTCAAAATTTTATTTTTTTTTTTTTTGATCTCATGCATTGACTAAACTACAAGTGTAGCTTAACCAACAGAGGAAAAGTATGCTTGTCAAATTTATTTGGGCAAAGCCCTATAGACTGCAAGATGGATGTACAGCTGTTTCGGAATTACCACATTCCTCATCAGCATCCTCTACTTGCAGCAAAACTATCAACCAATTATCAGAATAAATTCGGGTAATTCACTCAACCCAACGTGAACTACACTTGAACCTCCCGAAAAAGGGTTTGATAGGCAGAAGCCGACTATAGATCAAAAAAAAAAAAAAAAAAAAAACAATAACGATTGAAGAGAAGCCAACAATAACAAACAAAACGAAGGAAAAAAATTTTATTTCTATAGAAAATATTTTGTTAAATTTTATTTTTATAGAAAATTTTGTCAAAATTTTATTTCTATAGAAAATGTTGTCAAAATTTTATTTCTATAGGAAACTTTGTCAAAATTTTATTTCTATAGGAAATTTTGTCAAAACTCTATTACTATAGAAAATTTTGTCAAAATTTTATTTCTATAGAAAACTTTGTCAAAATTTTATTTCTATAGAAAATTTTGTCAAAATTCTATTACTATAGAAAATTTTGTCAAAATTTTATTTCTATATAAAATTTTGTCAAAATTTATTTCTGTAGAAAATTTCGTCAAAATTTTATTTCTATAGAAAATTTCGTCAAAATTTTATTTCTATAGAAAATTTTGTTAAATTTTTTTCTATACAAAATTTTGTCAAAATTGTATTAGTTTTGTTCAACAAGGTTTTGTTCTTTTTTTTTTGGTTTTGTTTTTCTATAGAAAATTTTGTCAAATTCTATTCCTATAGACAATTTTGCCAAAATTATATTTCTGTAGATTTTTGTCAAAATTTTATTTCTATAGAAAATTTTGTCAACATTTTATTTCCATAGAAAATTTTGCCAACATTTTATTTCTATAGAAAATTTTGTCAAAATATTTTGTTAAATTTTATTTCTATAGAGAATTTTGTCAAAATTTTATTTCTATAGAAAATGTTGTCAAAATTTCATTTCTATCGGAAACTTTGTCAAAATTTTATTTCTATAGGAAATTTTGTCAAAATCTTATTTCTATAGAAAATTTTGTCAAACTTTGATTTCCATAGAAAATTTTGTCAAAATTTGATTTCTATAGAAAATTTTGTCAAAATTTTATTTCAATATAAAATTTTGTCAAAATTTTATTTCAATATAAAATTTTGTCAAAATTTTATTTCAATATAAAATTTTGCCAAAATTTTATTTCTTAAGAAAATTTCTTCAAAATTTTATTTCTTTAGAAAATTTTGTTAAATTTTATTTCTATATAAAATTCTGTCAAAATTTTATTAGTATTGTTTTGTTATTGTTGGTTTTGTTCTTTAAGCATTGTTGTTGTTTTTCTATAGAAAATTTTGTCAAAATTGTATTTTTTTGGAAACTTTTGTCAAAATCTTATTTCTATAGAAAATTTTGTCAAAATCTTATTTCTATAGAAAATTTTGTCAAAATTTTATTTCTATAGAAAATATTGTCAACATTTTATTTCAATAGAAAATTTTATCAACATTTTATTTCTTTGGAAACTTTTGTCAAAATCTTATTTCTATAGAAAATTTTGTCAAAATTTTATTTCTATAGAAAATTTTGTCAAAATTTTATTTCTATAGAAAATTTTGTCAACATTTTATTTCTATAGAAAAATTTGTCAAAATTTTATTTCTATAGAAAATTTTGTCAAAATTTTATTTCTATAGAAAATTTTGTCAAAATTTTATTTCTATAGGAAATTTTGTCAAAATTCTATTACTATAGAAAATTTTTCCAAAATTTTATTTCTATAGAAAACTTTGTCAAAATTTTATTTCTATAGAAAATTTTGTCAAAATTCTATTACTATAGAAAATTTTGTCAAAATTTTATTTCTATATAAAATTTTGTCAAAATTTTATTTCTGTAGAAAATTTCGTCAAAATTTTATTTCTATAGAAAATTTTGTCAAAATATTTTGTTAAATGTTATTTCTATATAAAATTTTGTCAAAATTTTATTAGTTTTGTTTTGTTGTTGTTAGTTTTGTTCTTTAAGCATTGTTGTTGTTTTTCTAAAGAAAATTTTGTCAAAATTTTATATCTATAGAAAATTTTATCAACATTGTATTTCTTTTAAAACTTTTGTCAAAATGTTATTTCTATAGAAAATTTTGTCAAAATTTTATTTCTATAGAAAATTTTGTCAAAATTTTATTTCTTAGAAAATTTTGTCAAAATTTTATTTCTATAGAAAATTTTATCAACATTGTATTTCTTTGGAAACTTTTGTTAAAATCTTATTTCTATAGAAAATTTTGTCAAAATTTTATTTCTATAGAAAATTTTGTTAAAAATTTAATTTGTATAGAAAATTTTGTCAAAAATTTATTTCTATAGAAAATTTTGTTAAAATGATATTTCTATAGAAATTTTTTCCAAATTTTATTTCGATAGAAAATTTTGTCAAAATTTTATTTCTATAGAAAATTGTGTCAAAATTTTATTTCTGTAGAAAATTTCGTCAAAATTTTATTTCTATAGAACATTTTGTCAAAATATTTTGTTAAATTTTATTTTGTTAAATTTTATTTCATTTCATGTTAGCCTGATACCGAAACAGGCAATTAACGTTATAAAGCATTTATATCTAATTTTACAATTATTAATCGAGCTTTATGGACAGATGTAGTTATATGAAAAGATGATGTACAGTGGGAGAAAAGATGATTCAATTTGTAAGAGGAAAAATTCCCAAATGTTTTCTCCATAAGGAGTTAGCATAGAGGACCCAACATTGAGTTATCTCTCCCAGCCAGATCTTTACTAAAGGCTGTGAAAAGATTCATTCGCCCGAATCGAAACATGTACAGTCCAGGCGTGTATAGATTTGTATCTGGCGTTTTCTTTTCAATGACTCTATTAATCATGTTCCTTAATCTAAATCTGTCCATAAAGCTCGATTAATAATTGTAAAATTAGATAAATTTTATTTCTATAGAAAATTTCGTCAAAATTTTATTTCTATAGAAAATTTCGTCAAAATTTTATTTCTATAGAAAATTTAGTCAAAATTTTATTTCTATAGAAAATTTTGTCAAAATTTTATTTCTATAGAAAATTTTGTCAAAATTTTATTTCTATAGAAAATTTTGTCAAAATTTTACTTCTATAGAACATTTAGTCAACATTTTATTTCTTTGGAAACTTTTGTCAAAATCTTCTTTCTATAGAATATTTTATCAAAATTTTATTTATTTGGAATTTTTTGTCAAAATCTTATTTCTACAGAAAATTTTTTCAAAATTTTATTTCTATAGAAAATTTTGTCAAAATTTTATTTCTATAGAAAATTTTGTCAAAATTTTATGTCTATAGAAAATTTTGTCAAAATTTTATTTCTATAGAAAATTTTGTCAAAATGTTATTTCTATAGAAAATTATGTCAGCATTGTATTTCTTTGGAAAATTTTGTCAACATTTTATTTCTATAGAAAATTTTGTCAAAACTTTATACCTGTAGAAAATTTTGTCAAAATTTTATTTCTATAGAAAATTTTGTCAAAATTTTATTTCTATAGAAAATTTTGTCAAAATTTTATTTCTATAGAAAA
Organism: Haematobia irritans; assembly: GCF_050003625.1. Lineage (NCBI taxonomy): Eukaryota > Metazoa > Arthropoda > Insecta > Diptera > Muscidae > Haematobia > Haematobia irritans. Next base: position 158,197,937 of record NC_134400.1, read on the forward strand.
TTTTGTCAAAATTTTATTTCTATAGAAAATTTTATCAAAATGTTATTTCTTTGGAAACTTTTGTCAAAATCTTATTTCTACAGAAAATTTTTTCAAAACTTTATTTCTATAGAAAATTTTGTCAAAATTTTATTTCTATAGAAAATTTTGTCAAAATTTTATGTCTATAGAAAATTTTGTCAAAATTTTATTTCTATAGAAAATTTCTCAGAAGTTTATTTCTATAGAACATTTTATTTCTGTAGAAAACTTTGTCAAAATTTTATTTCTAAATAAAAAAATTTCTCAGAAGGTTATGTCTATAGAGCCTACCACCGAATTTTACTACATGAATATTTAGAAGTAAATTTTCGTTCATAAATACAAGGGACCGAACTCCCATTTTGATATCACCAGCATTTGGAAGACGATCACCAGTCTCTTGTGGTTGCGGTTCGATATCTTGTTGTTATTGCTGATTGCGGGATTTGACAAAAATCAAATTTTTAAATTATTACTGATTTTCTACAGTAAAAACTTTTTCTTCATTTATTATTTGTTTTTTTTTTTTTTCAAAAAAAACTTGTCAAAAATGTATTGGGGATTTTTGTGAGGAATTTAAATTTAAATTGGGGATGTTTGGGGACGAAAACTTCATAATTTGGGAGACAAGAGCCAGAAAAATACTGGCAACATTGAGAGTAATGTAAATTTTTAAAACTTCTCCTACTTAGCAGTGTCGATGTTACAAGGATATGGGTCAATTGTGGGTTTTTAGACAACATTTGAGCAAATCGGGCGACATTTACACAAGTCCGAGCCAACACAAACGTTCTGTGGAAAATCTGGCATTACAGCGTGTACACACAGGGAATAGTTTAGTTGGAATTCCGTTGAATTTATGAACATTCTGTAAATTCTGTTGAATGTGAACCACACCTAAACGCCAAGTTTTTTTTCAGAAGTTTATTTGACATTTCTCTATTTCAGACTTACTCAATTTGAACCATGGACGTCGTGAATGGACAGAATTGTTCCAAGAAATGGCAACAAATCATGTTCAGTGATGAGCCACATTTTCACCTCAGTGGATTCGTCAATAAACAGAATTGCCGCATTTGGGCGAATGAGAATCCAAGAGTGATTGTCGAAAAACCAATGCACCCACAAAGAGTGACTGTTTGGTGCAGTTTATGGGCTGGCGGCATCATCGGGCCGTATTTTTTCGAAAATGAGGCTGGTCAGGCAGTTACTGTGAATGGTGTTCGCTGTCGTGAGATGATAACGAACTTTTTATGGCCCGAATTGGAAGATATGGATGTGGTTTCAGCAGGACGGTGCCACTTGCCACACAGCTAACGAAACAATGGCTCTTTTGCGCAACAAATTCAATGACCGTGTTATCTCATGTAATGGCGATGTTAATTGGCCGTCAAGATCATGTGATTTGACACCGTTGCACTTTTTTCTTTGGGGTTATTTGAAAGAAAAGGTGTACGTCGATAAGCCAGCAACAATTCAAGAGCTAAAGGATGAGATAATTCGGCACATTAACGGCATAGAACCTCCATTATGCCTCAGCGTCATCGGAAATTTGGACCATCGGATGAAGGTGTGTCACCGAAGTCGCGGCGCCCATTTGGCTGATATTTTGTTCCATACATAATTGAGTAATACCATCAATTTATCATAATGAAATAAAATTACAATAATTTCCTAAATAGTTTGTGTTTTATTCAAAATCAACATCGGCTCTTGATATTTTAACCACCCTTTATGTTAAGTTCATGGTAGGGATACTTGCAAATATTTTGAACAGCACTGTATATATGGGAGCTATGTGTAAATGTTAACCGATTTGAAGCAAATTTCGCTCACATTGCTAAAATGTTAATTCTATTCGCAGTGCAAAATTTCAGCCTTCATTTTACAATCAAATGAATATGGCTAAAATTTCTCTTAAATTGCGTTTGGGGAAAAAAAAATTTTTTTTTGCGTGTACTGCAATAAGAAATACTTGTGGCAAGTTTCAATTGGATGCCTTACTTCGTTCCCAAATTAAGGTTGTTTCAACAGACGGTAGTAGGGACATAGATTCATAGAATCGCCTCAGAATTCCACTATGACCACAAATGTATATGCTTCATGATGGGGCCATTATTTCAATGGAATACAAACGACAAAGTTAGCTATAATTAAGATTTTTCTAAAATTCTCCATTCTTCACTTCAACTACTGCCTCTAAATACTTCTTAAACATTGGTTTTTGAGATTGATGTCCTTACTGAATAGTAACTGCCAGTGATGCCATGCGTAGGGAAAATCCTTTTTTGTAGGGAATTTTTCCTAAAATTACACCTGTAGGGAAAAAAGGACAGATTTTTCATTTTTCTACAAATGTTGGGAATTTTTCCAATTTCCAGAGTTTACTACATTTTGCAACAAGAAGAGTACTTTTCCTTAATATTCCAGATATTTGAAGATCCAAAATATATGGTAGTCAAAGCTTCAACGAATGGAATACGCAATTCACCGTTAACGAAGTTCGAGTTTAGCCGCTAAAGTAAAAACTAAATCAGTAAGAACAAGTATATACAGCAGTAAGTTCGGCCGAGCCGAATCTTAAATACCCACCACCATGAACCAAATATTAGGGGTTCCTTTGAAATTTCAGGAGGGCTTGAGGACATGAGGACACTTCCCGAAGATAAATTTAAAGATTTCACCTATGAGGACTATATCAGATTCTGGATTTATAAGAACCATTTTTGTTTGAGTTTTAGAGGAATCATTAACATCTCTTGTAAGTGTGCTAGAAAATTATAAAATAACGTCTTGATGTGAAATCTTAAATCTGTAGAAGTAAAATCTGGAAATTTTACATTGAGTTTCAAGCAATTTTCATGATCAGTGCTCTTTCTACACCCTCAAGAAGTGAAGTCGGTCTATATGGAGGCATTACCAAATGGACCGATAAAAACTTGATCCGATACACGTTTTTGTGAGCCTAAAATACCAGAATATTTACAATTTAAGGCAAATCAGATAAAAACTACGGTTTCTAGAAACTCAAGGAGTTAAATCGGGAGATCGTTTTTATGGGGGCTATACTAAAATATGGACCGATACTCACCGTTTTCGGCACACCTTTTTATGACCCGAAAATACCTCTAGATTTCCAATTTTAGACAAATTGGATAAAAACTTCGGATTCTAGAAGCCCAAGAAGTAAAATCGGGAAATCGGTCTATATGGAGGCTATACGAAAATATGGATCGATACTCACCATTTTCGGCACACCTCTTTATGGTCCTAAAATACCTCTAGATTTCCAATTTCAGACGAATTGGATAAAAACTACGGTTTCTATAAGCCCAAACCCCAAATCGGGAGGTAGTTTTATATGGGGACCATACCAAAATATGGACCGATACTCACAATTTTTGGCGCACGTATTTGTGGTCCTACAATACCTCTAGATTTCCAATTTCAGGTAAATTGAATAAAAACTGCGGTTTCTATAAGCCCAAGAGTTAAATCGGGAGATCGGTCTATATGGGGGCTATACCAAAATATGGACCGATACTCACAATTTTTGGCACACATAATTGTGGTCCTACAATACCTCTAGATTTCCAATTTCAGGCAAATAAGATAAAAACTTCGGATTCTAGAAGCCCAAGAAGTAAAATCGGGAAATTGGTCTATATGGGGGCTATACCAAAATATGGACCGATATTCACCATTTTCGGCACACCTCTTTATGGTCCTAAAATACCTCTAGATTTCCAATTTCAGACAAATTGGATAAAAACTACGGTTTCTATAAGCCCAAACCCCAAATCGGGAGGTCGTTTTATATGGGGACCATACCAAAATATGGACCGATACTCACAATTTTTGGCACACGTATTTGTGGTCCTACAATACGTCTAGATTTCCAATTTCAGGTAAATTGAATAAAAACTGCGGTTTCTATAAGCCCAAGAAGTAAAATCGGGAGATCGGTCTATATGGGGGCTATACCAAAACATGGACCGATATAGCCCATCTTCGAACTTGGCCTGCCTGCAGACAAAAGACGAGTTTATGCAAAATTTCAGCACGATTGCTTCATTATTGAAGACTGTAGCGTGATTACAACAGACAGACAGACAGACGGACGGACATCGTTATATCGTCTTAGAATTTCTCCCTGATCAAGAATATATATACTTTATATAGTCGGAAATCGATATTTCGATGTGTTACAAACGGAATGACAAACTTATTATACCCCCGTCACCATTCTATGGTGGTGGGTATAAAAATGCATGAAATTATACATATTTGTTGCAAATTTTATTATAACTTGATGGAGAAAAGCCCAAAGCAAATTTTCACAAAGTTTGTATTCCTTAAAATGGATTATTAAAGAAAATTAATCGTGAAAAAATTACGTTTTTAGCGGCTAAACTCGAACTTAATACCCACCTTATTGCTGAAAAGAACTTGTCCAATAAGCTCGAATAAGTATTGTAATAATATGTAGTTTAAATAACTTGGACATTAAACCGGCCTGCATTGGTGTCAGGCTAACATAAAAATAGTAAATGTAGGATTTTTATTCCGGAATATCTTCAAAAACCGTTTTACAACTGTTACATTCACAACAGTTTTTAATGTTTTAGAAAAATGTCGCCTAGTGAAGAAAATAAAACCGTGGAAAATAAAATCGTGGAAAGTTCGTAAATTGTAGAAATCTGACCCGAAGAAACACGCGGCCATTCAAGTCCACAAGAAAAATGTTGGTAGTGTTAAAAATGAGCAATGATGTTGCAATGCTCGAAATCCGAATAAAAATGTCAATATTCATATTATTAAACATTTGGTCCCTTTATTGAAGGATATAATCCCTGACTATTAATTTTAAAGAAATTGAAATCAATATAAAATATTTGCCATTTTCTTGTCAAATTTGTTTGAATTTAGTACCGTAGGGAAAAATGTAGGGAAAAAAATTTTGGGCGTAGGGAAAAAAAGGGAATTTTTAGGAGCCGCGTAGGGAATTTTCAAAAAACTTCCTGGCATCACTGGTAACTGCTTTCATATTTAATTCTCTAACAAATTGCTTCGAGCATTACTATTATTGAAGCAATTTTACAAATTTGCAAGAACTGAAAACCCAAAATCAAATATCATGAAATTTCAATATAAATTTTTCGAAGTATTCTCACTACTTTCCCGCCACTTCACTAACCATAGAACTGTCGTTCATATTCATAGATGGTAGCTTGGTAGAATCATATGAACTGCAATAAATACAGTGGTATTTCATTTCAGTTGATTTGCTTTCCAAAAATATTTTCACTACAAACAATTGGCATTCACCATTTGAGTGATGAATCCATATCCATAAACTGTGAAGAGTGGGGAAAAGAGTTTGTTTTCTCAGTTGCCTCAGCAGTTACGGATATTTCTGAATGTTATTGCATCAGATTACAATAAGACTATTAAGTTTGATTGAATGTTTATGTAAAATCATACGTAAGACTTAGCATCCCCAGTTGTATTTGAGTAACTGAGAAATCAAATATTCCTAGAACAATTCAAAGCATGGAAGACTCTAAAGTGACTGAAGCATGAAACACTCATGTTGAATGTATATCTCAAATTCAATGCTGTTGCAGTTTAGAAATAGATAATACTACGAGTAGAAAGGTATAACATAAAGTTTGTAGTACACGCAAAGAAAAAAAACGTTTGGAAAACGTGTACCGAAAACGTTTTTCTTTTGTTAGAGTTTTTTGAATTGCTTCGAAAATTTTAAACTTTTATCACCAAAAAAATTCGTTTGTTACAAAATTTTTATTTTTTCAATAAAAAAAGTTATTTTTGAAATAACATCACAGTCCATTTCGTTTATATCAAACACTGTTCTTTTCTGACTTTAGGTCTTTAATAAGACACATTTTACAGTTCAAAATTTAATATAGTACAATGTAATGTTGAACATTTTTTCGGAACCTCCAGAATATATCTGGAATATATGTAAAAAAAAAAAAAACAAAAGCAAAAAAAAACTTTGGCCGAAGCAGGGATCGAACCCACGACCCTTGGCATGAGAGTCGGACGTAGCTACCACTGCTCCACGGTGCCAAACTAACTGTTTGTTTCTGTTAAATAAACTTTGTTTATTCGGTTCGTGGGCGCCGCAAGCTATGCTATATAAATATAACTTATATGGATATTTATCTATTGATGACCATAACAGGTACATAGCTCAGTGGTTAGTGTGTTGGCTTACAATGTTCATGGTCCGCGGTTCGATTCTCCGTCCAGGCGAAAGGTAAAAAAAATTTTAAAAATTTATAAAATCGTATAATTTCTTCTACATTGTTGGTATTACAGGAAAAGGTGTTAAGAACTAAAAATCCTCATGGTTGTGAGAAAGATGTGAGGGACAATGCAATTAGCAAGAAAATAATGTTTTTTTTTTTGAGCTAGTCTTTATGAAATTGTTTTTACATCCTGGAAAAGAATAAACGTTTATCACAAAAAGTATATACTTTTCTTCCAAATACACTTCCTTACAGCGAAAAGCAAATGAGAAACGAACTTTGTTTGTCTAAAATTTCGTTTGGGAGGAAAGAATTATTTTTTTGCGTGTACGCAGGATGTTGAAGAGAGAAATGGGAATTTTATGTTATAGTAAATCACCCTTGAAATACTCGAAAAGATTAACCAACTAACAAAATATCCAATGAATACAATCGTTGGAGAAAATTTTATTTTCAGGAAAAAAAATTATATTTATATATTTCATCATTTTGCATTTTTTCGAATTTCTTGGGTTGTGGGAACAGTTACCGATGACAAGGTATATTAACCCTGTAGGAAGACTGGGGTTTAGTATCTCAAAGTCACCACTTTTGTCAACTGTTATGGTGACATAGTCAAGAAATGGTCTACACTTGCCTTTGATGGTAGACATTTTTGACAGCTGTAAAAAATTATATGAGCAAAAGAAATTTAACAAGTATATACGGCCGTAAGTTCGGCCAGGCCGAAGCTTATGTACCCTCCATCATGGATTGCGTAGAAACTTCATCTAAACACTGCCATCCACAATCGAATTACTTAAGTTGCGGTAACGCTTGCCGATGACAAGGTATCTTAAAACCTCCTAACACCATCTTCTAAATTGTATGTAAGTCCATACGTGGTATATATTAAATCAAAAAAGATCGATCCAATACGTATATAATTCAGTTTGACAACGTAAACATAAAATTTTGACAAAATTTTCTACAGAAATAAAATTTTAACAAAATTTTCTATAGAAATAAAAATTTCACAAAATTTTCTAAAGAAATAAAAATTTTGACAAAATTTTCTATAGAAACAAAATTTTGACAAAAATTTCTACAGAAATAAAATTTTAACAAAATCTTCTATAGAAATAAATTTTTGACAAAATTTTCTACAGAAATAAAATCTCGGTAGATTATTTTTGGCTCGGATGCCAACCATGATTATGAACCGAATAAAATTTGAACAAAATTTTCTATAGAAATAAAATTTTGCCAAAGTTTTCTATAGAAATAAAATTTTGACAATGATGAAAATTTTATTATGAACCGAATAAAATTTTAACAAAATTTTCTCTAGAAATAAAATTTTGACAAAATCTTCTATAGAAATAAAATTTTGACAAAATTTTCTATAGAAATAAAATTTTGACAAAATTTTCTATAGAAATAAAATTTTCTATAGAAATAAAATTTTCTATAGAAATAAAATTTTCTATAGAAATAAAATTTTGGTAGATTATTTTTGGCTCTAGTGGCAACTATGATTATGAACCGATATGGACCAATTTTTGTGTGATTGGACCAATTTTGGCATGGTTGTTAGCGACCATATACTAACGCCACGTGCCTAATTTGAACCGGATCGGATGAATTTTGCTCCTCCAAGAGGCTCCGGAGGTCAAATCTGGAGAATGTTTTATATGGGGGCTATATATAATTATGGACCGATATGGACCAATTCTGGCACGGTTGTTAAAGATCATATACTAACACCATGTTCCAAATAACAACCGGATTGGATGAAATGTGCTTCTCTTGGAGACTTCGCAAGCCAAATCTGGGGATCGGATTATATTGGGGCTATATATAATTATGAACCGATGTGGACCAATTTTTGCATGGTTGTTAGAGACCATATACCAATATCATGTACCAAATTTCAGGCGGATCGGATGAAATTTGCTTCTCTTTGAGGCTCCGCAACCCAAATCTTGGGATCGGTTTATATGGGCGCCATATATATTTATGGACCGATGTGGACCAATTTTTGCACGGTTATTAGAGACCATATTCCAATACCATGTACCAAATTTCAGCCGGATCGGATGCAATTTGCTTCTCTTTGAGGCTCCGCAAGTCAAATCTGGGGATCGGTTTATGTGGGGGCTATATATAATTATGGACCGATGTGGACCAATTTTTGCATGATTGTTAGAGACCATATACCAACACCATGTACCAAATTTCAGCCGGATCGGATGAAATATGCTTCTGTTAGAGGCTCCACAAGCCAAATCTGAGGGTCCCTTTATATGGGGGCTATACGTAAAAGTGGACCGATATGGCCCATTTTCAATACCATCCGACCTACATCGACAACAACTACTTGTGCCAAGTTTTAAGTCGATAGCTTGTTTCGTTCGGAAGTTAGCGTGATTTCAACAGACGGACGGACGGACGGACATGCTTAGATCGACTCAGAATTTCACCACGACCCAGAATATATATACTTTATGGGGTCTTAGAGCAATATTTCGATGTGTTACAAACGGAATGGCAAAGTTAATATACCCCCATCCTATGATGGAGGGCATAAAAAGAGTAGTGAAAAACAATCGTATATAAATATCGCAAAAAAAAAACAAAACAAGTATATACGGCCGTAAGTTCGGCCAGGCCGAAGCTTATGTACCCTCCATCATGGATTGCGTAGAAACTTAAGTTGCGGTAACGCTTGTCGATGGCAAGGTATCTTAAAACCTCCTAACACCATCTTCTAAATTGTATGTAAGTCCATACGTGGTATATATTAAATCAAAAAAGATCGATCCAATACGTATATAATTCAGTTTGACAAAGTAGACATACAATTTTGACAAAATTTTCTACAGAAATAAAATTTTCACAAAATTTTCTATAGAAATAAAATTTTCACAAAATTTTCTATAGAAATAAAAATTTTGACAAAATTTTCTATAGAAAGAAAATTTTGACAAAAATTTCTGCAGAAATAAAATTTTAACAAAATTTTCTATAGAAATAAACTTTTGACAAAATTTTCTATAGAAATAAAAATTTTGACAAAATTTTCTATAGAAAGAAAATTTTGACAAAAATTTCTACAGAAATTAATTTTTAACAAAATTTTCTATAGAAAGAAACTTTTGACAAAATTTTCTATAGAAATAAAATCTTGGTAGATTATTTTTGGGTCGAGTGGCAACCATGATTATGAACCGAATAAAATTTGAACAAAATTTTCTATAGAAATAAAATTTTGACAAAATTTTCTATAGAAATAAAATTTTGACAATAATGAAAATTTTATTATGAACGGAATAAAATTTTAACAAAATTTTCTCTAGAAATAAAATTTTGACAAAATTTTCTATAGAAATAAAATTTTGGTAGATTGTTTTTGGCTCTAGTGGCAACCATGATTATGAACCGATATGGACCAATTTTTGTGTGATTGCACCAATTTTGGTATGGTTCTTAGCGACCATATACTAACACCACGTTCCTAATTTGAACCAAGAGGCTCCGTAGGTCAAATATTGAGAAGGTTTTACATGCTAACCATTGCACCACGGAGCCACCGTGACATTGTAGATAATTTGTCTACAGCTTGTCTGTAAATATTTCTCTGGCTTTGATGTGTAGAGAAATTTATGACAAAAAAACACGTGGTATCGCAATAATTGGACAACAGTTTAAGAAGATAAGTGAGTTTTATAAGTGAATTAAAAAAGGAATAAAAGAACTTACAAAAGACTTGTGAAAAAGCAATTAAAATTGTACAAGGATAGAGTAAATGCTGAAGAGAAGTTAATTTCTAGAGAGAGCACTTTCAGTGATTTTGTGCTGCAAGAAGAAAATTGTGAAACTTTTGAAGATTTTGATTGCCCACTCCAACTCTGAATTTGAGAAAAAAAAACTGAAGCAGTGGTACATCGAAACATCGCCTTCCAGAAAGGACGGCCTAGACGTTCCGCTTTCTGCGGCAGCATTATTGGGCAAAAAAAATGTTAAAGGTACGGCCAGCCTTGAAGAAATAGTGCCCATGAAAAAGACTGAATTTTTCTTTAATTTAATTAAATATACATAATAACGGCCATTTTCATGTAGCTCTGTTAGGTTTTAACTCCCAGTTAACAGAAAGTAAAATCGAAATATCTTCTCTCCGGTTAACTTTAACTGAGAATTTTTCAGCAGTTAAGATCTTAACTGACATATGGAATATATTAGCAAGATGTCAGATATGTCCGTAGTACGGTTGAAAAGTTCGTTAGCTAATGGAGCACTAACGGGGATTCATGAAAATGGGCGTAAATATGATTTTAATTTCTCATTTTACGCCTTTTTATTTGGTAAAAAAGTGTTGACAAAATAGTGACAATGGACTACTGATTCAGTGGTTCCAATGTCTCCATATGGTTCCAAAAGTACCACCTAGTCAGTAGTTCTTGTGTCAGTAGTTCATTCTCAATGACAAGTACATGTTAAATGTCAATAGAATTTTACATTGTCTGGGGTATATTTGGTCAGTGGTACTGGCGACACAGTCAATGGTAAGTCAGTACTGTTTCACTATAGACATTTCCTACAGGGTGGTGACATGGTCAGTAGTGATTCACAACAGTTTCACTATTGACATTTCCTACAGGGAAATCTTCCAAACATTGTCTTCTAAATTGTATGTTGGTATAAAAAAGACAGAATAAATACCTCATGTTCTTGAACTTTTTATATAGAACAGTCCATGAGCCTTCCGAAATTAAATCTTGCGAGGTTGGTTTATATTGTATACCATATATAATAATGGACAAAATTTTGCATGGTTGTTATAGAGCGTATACTTAAATCACGTACCACATTTCAACCGGATCGGATAAAATTATCTCCCTCAATAGGCTCGGGAGGTCGGTAAGAGACGAAAAAGATTTTAATAAAAAAAAAAAAAATAGAAATAAACAAAAATCAGATAGATTCCGATTGACATAAAACCTGTTTGACTGTTTCGCATATCCCGATCTAAGCCATCTGTTGCCAATACTGCATTACTAACACATAGTGGTTTCAGACACCATGGTCAAATTCTCTGTCGATCTAGCTATGTACGAGTACGTCCATCCGATGAACTCAAATTCCCAGATTTAACTTCTTTACCTCGTGGGGAACAAATTGCATCTGACGAGATATCAGTATACGCCTTCTAAAAAAGCATGCATGCATACCATATCAGTTCATAATCATATATAGCTGCCATATAAACCGATTAAGAACTAAAGTTTTTATATACACGCACAGAAAAAACATGTTTGGACATGGTTGCCGCATCCATTTAATGCTTATTTAGAGTATGTAATTGTCGCGAAAACCATGTATTTTGTCTTTGTAAAAATAATTTTCGAGCGGAGAAAAATATATGTTGTCAATAAGCATTTAAATGGTTCTCAAATGCCGCAAACATGTTCTATTATTTAAATGATAGAATTTGAGACCATTATATGGTCAGGAAAATCATGTATCTGACCATTTAATTTTTTTACTTTTTTGCAGAGAAAAAAATATTTTTATAGTTTACGTATAGACATGTCTACAGCCATTACATGGCCATAAAGACCATGTACATTGTTTTCGTGACCATTTAATTTTTTAATTTTTTTGCAGCGACAAGAATTTTATAAAAACATTGAGCAGGTACACACGATTTTCATTTTGCGCGTCAGTCGTGCGTTGATTGTTTCTTGGAATGGACGGAGAATACGGAATTATTGTGTTTTGTGTTAATTTATTTATTCAGAAATGGCACGTGGTTTTATGTGAATACAAACAAGGAAAGTGTAATTGAAAATAATATACCTGGTTTTTGTTCTGCATTTTGATATATGGTATAATTTATTTTTATTTGCAGTTACATGATGTCTGCGTTTGTACATTTGATGGTCACGAAGTAAATATGGAATGATTACTTATTGTTGAAATTGAACCAAACTAGAGTGTGTAAAAATATGTGAAGTTTGCTTGCACGACATTATAAATAAAAAATAAACAATGAATTAGTTTATAAATAAATAAAAACAAATAAATAAAGTTGATATTTTGTTTTCTTTTCTCAAGCGGCGTCCTTTTTTCGACGACGAAAAAAGTTTTTTCATTAAAATCAAAACATTTTAGGTTGTGACCATGTTCTTTTAACTAGAAGAAAAACATTTTTGACGAATAACATAACATTTTAGATCGTGACCATTGTCTTTTAATGGAAACAAAATTCTTTTTATCAATATAATAACATTTTAGATGAGGACAATTGTATTTTTCTTAGAACCATGTTCACTGAGCCAACATGGTTGCAGGTTAAAATGTTACATGGTCGCCGCAAAAATAGCTGCTATCATATTATTTTGCTCTTCGAATATGACTGTGGCAATCATGTTTCTTCTCTGCGTGTAGGTACTTAATCTGCTGTATTGGCTATCTATCAGGGATGCGAAAGTTTGTACAATTGTACTAAATTTGATTTGTAGTACAATTGTACTACAATGACCTATTTTGAAGTATTCAGCTCGTTTTCAGAATGCTCTAGAAGACCCGGCGTAAAACGGGTTGTATGCACGGTTGCAACTGGCGCCAAAAAAATGAAGAACATTTTACCGCAAATTTACCAAATTTAAAAAAAAATTAGAATTTAAAATATTTTAACGAGTTTAGTTTGCGACAAAAAGGGAATGTTACCAATTCTACAAACAAAGGAGAAAATTTTACCAAATTTTATTTCTGTAGAATTTTTTTTTTTTTTTGGAAAATTTTATTTCTGTAGAAAATAAAAATTTTGTTCTATTAAAATTTGTTTGCAAAATCTTATTTCTATAAAATATTTTTGCAAATTTTTATTTCCATAGACAAAAATTTTATTTATATTGGAAATTTTGCAAACATTTTTTTTCTATAGAAAATGTTGTCAAAATTTTATTTCCATAGAAAATTTTGTCAAAATTTTATTTCTATAGAAAATTTTGTCAACATTTTATTTCCATAGAAATTTTTGTCAAAATTTTATTTCTATAGAAAATTTTGTCATTTATATAGAAAATTTTGTAAGTACCTTTTATTTGGAGAGGAATATATTGCCAAATCGACCAAACCATCAAGAACTCCACCTATCTAGCAAACAGTAAAAAACAAGTATATACGGCCGTAAGTTCGGCCAGGCCGAATCTTATGTACCCTCCACCATGGATTGCGTAGAAACTTCTACGAAAGACTGTCATCCAGAAATTTCAACCAGATGAATTTTGCTTCTCCAAAAGGCACCGGAGGTCAAATCTGCTGATCGGTTTATATGGGGGCTATATATAATTATGGACCGATATAGACCAATTTTTGCATGGTCATTAGAGACCATATACTAACATCATGTACCAAATTTCAGCCGGATCGGATGAAATTTGTTTCTCTTAGAGGCTCTGCAAGCCAAATCGGGGGATCGGTTTATATGGGGGCTATATATAATTATGGACCGATGTGAACCAATTTTTGCATGGTTGTTAGAGACCATATACTAACACCATGTACCAAACTTCAGCCGGATCGGATGAAATTTGTTTCTCTTAGAGGCCTCGCAAGCCAAATTTCGGGGTCCGTTTATATGGGGGCTATACTATACCGATATGGCCCATTTGCAATACCATCCCACCTACATCAATAACAACTACTTGTGCCAAGTTTCAAGTCGATAGCTTATTTCGTTCGGAAGTTAGCGTGATTTCAACAGACGGACGGACGGACATGCTCAGATCGACTCAGAATTTCACCACGACCCAGAATAAATATACTTTATGGGGTCTTAGATCAATATTTCGATGTGTTACAAACGGAATGACAAAGTTAATATCCTATGGTGGAGGGTATAAAAACTAAAATTTTTGGTAGAATTCTACCAACTGTGGCAATCGTGGTTATATGGTGTCTATATAATAATTTTGTCCAATATCAACAATTTTGAAGTGCGGTGTGTTTATGCACGGACGAAAAAGACTGTTTTTCATATGTTTGGGTGTAAAAATTATATATTTGAAACTCAAATTTTTTAACACAATATCTTTAAGTTCAAGCATATAATGTTCATAAACTAGCATAATATGTTTGGAACATATATGTTAATATGGTAGAACATATTATGTTTGGGACATAAAATGTTTGTAAATATAATATGCTTAGATGCAAACATATATTAATTTAGACATAGCCTATAAACATATATGTGTTTGGAAAGAGAGACCTAGAGAGTAAGCTGCAAGTAAAATAATGGAAGTAACCAATTGGCACCTTAAAAATATATGCACACAAAGAAAATTCCATTAAATTTTTTTTTCTACCAGTGTACGCCCTAAGGTGAAACATAATATGTTTGAACAATACAAACAATATTTTGTTTGGAACAATCCTAAAAATATATATGCTTGAAGCAAAATATGTTTGGGGTATATGTTACAGAAGCGATTTTTTTGAGGGTGTAGGAGACAAATTTGAATCATTCCGATTTTTTTTTAGACTTTTTGTTCGTGTGCTATCAGAGTCCTTTAGAAACTGTTCAACCTGTTTAGCTTTGCTAAATACCAAAAGTCAACGAATTTAAATTTCATTAATTGTAAAGAGTTTTTAGAATTATTGAAGCCAAGTTGATATTAGTCCAGCAAAATAATTATACCCACCATCATAGAATGGTGACGGGGGTATAATAAGTTTGTCATTCCGTTTGTAACACATCGAAATATTTCCGACTATATAAAGTATATATATCCTTGATCAGGGAGAAATTCTAAGACGATATAGCCATGTCCGTCTGTCTGGCTGTCTGTCTGTCTGTCTGTTGTAATCACGCTACAGTCTTCAATAATAAAGCAATAGTGTTGAAATTTCGCACAAGCTCGTCTTTTGTCTGCAGGCAGATCAAGTTCGAAGATGGGCTATATCGGTCCAAGTTTTGATATAGTCCCCATATAAACCGACCTCCCAATGTGGGGTCTTGGGCTTATAAAAACCTTAGTTTCTATCCAATTTGCCTGAAATTGGAAAGCTAGAGGTATTTTAGCACCATAAAGAGGTGTACCAAAAATGGTGACTATCGGTTGATGTTTAGGTATAGCCCCCATATAGACCGATCTCCCGATTTGGGGTCTTGGGCTTATAGAATCCGTAGTTTTTATCCAATTTGCCGGAAATTGGAAATCTAGCGGTATTTTAGAACAATAAAGAGCTGTGCCGAAAATGGTGAGTATCGGTCCATGTTTTTGTATAGCCCCCATATAGACCGATCGCCAGTTGTTACTTCTTGGGCGTCTAAAATCTGTAGTTTTTATCCAATTTGCCTGAAATTAGAAATCTAGAGGTATTTTAAAACCCTAAAGAGGTGTGCTGAAAATGATGAGTATCGGACCATGTTTTTATATAGCCCCCATATAGACCGATGTCCAGATTTTATTCTTGGGCTTATAGAAACCGTAGTTTTTATCCAACTTGCATCAAATTGGAAATCTAGAGGTATTTTAGGGTATGCCGAAAATGGTGAGTATAGGTCCATGTTTTGATATAGCGATCAGATAGACCGATCTCCCGATATTACTTTTTGGGCTTCCACTTTGCCTGAAATCGAAAATCTGGAGGTTTTTAGGAATACAAATAGGTGTGCAAGAAATGATTTTATTTTTTAGGCTTCTAGAATCCGTAGTTTTTATCCAATTTGCCTGAAATGAGAAATCTAGAGGTATTTTAGGACCTTAAATATGAGAGCCGAAAATGGCGTGTATTGGTCCATGTTTAGGTTTATCTCCCAAATAGACCAATCTCCCGATTTTACTTCTTGGGCTTTTAGAAACCATAGTTTTTATCAAATTTGCATGAAATTTCAAATCTAGAAGTATTTTAGGAACATAAAGAAGTGTGCCGAAAATGGTGAATATCGGTCCATGTGCACTGAAAATGAAAATTGCTTGAAACTGAATTATAGTTTCCAGATTTGACTTCTGGTAATCATTTAAATAATGGGGGTAAAAATCTACAGATGTTAGATTTTAAATCAAGGCGTTATTTCATCACTTTCTTGCACAAGATGTTTATGATTCCTCTAAAACTCAAACAAATATGGTTCTTATAAATCCAGAATCTGATCTAGTCTTCATAGGTAAAATCTTTGAATTTATCTTCGGGAAGTGTACTGGTTGAACTGATCTGCTTGTCACCAAATCCCCCTGAAATTTTCACAGGAAACTATAATATTTGATTCATGGTGGTGGGTATTTAAGATTCGGCCCGGCCGAACTTACTGCTTTATATACTTGTTTTTCATGTAGCGTAAGTATACCCATTTTTAAGTCGAATGAGCTGTAAGGACAAAACAACTTTCTTAAATAGTTTATCCACTCTTGGACTCACAATATTTTCTTACAGTGTATGTTAACTAGCTATGAATCCTATGCTATGAGAGGATGTATGTTAATTTCGTGAACTGCTGTTAAAAAGTACAATAGTGCAATAAATTTTCCCGGTTTTAATTACGCTTTGTGGAAATCTCAAAAATTTAGTTCAACTTTCGTGCGAGGTAGTTCATTCTTCCTATAAAATAGTTTACTGTTTTTTTTTTTCGGTGTATACGAAACGCATATAAGAAAACAGTTGTGTTTTTCCGATTTTCTTATATCCCTTATCTACTGTATATTTTCTTTATAAATACTTCGCCGATATATCCTTAATAGCCACTTTAAAAGGACATGTAGGCAAACAAAAAATAAAAAACGGTTTACACCATATTCCACTTACCTTTGCTTGAAATGTGATACCATTGAAAAAGGCCTGTTCGGCATGCAATGGTACTCGTAAATCCTGATCGTCCTGTACCAAGTCGTACGGTGTTGAAGGCATTTTTAAATAATTCAATAACACTGATTCAGACCACTTATAGTATCATGAAATTGTTTTCATTTTCTTTGTACTACGTTTGTACAGAGATTTCCTCAAATGCGACCAGATGAGACCGGTGGAATTGCGACGAGTGGTCATAGACAACCCCAAAAGCTAAAGGATACCGGTGATATGGATCTTCTGTGACAAGGATATTGCTTAATATGATATGGTTTTGTGTGAGTATGCCAATGAATCCAATGGAAGCTATCGTAGGCTATGAATTAATTATCACCAAAAAAAAACTGAAAAAACACACGCGGACAATGGCAGACCGGCTTCCTAAAATTTTAACTTGAATAATACTTTCATAAAAAACAACACTGAGCATTCAATTTTATTGACTTTTATGATTTTTTTTTTTCTTTTTTGTGCAATTGCTATATTTTTTTTTTTTTTTTGGCTTCCTTTTTTTCTTAATGACCTCTAATTGGAAATATGGTAACAGATGGCACTTCGTTATTGAATTATCTTTTCGTTTTTCTTTTTTTAAGTGGAATATTTCAGATTTTCATTAGCTCTGGCAAAGGAAGATGATGATATGGATGGCGATATTTCAACTGTGCAACTGGAAGTAGCTAAAAGGAAAAGAGAAAACGAAATTTAGTGGAAAATCAATTTATATTTAATTAAAATATGCAAAATAAAAAAAATGCATATAATTGGCATATTGTAAGATTTCACAAAATAAGTAGGAAATAAACTAAATAGTATTACAATAATCTTTGAACGATTTAATCAAAAATATATCCTATGGTGCGTATTATGAGGGTTGAAGAGTCATAGACAGAATGTATGACATCCCAGCAAATAAAGAGCTTAAAACAAGTATATTCGGCCGTAAGTTCGGCCAGGCCGAATCTTATGTACCCTCCACAATGGATTGCGTAGAAACTTCTACGAAAGACTGTCATCCACAATCGAAATAATTGGGTTGTGGTGAGTGAGTTAGTCCATACGTGGTATATATTAGACAAAAAAAAGGTATGTATACACTGAAAAAAATATTGTCGTGAGGTCAAAGATTTCATGTCTTTAAAATACGAATATAAATTTTGATTAGCATTGAAGACGCATTTCTCTAATATAAAGTTTTTTTTTCCTTGTCCAAAAGTCGATAAACTTTTCAATGTAGTCGTATTGTCCTTTGATTTGATTTAAAAATGGATATCATAACATGAAAGAAAAAATGTTTGGGCTAAGATCAACTTGACTTTAATAATTTAGAAAACATCTTTAAATTTAATGAAATTGTCTTTAAATGTGTTGTCTTTTTGCATCTTGACTACAAAGCAAAAAATCGTTCACATATAGGACATGTTTTTCAAAACTTTATTTTAAAGAAGTTTTTTACTTCAAGCATAGGATAATTTCTACTGGAAGTCGAGTCTTAATTAGGAAAATAAAGTTGTCGTTAACTCGTTTTTAAAGGACTTTAATAGCATACGACGAAAAAAAGTTGAAAAAGCGAAAAATTAAAATTTGCTTCCTGGAAGCAAGTACACAAAACCCAAATTTAAAAGAGAATTGTGTCTTAAAAGTATCCTTACTTGTATTCTCCGCGTCTTTGGCTCGGAATCAATACCAAAATTTTTAAAGTAAAGACAAAATCTTTGGTCTACAAATAATTACGAATCGATATGGACTTTTGCACGGTACGTAAAGAGCCAGAATTGAAATATGGGGATCGCTTATATGTGGGCTATATACAATTATGAACTTGATATAGACCAATTTTTGTGTGATTGGGGATCTATTTATCTGAGGGCTATATATAACTATAGACCGATATGGACCTAGTTTGGCATGGTTGTTAACGGTCATATACTAGCACAATGTACCACATTTCAACTGACTCGGATGAAATTTGCTCCTCCAAGTGGCTCCAAAACCAAATCTCGGGATCGGTTTATATGGGGGCTATATATGATTATGGACTGATATGGACCACTTTTGGCATGGTTGTTAAATATCATGTACTAACATCACGTACCAAATTTCAACCGAATGGAATGAATTTTGCTCTTCCAAGGGGCTCCGGAGGTCAAATCTGGGGATCGGTTTATATGGGGGATATATATAATTATGGACCGATGTGGACCAATTTTTGCGTGGTTAGTAGAGACCATATATTAGCACCATGTACCAACTTTCAACCAAATCGGATTAAGTTTGCTCTTCCAAGGGGCTCCGGAGGTCAAATCTGGGGATCGGTTTATATGGGGGCTAAATATAATTATGGACCGATTTCGACCAATTTTTGCATGGGTGTTTGAGGCCATATATTAACACCACATACACAATTTCAACCGAATCGGTTGAATTTTGCTCTTCCGCGAGGCTCCGGAGGTGAAATATGGGGATCGGTTAATATGGGGGATATATATAATTATGGACCGATGTGGACCAATTCTTGCGTGGTTAGTAGAGACCATATATTAACACCATATACCAACTTTCAGCCGGATCGGATGAAATGTGCTTCTCTTAGAGGCTCCGCAAGCCAAATCGGGGGGTCGGTTTATATGCACAGAAAAATATTTCACAAAAATTTTTCCAATTATAATCTTAATTGAGTTTTAAAAAATATTCAATTAAAAATTTAATTGATTAAACAAATTTTTAAATTGAAAAAAAAAATCAACCACACAAATTAATAGTATCAATTAATTTTTTAATTGACTGTCAATTAATTTTTTAATTGGTACTATCATTTCTGTGATTGAAGACATTTCAATTAAAAAATTAATTGGATCAATTAATTTCGTGATTGAATCAGAAAAAAATTTTTTGTGTGTGGGATGAAATTTGCTTCTCTTAGGGGCTCCGCAAACCAAATCTGGGGATCGGATTATATGGGGGCTATATATAGTTATAGACCGATGTGGACCAATTTTGCACGGTTTTAGAGACCATATACTAACACCATGTACCAAATTTCAGCCGGATCGGATGAAAATTGCTTCTCTTAGAGGATATGCAAGCCATATCTTGGGGTCCGTTTATATTGGGGCTATACGTAAAAATGGACCGATATGGCCTATTTGCAATACCATACGACCTACATTAATAACAACTATTTGTGTTAGCGTGATTTCAACAGACGGACGGACGGACATGCTCAGATCGACTCAGAATTTCACCACGACCCAGAATATATATACTTTATGGGGTCTTAGAACAATATTTCGATGTGTTACAAACGGAATGACAAAATTAATATACCCCCATCCTATGGTGCATGGTATAAAAAGTAGTTTGGATCCTCAATTTTTGATCCGGAAGAAGTGCAAACTTAGATCTTCTCCAATGAGTTTTACATGGGCTTGTCATAGGACGGAAGTACTTCATTGTTTGAACCTTCGCATTGCTTTGGAAGTTTTGCTTTGGAAGTTCATTTGGATGAAGAAATTGAAAGAACTATAAAACAATTTTTTTCCAATTTTACTTTTTATACCCACCACCATAGAATGGTAACGGGGGTATAACAAGTTTGCCATTCCGTTTGTAACACATCGAAATATTGATTTCCGACTATATAAAGTATATATATTCTTGATCAGGGAGAAATTCTAAGACGATATAACCATGTCCGTCTGTCTGTCTGTCTGTTGTAATCACGCTACAGTCTTCAATAATGAAGCAATCGTGCTGAAATTTTTCACAAACTCGTATTTTGTCTGCAGGCAGGTCAAGTTCGAAGATGGGCTATATCGGTTCAGGTTTTGATATAGTCCCCATATAAACCGACCTCCCGATTTTGGGTCTTGGGCTTATAGAAATCGTAGTTTCTATCCAATTTGCCTGAAATTTTAAATCTAGAGGTATTTTATGACCATAAAGAGGTGTGCCAAGAATGGTGAGTATCGGTCCATGTTTTGGTATAGCCCCCATATAGACCGATCTCCCGATTTACTTCTTGAGCTTTTAGAAACCGCAGTTTTTATTCAATTTACCTGAAATTGGAAATCTAGAGGTATTGTGGGGCCACAAATACGTGTGCCAAAAATTGTGAGTATCGGTCCATATTTTGGTATAGCCCCCATATACACCGATCTCCCGATTTAACTCCTTGGGCTTATAGAAACCGCAGTTTTTATTCAATTTACCTGAAATTGGAAATCTAGAGGTATTGTAGGACCACAAATACGTGTGCCAAAAATTGTGAGTATCGGTCCATGTTTTGGTATATCCCCCATATAGACCGATATCCCGATTTACTTCTTGGGCTTTTAGAAACCGTAGTTTTTATCCAATTTGTCTGAAATTGGAAATCTAGAGGTATTTTAGGACCATAAAGAGGTGTGCCGAAAATGGTGAGTATCGGTCCATATTTTAGTATAGCCCCCATATGGACCGATTTCCCGATTTTACTTCTTGGGCTTCTAGAATCCGAAGTTTTTATCCTATTTGCCTGAAAGTGGAAATCTAGAGGTATTTTCGGGTCATGAAAAGATGTGCCGAAAACGGTGAGTATCGGTCCATATTTTAGTATAGCCCCCATAAGAACGATCTCCAGATTTAACTCCTTGGGTTTCTAGAAACCGTAGTTTTTATCTGATTTGCCTGAAATTGAAAATATTCTGGTAATTTAGGCTCACAAAAACGTGTATCGGATTAAGTTTTTATCGGTCCATTTGGTAATGCCTCCATACACAGCGACTTTACTTCTTGAGGGTGTAGAAGGCGCACTGATCATGAAAATTGCTTGAAACTCAATGTAAAATTTCCAGATTTTACTTCTATAGATTTAAGATTTCAAATCAAGACGCTATTTTATAATTTTCTTGTATTTACATTTACAAGAGATGTAAATGATTCCTCTAAAACTCAAACAAAAATTGTTCTTATAAATCGAGAATCTGATATAGTCCTCATAGGTGAAATCTTTAAATTTATCTTCGGGAAGTGTCCTCAAGTCCTCAAGCCCTCCTGAAATTTCAAAGGAAACCCTAATATTTGGTTCATGGTGGTGGGTATTTAAGATTCGGCCCGGCCGAACTTAGTGCTGTATATACTTGTTTCTATTTATTTTTTTACGAATTTTAATTGTCCAGAACTTAAATGTTCACTTAAAACGACCTAAGTCCGTACATTCTACGACTTGTCCAATAGAACTGCATCGGATGTGGAAAAATTGATGGGGGATTCCGGGATGCGCTTTAGAAGAAACATTTTTGCTGAGATGTAATGCAACAAAGTAAAGCCCTATATTTTTATACCCTCCACCATAGGATGGGGGTATATTAACTTTGTCATTCCGTTTGTAACACATCGAAATATTGCTCTAAGACCCCATAAAGTATATATTCTGGGTCGTGGTGAAATTCTGAGTCGATCTGAACATGTCCGTCCGTCCGTCCGTCTGTTGAAATCACGCTAACTTCCGAACGAAACAAGCTATCGACTTGAAACTTGGCACAAGTAGTTGTTATTGATGTAGGTCGGATGGTATTGCAAATGGGCCATATCGGTCCACTTTTACGTATAGCCCCCATATAAACCGATCCCCCGATTTGGCTTTCGGAGCCTCTAAGAGAAGCAAATTTCATCCGATCCGGCTGAAATTTGGTACATGGTGTTAATATATGGTTTCTAACAACCATGCAAAAATTGGTTCACATAGGTATATAATTATATATATCCCCCATATAAACCGATCCCCCGACTTGGCTTGGGGTGCCTCTAAGAGAAGCAAATTTCGTCCGATCCGGCTGAAATTTGGTATATGGTGTTAGTATATGGTATCTAACATCCATGCAAAAATTGGTCCATATCGGTCCATAATTATATATAGCCCCCATATAAACCGATCACCAGATTTGACCTCCGGAGCCTCTTGGAAGACCAAAATTCATCTGATTCAGTTGAAATTTTGTACGTGATGTTAATATATGGCCGCAAACACCCATGCAAAAATTGGTCGATATCGGTCCATAATTGTATATAGGCCCCATATAAACCGATCCCCAGATTTGACCTCCGGAGCACCTTGGAAAAGCAAAATTTTTCCCATTCGGATGAAATTTGGTACGTAATGTTAGTATAGGGTATCCAACAACCATGCAGGAATTGGTTCCTATCAGTCCATAATAATATATAGCTCCCATATAAACCGATCCCCAGACTTGACCTCCGGTGCATTTTGGAGAAGCAAAATTCATTCGATCTGGTTGAAATTTGGTACGTGGTGGTAGTTTATTTAACAACCATGTGAGTTGAAATTTGTGGATGACAGTCTTTCGTAGAAGTTTCTATGCAATCCATGATGGAGGGTACATAAGATTCGGCCTGGCCGAACTTACGGCCGTATATACTTGTTTATTCTAATATTTCTAAAGCAAAAAATGCCGAAAATAACATCGAATTTTCAGAATCACTTTATATTCACGCATAGAAGCAACATGATCACCTCAAACATGTTTCTAGACCATTAAGTTATTTTTATTCCCCATATTGAGATTTTTTGTTGGAAAAACTATTTTTGTTTTTTCTCGCAAAAAACCAAATTTTTTCCAATTAAAAAGTTGATTGAAGTTGAAAATTTTTTCAAATAATAAATTAATTGATACAATTAACTTTTTAATGAAGATAGAAGCATTAAGTTAATTAATTCAATGATTGAAAATTTTTAAGTTCTTAATTAAAAAAATATATATAAAATATATATTAAAAAAATTTTATATTTAACTTTTTAATCAAACTAAGTTAAAAACAAGTAAGGAAAGTCTAAAGTCGGGCGGGGCCGACTATATTATACCCTGCACCACTTTGTAGATCTAAATTTTCGATACCATATCACATCCGTTAAATGTGTTGGGGGCTATATATAAAGGTTTGTCCCAAAAACATACATTTAAATATCACTCGATCTGGACAGAATTTGATAGACTTCTACAAAATCTATAGACTCAAAATTTAAGCCGGCTAATGCACTAGGGTGGAACACAATGTTAGTAAAAAAATATGGGAAACATTTAAATCTGAAGCAATTTTAAGGAAACTTCGAAAAAGTTTATTTATGATTTATCGCTCGATATATATGTATTAGAAGTTTAGGAAAATTAGAGTCAATTTTACAACTTTTCGACTAAGCAGTGGCGATTTTACAAGGAAAATGTTGGTATTTTGACCATTTTTGTCGAAATCAGAAAAACATATATATGGGAGCTATATCTAAATATGAACCGATTTCAACCGATTTCAACCAAATTTGGCACGCATAGCTACAATGCTAATTCTACTCCCTGTGCAAAATTTCAACTAAATCGGAGCAAAAAATTGGCCTCTGTGGTCATATGAGTGTAAATCGGGCGAATGCTATATATGGGAGCTATATCTAAATCTGAACCGATTTGAACAAAATTTGGCACGCATAGCTATAATGCTAATTATACTCCCTGCGCAAAATTCCAACCAAATTGGGGTAAAACTCTAGCTTCTGGGACCGTATTAGTCCATATCGGGCGAAAGATATATATGGGAGCTATATCTAAATCTGAACCGATTTCAATAAAATTTGGCACACTTGACTATAGTACTAATTGTTCTTCTTGTGCAAAATTTTAAGCAAATTAGGGTAAAACTCTGGCTTCTGGGGCCATATAAGTCCATATCGGGCGAAATATATATATGGGAGCTATATCTAAATTTGAACCGATTTCTTCCAAAATCAATAGGGATCTATTCTGAGCCAAAACACATACTTGTGCCAAATTTGAAGTCGATTGGACTAAAACTGCGACCTAGACTTTGATTACAAAAATGTGTTCACGGACAGACGGACATGGCTATATCGACTCAGGACCCCACCCTGAGCATTCTTGCCAAAGACACCATGTGTCTATCTCGTCTCCTTCTGGGTGTTGCGAACATATGCACTAACTTATAATACCCTGTTCCACAATGTGGAGCAGGGTATAAAAATAATTGAACTTTTCAAATTAAATCAATTAATTTTTTAATCAAATATTTTTTATGCCCAAATTAAACTGTGATTGATACTATCATTTTCGTGATTGAAGGCATTACATTTAAACAATTAATTGGATCAATTAATTTTGTGATTGTATCAGAAAAACATTTTTGTGTGTGCACGAAAACGATGGCATCAATCACAGTTTTAATTGAACATTAAAAAATTCTTGATTAGAAATTAATTGATTTCATTAGCACATTTCAATTAATTTTTTAATTGATTCAATTGAAAATTTAATTGATATTGATTGCAAAACTCAAATAATTTTTCCATTAATTGACTTACTTTCTTAATTGACTTACCCCCATTTTCATGAAGCTCCGTTAGTGCTACGTTAGCTAGCGAACTTTTAAACCGTACTATGGACAAATCTGCCATCTTGCTAATAAAGGGTGATTCTTTTGAGGTTAGGATTTTCATGCATTAGTATTTGACAGATCACGTGGGATTTCAGACATGGTGTCAAAGAGAAAGATGCTCAGTATGCTTTGACATTTCATCATGAATAGACTTACTAACGAGCCACAACGTCGAATTTTCAGTGAATGGGCCCTAGAAAAGTTGGCAGAAAATCCGCTTTTTTATCGACAAATTTTGTTCAGCGATGAGGCTCATTTCTGGTTGAATGGCTACGTAAATAAGCAAAATTGCCGCATTTGGAGTGAAGAGCAACCAGAAGCCGTTCAAGAACTGCCCATGCATCCCGAAAAATGCACTGTTTGGTGTGGTTTGTACGCTGGTGGAATCATTGGACCGTATTTTTTCAAAGATGCTGTTGGACGCAACGTTACGGTGAATGGCGATCGCTATCGTTCGATGCTAACAAACTTTTTGTTGCCAAAAATGGAAGAACTGAACTTGGTTGACATGTGGTTTCAACAAGATGGCGCTACATGCCACACAGCTCGCGATTCTATGGCCATTTTGAGGGAAAACTTCGGAGAACAATTCATCTCAAGAAATGGACCGGTAAGTTGGCCACCAAGATCATGCGATTTGACGCCTTTAGACTATTTTTTGTGGGGCTACGTCAAGTCTAAAGTCTACAGAAATAAGCCAGCAACTATTCCAGCTTTGGAAGACAACATTTCCGAAGAAATTCGGGCTATTCCGGCCGAAATGCTCGAAAAAGTTGCCCAAAATTGGACTTTCCGAATGGACCACCTAAGACGCAGCCGCGGTCAACATTTAAATGAAATTATCTTCAAAAAGTAAATGTCATGGACCAATCTAACGTTTCAAATAAAGAACCGATGAGATTTTGCAAATTTTATGCGTTTTTTTTTTTTTAAAAAGTTATCAAGCTCTTAACAAATCACCCTTTATATTCAAAATGCCAGTTAGGAACTTAACTGCTAAAAATGTTTCAGTTAAAGTTAACCGGAGAGAAGATATTTGCAATTTACTTTTTATTAACTGGCAGTTAAAGCCTAACGGAGCTACATGGTTAGGTTAGGTTAGGTTATGTGGCAGCCCGATGTATCAGGCTCACTTAGACTATTCAGTCCATTGTGATACCACAGTGGTGAACTTCTCTCTTATCACTGAGTGCTGCCCGATTCCATGTTAAGCTCAATGACAAGGGACCTCCTTTTTATAGCCGAGTCCGAACGGCGTTACACATTGCAGTGAAACCACTTAGAGAAGCTTTGTAACCCTCAGAAATGTCACCAGCATTACTGAGGTGGGATAATCCACCGCTGAAAAACTTTTTGGTGTTCGGTCGTAGCAGGAATCGAACCCACGACCTTGTGTATGCAAGGCGGGCATGCTAACCATTGCACCACGGTGGCTCCCAACGGAGCTACATGAAAATGGCCGTTAGTGTTTTTAGTTTGATTAAAAAATTTTTTGTTTGAAATAAATTTTTAGTTAAAAATTAAACACAAATTTCCATCACTTCCGAGTTTGATTAAAATGTTAATTGTATCAAGTTATTTATTAATTGAAAAAAAAAATTCAATCAACTTTTTAATTGGAAATATTTTGATGATAGTTTTTTCTGTGTAGGATAATGCAGAACAGTCAATTGTGAGTGGCTCACAATAATTTGTTTGCCAATTCTCTTCCAAGAAATCGGAAAAACCAACCGCCGAAGACGGATCACTCACATCACCTAGACAATTCAAGTACTCATACATCGGCTCAACCAATAGCATTTTTGACCAATCAAAACATCGATTTGATGGGTCATCCGCCGTGTGGTCTTAACTTGGCACCAAATGACTTTATTGCCGTACGCAAAAAAAAAATAAAATGGGAAGTCAAAGTTTTACGACACCTGAAAAGTGCTTCGACAATTGGTTTAAACGCATGCAAAAGTATAGAGATCTTAATGGGAAATATTTTGAAAAATAATAAAGCGATTTTCGATGATTAATATTTGTTTTTATTCTTTAATCCCGAAAAACAAAAGGCAACCCTCGTATGTTCCAAAGATTTTATATTAGTTTCTGAATATTACATGATTACACTCAAAAATCATGTATTAAGCATTTAATCCAAAACACATATCTCTTTTTAAACCGAAACATATAACAAACATCTAAAAAGAACTTTATCTAAAAAGAACTTTAATTACATTATTTCTAAGTTCAAATAACTCTGACCAAATTCTCGGATAATTGAAGGGAAATTCAAAAATTGGCCAATTAAAGCAATTATAACAAAATGGATGGAAGTGCAAATCACTGGCAATTCTAATACAATTACATTGCTATTAAATAGAAATCGGGGGGCTGAAGGGAAACAGTCAATGATTCATGACAATTTGCCAAGTATTTGTATGCATTGTACACAACACATGACTACAAGTTCGAGATCAATAATTCAGCTAACAAAATGTGGTAATGGCAATACAGAAATGTTATACGTTTTTGATTTCCACAACAATGCAATTTTTTTTTCGTCAATTTTCATTTGAAAATAAAATCCAAAATAAAATCCCTATCGAGTAGAAATAAAATACCAATAAACATTGACGACAATTGTTAATTTTCAATAATATATGATAATGCAAATAAATCGTTGGATCGTGAATCATACATTCGCTTTTTGCTACGAACTTGAATTTCAATTTTTAATGTCAGCTTTAAATATAAGCCAGCTATAGTAAATGATGATGATATGAGAAAAATCCCCACATGGTGAATAGTAAAATATTGTCTATTACTTTTCAGATTTAAGAAAATTTAATGTCATATACTGATGTCATTGTCTTCCAAATGCTAAATGGAAATGCTACAGCCAAAGATTTATATTTAAAGGAAATACATTTGAGATTTTAGACAAAGTTCAAGTTCAATGAAAGCATTGCATAGTAAATGACGACAATAAAATATACCTTCAAATAAGTTTGGCATGCAAAGCTAGAATGTTATTTGTAATCCCTGTGATATTTATCACTTATATCACAGTAAAACGTTGGCCTCTGTTGTCATATAACTGTAACTTACTTGGGTGAAAGATATACATGGGAGCTATAACTTAATCTGAACCGACTTCAGCTAAATTTGGCACATTTGACTACACTATTCATTGTACTCCTTGTGTTAAATTTGAAGCACCTCACAAGCGAAATATATATGGGAGTTCTATGTAACTCGGAAACGATTGCTTCCACAATCCAGAGGGCTCTATTCTGACCTAGAACACATACTTGCGTCAGATTTTAAGTCGACTTAATTTTCTATAGAAATAAAATTTTGAAAAAACTTTCTATAAAAATAAAATTTTGACGAAATTTTCTACAGAAATAACATTTTAACAAAATTTTCTATAGAAATAACAATTTAACAAAAATTTCTAGACAAACAAATTTTGGCAAAATTTTCTATAAAAATAAAATTTTGATAACATTTTCTATAGAAATACAATTTTGACAAATTTTCTATAAAAATAAAATGTTGAGAACATTGTCCATAGGAATAAAAATTTGGAAAAATTTTATATTTAACATAATCTTATATATTAATAAAATTTTGAAAACAAAAACTATAGTAATAAAATTTTGACAAAATTTTCTATAGAGATAAAATTTTCGCAAATTTTTCTATAGAAATAGAGTTTGGACAAAATCTTCTATAGAAAATAAAATTTAGACAAATTTTTCTATATAAGTTAAAACTTTCACAAACTTTTTATAGAAATAAAATTTTGACAAATTTTTCTATAGAAATAAAATTTTGACAAAATTTTCTATAGAAATAAAATTTTGACAAAATTTTCTATAGAAATAAAAATTTGACAACATTTTCTATAGAAATAAAATTTTGACAAAATTTTCTACAGAAATAAATTTTTGACAATATTTTCTGTAGAAATAAAATTTTGAGAACATTTTCTAGAGAATTAAAATCTTGAGAAAAAAATTTTATAAAAATAAAATATTGACAAAATTTTCTATAGGAATACAATTTTGAAAAAATTTCAATAGAAATAAAATTTTAACAAATCTTTCTGTAGAATAAAATTTTATTTTCTATAGAAACAAATTTTGACAAAATTGTCTATAGAAAAAAAGTGTTGACAAAATTTTCTGTAGAAATAAAATATTGGCAAAATTTTCTATAGAAATAACATTTTGACAAAATTTTCAATAGAAATAAAATTTTGACAAATATTCTATAAAAATAAAATTTTGAGAACATTGTCCATAGGAATAAAATTTTGGAAAAATTTTATATTTAACATAATCTTATATATTAATAAAATTTTGAAAACAAAAACTATAGTAATAAAATGTTGACAAATTTTTCTATAGAAGTAAAGCTTGGACAAAATCTTCTATAGAAAATAAAATTTAGACAAATTTTTCTATATAACTTAAAATTTTCACAAACTTTTTATAGAAATAAAACTTTGAAAAATTTTTCTTTAAAAATAAAATTTTGAAGAAAATTTCTTTAAAAATAAAATTTTGAAAAAAATTTTCTTTAAAAATAAAATTTTGACAAAATTTTCCATAGGAACAAAATTATCTATAGAAAAAAATTTGACAAAATTTTCTATAGAAAAAAATTTTATTTTCTATAGAAATAACATTTCGATAAAATTTTCTATAGAATAAAAAAACTTTGACAAAATTTTCTATAGGAATAAAATTTTGAAAAAATTTGAATAGAAATAAAATTTTGAAAACATTTTTATGTAAAATAAAATTTTATTTTCTATAGAAATAAAATTTTGATAAAATGTTCTATAAAAAAAAATTGACAAAATTGTCTATAGAAATAAAATTTTGTCAAATGTTTCTACAGAAATAACATTTTAACAAAATTTTCTATAGAAATAACAATTTAACAGAAATTTCTAGACAAAAAATTTTGGCAAAATTTTCTATAAAAATAAAATTTTGATAACATTTTCTATAGAAATACAATTTTGACAAATTTTCTATAAAAATAAAATTTTGAGAACATTGTCCACAGGAATAAAATTTTGGAAAAATTTTATATTTAACATAATCTTCTATATTAATAAAATTGTGAAAACAAAAACTATAGTAATAAAATTTTGACAAAAATTTCTATAGAAATAAAATTTTGGCAAATTTTTCTATAGAAATAAAGTTCGGACAAAATCTTGCATAGAAAATAAAGTTTAGACAATTTTTTCTATATAAGTTAATATTTTCACATACTTTTTATAGAAATAAAATCTTGAAAAAATTTTCTTTAAAAATAAAATTTTGACAAAATTTTGTATAGTAATAAATTTTTGATAAAATTTTCCATAGAAACAAAATTTTCTATAGAAAAAAAATACAGTCGACTCCGCTTTGCTGAAACGTTAAAAATGCAGCCATTTAATTTCAGTTATCCGAAGTTTTTGCTAAAGCGGACTACGGATAACTGAAAAAAACTTCCAGTAATGCGAACTTCGGATAACTGAAAAAGTTTCAGTAAAGCGGACTCCGTATAACTGGAAAAAAATCCACTCAATTTCAGTTAACCGAACTTATGACCAATGCTATGTACATAAAATAATAAAAACAAGGTGTTTGATTCCGTGTGTGTGGCATCTACAATTTTACCTTTCAGTTGATTTTATTTACAGAGTGATTTGAAAGTGCCATCTTCACTTGAAATAAAGCGTTCTCAATACGGAGAAGAAAATGTACTCTCTCTCAATAGCGAGAATGTGGCATTTTCAGTAAAGCGAAGTCATACTAATGTGACGAAACTCATTTGAACACAAAAAACTTTTCAGTAATCCGATTTTTTCAGTTAAGCGGAGTTTCACTAAAGCGGAGTAATTTAAATGAAATGTACAGAAAAAACAACTGGGGAATGCGATCGATTTCAGTTATCCGAGGTTTTTCAGTAAAGCGCATTGCGCTAAAGCGGAGTCGACTGTACAGAAGTTTCTTCAGAAATAAAATTTTGACAAAATTTTCCATAGAAATAAAATTTTAACAAAATTTTCTATAGAATAAAATTTTATTTTCTATAGATATAACATTTTGATAAAATTTTGTATAAAAAAAAAAAAAAACTTTGACAAATTGTCTATAGAAATAAAATTTTGTAAAATTTTTCTATAAATATAACATTTTAACAAAATTTTCTATAGAAATAACAATTTAACAAAAATTTCTAGACAAACAAATTTTGGCAAAATTTTCTATAAAAATAAAATTTTGATAACATTTCCTATAGAAATAAAATTTTGACAAATTTTCTATAAAAATGAAATTTTGAGAACATTGTCTATAGGAATAGAATTTTGGAAAAGATTTATATTTAACATAATCTTCTATATTAATAAAATTGTGAAAACAGAAACTATAGTAATAAAATTTTGACAAAATTTTCTGTAGAAATAAAATTTTGACAAATTTTTCTATAGAAATAAAGTTTGGACAAAATCTTCTATACAAATTAAAATGTAGACAAATTTTCTTTATAAGTTAAAATTTTCACAAACTTCTTATAAATAAATAAAGAAATAAAATTTTGAAAAAACTTTCTTGAAAAATAAAATTTTGACAAAATTTTGTATAGAAATATATTTTTGATAAAATTTTCCATATAAACAAAATTTTCTATAGAAAAAACAAAAATTACAGAATTTTCTTTAGAAAAAAAAAGTTTTGACAAAATTTTCCAAAGAAATAAAATTAAAAAAAAAAATTTCTATAGAATAAAATTTTATTTTCTAAATATATAAAATTTTGATAAAATTTTCTATAAAAAAAAACTTTGACAAAATGGTCTATAGAAATAAAATTTTGCAAATTTTTCTATAAAAATAGTGCTGATGATTTGAATGAGGAATTTGTAAGTAACCAATTAAGTGTCGTGGGGGACTTTGGATCGTTTTTAACTTCTTCACTTGGTGAAGCGGGATTTTCATTCAACTGCGTTACTATTAACGATGTCATCTGTTCTTTTTCGTCCGTTAAGTCGAATGCTTCTGGAAATGATGGATTTCCACTTAAATTCTACAAAATAGTAATACACTATATCGCCGACCACTTCCTTCATTTGGTCAACACCATTATCATGACCTCTAAGTTCCCTCGAGAGTGGAAAACGGCAAGAGTGTGTCCGATTAAGAAAAAGTCAAATCCGAATTGTCAGCAGTATAGGCCAATAGCGCTAATGCCTGTTTTATCTAAGGTTTCGAATATATTTCGAAAAAGCAACTTAATGATTATTTGGAATTTAACAATTTGCTTTCCGATTGTCAATGTGGCTTCAGAAGTCATAGAAGCGCAGCGATGTTACTGCTCGGCCTAACCGACGCTATAAGGGGGAATTTCACGCATGATAAATTATGCGTTTTACTTTCGTTAGACTTGGAAAAAGCTTTCGATCGTGTGGATCATTTAATATTGGTAAAAAAGCTTCACCAATATTTCGGCTTCGGCTTTAGTGCCTGCAAACTTCTTGCTTCATACCTTTCAGGTAGGAAGCAATATGTCCAGATCAATGGGAAAATATCAAATTTGCTGTCGGTGAGGAGTGGAGTCCCTCAGGGCTCAATTCTTGGGCCAATGCTTTTCATACTTTTTGTTAATGATTTATTTACAAGCCTTGATATGTTTTGTTCCACTTTTTCGTACGCAGACGATGTTCAGTTGCTTTTTCGGGGGGATGTTAAGAATATAGATGTCTTACAAGCTAAGATTGATTTTGTAACTAGTAATTTATACAGTTGGATGTGTCTCAATAATCTTTCCGTCAATGGTTCTAAGACAAAAGCATTGCTTTTTTCATCTCATCCTGATATTGGACTAACTCTCTCTTACAATGGGTGTAATATTGAGGTTGTACACCATTTGAAATGTTTGGGGGTTACCATTGACGATAGACTTTCATTTGATGTACATATAGACAATGTTGTTAGTCATACGAATTTGACTCTACGCCAATTGTACAACTCTGATTTGATGCTGCCATTTTCATTAAAGAAGAGACTTGTACATGCTTTGGCAATGCCCAATATTCTATACTGTATTGAGGTTTTTTGTGGCACAAATGCTGGTAACATAAGGGAGGTTAAACTAGCAATTCATAGAATAGTCCGTTATCTTTATTCACTTCGTCGATATGACCATATTTCTCCTCATGTCCAGGAGTTCCTTGGGTGCCCATTTTCTAGTTTTATTGACTTCAGGTCACTTGTTCTTTTCCACAAGATTTTCAGTGCTCAGTCACTTCGATTTCTCGTGGACTTATTTTCTTTTGGCCGCTCGCGGCGAAATCAGATTGTTATGCCGCTTGCCAGAGGTTATATGGACACGTCATTTCAGTCTAGAATGGCCAGATCATATAATTGTCTCCCTACTAACTTAAAGGATTTCTCGATTTCTGATTCGACTTATCGAAAAAATTACTCGATCATCTGTTGTTGTGGTTGATTTAGTAAATAATCTTTTCTTATTTTGTCTTCTTTTAATTATATTGGGAACCTAAAATGTTTTGTTATATTTCATATTATTAATTAATTTATTTTTATATTATTTTATACACATTTATATTTATTATATACACGCATATGTTCTCACATTGTCATAACTTGATTTGTTCTTTATTCATAGTTAGTAGTCCGTTGTAATTTATATAAATTGGCCGCTAAGTGGCTTCAAATTACATGATGAAAATAAAACAAAAATAAAAATAAATAAAAAACATTTTAACAAAATTTTCAATAGAAATAAAAGTTTGACAAAATTTTCTATAGAAATAAAATTTTGACAAAATTTTCTACAGATATAAAATTTTGACAATATTTTCTATAGAAATAACATTTTGAGAACATTTTCTAGGGAATTAAAATCTTGAGAAAAAAAATTTATAAAAATAAAATATTGACAAAATTTTCTATAGGAATAAAATTTTGAAAAAAAAAATTTTCAATAGAAATAAAATTTTGACAAAATTTTCTGCAGAATAAAATTTTATTTTCTATAGAAATAAAATTTTGATAAAATTTTCTATAGACAAAAATTTTGATAAAATTGTTAATAGAAATAAAATTTTGACAAAACTTTCAATAGAAATAACAATTTAACAAAAATTTCTAGACAAACAAATTTTGACAAAATTTGCTATAGAAATAAAATTTTGACAAATTTTTCTATAGAAATAAAGTTTGGACAAAATCTTCTATAGAAAATAAAATTTCGACAAATTTTTCTATATAAGTTAAAATTTTCACAAACTTTTTATAGAAGTAAAAATTTGAAAAAATTTTCTTTAAAAATAAAATTTTGAAAAAAAATCTTTAAAAATAAATTTTAACAATATTTTCTATAAAATTTTTGATAAAATTTTCCATAGAAACAAAATTTTCTATAGAAAAAAATTTGACAAAATTTTCTATAGAAATAAAATTTTAACAAAATTTTCTATAGAAAAAAAATTTTATTTTGTATAGAAATAAATAGATAAAATTTTCTATAGAAAAACAAAAAAAAAATTTGACAAAATTGTCTATAGAAAAAAAAATTTGACAAAATTGTCTATAGAAATAAAATTGTGACGAAATTTTCTATAGAAATAAAATTTTGACAAACTTTTCTATAGAAAAAAAATTTTGACAAAATTTTCTATAGAAATAAAATTGTGACGAAATTTTCTATAGAAATAAAATTTTGACAAACTTTTCTATAGAAATAAAATTTTGACAAAATTTTCCATAAATAGAAGTAAAAGTTTGACACAATTTTCTACAGAAATAAAATTTTGACAATATTTTCTGTAGAAATAAAATTTTGAGAACATTTTC
This sequence comes from Haematobia irritans, assembly GCF_050003625.1. NCBI lineage: Eukaryota > Metazoa > Arthropoda > Insecta > Diptera > Muscidae > Haematobia > Haematobia irritans. The sequence continues at coordinate 158,233,385 of NC_134400.1, forward strand.
TAGGAAATTAAAATCTTGAGAAAAAATTTTATAAAAATAAAATATTGACAAGATTTTCTATAGGAATAAAATTTTGAAAAAATGTCAATAGAAATAAAATTTTGACAACATTTTCTGTAGAATAAAATTTTATTTTCTATAGAAATAAAATTTTCATGAAATTGTCTATAGAAATAAAATGTTGACAAAATTTTCTGTAGAAATAAAATTTAGATAAAATTTTCTATAGAAAAAAATTTTGACAAAATTTTCTATAGAAATAAAATGTTGACAAAATTTTCTGTAGAAATAAAATTTTGACAAAATTTTCTATAGAAATAAAATTTTGACAAACTTTTCTATAGAGATAAAATTTTGACAAAATTTTCTATAGAAAAAAAATTTTGACAAAATTTTCTATAGAAAAAAAAATTTGAAAAAATTTTCTATAGAAATAAAATTTTGACAAAATTTTCTACAGAAATAAAATTTTGACAAAATGTTCTATAGAAATAAAATTTTGACAACATTTTCTACAGAAATAAAATTTTGACAATATTTGCTGTAGAAATAAAATTTTGAAAACATTTTCTAGGGAATTAAAGTCTATAGAAAAAAATTTATAAAAATGAAATTTTGACAAAATTTTCTAGAGGAATAAAATTTTGAGTTAATTTTTTATATAAAATTTTGAGACAAAAAATTATTGCGAAAGACATTATCCCGTCTCCTTCTGGATGTTGTTAGCATTTTGAAAAAATGTCAATAGAAATAAAATTTTGACAACATTTTCTGTAGAATAAAATTTTATTTTCTATAGAAATAAAATTTTCATGAAATTGTCTATAGAAATAAAATGTTGACAAAATTTTCTGTAGAAATAAAATTTAGATAAAATTTTCTATAGAAAAAAATTTTGACAAAATTTTCTATAGAAATAAAATGTTGACAAAATTTTCTGTAGAAATAAAATTTTGACAAAATTTTCTATAGAAATAAAATTTTGACAAACTTTTCTATAGAAATAAAATTTTGACAAAATTTTCTATAGAAAAAAAATTTTGACAAAATTTTCTATAGAAAAAAAAATTTTAAAAAATTTTCTATAGAAATAAAATTTTGACAAAATTTTCTACAGAAATAAAATTTTGACAAAATGTTCTATAGAAATAAAATTTTGACAACATTTTCTACAGAAATAAAATTTTGACAATATTTGCTGTAGAAATAAAATTTTGAAAACATTTTCTAGGGAATTAAAGTCTATAGAAAAAAATTTATAAAAATGAAATTTTGACAAAATTTTCTAGAGGAATAAAATTTTGAGTTAATTTTTTATATAAAATTTTGAGACAAAAAATTATTGCGAAAGACATTATCCCGTCTCCTTCTGGATGTTGTTAGCATATGTTATAATACCCAGAGTGGTGTATAATGGTCCATGTTTGCACGCAGAGAAGGAATATGATCACCTCAAACATGTTTCAAGAGCAAAATGTTATTTTTGTATGGTGACAATGTAACATGTTTGCCACCAAAATGTTATTTTCTCGTCAAATATAACCCGCTTGCCGAAATCAGATACATGATTTCCGAGAAAATAACATGGTTGCGAAAACCATGCTACATGGTCACCACCCAAAAATAGCATTTTGCTCTTAAAACATGTTTGAGGTGATCATATTCCTTCTCTGGGTGTGGATACAGTCACAAGTTTTTAATCGATTGACTTAAAATTTGCTATCTATAGGTATTGTAGGTTCGTGCCAAAGTTGATATATATCGGTCCAAATTTTGATATAGGCTCTAAATAGATCGATCATCCAATTTGACTTCATGAGGGCATGGAAACCGCATTTTTTCCGATAAGTCAAAGGCAATTCATAGCGATCAATATTTTGAAATATCTGCTTTATTGACCAATCTCATGATATGACTATATGGATCCATAAAAACACAATTTTCACCTGACATGCCCGCAAAATGTGACCGGCCAAATTCGGCACCATCTTTACTTGTTATCGTATGCTTTGATAGCAAATAAACCCGAATTTGTGAGAATCCACCATAAGCAAGGCAAGTGTACTACTCTTCACTTTTTTTCTTGGAAACTTTTTTTCGTGTATTTCCTGTCACCAAGACTTTCCGGTGACCTATGTCAACATGCTCTACAACCAATCAGGTATCCAAGTAATTCTATAAAAATTAAATTATTGTCTAGCAAAGTACTTGACGAAGTACGTGTGTAAAATTTTATAAACACCATAATTGATTTCCGGTGAATGACACCTCCGATATCTTACAGTTAGTCCACCAAACCAACATACCATAGAAACTAGACATAAATCTCGTCTTTACAGTATTCCTTAAAAAGTTTGAACGTTGTGTGATCAGGTGTTAGTGACCTTTTAACATTCGTCTCTCCACTCCTCTATTCTGCCTTATACGTCAACTGATTTACTTGCCTAATTAGCATATTTTCTGATATCTTGGTCATAAGTTTGTTGAATTGTTTATATTTATTTTTCTCTTTCTGTGTTTTTCGTATTTTGCCATCTCCAAGCCGGCTATGAGAGATACTGGAGAAGAAACAAACACACAATTGTATACATGACCATTTTTTATTGAGTTAGACCATGATTTGGTGTGAACCACCAGCTAATCGTTCACATACCAGCTTCAAAAGTGCGTGAGCTGTTTTAAATTGCCGGTTTTGCCAAAATATTAGACGAAACTAGTTTTGCCTTTGATATATAGGTGATGATTGCGTTTTTACCTACAAACCCAGCTTTGCGAACAAATGACAGTTTTTTTTGTAGTGACGACATATAAAATTCAATCCAATCTATTAAATTTCACCTACTGACCATCTATGAATCATATGACCCAGTATATGGGGTGTTGTTACTTTTGTTCTACGCAGAGAATGAATGAGTTTCGAAAACGAATTTCCTGTTCAAAATCACTTGTGAAGCTGCCCGCTTTATTGATTGGTAGTTGGGTATGTCGATTCGATTGACTCAATCGTATACGAGGGTTGCCCTTTATATTTCGGGATTGAAGAAAATTTTACCAAAAAACTACCAAACAAACAATATTATTTTGTCAAAATTTTAATTCTATAGAAAATTTTTGTCAAAATTTTATTTCTATAGAAAATTTTTGTCAAAATTTTATTTCTATAGAAAAATTTGTCAACATTTTATTTCTAAGGAATATTTTGTCAAAATTATTTTATTTCTACAGAAAAAAAATTTTTGTCAAAATTTTATTTCTATAGAAAATTTTTGTCAAAATTTTATTTCTATAGAAAATTTTTGTCAAAATTTTATTTCTATAGAAAAATTTGCCAACATTTTATTTCTAAAGAATATTTTGTCAAAATTTTATTTCTATAGAAAATTTTGTCAAAATTTTATTTCTATAGAAAGTTTTGACAAAATTTTTGTTTCTATAGAAACTGTTTTCAAAATTTTATTTCTGTAGAAAATGTTCTCAGAATTTCATTTCTATAGAAAATGTTCTCAAAATTTCATTTCTAAAGAAAATTTGCCAAAATTTCATGTCTAAAGAAAAATTTGCCAAAATTTTATTTCTATAGAAAATTCTTCTACAAATTTTCTTTCTATCGAAAAATTTTCCACAAATGTTCTTTCTATAGAAATATTTTCTAGAAAATTTGTCAAAATTTTATTTATATAAAAAATGTTCTTATCATTTGACTTCTATAGAAAATTTTGTAAATTTTTCTTACAGAAATGGTCAAATTTTTTCTAAAAATTTTATTTCTAAAGGAAATTTTAACAAATATTTTATTTTATATAAATATATGTTTCTACTTAATATTTTTTCAAAATTTTATTTCTATAAAAAATTTTCTCAAAATTTCATTTCATTAGAAAATTTTGTTAATTTTTTTTTATAGAAATGGTTAAAATTTTATTTCTATAGAAGGTTTCCTCATGAATTTCTATAGAAATTTTTGTCAAAATTTTATTTCTATAGAAACTTAAAATTTAATTTTTATTTTTTCTCAAAATTTTGTTTCTATTTAAAATGTTCTCAAAATTTTATTTCTATAGAATGGTTTCTCAAAATTTTATTTCTATAAAATTTTTTCTCAAAATTGTATTTATATACAAAATTTTGTCCATTTTTGTTATAGAAATGGTCAAAATTGTATTTTTATAGAAAATGTGGCCAAAATGTCATTTCTATAGATTTTCTCAAAATTTTATTTCAATAGAAAATTTTGTTAATTTTTTTTTATAGAAATGGTTAAAATTTTATTTCTATAGAAGGTTTTCTCATGAATTTCTATAGAAATTTTTGTCAAAATTTTATTTCTATAGAAACTTATAATTTAATTTTTATTTTTTCTCAAAATTTTGTTTCTATTTTAAATGTTCTCAAAATTTTATTTCTATAGAAGGTTTTCTCAAAATTTTATTTCTATAAATTTTTTTCTCAAAATTGTATTTTTATAGAAAATGTTGTCCATTTTTGTTATAGAAATGGTCAAAATTGTATTTTTTATAGAAAATGTGGCCAAAATGTCATTTCTATAGATTTTCTCAAAATTATATTTCTATAAAAAATTTTCTCAAAATTTTATTTCTATAAAAAAATTTTCTCAAAATTTTATTTCTATAAAAAATTTTCGCAAAATTTTATTTCTATAGAAAATTTTGTTATTTTTTTTATAGAAATGGTTAAAATTTTATTTCTGTAGAAGGTTTTCTCATGAATTTTGTCCATTTTTGTTATAGAAATGGTCCAAATTGTCAAAATTGTATTTTTATAGAAAATGTGGCCAAAATGTCACTCCTATAGATTTTCTCAAATTTTTGTTTTTATAAACAATTTTCTCAACATTTTATTTCTATAGAAAATTTTATCAAAATTTTATTCTATAGAAAATTTTGTCAAAATTTTATTTCTAAGGAAAATTTTATTTCTGTAGAAAATTTTTCTAAAAATTTAATTTGTATATCAATTTTTTCTCAAAATTTTATTTCTTTATTTTTATTTATTATTTTTCTTACAGAAATGGTCAAAATTTTTCTAAAAATTTTATTTCTATAAAAAAGTTTAACAAATATTTTATTTTATATCAATTTTTCTGTTTCTATTTAATATTTTTTCAAAATTTTATTTCTATAGAAAATTTTGGTAATTTTTTTTTTTATAGAAATGGTTAAAATTTTATTTCTATAGTGGGTTTTCTCACGAATTTCTATAGAAATTTTTGTCAAAATTTTATTTCTATAGAAACTTAAAATTTAATTTTTATTTTTTCTCAAAATTTTGTTTCTATTTAAAATATCCTCAAAATTTTATTTCTATAGAAGGTTTTCTCAAAATTTTAGTTCTATAATATTTTTTTCTCAAAATTGTATTTCTATAGAAAATTTTGTCCATTTTTGTTATAGAAATGGTCAAAATTGTATTTTTATAGAAAACAATTTAGATTTTCTCAATTTTTTTTTTTTATAAAAAATTTTCTCAGCAAAAGTCATCCGATCCAGTTGAAATTTGGTATGTGGTGTTAGTATGTGGTCTCTAACAACCATGGAAAAATTGGTCCATATCGGTCCATAATTATATATAGCCCCCATATAAATCGATCCCCAGATTTGACCTCCGGAGCCTCTTGGAGGAGCAATATTCATCCCATCCAGTTGAAATTTGGTACGTGAAATTTGGTACGTGTTTGTCAAATTTATTTGGGCAAAGCCCTATAAACTGCAAGATGGTTGGATGGACGCACGTTTCGAAATTACCACATTGCTCATCAGCATCCTCTACTTGCAGCAAAACTATCAACCAATTATCAGAATAAATTCAGGCAGCTCATTAAACCCAACAATGAACCATACTTGAACCTTCCGAAAAAAGGTTTTACATGATAGCCGGCTTATGCCGAAATACATTCGTACAAACATATCTCTTTTCCTTTGCCACCGTCAAATCATCGAGTTCGAGATTGCTGGAATGATGGTTCGAGATTGATGAGAAATGTGGTAATACCGAAACGTGCGTCCATCCAACCATCTTGCAGTCTATAGGGCTTTGCCCAAATAAATTTGACAAACACGTACCAAATTTCACGTACCAAATTTCAACTGGATGGGATGAATATTGCTCCTCCAAGAGGCTCCGGAGGTCAAATCTGGGGATCGATTTATATGGGGGCTATATATAATTATGGACCGATATGGACCAATTTTTCCATGGTTGTTAGAGACCACATACTAACACCACATACCAAATTTCAACTGGATCGGATGACTTTTGCTCCTCCAAGAAGCTCCGGAGGTTATGAACTGGAGGTTATGAACCGGAGGTTATGAACCGGAGGTTATGAACCGGAGGTTATGAACCGGAGGTTATGAACCGGAGGTTATTAACCGATATGGATCAGTTTTTGCTTGGTTGTTAGAGACCATATACTGACACCACGTACCAAATTTCAACTGGATCGGATGAATTTTGCTCCTCCAAGGGGCTCCGGAGGTCAAATCTGCGGATCGGTTTATATGGGGGCTATATATAATTATGGACCGATATGGACCAATTTTTGCATGGTTGTTATAGACCACATACTAACACCACATACCAAATTTCAACCGGATCGGATGAATTTTTCTCCTCCAAGAGGATCTGCAAGCCAAATCGGGGGATGGGTCTATATGGGGGCTATACGTAAAAGTGATCCGATATGACCCATTTGCAATACCATCCGACCTACATCAATAACAACTACTTATGCCAAGTTTCAAGTCGATAGCTTGTTTCGTTCGGAAGTTAGCGTGATTTCAACAGACGGACGAACGGACATGCTCAAATCGACTCAGAATTTCACCACAACCCAGAATATATATACTTTATGGGGTCTTAGAGCAATATTTCGATTCCGTTTATAAGGAATGACAAAGTTAATATACCCCCCATCCTATGATGGAGGGTATAAAAATTTTGTATGTACGCAGAACTCAAATTTAAAACAGAAAAGTGTCTCAAATGTATCCTTACTTAAATTCTCCGCTTCTTTGGCTCGGAATTAATACCAAAATCATTAGTGTAAAGACAAAATCTTATGAACCGGGCATGATTTTTTCAGTGTACTTGCTCTTTACTGTGATGTGAAAAAATTTCCAACATTGAGCGTGGGTAAAATTTTACTCACGTCACGTTTCTAATAACGATTAGAGAACTATCTATAGATTTTTTTATATATGTTAGAACCATAGTGACAAACTTTTTTTTTGACATTTTTATGGAAAACACATCCACCATCCACATCCTAGGCAATGTATACGTTATGAAACATATTCAACAATTTAAGTCCTGATGGATTCAAAACAATTTGCTTGCTAAACTACCATCTGCTACAAGGCATTGGGCAAACAATTTGGTGATAGGAGGCTAACGAGGAAAGGCAAAGGAAACCATGGCAAATTGCTAGCTATTGTAGCACACACCATGCTGATGGATGGCAAACTTTTGGCAACATTAATATTGCATCATTCGAGCGAGATACATATTCCCGCCGCAACCATCCAGTGGACAAAGAGAGTAGCATACAAATCACTTTTCACTCCATGGTGCTGGAACCAGATATATTGGATGAATGGATGTTCCCTGCTTGTTGTACATGATGCATGAGATAATATTGCTGGTACTGCTACTGCCACTACAACCGATGACGATAATGATGATGGCGGTGTGAGACGTTCTCCTTGTTGTATGGCTCCCCACTTTTCAGGTTGTCCTCTGGAACTGCCACCCGATGGTGGCCATAATTGTTGGCAGTTACTTTTGATGCAATTACTTGGTGTACCTTACGACAACATAACTTCACTTTTCGAGATGGATGTTAGTTAATCATATAAAAAGGGAACAAAGAGATCATTACACGTAAAAAATTGTGAACTGACTGGGTAGTTAGTGCTAAAGGAATGCATGACTACTGCAGGATCACATGGTTTCCCTAAAGATATTTAGTTTTTATATCCAATACCATAAAATATGGGTACACAGAAAAAAAAAATATCACCAAAATATTTCCAATTAAAAAGTTGATTGAAGATGAAACCTTTTTCAATTAAATATTTAATTGATACAATTAACGTTTTAATCAAACTGGAGACATTAAGTCAATTAGGACAATGATTGAAAAATTTTAAATTTTTAATTAAAAAATTAATTGATCATACTCGGGACACTATGGCAGTTTAAAAATTGTTTGATTTTTTTTTAATTTTTAATAAAAAAATTTAATTGTTACAATCGTTTTTTTTTGTATGTTTAGTCGATCTTTTCTCTTTCAAATAAGTACCAATAGTTTGTTTAGCTTGAGAACTCAAGCTTAACAAACTATTGATATTTATTTGACAATCAATTTTTTAATTAAAATGAAAATACAAAGTAAATTGAAAATAGTTATTCCTTTAATTAAAAAAAATTAATTAAATTTTTTAATCAAACTAAGGGGTGATACGGTCAAAATTTGGTCAATATAAACTTGACGTATTTCTTTCAATTTTGCATTTAAAAAACGTGAACACCCCTCATTTTGAAGGTGTGTGTGTGTAGAATGTTGCTCCTATTTTGATTTTGGAATTCACTCTTCAGTTGTCAAAATGCCGTCCAAGCAAGGAGAGCAGCGTATCAAAATTTTGCTCGCGCATCGCGAAAATCCGAGCTACTCGCACACAAAGCTGGAAAAATCGCTAAAAGTTGCCAAATCAATCGTAACAAATGTAATTAAAGTGTTTGGGGAACGTTTGTCGACAGCCAGGAAGTCTGGATCGGGGGGAAATCGAAAACCGGAAGCCGCTGAGACGACAAAGAGAGTTGCCGGTAGTTTCAAGCGAAACCCTAACCTCTCTCTCCGAGATGCCGCAAATAAGCTGGGTGTATCGTCTACAACCGTGCATCGAGCCAAAAAACGAGCCGGACTATCGACTTACAAGAAGGTAGTGACTCCAAATCGCGATGATAAACAAAATACGACGGCCAAAGCGCGATCCCGGAGGCTGTACACGACGATGCTGACGAAGTTTGACTGCGTGGTAATGGACGACGAAACCTACGTCAAAGCCGACTACAAGCAGCTTCCGGGACAGGAGTTTTATACGGCAAAAGGAAGGGGAAAGGTAGCAGATTTTCAAGCACACAAAACTGTCAAGGTTCGCAAAGAAATATCTGGTTTGGCAAGCCATCTGTACCTGTGGCTTGAAAAGCAGCATTTTCATAGCTTCCGGGACTGTCAACCAAGAAATTTACGTGAAAGAGTGTTTGAATAAATGTCTGCTGCCTTTCCTGAACAAACACGGTTGTTCCGTACCGTTTTGGCCGGATTTGGCATCTTGCCATTACGGTAAAAAGGCCATGGAGTGGTACGCCGCCAACAACGTGCAGGTGGTTCCCAAGGACAAGAACCCTCCCAACACGCCAAAGCTCCGCCCAATTGAGAAATACTGGGCTATTGTCAAGCGGAACCTAAAGAAGACCAAAAAAAACTGCTAAGGACGAGCAGCAGTTCAAGGCAAATAGGCTTTCTGCGGCGAAGAAGGTGGACAAGGTGGCTGTACAAAATCTGATGGCAGGTGTCAAGCGTGAGGCCCGGCAATTCGGATTTGGAAAAGCGAAAGCCTAACTGAATATTTTTCCTGAATTTTGTACTAATTGAACTTGAAAAAGAAATTTAATTTGATTTTTTAAATAAACGATTTCACCGATTTACACGCGTTTTCCCTTGACCAAATTTTGACCGTATCACCCTTTAGAAACACACAGCTAACATAGTTACGAAAACGAGCGAAAATTTTCGCGGTGTTTATTAAACAATTAATTTTTCCAATTAACAATTTAATGAAAAAAAATTAATCGATGTCGATTGCAAACTAGAGGTGTGCACGTGACACAAAATTGTCGTGACTCACGAAAATTTTCGTGACTCACGCGTGAGTCGTGAGTCACGCTCATGTGTGCGTGAGCGTGATTAACAAACCAATATGTCGTGCGGATCGTGAGTCGCGAAAACAATATCTTCGTGAGAGTGTGTGAGTAACGAATTACGCTCACGAAAATAATCCCGCTCTCCAACATAAAACGCTTAAAAGTTAAATTCATTTGGAATTTTACTGACTCCTAAGTTGTTAAGAGTTTAATCACGCTCTCGATTTTAATCGTGCTCATGATTTCAGACACGTCCCTCAGGTAAATTACTCATAAAATTATTCGAGAGTCACGACATATTTCTTGAGTCACGATATTTTTCGTGAGCCACAGTATTTTTCGTGAGTCACGACATTGTCGTGCGTGAGTAAAAGTTTTCGTTTCGTGAGTGTGCGTGTGCGTTAGACCTACCAAACAATGTCGTGTGTGAGTAAGATTTTTCCGTCGTGAGTGTGCGTGAGCGTGAGTAAAATATTACTCACGTGCACACCTCTATTTCAAACCTCAATTAATTGTTTAACTGATTTAATTAAAAAGCTTAATTAAATAATTAATCGAATCTATCAATATTGATTGAGTTTTCCAATCGATATCAATTAAATTTTTGCTGGAATCAATTAAAAACATAATTTATGTTTGCAATCAACATCAATTACATTTTTAATTGAATTAATAAAAAAAAATATTTGAAATTTACAAATCAAATCAATTTATTTTTTAATCAAATATTTTTTTATGCCCAATTATTGATTGATACCATCATTTTCGCTATTTCACTGTGATTGATACCAACATTTTCGTGATTTAAGAAATTTCAATACAAAAATTAATTGGAGCAATTGATTTCGTGAATAAATCTGATTTTTTTTGTGTATAACAGGTTGGCTGATAAGTCCCCGGTCTAACAAAGAAAAACACATTTTTCGTTTTTATTATTCAACATAATTCCCTTCAAGACCTATACAACGATTATAACGACCTTCCAATTTTTTTGATACCATTTTGGTAGTACTCCTTCGGTTTTGCCTCAAAATAGGCCTCAATTTCGGCGATCACCTCTTCATTGCAGTCAAATTTTTTTCCCTTCGAGCATCCTTATGAGGTCTGAGAACAAGAAAAAGTCGCTGGGGGGCAGATCTGAAGAATACGGTGAGTGGGGAAGCAATTCGAAGCCCAATTCATGAATTTTTTCCATCGCTCTCAATGACTTGTGGCACGGTGCGTTGTCTTGGTGGAACAACACTTTTTTCGTCTTCATATGGGGCCGTTTTGCCGCGATTTCGACCTTCAAACGCTCCAATAACGCCATATAATAGTCACTGTTGATGGTTTTTCCCTTCTCAAGATAATCGATAAAAATTATTCCATGCGCATCCCAAAAAACAGAGGCCATTACTTTGCCAGCGGACTTTTGAGTCTTTCCACGATTCGGAGACGGTTCACCGATCGCTGTCCACTCAGCCGACTGTCGTTTGGACTCAGGAGTGTAGTGATGGAGCCATGTTTCATCCATTGTCACATATCGATGGAAAAACTCGGGTGTATTACGAGTTAACAGCTGCAAACACCGCTCAGAATCATCAACACGTTGTTGTTTTTGGTCAAATGTGAGCTCGCGCGGCACCCATTTTGCACAGAGCTTCCGCATATCCAAATATTGATGAATGATATGACCAACACGTTCCTTTGATATCTTTACGGCTTCTGCTATCTCGATCAACTTCATTTTACGGTCATTCAAAATCATTTTGTGGATTTTTTTGATGTTTTCGTCGGTAACCACCTCTTTCGGGTGTCCACTGCGTTCACCGTCCTCCGTGCTCATTTCACCACGCTTGAATTTTGCATACCAATCAATTATTATTGATTTCCCTGGGGCAGAGTCCGGAAACTCATTATCAAGCCAAGTTTTTGCTTCCACCGTATTTTTTCCCTTCAGAAAACAGTATTTTATCAAATTTTGACACGAATCATTTGAAGGTTGGTACTATATAAAAATAATATGCATTAAAAATAAAAATAATATGCATACTAGCGACGCCATCTATGTGTCAGAACGGGAACTTATCAGCCAACCTGTTAATAAGTTTGCCATTCCGTGTGAAACACATTGAGATATCCGACCATATAGAGTATACAATGTGGCTTATATGTATTGCAACCTACTTCAGGTTGCTATCATTTCTAAACCCACAACTGACAACTGAAAGATGTATTCCGGTGACAGCTCATTTTATTGTTTACAAGCTTTTAAGAGCATTTCGATCTATTGCATTCAGAGATAAAGTTTTTTTTTTGTGATGGAATTCAAGCGTTATGGTGTGATAGTGCCCTCCAGCATTTAAATGTTTGTTTCGCGTACCGTTGCTCGTTATCGTAATACGTTAATTGCTAAAGAGATCAGCTGAAAATTTACATATTCGATTAGCCACCAGAACGCAAACGTGTGTCAAAATAAATGCCGAAAACTATCGGGAAAATATCCTAAAAACAATGCCATGGGTAGACAAACATTTCGGCCGCAGGCCATGAGCATTACAACCGAACTCAGAACCATCGTACTTAGCACGCGTCAACCAAGGATGGCTCAGTTCTACCGCATCTCAATCCGTTGGACTTGGTCTGAGACATTGGGCACTAAAAATATCAAAGTGTCGATCATCTCAAGAAGCAGCTTCGCTGGGAATGGACCAAAATACCATAGAGCCACTTTCATACAGAGAGTGATGGCTTTATCAGCCGTTTGAAGGCCATAATTCGATCCAAACTGATCCTAAAAAGAATTTTCGCTTTTGCAAAAGAAAATTATTGGGAGCCACAGTGGTGCAATAGTTAGCATGCCCATCTTGCATGCAAATTAATACATCGACGTATGGACCCATATAGACTCGGTGCTAGTGAAGTTTATCTAGGAGAAGGTTCATCTAGGGAACGCGAATAGGTTGATAGTTGAAGCCTTAGAAGGTTTCTGAAGTCCAATCTGCTGATCTATTTATATAAATAGTTGTAGACCGATGTCGACCAATTTGTGTGTAATAGTTAAAGGACTGATACTCACACAAGCTGATCGCATGAAAAATGTGCTTTCCGCACGTTCAAAAAGTCTGGGAATCGGTCTATATGGAAGCTATATCTAACAATCTCCTTGGACTCCAACTATCAGCCAATTGATTAAGGGTAGCATATAACCTTGATAGTTTAGTTTCTGTTTTTATTTATTTTTTCACTTATTGTTAAATGTAGCAAACTGCATGAATAATTCATCAATTTGCCAATTAATTCATTAAAATTTAACACAAATTTTTTTTCCAAAGTGTACTAATGACTGGAGTTTGATCGAGACTTTAAAAAAAAAAAAAGTATAGTGCATATTTGTTATTTTATAGCTTGCCAATCATGATGATGCCATTGACAGCGATAATGGCAATTTGAAAGCAATTTTTTGCATTTGCACAAAAAAAAAACCTAATTTATAGAGAACAGGAAATGCTCTAATTACATCAGAAATGGGAACTATACCTTGGTGAACTGAAAGAAAAAGTTACTAACGACCATACAAGTTTCTCTTATCTACAAAAAAAAAAACAACACGGATCGAAATATATGGGGACAAAAAGAGAAATTGGTATATAATGGTGTCGCCTGTACGTTTGACTTAAAAATAAAAACCCCTTTAAAAGGAGACGATTGTTGAGGAAATGATAAATTCATTATGGGGCGTAATAATGGAATTTTATGTATCAAAATCGGACTGAGCCACGGTTAGAGAATTTTGTTTTCTTTTTCTCAACTTGAGAGTCTTCTTACGACGGATTCCATCATCCCCAAATTTCAATCGGATGGGATTAATTTTGGTCCTCCAGGAGACACAAAGTAGATCAACATGGGTTGGTCTTATTTGGGGGGGCTATATATAATTATTGACTTATATGGACAAATTTTTTTCTAGATTCTTAAAAGGCATATACATCACGTATCAGGAGTTAAATCGGAGATTATTTTATTGGAAGACTTATAGGTATAGACCCCATATACCTATAAGTCTACCAATATGGCCCATTTGCAATCGCATACAACTCATACTAATAACAACTGGTACATGTAGATAAGTTTTAAGCAGATAAATGGTTTCGTTCGGAAGATAACGCAATTTCAATCATCTTGTGAAAATGTATTCTAATATTGTTCCGTTACCATAGTATTAGCTTGAGACCACTCTCAGCAAACCCCTCGATTGAGGAGATAAAAGCTGAGTCGATGAAGGCGATGTGTTCCAATTTTTATTCTAATTTCCGCTTTTGATAGACTATGATATCAAGACAAAAATAAAATTTTACTATAATTGACTAGAACAATTTTTAAAAAATATTTAAAAATTTTAAGTTTTTTTTTTTTTTAAATGGGATTAAATTTAACCCCATTAAAAAAGAATGAATTGTCCGATTTTCTCCAAGTTAAATATTTTGTGTAGATATTTGTGGAGATTTTTTGAACTAAAAGCAAAAAAAAAAACAATACAAGTAAGTAAAATCTAAAGTCGGGCGGGGGGCCGACTATATTATACCCTACATCACTTTGTAGTTTTGCTACCATCTCAAATCCTTCAAATTTGTTGGGTTTACGTTCCCATATATATTTATTTAAATCTGAATCGATTTGGATAAAATTTTTAATATTTAAGTCTAGAGATTTTCTAAGAAAATCCTCTCTTTGAAGTGTGCAAGAAAATTATAAAATAACATCTTGATTTGAAATCTTAAATATGTAGAAGTAAAATCTGGAAATTTTACATTGAGTTTCAAGCAATTTTCATGATCAGTGCGCCTTCTACACCCTCAAGAAGTGAAGTCGGTCTATATGGCGGCATTGCCAAATGGACCGATAAAAACTTAATCCGATACACGTTATTGTGGGCCTAAAATACCAGAATATTTACAATTTCAGGCAAATTAGATAAAAACTACGGTTTCTAGAAACCCAAGGAGTTAAATCGGGAGATCGTTCTTATGGGGGCTATACTAAAATATGGACCGATACTCACCGTTTTCGGCACACCCCTTTATGGCCTGAAAATACCTCTAGATTTCCAATTTATGTCCGTGAAGTTAAAGTTAACTTTATCTTAGCGGAGACAAAAACCGAGCTATGTTCACTTTGTACAAAAGTTCAGCTAAATAATGAACATAGCTCAATTACGTAGGAAGAAAAAATGAATATTAAATAAAATTATTAATTTTTAATGCGAAACTTCCTGTAGGTAAACGAAGCTAAAGCAATTTTATAGAAATATGTATAAAGTGCTGGAAAAAATACAAAGATTTATTGAAAATCCCACATAGTCAGCGAAAATTGGACTATAAAACTGAAAGCTAAAATTTAGAATTTAGGTCACTGTGCCAAAAATCGGCATGGGGGGGATATACCAAGTAGTGGTGGAGACAGCTCTCCCCGAGTAGAATACGAATCTGAAATCAGATTATTCAATTGGTTAACAGTTTTTGAGAAATTTCGGTCTTAAGTTGAAATTCAGATTTTGAGCCTATTTTAGTATTTGGGCCCATGCCGATTTTTGGCACAGTGGCCCAAATACTAAAATCGGCCCAAAATCTGAATTTCAATTTAAGACCGAAATTTCTCAAAAACTGTTAACCAATTGAATAATCTGATTTCAGATTCGTATTCTACTCGGGGAGAGCTGTCTCCACCACTACTTGGTATATCCCCCCATGCCGATTTTTGGCACAGTGGCCCAAATACTAAAATCGGCCCAAAATCTGAATTTCAACTTAAGACCGAAATTTCTCAAAAACTGTTAACCATTTGAATAATCTGATTTCAGATTCGTATTCTACTCGGGGAGAGCTGTCTCCACCACTACTTGGTATATCCCCCCATGCCGATTTTTGGCACAGTGACCTAAATTCTAAATTTTAGCTTTCAGTTTTATAGTCCAATTTTCGCTGACTATGTGGGATTTTCAATAAATCTTTGTATTTTTTCCAGCACTTTATACATATTTCTATTAAATTGCTTTAACTTCGTTTACCTACAGGATGTTTCGCATTAAAAATTAATAATTTTATTTAATATTCATTTTTCCTTCCTACGTAATTGAGCTATGTTCATTATTTAGCTGAACTTTTGTACAAAGTGAACATAGCTCGGTTTTTGTCTCCGCTAAGATAAAGTTAACTTTAACTTCACGGACATTCCAATTTCAGGCAAATTGGATAAAAACTTCGCATTCTAGAAGCCCAAGAAGTAAAATCGGGAGATCGTTCTTATGGGGGCTATACTAAAATATGGACCGATACTCACCGTTTTCGGCACACCTCTTTATGACCCAAAAATAGGATAAAAACTTCGGATTCTAGAAGCCCAAGAAGTAAAATCGGGAAATCGGTCTATACGGGGACTATACCAAAATATGGACCGATACTCACCATTTTCGGCACACCTCTTTATGGTCCTAAAATACCTCTATATTTCCAATCAGACAAATTGGATAAAAACTACGGATTCTATAAGTCCAAGACCCCAAATCGGGAGGTCGTTTTATATGGGGACCACACCAAAACATGGACCGATACTCACAATTTTTGGCACACGTATTTGTGGTCCTACAATACCTCTAGATTTCCAATTTCAGGTAAATTGAATAAAAACTGCGGTTTCTATAAGCCCAAGAAATAAAATCGGGAAATCGGTCTATACGGGGACTATACCAAAATATGGACCGATACTCACCATTTTTGGCACACCCCTTTATGGTCATAAAATACCTCTAGATTTAAAATCTCAGGCAAATTGGATAAAAACTACGATTTCTATAAGCCCAAGACCCCAAATCGGGAGGTCGATTTATATGGGGACTATATCAAAACCTGGACCGATATAGTCCATCTTCGAACTTGACCTACCTGCAGACAAAAGACGAGTTTGTGCAAAATTTCAGCACGATTGCTTCATTATTGAAGACTGTAGCGTGATTACAACAGACAGACAGACGGACAGACGGACATCGTTATATCGTCTTAGAATTTCTCCCTGATCAAGAATATATATACTTTATATAGTCGGAAATCGATAGTTCGATGTGTTACAAACGGAATGACAAACTTATTATACCCCCGTCACCATTCTATGGTGGTGGGTATAAATATAGGAAATATTGAAATCTAAAGTCATTTTTACACAAATTCGCAAAATTGTTTTTACGATTTATCGGTTGGTAGTCATTTTTACAAGCTTTTATTTTTGCAGTGGCCATATTTGCCAAAATTGGAGGAACATATATAAGATGACTGTGCCTAAATTTGAGCCGATTTTGACCAAATTTGGTACACATTGCTAAAACGTTATCAGTACTCTCTGTGCAAAAATTCAAATTAATTTGAATGAAATTATGACATCCGAGTATAAATCGGACGAAAAATTTACCGTGAAACCTTTGAAAGGTGGACATCCGCGGTCGCCTAAATTTTGTCCACATTTGAGAGGTGTCCAGGGGCCAAATCACCGCAGTCGAAATCGAGTACTTCGTCTTCGTAATGTAGTTTACGCGGATCACCGCAGTCGTTATCGAATTGTTTCTACTCGAAGTTGAACACGATAGGTAGCATGCTATCGAAAACGAAATATGTAGTGATTTTTGAGCAGAAAAAAGGTAAACAAAAAGAAAAAAGTTGGTGAAAATGTAATTATTATTCCATTTTGGCAAAATACATTTAAGAAAATATATTACTTGCATTTAGGGAATCGGATCAAAGAAAGGAATGCTCAGTAGCCGCTTCAAAAAAACTTATTTTTTCAAGAACATATTTAAAAGCTTCTTTTGACATATGAAAACGTCTTTTAAATCTATGGATGTTAAAAACACAATTTACTCTTACTCTACTTCAGGCAATTCTAAAGGACTGCTTTTGTCACGAATATTTTTCCTTATTAATGCCACTTTGTACTCATCGTCTGAATCCGAAAACGAGGACAAAAAACACTTGGATTCATAATATATTTTTACTCGATGACGAATGCGGTGATTTGGCCCCAGTTATGAGAGGTCAATTTTAATGTCTTAGTATAGCAAACTTCCTCAGACAACTGTGCACTTTTGGGACGTCTCCGGTTTTCAGAGTGTCCAAGTTTGAGAGGTTTCACTCTTTATGGGAGCACGCATAGTAAAAAATGTTAATTCTATTCCCTGTGCAAAATTCCATGTAATTCGGATAACAGCTTTGGCATCTGTGGTCTCTACTAATTTCAATCAAATTTTGCACACTTTGCGATACTATCAGTGGACTCCTTTAAAGCAAATCATGCTAAAACTCTGGCTTCTGGGGTCATATAAGTCTAATTTTAGAGGCCTGTCAGTAGGGTTCCGGTCCACAAAGGGTCTCAAAATTTGGCTCACTGTTTGGTCAATATCTCGGCTCTAACCATACAAAATTTCAAAAAGTGATCGATAACCGTTCCCAAATGACAGAGATTTTGCTATTTGTATTATCACACCCCCTTTTATGCAATCTGATATGATTGATACCTTTGTATGGGAGGTACGTGAATGAGTGCTCCGATCGGAACCAAACTTGGTATTTGTTTTAGTTTTGACCATCAACAAGACGCTTCAAATATTCGCTTTCCGTCGATGTATGCTTTTATTTTTGTCCATTCGTTGTATGGGATCGAAGCACTGTGCCTTCGTGGCTATACCGGTAAGGAACTATTCGACATGTTTCACATGTTTCTTTTTTTTTTTTTTGGATTCAATCACGAAATTAATTGATCCAAATAATAGTTAATTGAAATACCATCAATCACAGAAATGATAGTATCAATACAAAAAAATTAATTAATCCATTTAAAAAATGTACGTCCAATCTTCTATTATCGTACTCATAAGGAAAAACATCTGTGATATTTTAATTTAGTTTTGTAATTATTTTTGAAATTATTTTAAATATTTGTTTAATATCGTGGTGTTCCTGTGCCGTTGCTTTTTACAATTTAAAATTAATTTTAAACAAGTAAGGAAAGTCTAAAGTCGGGCGGGGCCGACTATATTATACCCTGCACCACTTTGTAGATCTAAATTTTCGATACAATATCACATCCGTCAAATGTGTTGGGGGCTATATATAAAGGTTTGTCCTAAATACATACATTTAAATATCACTCGATCTGGACAGAATTTGATAGACTTCTACAAAATCTATAGACTCAAAATTTTAGTCGGCTAATGCACTAGGTTGGAACACAATGTTAGTAAAAAACAAGTAAGGAAAGTCTAAAGTCGGGCGGGGCCGTCTATATTATACCCTGCACCATTTTGTAGATCTAAATTTTCGATACCATATCACATCCGTTAAATATAACTCGATTTGGACAGAATTTGATAAATTTCTACAAAATCTATAGACTCAAAATTTAAGTTGGCTAATGCACTACGTGGAACACAATGTTAGTAAAAAAAAAATATGGGAAACATTTAAATCTGAAGCAATTTTAAGGAAACTTCGCAAAAGTTTATTTATGATTTATCGCTCGATATATATGTATTAGAAGTTTAGGAAAATTAGAGTCATTTTTACAACTTTTCGACTAAGCAGTGGCGATTTTAAAAGGAAAATGTTGGTCGAAATCAGAAAAACATATATATGGGAGCTATATCTAAATCTGACCGAATTCAACCAAATTTGGCACGTATAGTTACAATGCTAATTCTACTCCCTGTGCAAAATTTCAACTAAATCGGAGTTAAAAATTGGCCTCTGTGGTCATATGAGTGTAAATCAGGCGAAAGCTATATATGGGAGCTATATCTAAATCTGAACCGATTTCAACCAAATTTGGCACGCATAGCTACAATGCTAATTATACTCCCTGTGCAAAATTTCAACTAAATCGGAGCAAAAAATTGGCCTCTGTGGTCATTTGAGTGTAAATCGGGCGAAAGCTATATATGGGAGCTATATCTAAATCTGAACCGATTTCAACCAAATTTGACACGCATAGCTACAATGCTAATTCTTCTCCCTGTGCAAAATTTCAACTAAATCGGAGCAAAAAATTGGCCTCTGTGGGCAAATAAATGTAAATCGGGCGAAAGCTATATATGGGAGCTATATCTAAATCTGAACCGATTTGGCTGATATTTTGCAAGTTTTTTGAGACTCATAAAATATTCGGATGTACGGAATTTTAGGAAGATCGGTTGATATACACGCCAATTATGACCAGATCGGTGAAAAATATATATGGCAGCTATATCTAAATCTGAACCGATTTTTTCCAAAATCAATAGCGATCGTCTTTGAGCCGAAACAGGACCCTATACCAAATTTTAGGACAATCGGACTAAAACTGCGAGCTGTACTTTGCACACAAAAATACATCAACAGACAGACAGACAGACGGACAGACAGACGGACATCGCTAAATCGACTCAGAATTTAATTCTAAGACGATCGGTATACTAAACGATGGGTCTCAGACTTTTCCTTCTTGGCGTTACATACAAATGCACAAACTTATTATACCCTGTACCACAGAGTGGTGAAGGGTATAAATATGGGAAGTATTTAAATCTGAAGCAATTTTAAGGAAACTTCGCAAAAGTTTATTTATGATTTATCGCTCGATATATATGTATTAGAAGTTTAGGAAAATTAGAGTCATTTTTACGACTAAGCAGTGGCGATTTTACAAGGAAAATGTTGGTATTTTGGCCATTTTTGTCGAAATCAGAAAAACATATATATGGGAGCTATATCTAAATCAGAACCGATTTCAACCAAATTTGCCACGCATAGCAACAATGCTAATTCTACTCCCTGTGCAAAATTTTAACTAAATCGGAGCAAAAAATTGGCCTCTGTGGTCATATTAGTGTAAATCGGGCGAAAGCTATATATGGGAACTATATCTAAATCTGAACCGATTTCAAATTTTGCACACTTAACTGCACTACTAATTGTACTCCTAGTGCAAAATTTCAAACAAATTGGGCCAAAACTCTGGCTACTAGGACCATATTAGTTCATATCGGGCGAAAGATATATATGGGAGCTATATCTAAATCTGAATCGATTTCAACCAAATTTGGCACGCATAGCTACAATTCTAAATCTACCTCCTGTGCAAAATTTCAACCAAATTGGGCCAAAACTCTGGCTTTTAGGACCATATTAGTCCATATCGGGCGAAAGATATATATGGGAGCTATATCTAAATCTGAACCGATTTCAATCAAATTTTGCACACTTGACTACACGACTAAGTGTTATGTTTGTACAAAATTTCAAGCAAATCGGTAGGGTTCTATATCAATAGGGTTCTATTCCGACCCAAATTAGGAACATGTGCCAAATTTGAAGGCGATTGGACTTAAATTGCGACCTAGACTTTGATCACAAAAATGTGTTCACAGACAGACAGACGGACGGACGGACAGACGGACATGGTTATATCGACTCAGGAGCCCACCCTAAGCATTTTTGTCAAAGACACCATGTATCTATCTCGTCTCCTTCTGGGTGTTGCAAACATATGCACTAACTTATAATACCCTGTTCCACAGTGTGGCGCAGGGTATAAAAATTCATCCCAGAAGAAGTTGGAAATCACCAACGAAACGTCGGATGTAAATATGAAATAAAGTCTTTTTATTTGCATATTGAGAGACCTTGAAAGACCATTTTAGAACAGATCTAAAAATAACCAAAAATAAAAAAATAATTGATACTATTAATTTTCGTGATTGATTTTTGTTTTAATAACAAAAAAAAATTGTTAAATCAATTAACATTTTAATTGATTATTTTTGAAAATTCAATTAATATTTTAATGGAGATTTTTTTTCTGTGTTCGAGGGTTGGGAAAAAACGTTGGCATAAATGCAAAAAAATTATCGGCAATATTTTTTCACTTAAATTTTATTTGGATCAATAAATCTTTAATTAGTGTCGGTAATTCATTTTATCAATTCCCTAATTAAAGCAGTTGCAATTAAAAATTAAAAGGATTAACTATTTTGGTGATTGAAACCAAACAAAAAAAATTTGTTTTCTTTATATGAAGAGCATCAAATTGATACTTTTACTTAAATAGAAAAAAAAAAATTCACGAAAATGTTTGCAATTAAAGACTTAATTGAGTTTTAAAAATTATTCAATTAAAAATTTAATAGATTCAACAAATTGTTTAATTGAAACAAAAATCAATCACAAAATTTAATAGTATCAATTAACTTTAAATTAAAAAATTAATTTTCAATTAATTAACTTTTGATTAATTTTTAAATTGATACTATCATTTCTGTGATTGAAGACATTTCAAATAAAAATTAATTGGATCAATTAATTTTGTGATTGAACACAAAAAATATTTTTTGTATGTACTTTTTTTGCCCACAGTAGTACATTATTGTACCTATTTCAATTCTCTTCATTTCATATTGCTAAGAGTATAGCCAATTATAGTCTCTAACAACTTATTGAATCCACAAGTACCAGGGGAAATACAAGCATCCTTTAGGTTATCAATCTTCGCATTGAACCACTCATCTATTCGCCTGTTTGAAATTTAATTCCCATCAATAACTTCATATCCATTAGATGTCAAGGTTTCTTTCCTTCGATCCAAGTACCGACAAATAGCGTTGGACACACTTATACTGACTGTACTAAGGGAATGGAAGAGACTAAAGCATTTTAATTGCCTCGAGTTAATTGAAATGAACTTGTTGGACCTTCTACAGATAATGTGATGATGGCCAGTCGGTGATGGTCATGGCCAAAGGTTCTACAATAATTGCAAGTGGGAAAAATAATTGTTCCAATGGGTTTGCTTTAAAAGTTCAATACGATATGAGATGGAATGGAAATGTCAGCCTTGGGATAGCAAGTGTTTATATACTCAAACAAAAGTTTACTTGGGTCTAAAGATTTTAACCTTCTCTGAAGGATGTGATGTTGATGCAGCTTCTTTAAAATAAAAATTCTTAAAAAATTGGAGGAAAATTTTTTTCTTAATTAAAAAAAAAAACTTTGAACCAAATATGCAATATCTTCCAAATAAGTCTTACACTATATACCCTGGAAAAAATTGGAAGTTCTTACTTGTGATGTACATCCAAAAATGCTCTTCTACAGATGGACATAATTTTTACGTCACAAGCATTTCTTTTGAGGTGATAAATGAAAATCCGCTGTTTTGCGCAGTTTTAGCCATAAATTTAAAATTTCTAATTTTCACTGTGTATAAAACACAGCAAGGATATGTAATATAATGACAATTTCCATAAAATGTCTGAAAAGTGTACCGATCTATTTTTCTGTAAACATGGAAATTGTATCTCTCTATCTAGAGATAAAAATCGAAAATGTTTTTATGAAATCAGATTTTTATACCCTCCACAATAGGATGGGGGTATATTTACTTTGTCATTCCGTTTTTAACACATCAAAATATTGCTCTAAGACTCCATAAAGTATATATATTCTGGTTCGTGGTGAAATTCTGAGTCAAGCTAACAGGTTGGCTGATAAGTCCCCGGTCTGACACATAGATGGCGTCGCTAGTATTAAATGCATATTATTTTTATATAGTACCAACACAGAAAAAAATATCACCAAAATATTTCCATTAAAAAGTTAATTGAAGTTGAATGTTTTTTCAATTAATAAATTAATTGATACAATTAACTTTTTAATCAAGGTAGAAACATTAGGTTAATTAAGTCAATGATTGAAAATTTTAAAATTTTTAATTAAAAAATTAATTGATAGAATTAACTTTTTAATCAAATTCAGAAGACTAAGTCAGTTAAAAAAAGTGATGAACATTTCTTAATCCAAATAAAAACTCTAAGCCAATTCAGAAAGTAATTGAAAATAGTTACCTTTTTAAATAAAAAATTAATTGGGGTTTGCATTTAAAATCAATTAAATTTTTAATTGAATCAATTAAAAAATTAATTGAAAATTGCTAATGACATCAATTAATTTTTTAATCAAGAATTTTTTCTATGCCCAATTAAAACTGTGATTGATACTATCATTTTCGTGATTGAAGACATTTCAAATAAAAAATTAATTGGATCAATTAATTTCGTGATTGAATCAGAAAATTTTTTTTGTGTGAACCTTCAAATGATTCATGTCAAAATTTGACGTCTGTAAGTCAATTAACAGGTTGGCTGATAAGTCCCCGGTCTGACACATAGATGGCGTCGCTAGTATTAAATGCATGTTATTTTTATATAGTACCAACCTTCAAATGATTCGTGTCAAAATTTGACGTCTGTAAGTCAATTAGTTTGTGAGACGGAGCGTCTTTTGTGAAGCAATTTTTGTTATTGTGAAAAAAAATGGAAAAAAAAGGAATTTCGTGTTTTGATAAAATACTGTTTTCTGAAGGGAAAAAATACGGTGGAAGCAAAAACCTGGCTTGATAATGAGTTTCCGGACTCTGCCCCAGGGAAATCAACAATAATTGATTGGTATGCAAAATCCAAGCGTGGTGAAATGAGCACGGAGGACGGTGAACGCAGTGGATGCCCGAAAGAGGTGGTTACCGACGAAAACATCACAAAAACCCACAAAATGATTTTGAATGACCGTAAAATGAAGTTGATCGAGATAGCAGAGGCCTTAAAGATATCAAAGGAACGTGTTGGTCATATCATTCATCAATATTTGGATATGCGGAAGCTCTGTGCAAAATGGGTGCCGCGCGAGCTCACATTTGACCAAAAACAACAACGTGTTGATGATTCTGAGCGGTGTTTGCAGCTGTTAACTCGTAATACACCCGAGTTTTTCCGTCGATATGTGACAATGGATGAAACATGGCTCCATCACTACACTCCTGAGTCCAATCGACAGTCGGCTGAGTGGACAGCGACCGGTGAACCGTCTCCGAAGCGTGGAAATACCTAAAAGTCCGCTGGCAAAGTAGTGGCCTCTGTTTTTTGGGATGCGCATGGAATAATTTTTATCGATTATCTTGAGAAGGGAAAAACCATAAACAGTGACTATTATATGGCGTTATTGGAGCGTTTGAAATCGGCCCCATATGAAGAAGAACAAAGTGTTGTTCCACCAAGACAACGCACCGTGCCACAAGTCATTGAGAACGATGGCAAAAATTCATGAATTGGGCTTCGAATTGCATCCCCACCCACCGTATTCTCCAGATCTGGCCCCAGCGACTTTTTCCTGTTCTCAGACCTCAAAAGGATGCTCGCAGGGAAAAAATTTGGCTGCAATGAAGAGGTGATCGCCGAAACTGAGGCCTACTTTGAGGCAAAACAGAAAGAGTACTACCAAAATGGTATCAAAAAATTGGTAGGTCGTTATAATCGTTGTATCGCTCTTGAAGGGAACTATATTGAATAATAAAAACGAATTTTGACAAAAAATGTGTTTTTCTTTGTTAGACCGGGGACTTATCAGCCAACCTGTTATATATAGCCCCCATATAAACCGATCCCTAGATTTGACCTCCGGAGCCTCTTGGAAGACCAAAATTCATCTGATTCAGTTGAAATTTGGTACGTCGTGTTAATACATGTAAAAATTGGTCGAAATCGGTCCATAATTATGTATAGGCCCCATATAAACCGATCGCCAGATTTGACCTCCGGAGCCCCTTGGAAGAGCAAAATTAATCCGATTCGGTTGAAATTTGGTACGTGATGTTAGTTCATGGTATCCAACAACTATGCATGAATTGGTTAATATCAGTCCAATCCCGAGATTTGGTTTTGGAGCCTTTTGGAGAAGCAAAATTCATCCGATCTGGTTGAAATTTGGCACGTTGTGTTAGGTTAGGTTAGGTGGCAGCCCGATGTATCAGGCTCACTTAGACTATTCAGTCCATTGTGATACCACATTGGTGAACTTCTCTCTTATCACTGAGTGCTGCCCGATTCCATGTTAAGCTCAATGACAAGGGACCTCCTTTTTATAGCCGAGTCCGAACGGCGTTCCACATTGCAGAGAAACCACTTAGAGAAGCTTTGAAACCCTCAGAAATGTCACCAGCATTACTGAGGTGGGATAATCCACCGCTGAAAAACTTTTTGGTGTACGGTCGAAGCAGGAATCGAACCCACGACCTTGTGTATGCAAGGCGGGCATGCTAACCATTGCACCACGGTGGCACGTGGTGTTAGTATATGATATTTAACAACCATGCCAATAGTGGGCCATATCAGTCCATAATCATATATAGCCCCCATATAAACCCATCCCGAGATTTGGTTTTGGAGCCTCTTTTTGCATGGGTGTTTGAGGCCATATATTAACACCACGTACCAAATTTCAACTGAATCAGATGAATTTTGGTCTTCCAAGAGGCTCCGGAGGTCAAATCTAGGGATCGGTTTATGTGGGGGGGGGGGCTATATAAAATTATGGACCGACCTGGACCAATTTTTGCACGGTTGTTAGAGACCATATACTAACACCATGTACCAAATTTCAGCCGGATCGGATGAAATTTGCTTCTCTTAGAGAATTCGCAAGCCAAATCTGGGGGTCCGTTTATATGAGGGCTATACGTAAAAGTGAACCGATATGGCCCATTTGCAATACCATCCGACCTACATCAATGACAACTATTTGTGCCAAGTTTCAAGGCGATATCTTGTTTCGTTCGGAAGTTAGCGTGATTTCAACAAACGGACGGACGGACGGACATGCTTAGATCGACTCAGAATTTCACCACGACCCAGAATATACTTTATGGGGTCTTAGAGCAATATTTCGATGTGTTACAAACGGAATGACAAAGTTAATATGCCTCCATCCTATGGTGGAGGGTATAAAAATGAATAGTATCAATTAATTTTTTTAATTGACTTTTAATTTATTTTTTAATTGATACTATTATTTCTGTGATTGAAGACATTTCGATTAAAAAATTAATTGGATCAAATAATTTCGTGATTGAATCAGGAAAAAAATTGTGTGTAATACACACTTTTTTGTAACTATAGTTATAAAAAGTGTCTTTCACATCATTGTGGAAAGACACTATTTACACCAACTATCAAGGAAATCAGATAAAAAAATTGGGAATTTGATCATATGAACAACGAACAAATGGAACAGACGTATTGTCACTTAAACAGGGCTCGTTTCAGATGATGATACTGAGGGAACCATAGCGATTAAACATTTAAATCCTGTGGCATATGCTACAAAAACGCGTACATAAAAATTCATTTCGATTTGATTGAATGTACGAGTATCTGGCTTATTTTACAACATGCCAAGCGGATTCCCAAAATCTTCATCACAATATATTTTGTTTTGTTATTTTTGTTAGGCTTAAAAGCAAACCATTTCTCGTGAATAACCTACCGCAACGTTTTATGCATTTAGCCACCTTCAATTTTAAGAAATTTCATAAAGGGCCAGGTCAGACAAAACCAAATCGTATGAAATCTATATAGACAAAGCGTCATCCATACACCAGCGTACAACATGCAACAGTCAAGTTACACTAGCATTGTACAAAACAAGTATATACAGCAGTAAGTTCGGCCGGGCCG
Source organism: Haematobia irritans (assembly GCF_050003625.1). Classification (NCBI taxonomy): domain Eukaryota; kingdom Metazoa; phylum Arthropoda; class Insecta; order Diptera; family Muscidae; genus Haematobia; species Haematobia irritans. Next base: position 158,260,887 of record NC_134400.1, read on the forward strand.
AATCTTAAATACCCACCACCATGAACCAGATATTAGGGTTTCCTTTGAAATTTCAGGAGGGCTAGAGGACTTGAGGACACTTCCCGAAGATAAATTTAAAGATTTCACCTATGAGGACTATATCAGATTCTGGATTTATAAGAACCATTTTTGCTTGAGTTTTAGAGGAATCATTAACATCTCTTGTAAGTGTGCAAGAAAAATATAAAATAACGTCTTGATTTGAAATCTTAAATCTGTAGAAGTAAAATCTGGAAATTTTACATTGAGTTTCAAACAATTTTCATGATCAGTATTTACAATTTCTGGCAAATCAGATAAAAACTACGGTTTCTAGAAACCCAAGGAGTTTAATCGGGAGATCGTTCTGATGGGGGCTATACTAAAATATGTACCGATACTCACCGCTTTCGGCACACCTCTTTATGACCCGAAAATACCTATAGATTTCCAATTTCAGGCAAATAGGATAAAAACTTCGGATTCTAGAAGCCCAAGAAGTAAAATCGGGAAATCGGTCTATATGGGGGCTATACAAAAATATGGACCGATACTCACCATTTTCGGCACACCTCTTTATGGTCCCAAATACCTCTAGATTTCCAATTTCAGACAAATTGGATAAAAACTACGGTTTCTATAAACCCAAGACCCCAAATCGGGAGGTTGTTTTATATGGGGACCATAAGCGTAGGAAGGCCTCTGGGGAGGGGGCTTAGACCCCCTAGAAAGATTTTAGCCCCCCCCCCAGAATTTGAAAACCTATTTACGATTTTACATTTTTCTACAAATTAAACAAGTATATACACAGCAGAAAGTTCCTCTAAAGATTTTCATGCACAATCGAATTACTTTGGTTGTGGTAGCAGTTGCCGATGGCAATGTTTTTAATCTGGTATTTATAAAATAAATCTGTGGTTGAACTTTTGATTTAGTTGAATAACTAAAGCTCCTTTATTATTTTGTTTAGTCTGGTTTAGTCAATTTAATTTAAAAAATAGTAATTGATACTATTTGGGGGCTACACCAAAATATGGACCGATACTCACCATTCTCGGCACACCTCTTTATGGTCCTAAAATACCTCTAGATTTCCAATTTCAGACAAATTGGATAAAAACTACGGTTTCTATAAGCCCAAATCGGGAGATCGCTCTATATGGGGGCTATACCAAAATATGGACGGATACTCACAATTTTTGGCACACGTATTTGTGGTCCTACAATACCTCTAGATTTCCAATTTCAGGTAAATTGAATAAAAACTGCGGTTTCTATAAGCCCAAGAAGTAAAATCGGGAGATCGGTCTATATGGGGGCTATACCAAAACATGGACCGACACTCATCATTTTTGGCACACCTCTTTATGGTCATAAAATACCTCTAGATTTTCAATTTCGCGCAAATTGGATGAAAACTACGGTTTCTATAAGCGAAAGACCCCAAATCGGGAGGTCGGTTTATATGGGGGCTATACCAAACCATGGACCGACACTCACCATTTTTGGCACACCTCTTCAAGGTCCCAAAATACCTCTAGATTTTCAATTTCGCGCAAATTGGATGAAAACTACGGTTTCTATAAGCGAAAGACCCCAAATCGGGAAGTCGGTTTATATGGGGGCTATACCAAAACATGGACCGACACTCACCATTTTTGGCACACCTCTTCAAGGTCCCAAAATATCTCTAGATTTTCAATTTCGCGCAAATTGGATGAAAACTACGGTTTCTATAAGCGAAAGACCCCAAATCGGGAGGTCGGTTTATATGGGGGCTATACCAAAACATGGCCCGATATAGCCCATCTTCGAACTTGACCTGCGCGCAGACAAAAGACGATTCTGTGCCAAATTTCAGGACGATAGCTCCATTATTGAATGCTGTAGCGTGATTACAACAGACAGCCAGACAGACAGACAGACGGACAGACGGACATGCTTATATCGTCTTAGAATTTCTCCCTGATCAAGAATATATATATACTTTATATAGTCGGAAATCGATATTTCGATGCGTTACAAACGGAATGACAAACTTATTATACCCCGTCACCATTCTATGGTGGTGGGTATAAAAAAATGCTATTGCTATTGTTCGTCTTCTCTTGTTGATGTTAATGGAATGAAGATGGCAGCAACAAAAATAACCATATACTACCATAAACTTGTTAAAGTCTAAAAAAAGAAGGAGCCGTCGTAAAAGCCATGAACAAAACTGCCATATTGTTCAATATCAACTTGTACTGTATGGTGGTAACGGGTGTGTTTGGGTTTTCTTAAAAATCCAGGATTGAAATGCAATAGGAATACCTAGAGGCCATAAGGCCTTATGAAATTCATCTCACCAGTGGTGAGTCAAACGAATACCAATTTTTTTGATCCCTTTCTATAATCCCACAAAATTTTGATATACAATTTAGCTCTTATCAGCGTTGGAAAAAGTTGCATTCGTCGAATGCACAATTTGTATACCCTGCGCCACACTGTGGAACAGGGTATTATAAGTTAGTGCATATGTTTGTAACACCCAGAAGGAGACGAGATCGACACATGGTATCTTTGGCAATAATGCTCGGGGTGGTTCCCTGAGTCGATATAACCATGTCCGTCCGTCCGTCCGTCCGTCTGTCTGTGAACACATTTTTGTGATCAAAGTCTAGGCCGCAGTTTTCGTCTAATCCACTTCAAATTTGGCACATGTTCCTGTTTTGGGTCAGAATAGAACCCTATTGATTTTGGAAGAAATCGGTTCAGATTTAGATATAGCTCCCATATATATCTTTCGCCCGATATGCACTTATATGGATCCAGAAGCCAGAGTTTTTTCCCCATTTGCTTGAAATTTTGCACGAGGAGTACAATTGGTAGTATAGTCAAGTGTGCAAAATTTGATTGAAATCGGTTAAGATTTAGATATAGCTCCCATATATATCTTTGGCCCGATATAGACTTATATGGCCCCAGAAGCCAGAGTTTTGGCCCAATTTGGTTGAAATTTTGCACATGGAGTGCGATTAGCAGTGTAGTCGAGTGTGATACATTTTATTGAAATCGGTTCAGATTTAGATATAGCTCCCATATATATCTTTCGTCCGATATTGACTAATATGGTCCTAGAAGCCAGAGTTTTGGCCCAATTTGATTGAAATTTTGCACTAGGAGTACAACTAGTAGTGTAGTCATGTGTTCCAAATTTGGTTGAAATCGGTTCAGATTTAGATATAGCACCCATATATATCTTTCGCTCGATATGGACTAATATGGTCCTAGAAACCAGAGGTTTGGCCCAATTTGATTGAAATTTTGCACTAGGAGTACAACTAGTAGTGTAGTTAGGTGTGCCAAATTTGGTTGAAATCGGTTCAGATTTAGGTATAGCTCCCATATATATGTTTTTCTGATTTCGACAAATATGGTCAAAATACGAACATTTCCCTTTTAAAATCGCCTCTGCTTACTCGAAAAGTTGTAAAAATTACTTTAACTTTCCTCTACTTCTAATACGTATATATCGAGCGATAAATCATAAATAAAAGTTTGTGAAGTTTCCTTAAAATTGCTTCATATTTAAATCTTTCCTATATTTTTTACTATCATTGTGTTTCACCCTAGTGCATTAGCCGACTTAACTTTTGAGTCTATAGAATTTGTAGAAATCTATCAAATTCTGTCCAGATCGAGTGATATTTAAATGTATGTATTTGGGACATAATATAGTCGGCCCCGCCCGACTTTAGACTTTCCTTACTTGTTTGTATTAACTTATAGTAAAACAATCACAAACAAAGCAAATGGACCGATTAAAATGATTGAGACATACTGAAAAAAAAAGGAAAATTTCATTGGGTTGTGGAAAATTTCCAAAAAATAATAAAATTTAACTACACACAAATACTTTTTTTTTTACAATAACTAAAAGTTAAATTTAGGGTTAGTTTATCTACGATCATTTTGTTCAGGGTGTCCAGAAATTTCGTCAACCTTACCGTTAAAAAACATTGTGGAGTTCCATCGAACCTGGAATTGAACCCTCGTATGAAAGGCGATCATGCTACACGCAAAGAAAAAAACCCATTTGGAAAACGTTTACCGAAAACGTTTTTCTTTTGTTAGAATTTTTTCTTCGAAAAATTTAAACTTTTATCACCAACAAAATTCATTTGTAACAAAATTGTTATTTTTTTTTCAATAAAAAATAAAATTTTCGAACCAACAACACAGTCCCTTTTCGTTTATAGCAAGCACTGTTCTTTTCTGACTTTAAGTCTTAATAAGACACATTTTAAAGTTTCAAGGCGGACGTACCAACCACTGCTCTACGGTGCCCAACTAAATGTATGTTACTGTTAAATAAAATTTGTTTAATAGGCTCGTGGTCGCCGCAAACTATGCTATATAAATAAAACTTATAACGATAATGGTCTATTGATAACAATAACAGCTACGTAGCCCAGTGGATAGTTTGTTGGCTTACAAATTGTATGGTCCGCGGTACCATTTCTCAATTTATAAAATTGAATAATTTCTTCTACATCCCAGCAAAAAAAGCGTCGCCAAAAAAGTGATGAGAATGTTCTTTTTGGATCCGGAAGTGGTGAAAAATTGACGCAGAAGCGATGAATTTAACATGGGCTTGTCATAGGACAGAAGTCCTCCATTTCAACAGCCGTTGCAGTGAATTTGCATCACTTCTTTAGGTGTGATCTGAATTCAATGGATGTAAATTAAAACATTCTGTGATATTTTGTCAAATAAATAATTTTTATAACTTTTAATGGATTCTAATGCTTGTCGGAAACGTTTGACCTCAAATATTTTCAAAAATTCACAATTTTTTCAGATTGGACTTAGCATTTTTTCGACAAAATTTAAATGATTTGTACCATTTTATGAATTCTTGCTAACCTATTTGAAACAAAAACAAGTATATACGGCCGTAAGTTCGGCCAGGCCGAATCTTATGTACCCTCCACCATGGATTGCGTAGAAACTTCTATCAAAGACCAACATCCACAATCGTATTACTTGGGTTGTGGTATCTTAAAACTTCTTAACATCGTTTTCTAAATTGTGAGTTAGTCCACACGTGGTATATATTAGACCAAAAAAGGTATGTACAGGTAAGTCTACAAATAATTACGAATCGATATGGACTTTTGCACGGTACGTAGAGAGCCAGAATTGAAATATGGGGCTCGCTTATATGGGGGCTATATACAATTATGAACTTGATATGGACCAATTTTTGTGTGATTGGGGATCGATTTATATATAACTATAGACCGATATGGACCTAGTTAGGAATGTTTGTTAAGGGCCATATACTAGCACAATGTACCAAATTTCAACTGACTCGGATGAAATTTGCTCCTCCAGGAGGCTCCAAAACCAAATCTTGGGATCGGTTTATATGACGCTATGTATGATTATGGACTGATATGGACCACTTTTGGCATGGTTGTTAAATATCATATACTTCCACCACGAGCAGATCGGATGAATTTTGCTTCTCCAAAAGGCACCGGAGGTCAAATCTGGGGATCGGTATGGGAGTTATATATAATTATGGACTGATAGGAACCAATTCCTGCATGGTTGTTGGATACCATATACTAACATCACGTACCAAATTTCAACCGAATGGGAAGAATTTTGCTCTTCCAAGGGGCTCTGGAGGTCAAATCTGGGGATCGGTTTATATGGGGCCTATATATAATTATGGATCGATATCGACCAATTTTTGCATGAGAGTTTGAGGCCATATATTAACACCACGTACCAAATTTCAACTGAATCAGATGAATTTTGGTCTTCCAAGAGGCCTCGCAAGTCAAATCGGGGGATCGGTTTATATGGGGGCTATATATAATTATGGACCGATGTGGACCAATTTTTGCATGGTTGTTAGATACCATATACTAACACCATGTGCCAAATTTCAGCCGGATCGGATGAAATTTTTATAGGCTTTTATAGGCCTCACAAGCCAAATTTGGAGGTACGTTTATATGGGGGCTATACGTAAAAGTGGACCGATATGGCCCATTTGCAATACCATCCGACCTACATCAATAGCAACTACTTGTGCCAAGTTTCAAGTCGATAGCTTCTTTCGTTCGGAAGTTAGCGTGATTTCAACAGACGGACGGACGGACGGACATGCTCAGATCGACTCAGAATTTCACCACGACCCAGAATATATATACTTTATGGGGTCTTAGAGCAATATTTCGATGTGTAACAAACGGAATGACAAAGTTAATATACCCCCCCCCCCCATCCTATGGTGGAGGGTATAAAAAGTTAAAATTACCCATTAAAGTATGAAACAAGTATATACGGCCGTAAGTTCGGCCAGGCCGAATCTTATGTACCCTCCACCATGGATTGCGTAGGAACTTCTACTAAAGGCTGTCATCCACAATCGAATTACTTGGGTTGCGATAACACTTGCCGATGGCAAGGTATCGTAAAACTTTTTAACACTGTCTTCTAAATTGTAAGTTAGTCCATAAGGGGTATATATTACACAAAAAAAAGGCCGATTAAATACGTATATAATTCAGTTTGACAAAATTTTCTATACACCCTCAAAAAAAATCGCTTCTTTAACATATGTTCCAAACATATTTTGCAGGAAGCACATATATTATTGCATACTGCCGAAACATTAATATGTTTGTTTTATGTAAACATATTATATGTTTGGAAGCATTTTGAGCCAAAAATATTATATGCTTGGAAGAATTTTTCCCAAACACGATTGTGCTCATTCCCTAACATACTCGTAATTTTCACTTCCACGAAATTTTTTAGTTATTGGCACCTTTTTCTGTAATACAAATAATGTTGAAGAAATTATTCACTTTTATAAATTTTTCAAATTTTACCTTTCGCCTGCACGGAGAATCGAACCGAGGACCATACAGTTTGTAAGCCAACACACTATCCACTGGGCTACGTAGCTGTTATAGTCACCAGTAGATAATTATCGTTTTAAGTTACATTTATATAGCATAGTTTGCAGCGCCCACGAGCCCATGCAAACATAACATTATTTAACAGAAACATACATTTGTTTGGCACGTGGAGCAGTGGTTAGCATGTCTGTCTTGCATACAAAGGGTCGTGGGTTCAATCCCTGCTCCGACAGAACATTTTCTTTGTTTTTTTTTGTAATTTACACATTTATATTTATACTATATTAAATTTTTTTAAATGAAACTTCGAAATGTGTGTTATTAAAGATTTATAGTCAGTAACAGTGCTTGATATAAACGAAATTGACTGATTTTTGGATAAAATATTATTTTTTATTGCAAAAATAAAAATTTTTTAATAAAAACCTGTTTTTGTACAAAACTTTAAAATTTGGAAGGAATTCAAAAACTAACAAAAGAAGAATGTGGAGTCGAGTATAAACATTTATACATAATTTTATAATAAAGGGAGATTCTTTTGAGGTTAGGATTTTCATGCATTAGTATTTGACAGATCACGTGGGATTTCAGACATGGTGTCAAAGAGAAAGATGCTCAGTATGCTTTGACATTTCATCATGAATAGACTTACTAACGAGCCACAACGTCAAATTTTCAGTGAATGGGCCCTAGAAAAGTTGGCAGAAAATCCGCTTTTTTATCGACAAATTTTGTTCAGCGATGACGCTCATTTCTGGTTGAATGGCTACGTAAATAAGCAAAATTGCCGCATTTGGAGTGAAGAGCAACCAGAAGCCGTTCAAGAACTGCCCATGCATCCCGAAAAATGCACTGTTTGGTGTGGTTTGTACGCTGGTGGAATCATTGGACCGTATTTTTTCAAAGATGCTGTTGGACGCAACGTTACGGTGAATGGCGATCGCTATCGTTCGATGCTAACAAACTTTTTGTTGCCAAAAATGGAAGAACTGAACTTGGTTGACATGTGGTTTCAACAAGATGGCGCTACATGCCACACAGCTCGCGATTCTATGGCCATTTTGAGGGAAAACTTCGGAGAACAATTCATCTCAAGAAATGGACCGGTAAGTTGGCCACCAAGATCATGCGATTTGACGCCTTTAGACTATTTTTGTGGGGCTACGTCAAGTCTAAAGTCTACAGAAATAAGCCAGCAACTATTCCAGCTTTGGAAGACAACATTTCCGAAGAAATTCGGGCTATTCCGGCCGAAATGCTCGAAAAAGTTGCCCAAAATTGGACTTTCCGAATGGACCACCTAAGACGCAGCCGCGGTCAACATTTAAATGAAATTATCTTCAAAAAGTAAATGTCATGGACCAATCTAACGTTTCAAATAAAGAACCGATGAGATTTTGCAAATTTTATGCGTTTTTTAAAAAAAAAAAGTTATCAAGCTCTTAACAAATCACCCTTTATAAACATAAATTTAGTTAGGAGTGAACAGTTTTTTACTAGCATTTAACACCATCGCTCTAAAATTCCTTTTATTTTTCTTTAATAATTCATTTTAAAGAAAATAAACTTTTTAAATTGTTTTAGCTGTAAAACTCGAACTTAATGCCCGCTTTTATATTTGATGGTGTCCGTCAACTCCTCGTGGACTACTTTTTAATAAAGAGGAACTAAAGTTTGTTTTTTTACATTTTACTGTGTAATTTTTCACTATTTCCTCCTTATTTCATTTTACTGTCCCAACTCTAAAAAGAGTATAGTGCCCTTTCGTTATTTTTATGAAGACCCCTGATTTATTTTAACGAAAAATTGTGCCCATAATGCCAAAATGATAAACAAAACACATGTTCACACATGCATAAAATGCTGCTCTCAAGGCGAAAACATATGCAGTTTGTTTTTCAAATGTCTATTCTCTTGGTTCCGAATGTCTATTCTCTTTATTCAAATTAAATAATATTTAGACTTAAGCATATCAAATATTTAGCCTTATCATAAAACAGTTTTCCGAAACAACATACAAGCGGTTTCACAGAAATTGTTCTTTTTTCATTCTCTCGCTTTGTTCTGTTGATATCTTTCGTCAACCCTCCCGGTTTCCATCTCTATTTCTTTCTCTATACTCTCTTTTTGTCGCTCTCTGAATAAAATATCACAACATATATATGTTTACTTTTTTATGTTTTTGTTGTTTTTCGATCTTTATTTTCAAATAAAAGTCTTCTGTTTTTTCGAGCTTGAGATCGGTATATATTTATGTATTATTTTCTTTCAATATTTCGCAATTTCTTTGAATTGCTTCTTCAGGAAATATGTATATCGTCTACAATAACTAAACACTTATTCTTATTGGAGTCAGCGAAACATCACTGCTCTCGTCAGGTGAGTGCAATAATGAAACCTGACGAGAGCAGTGATGTTTCGCTGACTCCAATAAGAATAAGTGTTTAGTTATTGTAGACGATATACATATTTCCTGAAGAAGCAATTCAAAGAAATTGCGAAATATTGAAAGAAAATAATACATAAATATATACCGATCTCAAGCTCGAAAAAACAGAAGACTTTTATATATGTTTACTCGAAATTTGTTAATTTATATATGTTTACATTCACACATATTATTTTTATGAAACATTCATGCCCCAAACATAATATATTCTAACATATTAACATAGATGTCCCAAACATTTAGTGTTAGTTTAGGAACATTACATGTTCGCACTTAAATATATTGTGGTTTAAAATCGTGTCCGAAACACTTTTTGTTTATATCGGAGCATATGAAAAACATATTTTTCTAGCAGTGTAGAAATAAAATTTTGACAAAGTTTTCTATAGAAATAAAAACTTGACAAAATTTTCTATAGAAATACAATGTTGACAAAATTTTCTATGGAAGTAAAATGTTGACAAAATTTTCTATAGCAATAAAATTTTGACAAAATTTTCTATAGAAATAAAATGTTGACAAAATTTTCTATAGAAATAAAATGTTGACAAAATTGTCTATAGAACTAAAATGTTGACAAAATTTTCTACAGAAATAAATTTTTTACAAAATTTTCTATAGAAATAAAATTATGACAAAATTTTCTATGGAAATAAAATGTTGACAAACATTGCTATAGAAATAAACTTTTTACAAAACTTTCTATAGAAATGAAATTTTGACAAAACTTTCTATAGTAATAAAATTTGACAATTTTTACATGGCTGTTAGAGGCCATATACTAACGAAATGTACCAAATTTCAACCGCATCGGATGACTTTTGCTCCTCCAAGAGGCTCCGGAGGTCAAATCTGGGGATCGGTTTATATGGGAGCTATATATAATTATGGACCGATATGGACCAATTTTTGCATGCTTGTTAGAGACCGTATACTAACATCAGGTACCAAATTTCAAACGGATCGGATGAATTTTGCCCCTCCAAGAGGCTCCGGAGGTCAAATCTGGGGATCGGTTTATATGGGAGCTATATATAATTATGGACCGATATGGACCAGTTTTTGCATGGTTGTTAGAGACCGTATACTTGGACCACGTACCAAATTTCAACCGGATCGGATGAATTTTGCTGCTCCGGAAGGCTCCGCAAGCCAAATTTGGGGATCGGTTTATATGGGGGCTATACGTAAACGTGGGCCGATATGGCCCATTTTCAATACCATCCGACCTACATCAATAACAACTACTTGTGCCAAGTTTCAAGTCGATAGCTAGTTTCGTTCGGAAGTTAGCGTGATTTCCACAGACGGACGGACAGCCGGACAGACGGACAGACGGACGGACGGACGGACATGCTTAGATCGACTCAGAATTTCACCACGACCCAGAATATATATACTTTATGGGGTCTTAGAGCAATATTTCGATGTGTTACAAACGGAATGACAAAGTTAATATACCCCCATCCTATGGTGGAGGGTATAAAAACATGTTATAAAAAATTGAATTAAAATAACTTCCTGGGAAGTTAAAATAAAGAACATCATTGGGAGTGCATCTTCTGCAAGTGCTTTTGAAGTTGTGCCTTTGGAAGAACTTCCAAATTTTTTTGCTGGGATTGTTTGTATTACAGAAACAGGTGCTAAGATTTAAAAAAAACCTCGTGAAAGTGAGAAAGATGTGAGTGAAACTACAATTAGCCAGAAAATATTGTTTTTATACCCACCACCATAGAATGGTGACGGGGGTATAATAAGTTTGTCATTCAGTTTGTAACACATCGAAATATCGATTTCCGACTATATAAAGTATATATATTCTTGATCAGGGAGAAATTCTAAGACGATATAACGATGTCCGTCTGTCCGTCTGTCTGTCTGTTGTAATCACGCTACAGTCTTCCATAATGAAGCAATCGTGGTGAAATTTTGCACAAACTCGTCTTTTGTCTGCAGGCAGGCCAAGTTCGAAGACGGGTCCAGATCGGTCCATGTTTTGGTATGGTCCCCATATAAAACGACCTCCCGATTTGGGGTCTTGGGCCTTTAGAAACCGTAGTTTTTATCCAATTTGTCTGAAATTGGAAATCTAGAGGTATTTTAGGACCATAAAGAGGTGTGCCGAAAACGGTGAGTATCGGTCAATATTTTGGTATAGCCCCCATATAGACCGATATCCCGATTTTACTTCTTGGGCTTCTAGAATCCGAAGTTGTTATCCTATTTTACTGAAATTGGAAATCTAGAGGTATTGTAGGGCCACAAATACGTGTGCCAAAAATTGTGAGTATCGGTCCATATTTTGGTATAGCCCCCACATAGACCGATCCCCCATTTTACTCCTTGGGCTTATAGAAACCGCAGTTTTTATTCAATTTACCTGAAATTGGAAATCTAGAGGTATTTTCGGGTCATAAAGAGGTATACCGAAAACGGTGAGTATCGGTTCATATTTTAGTATAGCCCCCATAAGAACGATCTCCCGATTTAACTCCTTGGGTTTCTAGAAACCGTAGTTTTTATCTGATTTGCCTGAAATTGTAAATATTCTGGTAGTTTAGGCTCACAAAAACGTGTATCGGATTAAGTTTTTATCGGTCCATTTGGTATAGACCGACTTCACTTCTTGAGGGTGTAGAAGGCGCACTGATCATGAAAATTGCTTGAAACTCAATGTAAATTTTCCAGATTTTACTTCTACAGATTTAAGATTTCAAATCAAGACGTTATTTTATAATTTTCTTGCACACTTACAAGCGATGGTAATGATTCCTCTAAAACTCAAACAAAAATGGTTCTTATAAATCCAGAATCGGATATAGTCCTCATAGGTGGAATCTTTAAATTTATCTTCGGGAAGTGTCCTCAAGTCCTCAAGCCCTCCTGAAATGTCAAAGGAAACCCTAATATTTGGTTCATGGTGGTGGGTATTTAAGATTCGGCCCGGCCGAAATTAGTGTTGTATATACTTGTTTTTTGCAAGTCATTAAAACTTGAACTAAAAATGAGAAAAAAGTTGTATACAAATGAAGTATATTACACAATTTTACTAAATTTGAAAATAGTTCATATTTTCCTAAAATGGGAGATGTTTACTTAAATTGTGTTCATAAGTTTCTGAAATGAGTAAATTTTCCTTAAATTGTGTCTGTTTTAAGCTTCATACAACGCTAAAGACATTTCAACAATTATTGACTCCAATTTTTTCCATCAAAATATGAAATTTTCTTAAACAAAAAAAATATTGTTTTTAATAATTGTTCTTCAATTTGACAAATATCATAAACTTATTTGTGTCATATTACAATTAGTAAAATATTTTAGTGAAATTTTTCAAAAATAAACCTATTTCTTTAAATCAAAAATGTTAAGGAAAATTTGCAAAATTCTGAAGACATTTGACTTTAAAGAACGAACGCAAAATACAATGATAAGTATTCTTAAATTTTCTGAAAAAAAAAGTTTTTTACACCAATGTTGTAAATTGTTTAATGAAAACGATTGTAACTTTTTTGTCATAAACTAATCTATCGTTAAATTGACATTTGTAATTTTCGTTGAGTTTTTTTTTTTAAGGTAGATTAGGTTAGGTTAGGTTATGTCATGTGGCAGCCCTATGTATCAGGTTCAATTAGACTATTCAGTCCATTATGATACCACATTGGTGAACTTCTCTCTTATCACGGAGTGCTGCCCGATTCCATGTTAAGCTCAATGACAAGGGACCTCCTTTTTATAGCCGAGTCCGAACGGCGTTCCACATTGCAGTGAAACCACTTAGAGAAGCTTTGAAACCCTCAGAAATGTCACAAGTGAGGCGGGATAATCCACCGCTGAAAAACTTTTTGGTGTTCGGTCGAAGCAGGAATCGAACCCACGAACTTGTGTATGCAAGGCGGGCATGCTAACCATTGCACCACGGTGACTTCTTCTGAGGGTATGAAGCTTCTTTATCGCTGTACCATGGATTTTGTACATCCGGTTATTTCTTTAAATCAAAAATGTTGTCCCCACATTAAGGAAAATTTCCATTATTCTAAAGAAGGAACGCAAAATGCAATAATAAATATCTTTAAATTTTTTCGAAAAATATTTTTTTACACCAATATTATAATTTTTTTTTTGTCTTAAACTAAAGTACCGTTAAATTGGCTTTAAAATTTTTCGTAGACTTTTTTAAGGGTATGAATGGCCTACCGAAATAATCTGCAGTCCCCATTTAACATTACAAGGCCTTGCTTTTGATTATTACCTGTATGTTATATCGTCACCACTTTCATGTTGCCTTTACAATCCACAGAGATTGCAGAAACGCCTTTGTATGCACGTGCACATATGAACATGCTCAACGGCTACGTCGTCATACATCGGGCAAGTCATTCAGTCGATATGTTCTACAATTTCTTGGTACTGAAGAATATCCAATGAATGCATTTCTGTTGTCAAAAGGGTCCTTAACCTTAAACCACACAGCACTCTTTGTAATGCATTTAACAAAAGACAAGAACCACATAGAACTCAAGCGATAAGAGAAAACCAAAGAACAATAAAAAAACAACACATACAACAATAACAGAGGACAAAGAGTCCAGAATTAAGTACGACCCTGTCACAAAGCTCGGGGAGTTAAAGGGGTATTGGCAATATAGGAACGTCAACATTAAAGAACACTTTTTGAGAGGCAAGCTTACCCGCTTACTGAGAATGTGCACATGCGCAGCGACGACAAGAGCTATAGAATTCTCGATAGAATACGAAATGTATATAAAATTTAAAAGGAAGTGATTATCTATAAAATAGAAGAAGAAAACTACTACACAGACCAAAGAAGAAACGTTGTAAATATGATTCTTTCTATTACACCATGTAAACAATTTATGTTTGGGTGTCCATTTTCAACACAGTTTTTTTTAGGTGCAAACATAATAATGTTCATAAACTAGTATAAAACTATTGGGGCAGCAGAATGAGTTATTTGTGTTGCGGGTACAAGGTATTAAATTTAACCAATTTAAACCAGGGATCCTCTGGCTGTATTATTCAAGATATTGCTTGATCTCATTAAAAAAGGATTTCTTTAGATACCCAGCAAAAAAATTGGAAGTTGTTCCACAAACATTTCTTTTAAAGCGCTTTCCCGAACCCCCCATCAATTGTTACCTCTTACGAAGTAGTCCTTGTGGAGAAGTCCACAAACATTTCTTTTAAAGCGCATCTCGGAATCCCCTACCGATTTTTTCCACTTCCGATGCAATCCTTTTGGACAAGTATTAGAAAGTACGGAATTAGGCCGTTTTAAGTGAAAATTTAAGTTTTGGATGGGTATACACGGACGAAAAAGACTGTCATATGTTTGGGTGTAAAAATTATATGTTTGGAACTCAAATTTTTTAACACAATATTTTTAAGTGCTATAAGTGTTATAATGTTCATAAACTAGCATAACATATTTGGGACATATATGTTAATATGTTAGAACATATTGTGTTTGGAACATAAAATGTTTGTAAATATAATATGCTTAGATGCAAACATATATTAATTTAGAAATAGCCTATAAACATATATGTGTTTAGAAAGGAAGACCTAGCGAGTATGCTGCAAAATAATGGAAGTAACCAATTGACGCCTTGACAAGTATATATAGCAGTAAGTTCGGTCGGGCCGAATCTTAAACACCCACCACCATGAATCAAATATTAGGGTTTCCTTTGAAATTTCAGGGGGGTTTGAGGACAGATCAAGCAGAGTAGTTCAACCAGTACACTTCCCGAAAATAAATTTTATTTTTATTTTTTTTTTTTACATATGATTTCACCTATGAAGACTGTATCAGATTCTGGATTTATAAGAACCATTTTTGTTTGAGTTTTAGGGGAATCATTAACATCTCTTGTAAGTGTGCAAGAAAATCATAAAATAATGTAAAATCATAAATCTGTAGATTTTCACCCGAGAAGTAAAATCTTGAAATTTTGCATTGAGTTTCAAACAATTGATCAGTGCGTCTTCTATACCCTCAAGAAGTGAAATCGGTCTATATGGAGACATTACCAAATGGACCGATAAAAACTCAATCCGATACACGTTTTTGTGAGCCTTAAATACCAGAATATTTACAATTTCAGGCAAATCGGATAAAA
The DNA here is from genome assembly GCF_050003625.1 of Haematobia irritans. Taxonomy (NCBI): domain Eukaryota; kingdom Metazoa; phylum Arthropoda; class Insecta; order Diptera; family Muscidae; genus Haematobia; species Haematobia irritans. The sequence continues at coordinate 158,276,402 of NC_134400.1, forward strand.
ACTACGGTTTCTACAAACCTAAGGAGTTAAATTGGGAGATCGTTTTTATGGGGGCTATACTAAAATATGGACCGATACTCACCGTTTTCGGCCCACCTCTTTATGGCCCGAAAATACCTGTCGATTTTCAATTTCAGGCAAATTGGATAAAAACTTCGGATTCTATAAGCCCAATACCCCAAATCGGGAGGTCGGTTTATACGGGGATCATACCAAAACATGGACCGATGTTCACCATTTTTGGCACACCTCTTTATGGACCAAAAATACCTCTAGATTTCCAATTTCAGGCACATTGGATAAAAACTATGGTTTCTATAAGCCCAAGAAGTAAAATCGGGAGATCGGTCTATATGGGAGCTATACCAAAACATGGGCCGATACTCAACATTTTCGACACACCTCTTTATGGTCCTAAAATACCTCTAGAATTCCAATTTCAGGCAAATTGGATAAAAACTACGGTTTCTATAAGCCCGAGACCCCAAATCGGGAGGTCGGTTTATACGGGGATCATACCAAAACATGGACCGATGCTCACCATTTTTGGCATACCTCTTTATGGTCCAAAATACCTCTAGATTTCCAATGTCAGGCAAACTGGATAAAAACTACGGTTTCTATAAGATCAAGAAGTAAAATCGGGAGATGGGGGCTATACCAAAACATGGACCGATACTCAACATTTTCGGCACACCTCTTTATGGTCCTAAAATGCCTCTAGATTTCCAATTTCAGGTACATTGGATAAAAACTACCGTTTCTATAAGCCCAAGAAGTAAAATCGGGAGATCGGTCTATATGGGAGCTATACCAAAGCATGGACCGATACTCAACATTTTTGGCACATCTCTTTATGGTCCAAAAATACCCCTAGATTTCCAATTTCAGGCACATTGGATAAAAACTAAGGTTTCTATAAGCCCGAGACCCCAAATCGGGAGGTCGGTTTATACGGGGATCATACCAAAACATGGACCGATGCTCACCATTTTTGGCATACCTCTTTATGGTCCAAAATACCTCTACATTTCGAATGTCAGGCAAACTGGATAAAAACTACGGTTTCTATAAGATCAAGAAGTAAAATCGGGAGATGGGGGCTATACCAAAACATGGACCGATACTCAACATTTTCGGCACACCTCTTTATGGTCCTAAAATACCTCTAGATTTGCAATTTCAGGCACATTGGATAAAAACTACCGTTTCTATAAGCCCAAGAAGTAAAATCGGGAGATCGGTCTATATGGGAGCTATACCAAAACATGGACCGTCTACATGTGGGCTATTTTGGTACATGGTGTTAGTATATGGTCTCTAATGACCATGCAAAAATTGGTCCATATCTTTCCATAGTTATATATAGCCCCCATATAAACCGATCACCAGATTAGACCTCCGGAGCCTCTTGGAAGACCAAAAAAAAAAAAAAAAAAAAAAATATATATATATATATATATATATATATATATATATATATATATATATATATATATATATATATATATATATATATATATATATATATATATATATATATATATATATATATATATATATATATATATATATATATATATATATATAGGCCCCATATAAACCGATACCCAGATTTGACCTCCGGAGCCCCTTGGAAGAGCAAAATTCATCCGATTCGGTTGAAATTTGGTACGTGATGTTAGTATATGGTATCCAACAAACATGCAGGAATTGCTCCATATCAGTCTATAATCATATATAGCCCCCATATAAACCGATCCCGAGATTTGGTTTTGGAGCCTCTTGGAGGAGCAAATTTCATCCGAGTCAGTTGAAATTTGGTACATTGTGGCAGTATATGGCCGTTAACAACCATACCTAACTAGGTCCATATCGGCATATAGTTATATATAGCACTCAGATAAATCAATCCCCAATCACACAAAACGTGGTCCATATCGAGTTCACAATTGTATATAGCCCCCATATAAGCGACCCCCATATTTCAATTCTGGCTCTCTACGTACCGTGCAAAAAGTCCATATCGATTCGTAATTATTTGTAGACTTAACTATACATAACTTTTTTGTCTAATATATGCCACATATGGACTAACTCACAATTTAGAAAACGATGTTAAGAAGTTTTAAGATACCAAAACCCAAGTAATTCTATTGTGGATGACAGTCTTTCGTAGAAGTTTCTGCACAATCCATGGTGGAGGGTACATAAGATTCGGCCTGGCCGAACTTGCGGCCGTATATACTTGTTTCATATTGAAATTGCCATCGTCGTGCATAGTTAGTTATTTATATTTTAGTTTAGTAGCGTGCTTGATGTATTTTCTCCGAAACAAGAACTGCACCCATTCACCTGAGCTCGGCCGGTGGATAAATGCAGCAATAGGCTTTGAGAATATATAAAAGTTCCGTTAGATATATTAAATGGCGCCCAACGTGGAACTCCTTTACATTTCGCTGTATATTGTAAGAATACATCTAACTTGTTTACTTTATTTTTAATATCGAAATTGTCCTCGTCGTGCAGGGCTAGTTTAATAGCGTGTTTGATGTATTTCCTCCGAAACAAGACCTGAACACGGCCGGTAGATAATGGTAACAGGGTTAGCTATCTACATTTGAGTTTAGTACCTTGCTCGATGTATTTTCTCCGAAACAAGACCAGAAACGGCTGATAGATAGAGGTAGCACTAGATTTTGAGAAGTTTCAACAGTTCCTGCCGTTACACTGCAACATATGTTTGTGACATGTGTTAGAGAAGTAATTTTTTCAGGTTATTGCTAATTAATGCTAGTAATAAAATTTATTCCTCGAAACCAAGAATTTGCACTTCTGCCAAACCAAAAACAACTGCAATCGTCAACGACATCGGTAAAGACGTAAGCAAAGCATTTCCATGTGCACTTCAAAGATATAGAAATCGTGTTTCTTTGGTTTTTTATACCCACCACCATAGAATGGTGACGGGGTATAATAAGTTTGTCATTCCGTTTGTAACGCATCGAAATATCGATTTCCGACTATATAAAGTATATATATTCTTGATCAGGGAGAAATTCTAAGACGATATAAGCATGTCCGTCTGTCCGTCTGTCTGTCTGTCTGGCTGTCTGTTGTAATCACGCTACAGCATTCAATAATGGAGCTATCGTCCTGAAATTTGGCACAGAATCGTCTTTTGTCTGCGCGCAGGTCAAGTTCGAAGATGGGCTATATCGGGCCATGTTTTGGTATAGCCCCCATATAAACCGACCTCCCGATTTGGGGTCTTTCGCTTATAGAAACCGTAGTTTTCATCCAATTTGCGCGAAATTGAAAATCTAGAGATATTTTGGGACCTTGAAGAGGTGTGCCAAATATGGTGAGTGTTGGTCCATGTTTTGGTATAGCCCCCATATAAACCGACTTCCCGATTTGGGGTCTTTCGCTTATAGAAACCGTAGTTTTCATCCAATTTGCGCGAAATTGAAAATCTAGAGGAATTTTGGGACCTTGAAGAGGTGTGCCAAAAATGGTGAGTGTCGGTCCATGGTTTGGTATAGCCCCCATATAAACCGACCTCCCGATTTGGGGTCTTTCGCTTATAGAAACCGTAGTTTTCATCCAATTTGCGCGAAATTGAAAATCTAGAGGTATTTTATGACCATAAAGAGGTGTGCCAAAAATGGTGAGTGTCGGTCCATGTTTTGGTATAGCCCCCATATAGACCGATCTCCCGATTTTACTTCTTGGGCTTATAGAAACCGCAGTTTTTATTCAATTTACCTGAAATTGGAAATCTAGAGGTATTGTAGGACCACAAATACGTGTGCCAAAAATTGTGAGTATCCGTCCATATTTTGGTATAGCCCCCATATAGAGCGATCTCCCGATTTGTGGTCTTGGGCTTATAGAAACCGTAGTTTTTATCCAATTTGTCTGAAATTGGAAATCTAGAGGTATTTTAGGACCATAAAGAGGTGTGCCGAGAATGGTGAGTATCGGTCCATATTTTGGTGTAGCCCCCAAATAGTATCAATTACTATTTTTTAAATTAAATTGACTAAACCAGACTAAACAAAATAATAAAGGAGCTTTAGTTATTCAACTAAATCAAAAGTTCAACCACAGATTTATTTTATAAATACCAGATTAAAAACATTGCCATCGGCAACTGCTACCACAACCAAAGTAATTCGATTGTGCATGAAAATCTTTAGCGGAACTTTCTGCTGTGTATATACTTGTTTAATTTTTAGAAAAATGTAAAATCGTAAATAGGTTTTCAAATTCTGGGGGGGGGCTAAAATTTTTCTGGGGGGGGGGCTAAAATTTTTCTGGGGGTCTAAGCCCCCTCCCCAGAGGCCTTCCTATGCTTATGGTCCCCATATAAAACAACCTCCCGATTTGGGGTCTTGGGTTTATAGAAACCGTAGTTTTTATCCAATTTGTCTGAAATTGGAAATCTAGAGGTATTTGGGACCATAAAGAGGTGTGCCGAAAATGGTGAGTATCGGTCCATATTTTTGTATAGCCCCCATATAGACCGATTTCCCGATTTTACTTCTTGGGCTTCTAGAATCCGAAGTTTTTATCCTATTTGCCTGAAATTGGAAATCTATAGGTATTTTCGGGTCATAAAGAGGTGTGCCGAAAGCGGTGAGTATCGGTACATATTTTAGTATAGCCCCCATCAGAACGATCTCCCGATTAAACTCCTTGGGTTTCTAGAAACCGTAGTTTTTATCTGATTTGCCAGAAATTGTAAATACTGATCATGAAAATTGTTTGAAACTCAATGTAAAATTTCCAGATTTTACTTCTACAGATTTAAGATTTCAAATCAAGACGTTATTTTATATTTTTCTTGCACACTTACAAGAGATGTTAATGATTCCTCTAAAACTCAAGCAAAAATGGTTCTTATAAATCCAGAATCTGATATAGTCCTCATAGGTGAAATCTTTAAATTTATCTTCGGGAAGTGTCCTCAAGTCCTCTAGCCCTCCTGAAATTTCAAAGGAAACCCTAATATCTGGTTCATGGTGGTGGGTATTTAAGATTCGGCCCGGCCGAACTTACTGCTGTATATACTTGTTTTTTTTTTTTTTTTGCTACTCATTTCAAGCAATTACATTAAGAGCAATGAATGAATGATCGGCAACAAGATCTAAGACCAGAAATAGAAAACAACAACACTCTTGCATAATATATACAGGCCATAATAACAATTTTGCTCGCTCAAGGGTTGGTGGGATGGGGGATTAAAGAAGTCGGCATAAACAAATCATACAACTTGCATATACTGATCATATGGTCAAACAGGTTTGAGATGGTTTCGGAAACATCATAACGAACATAATACAACCAATGAGAAATAAAGAGAGAGAGAGAGCTTTACTCAATCAGCCTAATCTGCTATATTTATGGATGCAAATGTTGGTACAATTGTACTAATTTTGGTACATTCTTTACGGTGAATCATGATAGTTCTTGGATGAGGCGAATTTTCGAGTCAGGAGATTTTTCGTGAACCACGAGAATGTGGTCGTTGGTCACAATATTTTTGCGCGTTAGTGCCTTCTTCTGATCGTGGGTATGTGTGAATACAAATGTTCCACTTGTGAAAAAGGTTTTCCTGCGTATATTCGGATTCGTGAGTGTACATGAGCGTCAATACTACGAAAAAATTCCTTCGTGAACGTTAGGCACACCTCTAATATAGACTTTATTGTTTAGTATTAATATTATTGTTCAAAAGCAAAAATAACAAAAATTTTAGAATCAGTTTAGATTTGTTCGTCTTGGATATCTTTGACAAAAATTATAATCTCCAAACGACCGAGAAAAAACTATAACACGTTGCAAGTGACTCTGCGTTATTTTTGGTGTCAATCTTACTCTCCAAAATGCCAAAGGCGCAAAAGTCCAACGGATTGAAATCCGAAAATTTCAGTGGCCATTTGCGCTAGAAATGAAACGAGGAACAACTTTTTAAGCTATTCTTGGTTCGCGTGTACTGAGTGCGATTGTGCTGAGTCCTGTCGGAATGCCCTTAGTCTACGGCCGAAATGATTGTCGGTAGTGTCTTTAGGACATTTTATAGATAATATTCGGAATTTAGTTTGACCCGATCGATCAATACGGGTCGATGAATATAGCGTCCATTACCATCGATGGCGCTTGAGTTCTGGTAGTCAATAAAAAGTGTACATTTTCTCTTTGGCTAGTAATCATTTCCACCATATGATGGGGAGTATATTAAATTTGTCATTGCGTTTGTAAAACATTGAAATATTGATCTCAGACTCCATAAAGTACATACATACACGCAAAAAAATAATTCTTTCCTCCCAAACGAAATTTTAGACAAACAAAGTTCGTTTCTCATTTGCTTTTCGCTGTAAGGAAGTGCATTTGGAAGAAAAGTATATACTTTTTGTGATAAACGTTTATTCTTTTCCAGGATGTAAAAACAATTTCATAAAGACAAACTCATAAAAAAAAAACATTGTTTTCTTACTAATTGCATTTTGCCTCACATCTTTCTCACATCCACGAGGTTTTTTAGTTCTTAACACCTTTTCCTGTAATACGAACAATGTAGAAGAAATTATACGATTTTATAAATTTTTAAAATTTTTTTACCTTTCGCCTGGACGGAGAATCGAACCGCGGACCATGCACTTTGTAAGCCAACACACTAACCACTGAGCTATGTACCTGTTATGGTCATCAATAGATAAATATCCATATAAGTTATATTTATATAGCATAGCTTGCGGCGCCCACGAACCGAATAAACAAAGTTTGTTTAACAGAAACAAACATTTAGTTTGGCACCGTGGAGCAGTGGTTGCTACGTCCGACTTGCATGCCAAGGGTCGTCGACCAAAGTTTTTTTTATTTTTTGTTTTTTTTTTTTTTACATATATTCCAGATATATTCGGAAGATTCCGAAAAAATGTTCAACATTACATTGTAGTATATTAAATTTTGAACTGTAAAATGTGTCTTGTTAAAGACCTAAATTTAGAAAAGAACAGTGTTTGATATAAACGAAATGGACAGTGTTGTTGGTTCAAAAATAACTTTTTTTATTGAAAAAATAAAAATTTTGTAACAAACGAACTTTTTTGGTGATAAAAGTTTAAAATTTTCGAAGCAATTCAAAAAACTCTAACAAAAGAAAAACGTTTTAGGTACACGTTTTCCAAACGTTTTTTTTCTTTGCGTGTATATGCTGGGACGTGGTGAAATTATGAGTCGATCTACCTACGTCCGTCCATCCGTCGGTCTGTTGAAATCAAGCTATCCTCCGAACGAAACAAGCTATCAACATGAAACTTGGCACAACTAGTTGTTATTGATGTAGGTCGGATGATATTGATACCATTTCGGAGGTATAACCCCCATATAAACTGAACCCCTGATTTAGTTTGCGGATACTCTTAGAGGAGAAAATTTAATCCGATTCGGTTGATATTCGGTACGTGGTTTTAGTATATCACCACTACCACCATGCAAAAATTCGCCCATATCAGTCAATAATTATATAGCCCCCATAGGTTAGGTTAGGTGGCAGCCCGATGTATCAGGCTCACTTAGACTATTCAGTCCATTGTGATACCACATTGGTGAACTTCTCTCTTATCACTGAGTGCTGCCCGATTCTATGTTAAGCTCAATGACAAGGGACCTCCTTTTTATAGCCGAGTCCGAACGGCGCTCCACATTGCAGTGAAACCACTTAGAGAAGCTTTGTAACCCTCAGAAATGTCACCAGCATTACGGAGGTAGGATAATCCACCGCTGAAAAACTTTTGGTGTTCGGTCGAAGCAGGAATCGAACCCACGACCTTGTGTATACAAGGCGGGCATGCTAACAATTGCACCACGGTGGCTCCCTAACCATTGCACCACTATAGCCCCCATATAAACCGATCCCCAGATTTGGCTTGCAGATCCTCTTGGAGGAGCCAATTTCACACGATCCCATTAAAATTCGGTGTTACTATATACCCAGTACTAACCACGCAAAAACCGATCCCCAGAATCTATTTCCGAAGCTCGCTGGAGGTGCAAATTCTATCCGATGGTTTAAATTTGGTACGTGGCGTTAGTCCTCCAACAATCATTGCAAAAATTATATATAGCTCCCATATAAACCGATCTCCAGATTTTACTTGTGCATCCTAGAGAAGCAAGTTTCATCCGATCTGGTTGAAATTTGGTTGTCTAATTATCACGTGAAAATTGGTTCATATCATATCATGATTGTATTCCATCACAAATAAACATCAAATTGGTTTTGTAAGCTAGTAAACAATAAAATGAACTGTCACTGGAATAAATCTTTAGCTGTCAGACGGTTTAGAAATGATAGCCATCTGAATTGGGTTACAATACATATCGGCCAACCTTATTATTATTTCAACTTCAAGTCTTATTGCTACTTCATCTTTTATTTCTGAAAATTGGTACTATTTCCAAATCCAAAACAGTACAAATGAAAACTATTAATATTTCATCCCTCTCTCAAACGCCATTATGGGTATGACGTAGCTAACTTGGCTTGTTCGATCGTATATGTTTGATAGGTGCAGTAAAATGTATGAACATGTCGTATCTTATATTATTCTTCACAAACGAACATGAGAACATGTATTATGACGTTCCCCACCTCAATAATTTCTGTTTCAACATTATCGAAGCCGCAAGTGATTTTTTTCTCTTCTATTATTATCGTTTTTTCTTGGTGTTTTGGATCTTTTCACTGGCAACCCAAGCCACAATTGCAAGTTACACACCGAAACCAACCAGCAAAACCAAAAACTGGAAAAACTGCATTGTATTGCAATGTAGCAAAAAATGAAATGAAAAATTATTTCATATAGTCTGCAAACAAAGCATATCAGCAAGATCCAACAACACTCCCCTCTGTTGAGCACAAATTGTGGGACTACTAGCAAAGGAAGACCACAAAAGAGAATTCCCCAATAAAATGTTAAGGTTAAGAACAAAAGAAGACCAACTAAAATGATGAGCACGAAAAGTGTTCGATGTCAGGTGATCGAAAACTCGAAGGGACAATGACCATACGCTTTGCAACACGAAACTGGTTTCGTGGCCCTTACTAAACAAAAAAAAAGTAAAATTTAAATGAGGAGAATCTAAACTTGTATAGTAGGGACGATTAGATTCTCTATACGGTATTTACATAGACAATTGAGGTGGAGATCTTTCATATTTAGCCAAACACACACAGAAATCATTCAATAGGTCTTATACAACAAAAACTTTGGATAGACATATACACTAGAAAAAATCTACTTGGTTGATACATCGAATATACACACATACGAGGGTACTTTTTTCTATAGAAATACAATTTTGACAAAATTTTCTATAGAACTAAAATTTTGAAAAAAAATCTAAAGAAATAAAATTTGTACAAAACTTTCTAAAGAAATACAATTTTGACAAAACTTTCTATAGAAATAAAATTTTGACAAAATTTCCTATAGAAATAAAATTTTGACAAAATTTTCTATAGAAATAAAATTTTGACAAAATTTTCTATAGACATAAAATTTTGACAAAATTTTCTATAGAAATAAAATTTTGACAAAATTCTCTATAGAAATAAAATTTTGACAAAATTCTCTATAGAAATAACATTTTGAAAAAAAATTATAACGAAATAAAATTTTGACAAAATTTTCTAAAGAAACAAAATTTTGATAAAATTTCCTATAGCAATAAAATTTTGACAAAATTCTCTATAGAAATAAAATTTTGACAAAATTTTCTATAGAAATAAAATTTTTGCAAAATTTTCTATAGTAATAAAATTTTCTGTAGAAATAAAATTTTGATAAAATTTTGTATAGAAATAAAATTTACACAAAATTTTCTATAGAAATAAAATTTTGACAACATTTTCAATACAAATAAATTTTTGACAAAATTCCCTATAGAAATAAAATTTTGACAAAATTTCCTATAGATATAAAATTTTGACCAAACTCTATAGAAATAAAATTTTGACAAAATTTTCTATACAAATAAAATTTTGACAAAATTTCCTATAGAAATAGAATTTTGAATAAAATTCCCTATACTTGCAGCAAAACTATCAACCAATTATCAGAATAAATTCAGGCAGTTCATTAAACCCAACAATGAACCACACTTGAACCTTCCGAAAAACGGTTTTACATGATAGCCGGCTTATGCCGAAATCGATGATAAATAAATTTGACAAACATTCTTTTCCTCTGTTGGTTAAGCTACACTTGTAGTTTAGTCAATGCATGGTTTTAAGCTGAAATCAAAAAACAACAACAATGAAATAAAATTTTGATGAAATTTTTATAGAAATAAAAATTTAGACAAAATTTTCTATAGAAATACAATTTTGACAAAATTTTCTATACAAATAAAATTTTGACAAAATTTCTTAAAAAAATAAAATTTTGACAAAATTCTCTATAGAAATAAAATTTTGACAAAATGTTCTATAGAAATAACATTTTGAAAAAAAAAATAAAATTAAGACAAAACTTTCTATAGAAATACCATTTTGACAAAACTTTCTATAGAAATAAAATTTTGACAAAATTTTCAATAGAAATAAAATTTTGACAAAATTTTCTATAGAAATAAAATTTTGAAAAAAAAATTCTAAAGAAATAAAATTTTGACAAAATTCTATATAGAAATAACATTTTGAAAAAAAAAATATAAAGCAATAAAATTTTGACAAAATTTTCTATAGAAACAAAATTTTGACAAAATCTTCTATAGAAATAAAATTTTGACAAAATTTTCTATAGAAATACAATTTTGACAAAACTTTCTATAGAAATAGAAGTTTGACAAAACTTTCTATAGAAATAAAATTTTGGCAAAATTTTCTATACAAATAAAATTTTGGCAAATTTTTAGAAATAAAATTTTAAGAAAATTTTCTATAGAAATAAAATTTTGAGAAAATTTTCTATAGAAATAAAATTTTGAGAAAATTGTGTATAGAAATAAAATTTTGAAAAAATTGTGTATAGAAATAAAATTTTGAGAAAACTTTCTATAGAAATAAAATTTTGAGAAAATTTTCTATAGAAATAAAAGTTTGGCAAAATTTTCTATAGAAATAAAAGTTTGAAAAAAATCTAAAGAAATAAAATTTTGAGAAAAAGTTCTACAGAAATAAAATTTTGTCAAAATTTTCTATAGAAATAAAATTTTGACAAAATTTCCTATAGAAATAAAATTTTGACAAAATTCTCAATAGAAATAAAATTTTTACAAAATTTTCTATAGAAATAAAATTTATACAAAATTTTCTATAGAAATAAAATTTAAGCAAATATTCTATAGTAATAAAATTGTGACAAAATTTTCTATAGAAATAAAATTTTGATGAAATTTTTTATAGAAATAAAATTTAGACAAAATTTCCTATTGAAATAAAATTTTGACAAAATTCTCTATAGAAATAAAATTTTGACAAAATTCTCTACAGAAATAAAATTTTGGCAAAATTTTATATAGAAATAAAATTTTGGCAAAATTTTATATAGAAATAAATTTTTGATGAAATTTTTATAGTAATAAAATTTTGACAAAATTTTCTATAGAAGTAAAATTTTGATGAAATTTTTTATAGAAATAAAATTTTAACAAAATTTTCTATAGAAATAAGATTTTTTTATTTGGTAATTTATTGCTAAAATTTTCTCACAATTTTTTTCAGTTCACGCAATTATTATGTTTTAAGAAAGTTTCCTTGACTTTATTAATTTTCTTGGCGTACGTTAGTTAAATGAACTAAAAAGAAGAAGAAATTGTCCACAAATGAAACATAGAGATTAATTAAGTTCGTGTCTCCCACTAAGTAATTCAGAAATTTGTAAATTTGTAAATTTGCCAATAATGCGCCCATCTTGATCTTCGTTTGGTGCTAAAGGCATTTTTCCAACTCCAATTTTTTCCTTCAAACTACGAAAATTTCATTAGCAAGTGAAAAAAAAATAATTATGTATAATAAATTTTCTTGAATTTATCGCAAAATATTTATTTATTCTTATGAAATCGGAGTGACATCTGCGTTTTTAACACAGTTTAGTTAAAATTTTCTAAAATTAACAAAAATTGTCCTTCCTGGTAAGATCATTGCTTTTTGAGTGTGCTGGAAATGTTGTGGTAAACAAATAAATTTATTTTACAACCACACCACTGTGCAACATCATTCTTCACCATTGGGTTTTCTTTTTGGGAAATCTTTCCTATTTTGTGCAATGGCCAGAAACTAAAACAAAATACGTTTGTTCTATTCAAGTCTTTCGTCTTACATTTCTGGATATGATTGTGGGGAATACGTCGTACGGGTTATATGAAACTTTTATTGAGGTTTTATTCTCAACAAAAATGCCTGGTGGCTGGTGGCTACTCATATGGGGGCTAGTGGCTACATGCATACACACTACAGATCTCCATGTTCAAGTAGACACACGACGATGATTACGGCAACTATTTATAGAAGATGTCAGTTGCTCGAAAGAAAATAATATTGAGGGGGTGAGGTGCGCGCAGATGCCATACGAGGATGGAAAACTTGGTCGATGTAAAACCGATGGGAGGAAAAACAAAATCAGAACACGATGTAAGGTGTTACAAGTTGAAAAGAAGCATATTTTTTATCCTACATATGTGGGATATTTAAAAATAAACTAGAAACTCGCAAGTTTCAGTGAATTTATTTCTTCATACGCCTGTCTAATTACACCAAACCAAAATATTTTATCTATATTCGGCGTAAATGAAAAAATGTCGATAAACTTGTCCTATCGCAAGAATTTAAATAAATTAAAAAAATCCATGTTAAGAATTTAAGTATTCGAAAGTTTTCCGATAAGTACTTAGCCGATAAAGAAGTAAAAACATTTTCGAAAAGAAACCAATGATGAAAGAGCAAAGTGAATCACATCGTATGAAGAATACAGCGAATGTGGCGTTTCGCCTTCAAAACAGTGGTCGAAACCCTACTATATTATGGAGAGCTGCCTCCCACTTTATCTTATGAGATACATTAATTAGCTTGTAATGCAATGGTCATCTTGTCCGACTTACATACCAAGGGTCCACCAAAAAGTTTTTCAGCGGTGAATTATCCTCTCTCTGTACTGGTCTTGATTCAATGGAAAATTTTGCCAAAACTTTATTTCTATAAAAAATTTTGTGAAAATTTTATTTCTATAGAAAATTTTCTTAAAATTTTATTTCTATAGAAAATTTTATTTCTATAGAAAATATTCTCAAAATTGTATTTCTATAGAAAATATTCTCAAAATTTTATTTCTATAGAAAATTTTGACAAAATGTTGTTTCTATAGAAAATTTTGTTTCTATAGAGAATTTTGTCAAATTTTATTTTTATAGAAAATTTTGTCAAAATTTTTTTTCAATAGAAAATTTTGTCAAAACTTTATTTCTATAGAAAATGTTCTCAAAATTTTATTTCTATGGAAAATTTTGTCAAAATGTTATTTCTATAGAAAATTTTGTCAAAACTTTATTTCTATAGAAAATTTTCTCAACATTTTATTTCTATAGAAAATTTTGTCAAAATTTTATTTCTATCGAAAATTTTCTCAAAATTGTATTTCTATAGAAAATATTCTCAAAATGTTATTTCTATAGAAAATTTTGTCAAAACTTTATTTCTATAGAAAATTTTCTCAAAATTTTATTTCTATAGAAAATTTTGTCAAAATTTTGTTTCTATAGAAAATTTTCTCAAAATTGTATTTCTATAGAAAATATTCTCAAAATTTTATTTCTATAGAAAATTTTGTCAAAATTTTATTTCTATATAAAAGTTTGTCAAAATTTTGTTTCTATAGAAAATTTTGTTTCTATAGAGAATTTTGTCAAATTTTATTTCTATAGAAAATTTTGTCAACATTTTATTTCTATAGAAAATTTTCTCAAAATTGTATTTCTATAGAAAATTTTCTCAAAATTTTATTTCCATACAAAATTTTGTCAAAATTGTATTTCTATAGAAAATTTTGTCAAAATTGTATTTCTATAGAAAATTTTGTCAAAATGTTGTTTCTATAGAGAATTTTGTCAAATTTTATTTTTATAGAAAATTTTGTCAATTTTTTTTTTCAATAGAAAATTTTGTCAAAACTTTATTTCTATAGAAAATGTTCTCAAAATTTTATTTCTATAGAAAATATTCTCAAAATTTTATTTCTATAGAAAATTTTGTCAAAATTTTGTTTCTATAGAGAATTTTGTCAAATTTTATGTTTATAGAAAATTTTGTCAAATTTTTTTTTCAATAGAAAATTTTGTCAAAACTTTATTTCTATAGAAAATGTTCTCAAAATTTTATTTCTATAGAAAATGTTCTCAAAATTTTATTTCTATAGAAAATGTTCTCAAAATTTTATTTCTATAGAAAATTTTGTCAAAATGTTATTTCTATAGAAAATTTTGTCAAAACTTTATTTCTATAGAAAATTTTCTCAAAATTTTATTTCAATAGAAAATTTTTTCAAAATTTTATTTCTATAGAAAATTTTCTCAAAATTGTATTTCTATAGAAAATATTCTCAAAATTTTATTTCTATAGAAAATTTTGTCAAAATTTTATTTCTATAGAAAAGTTTGTCAAAATTTTGTTTCTATGGAGAATTTTGTCAAATTTTATTTCTATAGAAAATTTTCTCAAAATTTTATTTCTATAGAAAATTTTCTCAAAATTTTTTTTCTATAGAAAATTTTCTCAAAATTTTATTTCTATAGAAAATTTTCTCAAAATTTTATTTCTATAGAAAATTTTCTCAAAATTTTATTTCTATAGAAAATTTTCTCAAAATTGTATTTCTATAGAAAATATTCTCAAAATTTTATTTCTATAGAAAATTTTCTCAAAATTTTATTTCTATAGAAAATTTTCTCAAAATTTTATTTCTATAGAAAATTTTCTCAAAATTGTATTTCTATAGAAAATTTTTTCAAAATTTTATTTCTATAGAAAATTTTGTCAAAATTTTATTTCTATAGAAAATTTTGTCAAAATTTTATTTCTATAGAAAATTTTGTCAAAATTTTATTTCTATAGAAAATTTTCTCAAAATTTTATTTCTATAGAAAATTTTGTCAAAATTTTATTTCTATAGACAATTTTCTCAAAATTTTATTTCTATAGAAAATCTTCTCAAAATTTTATTTCTGTAGCAAATTTTCTCAAAATTTTATTTCTATAGAAAATTTTTTAAAAATTTTATTTCTATAGAAAATTTTCTCAAAATTTTATTTCTATAGAAAATTTTCTCAAAATTGTATTTCTATAGAAAATATTCTCAAAATTGTATTTCTATAGAAAATTTTCTCAAAATTTTATTTCTATAGAAAATTTTCTCAAAATTTTATTTCTATAGAAAATTTTCTCAAAATTGTATTTCTGTAGAAAATTTTCTCAAAATTTTATTTCTATAGAAAATTTTCTCAAAATTGTATTTCTATAGAAAATTTTGTTTCTATAGAGAATTTTGTCAAATGTAATTTTTATAGAAAATTTTGTCAAAATTTTATTTTAATAGAAAATTTTGTCAAAACTTTATTTCTATAGAAAATTTTCTCAAAATTTTATTTCTATAGAAAATTTTCTCAAAATTTTATTTCTATAGAAAATCTTGTCAAAATTTTATTTCTATAAAAAATTTTCTCAAAATTTTATTTCTATAGAAAATCTTGTCAAAATTTTATTTCTATAAAAATTTTTCTCAAAATTTTATTTCTATAAAAAATTTTCTCAAAATTTTATTTCTATAAAATTTTTCTCAAAATTTTATTTCTATAAAAAAAATTTCTCAAAATTTTATTTCCGTAGAAAATTTTCTCAAAATTTTATTTCTATAAAAAAATTTTCTCAAAATTTTATTTCTGTAGAAAATTTTTGGAGAGGAATACATTGCAAAATCTACCAAAACATCAAGAAATCTACCATTTTTGGTAGAATTCTATTCAAGAGGAACAACTTTCACGTAGTGGACTAATGAGATGAACTAGGTGCTCGATATCCATATCTGTGGTCAGAGCGTGGCTATTACCTTAAGGTTTCAGAATCTGGTCGTCTTTGGTAAACACAAGGCTACCAAAAATGTTCGAAGCAGAAATAAGATTCAGGGAGAATTGGTTGATAGCAGTTATGACCTAGGAGTCATGGGAGGGAGTTACCTTATGAAAGCAGAGCAAACTACTGCGCTGCCGATTTAGGAGCATGACACAGCAATGTTATAGACGAAAAAATCCGGGAAACTCTTCGACCATCTGTATATGGTAAAGTGTCGTGGGATAAACCACCAAAACCTTGTCACCTCAAGGAAGGAAACTTCCGAAAAGATAAAAAAAATCCATAAATTATCGGAATGGCGGGACAAGTGATGAGGGAATAAAGATGGCGCTAACAATCGAGATTCAAATTAGTTGCCTCAGAACCTCGACTGTTGCTATCTTAATAGCGATTATTGAGTTCCTTTGGGGAATTTGAATAGCAATTAAAATTCCCCACTAACTACATTAAGTAAAATACAAAACATATAATCGTACACGGGACCTCCGATTCCCACACTGAGTTTCCTCGGATCCAAAAATCCACCAATGAGTTGTTCTAATGTACAGATTCTCCCTCTCAGTTTTTTTTTCGGAGCTGCAGTTGCGCACTGAATTGTTCAGATTTGTAGTATTCCTACTGAGTTCTTCATATGAACAGTCCATCCACTGAGTTCTTCGGATGTACAGACCCCTTACTGATTTCTTCGGATATAAAGTTTCATTATTGAGTTCTTCGGATCTACAGATCCATCATTGATGTCTTCGGATCTTCAGTTCCCCACAAAGCTCTTCGAAGCTACAGATCCCGCAATGTATAGGTCACCTGTGCTTCAGATCTACAGTTCCTACACTGAAATCTTCAAGGCAATGTACATGTCACCTGTTCTTCAGATCTGCAATTCCTCCGCAGAGTTCTTCTGCTGAACAATCCATACCGCTCAGTTTTTCCGATGCACAGACTCCTTACTGAGTTATTTGAATTTACAGTTCCCATCTCAGTTCTTTGCAGCTATAATTCCACACTCAGCTCTTCGGATCTGCAGTTTCCCCGCAGAGTCCTTCGGATGTACAGATCCCTTCACAAAGTTTTTCGGAGTTACAGTCCCCGCACTGAGAGGTTTTCCGATGTACAGACTCCTTACTGAGTTCATTGGTTTCCATCTCAGTCCTTTGCAGTTTCTCCTCTGAATTCTTCAGAATTGCAATACACCTAAAGTGTTGTTCGGATGAACAGACTTTTGTAATGGTTTCTTGTGATCCACAGTTCCAGCACTGAGTTCTTCGAATCCACAAGAGCCCCCACTGAAATCTTCAAGTCAACAGTAGTGTTTATGGGAAATCTTCCAAACTTCAGAACGCTCATCCTGTCACGATCACCTATATATCAGCAAATAAGCCAGTTCCCAATTAACTATTAACGAAGTCGTCACCAACTGCCGAACATTTAAGTTTAGTCATTTTAAAATTAATCATCGTTGGATCGGGAACCCACGTTGTATAATAACATTGTTACCATGTCCGCCTTGTAAAGAGTTACGAGTGCAATTCCAGTTTCTACCGAACATCAAACAGTTTTTCGGAAGAAAACAACGTGGATTT
The DNA here is from genome assembly GCF_050003625.1 of Haematobia irritans. NCBI lineage: Eukaryota > Metazoa > Arthropoda > Insecta > Diptera > Muscidae > Haematobia > Haematobia irritans. The sequence continues at coordinate 158,294,117 of NC_134400.1, forward strand.
TGTCGGAAACATAAATCACTTCTCTGCATATGAAACTACCTTACCAGCATGAAACCACCTAGAAACAATTTCTATACGTAAGTATGTAGGCCTCTTGAATATCTAAAGGGATATTGTTACTATGGATATTTCATTGTTGCTCATTTTTTGGCGCATAGTCTAAATCCTTCAAATGGCTATCACAATTGTCTTCGTCTTTTGTTTACCGGACCGTTTTCTCCAACATTTCCTAAGTCACATGTCTATAGTGTGTTAAATACGTGTCATGGATTTCATTTCTTCTTATATTTTTCCATCATTCATTGGCTTACTCTCAAGGGATTATTTTTGTTGTTAGATAAAACATGATTCGAATTCTATATTTGCTATTGCCCATCCTATTGTGGTTGAGTAATGCTGAGCAGATATGACGTAGAACAGCACTCAACACTTGTACATTATTGATTACAAGTCAATAGGAAATAGGAGAAGTTAGACAAGTGGTGTAATATTCCATGTCTTAACCTTCATTCATCTGGAAGCCGAAAATGCTTATGTTACTGCTAGCATGCCCAAAGGAGGATTTATTCTATAGATTCAAAATGTCTGAAGCTTTTGAAATTTCATATTCCATTCACAGGGGCTTTGATAAGGTTGGGTCTACAAGAATAGTTATGGTCACAAGGCGATGTGCAGAGAAGTTTCGGCTCCTGGAAAAAAAAAAACCAAAAAACAACACGTAAGTGCGCCGATCGCCGCTCCAGGGAGCTCCGGTCCCCCTCCCATGTTCATATTGACCAGAGGGTGTTCCGGGACATCATCAAAGTAGCAGCCGCTTGTTTCATATCCGCTGGTCGAATTTCCCAGACAGAAGCGGAGGTATTCGCAGACTAGAGTGATGATCGCCGTCTGCTGTTTCTAGAAGTAGGGAAATTAATCTGCAGATTGCGAGCACAAGCGGAACACATGATTAGAGAACCTGAAGGAATGTAACCTAGGCACGGTTACTGATCCGAAAAGATGCGGATGATTTTATCAACCGAGAGTTTGTCGAGCATTCCGAGAGTGGCAGAGAGCAAAGGAGACCCTTCGTAGCATTCGTGGTCTCCGAGCCATCGACACACGACAATTTACCCCAGCCGAAATTACCAATGTTATCAGCAGAGCAAAATCATCCAAGGCGCTGGGCCCAGACGAAATTTTTATGCTAATGCTGAAGCATCTCGGTATACTGAGAGTTGAGTACTTGACCAGACTCCCCAATTTGTCCTTGGAATCACTCACCAGACCCGATGTACTGAAAATGGGTAGGGTGATTTCACTACTGAAGGCGAAGCTAAGACACTTAAGGCACTACGCCGCTCCAAGATCCAACCAACAACATGGATTCCGCAAAATGCATAATACGACAACAGCACTGCATGCCATTAAAGCATACATAAATAGAGGATTCTACCAGTCCAAGCCGTATCATAGGACGCTCCTCGCTGCGCCTGACCTATCGAAGGCATTCGGTATGGATAAACCCATCGAGGACATCGAAAACACGTCCCTACCGGAAGGAACGAAACTTTGGGCTCTTAATTATCTGTGCGGGCGCAGGCGTATATGAAATGTAGGAACAACCTCCCCCTCCGGACGGCGTCGAGGTCATGACATTCATAGCATCCGGACCCATTGTTGATGACATTTGCAATAGCTTAAACGTATACTTTGCTGATCTTGTTCTTTCACTGCTAGATATTTAAGTATTTCTGTCACCTAATCTTGAGTCACAGTATTCACTACATGGACGGCAGAAGTACACTGAAAAAAAAGCATACTCGGTTCCAAAGGTTTTGTCTTTACTTTAAAAAATTTGGTATTGATTCCGAGCCAAAGAAGCGGAGAATACAAGTAAGGATACTTTTAAGACACAATTCTCTTTTAAATTTAGGTTTTGTGTACTTGCTTCTAGGAAGCAAATTTTAATTTTTCGCTTTCTCAGCTGTTTTTCTTCATATGCTATCAAAGTCCTTTAAAAACGAGTTAACGGCAACTTTATTTTCCAAATTAGGACTCGACTTCCAGTAGAAATTATGCTATGTTTGAAGTAAAAAACTTCTTTAAAATAAAGTTTTGAAAAACATGTCCTATATTTGAACGATTTTTTGCTTTGTAGTGAAGATGCAAAAAGACAACACATTAAAAGGCAATTTCATTAAATTTAAAGAATTTTTCTGAATTATTAAAGTCAAGTTGACCTTAGCCTATAAATTTTTTCTTTCATGTTAAGATACCCATTTTTAAGTCAAATCACTTAATTATAAGGACAATACGACATCATTGAAAAGTTTATCGACTTTTGGACAAGGAAAATAACTTTATTTTAGAGTACTGCGTCTTCTATGCTAAGCAAAATTTGTATTCGTATTTTAAAGACATGAAATCTTTGACCCCACGACAATATTTTTTTCAGTGTAAGCAGTCCCTCGAATGTTAGAACCAATGACGAATCAATTCTGACTATGGGGTCACAAAATATCTCACATTGGACAGCCTTTTCAAGTCGTCTGCCCACGCCACTTAATTTGTGTTGCCCGCGGTAGAAACAAGGTCCAATCTCCCAACTCAAGGGACCAAACGCCTTCTTTGAATGAGTTTTTCAACTTTTGATTAAGGAATAAAAACCTTTGTATTGAAGGAATGAGGCTTCTATTCTAAGCAGAACTCGCCTCCATATTTAGAGGAGAAGAAATCTTTGTACTCGCAAAATATGCTATATGAAATATGCTAAAGCCTCTTCAAAAGCATTCTTGGACCAGTAACATATCCTATTCTTTTGCTTTCATTGCCAAACTAAATATTGGACATTCGCTGACAGCCAAAGTTTTTTCATTAAAATTTTGCATTATTTATGGTAACCTCTAAATTTTATTCTACAAACAAAGTCTTCGCTCGTATTATTTCTTCTAACCATTGGTCAGTGTATTTGGCTTGGATCTTTTTGGCTTTTGGCATAATTCAAGGAAAACGAAAGAAGAGGGAAAAGTGAACAACATGAAAGCGAAAGAAGACAAAATCTGGTTACCAATGAAATCGAATCTGTAGCAACCGAAATCTTCATGCTTCATTTTAACTTGCCCAGCGTTTTTTTGCAGAAAATCTCTGTTTTGCCATTCCACAGCTATTCTTCTTGGTGAAGATGTCGTAATTTACCTTGAGACGCGTATTGCCCACAAATCAATGATGTTGCCTGGTTAGTTTGGCTTGTTTTCATGTGCCTGCCATACCATACAACCGAGGTACGAACGGACGGAAACGTCTCGATTAAGGCTACTACATAGAAATACCAAGATAAATGACTTTAAAGAGCTCAACTCATTCGAAGAGATAAAACTATGACGATGAATCTAAGCCAAAAAGAAGTTTATTCTACCATCATAAAATTTATGTGTGGTAGTTAGGCTTGTAGCTCATCCCGGTGGAGGACGATTTTTTGGTATAGATGCAAGGCGAGAAACATAAATTTCTTGGAAAATCTAATGTCAGTTTTTCGGCGGAATAAAATTGAAAGGAGAGAAGGAAAGCGACCAGTGAAACCAACTACACCACTAAATGACATCAGACCGGTAAACTTCAATTTAATTAGACATAATTCCGTTTCATTATGATCAAATTGATGTTATTTTATTTTATTTCATGTAATTGAATTAAATTTAATCAATTTAATTCTGTAATTTTTAATTTTAGCTTTTGTTTGAACATAGAATGGAAACAAAGACCATAGGGTTTGTAAACAAAACACCCTATCCACTTGGATCATGTAGTTCTAATTATAATCGACACATGAATGTTGTTTTTGCTATCAAAGCACAAGCAACACATATGTACATCAAGCAATTCTATTTATAGAATAGATTTTAGCACACACGCACAAACAGGCTCATAGAAACTTCATTTAAAAAGCAAACCACATTATTTGTGAACATCAGATCATGGCTATCTCACACACGATGTACAATTTATAAGCAATACTAAAACGGAAAGAATGTAATTGCATATACAGTGTAGCTGATATATATTGCAACCAAATTAAGATTGCTATCATTTTTAAACCGCTCGTCTTGCAGGTGTAAGAAAAATGTGTCTGTGAGACTTTTTCCACAAAAAAATTGCTGTGAGACTTTTTCCAGAAAAAAGGGTCGGTGAGTCTTTTTTCTAAAAAAAAAATACCTTTGAGATTTTTTCTGTAAAACTTTTTTGCACACAAATATTGTCGGAGAGACTTTTTTTCAGAAAAAAGTTTCGGTGAGACTTTTTCCCAGAAAAAAGTGTCGTTAGACTTTTTTTTCAGAAAAAAAGTGTCGGTGAGACTTTTTTTTCCAGAAAAAAGTGTCGGTGAGACTTTTTTCCAGAAAAAAAGTGTCGGTGAGAATTTTTTCCAGAAAATAGTGTCGGTGAGACTTTTTTTCCAGAAAAAAGTGTCGGTGAGACTTCTTTCCACAAAAAAAGTGTCGGTGAGACTTTTTTCCACAATTTTCTGGGAAAAAGTCTCATAGACACTTCTTTCTGGAAAAAGTCTCACCGACACGTTTTTCTTGATAAAAAGTCTCACCGACACTTTTTTTTTGTGGAAAAAAGTCTAACCGACACTTTTTCTGGAAAAAATCTAACCGACACCTTTTTCTGGAAAAAAAGTCTCACCGACACTATTTGTGTGGAAAAAGACTCACCGACACTTTTTTCCAGAAAAAAGTCTCACCGACACTTTTTTCTGGAAAAAAGTCTCACCGACACTTTTTTCTGGAAAAAAGTCTCACCGACACTTTTTTCTGGAAAAAAGTCTCACCGACACTTTTTTCTGGAAAAAAGTCTCACCGACACGTTTTTCTGGATAAAAAGTCTCACCGACACTTTTTTTGTGGAAAAAAGTCTAACCGACACTTTTTCTGGAACAAATCTAACCGACACCTTTTTCTGGAAAAAAAGTCTCACCGACACTATTTGTGTGGAAAAAGACTCACCGACACTGTTTGTGTGGAAAAAGTCTCACCGACACTTTTTTCTGGAAAAAAGTCTCACCGACACTTTTTTCTGGAAAAAAGTCTCACCGACACTTTTTTCTGGAAAAAAGTCTCGCCGACACTTTTTTCTGGAAAAAAGTCTCACCGACACTTTTTTCTGGAAAAAAGTCTCGCCGACACTTTTTTCTGGAAAAAAGTCTCACCGAAACTTTTTTCTGGAAAAAGTCTCACCGATACTTTTTGTGGAAAAAGTCTCACCGACACTTTTTTCTGGAAAAAGGCTCACCGACACTTTTTTCTGGAAAAAAGTCTAACCGACACTTTTTTTCTGGAAAAAAGTCTCACCGACACTTTTTTCTTTAAAAAAAAAATCTCACCGACACTTTTTTCTGGAAAAAAAGTCTCACCGACACTTTTCTGAAAACAAGTCTCACCGACACTATTTGTGTGGAAAAAGTCTCACCGACACTTTTTTCTGGAAAAAAAAAATGTCGTTGATACTTTTTTACAAGAAAAATGTCGATGAGACCAGAAAAAAGTGCCGGTGAGACTTTTTCCAGAAAAAAGTTTCGGTGAGACTTTTTTCCGGAAAAAAGTGTCGGTGAGACTTTTTTCCAGAAAAAACTGTCGGTGAGACTTTTTCCACACAAATAGTGTCGGTGAGATTTTTTTCCAGAAAAAAAGTGTCGGGGAGACTTTTTCCAGAAAAAAGTTTCGGTGAGACTTTTTTTCCAGAAAAAAGTTTCGGTGAGACTTTTTTTCCAGAAAAAAGTGTCGGTGAAACTTTTTTTCCAGAAAAAAGTGTCGGTGAAACTTTTTTTCCAGAAAAAAGTGTCGGTGAAACTTTTTTTCCAGAAAAAAGTGTCGGTGAGACTTTTTTCCAGAAAAAAGTGTCGGTGAGACTTTTTCCACACAAATAGTGTCGGTCAAACTTTTTCCAGAAAAAAGTGTCGGTGAGACTTTTTCCACACAAATAGTGTCGGTCAGACTTTTTCCAGATAAAAGTGTCGGTGAGACTTTTTCTTGAATGTTAGAACCGATGGCGAATCAATTCTGACTATGGTCACAAAATATCTCAAGCTCACATTCGACAGTATTTTCAAGTCGTCTGCCTACGCCACTTAATTTGTGTTGTCCGCGATAGAAACAAGGTCCAATCTCCCAACTCAAGGGACAAAACGCCTTCTTTGACTGAGTTTTTCAACTTTTGATTAAGGAATAAAAACCTTTGTATTGAAGGAATGAGGCTTCTATTCTAAGCAGAACTCGCCTCCACATTTAAAGGAGAAGAAATCGTTGTACTCGCAAAATATGCTATATGAAGCATTCTTGGACCAGTAACATCCTATTCTTTTGCTTTCATTGCCAAACTAAATTTTGGACATTCGCTGACAGCCAAAGTGTTGGTGAGACTTTTTTTCAGAAAAAAGTGTCGGTGAGACTTTTTTCCAGAAAAAAGGGTCGGTGAGACTTTATTCCAGAAAAAAGTTTCTCGGAGATTTTTTCCAGAAAAAAGTGGCTCTGAGGCTTTTTTCCAGAAAAACTAAAACTTGCCCATTGCAAATTTATGAATTTTCTTTAAGAACACACCAACTAAACTAAAACTACATATCTCTTGATACGTGGCAGGCAGGCATTCATGCAATGGCATACCTTATGACTTTGTACAATTAATTGGTATCGCGTCTTTGTAAAGCAAATCGAGTCAGCCAAGCAAGATTCAAGTACAAGAACAATTTCCAAAGATATTTATTAAGGTAAAAAAACGTTTTAATAGACATTTCTTATAAACACCAAAACAAAAGAAAATACCAGGAGGAAAAGTATATTTGAGAATTTCAAATACACGGTAATACAAAGGCGGGTGGTCGTGAATGATTTCGTAGGAGCGAAAGACTATAACAGTGAACAAAAAATTTATTACGCATAAAATATACAAAAGTCCAAATAGTTTTCTTCGAGTAGTGTTAAACTAATGTGGCGATGGGTATATTTACGGGGAGAAAACTAAGGAGAACAAAAAAAAATATACTATGCAAAAATTATGAGGTAAATAAACAATTTCTTAGTTTAGAAAAATAGAAGAGGGGATGCATAAATCACCCTAAAGACAATACAAAAATAGAGTATCTGTGGTAAAAAGTTTCTACTTGAGAATATTGTAATTGAGATAAAAGTATTTCAAATCAATATGAAGATCTTGAAGAAAACTAAACAAAAATAGTTATGCTAGGTTTCGGTAAAATTACGTGTATTTGGTGGACCTATAAAATTAAAATTAGGATACCTTCTATTTTTCCGGTATATTAATAAAGCTATTCACGTACAAACAAATGCCAGTATAAAAATCAAAATTATGACGGATACTTCGAAGTAAAAACTATTTTCTTAATTTCAAAAAAACTTTAAACCAAAGATGCTAAATCCTCAAAATAAGTCCTAGCCTATATTTGAAGCGTTTTTATCTTAAATATAAAGATTCAATATTTCAGTTAATTTAAGGACGATTTCTATAAATCAAAAATGCGTTTCTTTACTTTAAGGAAAATTTGCCTTAGTTTAAATACATGCAACTTTAACGAAGGGACGCAAATTTTCAAAATGAGTGTCCTAAATTTAATGAAAACAAAAATTTAAAGCAAAGATTATAAATTTTCTTTTAATCAAAATTTCATTATTTTAAAGAAATTTATCCTTAATAGTGTGTAAATTGCGCATCCTTAAATTGAGGTTGCGTAATCATTAATATCACGTAAATATTTTTTTTCAGTGTACGTGAGTACCTTTATTAATAAACCGCGAGGAGAGAATGAAAATTTGATAAATGAGATCTGTACTCTAATTTTAATTTTATTGGTCCTAGATTTAAAGCTAGATAGGTCGCAAAAATCTTCTTTATTTTAAAGAAGCCGTATATTTGGCTCGGAATCAATATCAAAATCCTTGAAGGAAGGTCAAAATCTGTGGATCCAAGTAAACTTTTTTATACCCACCACCATAGAATGGTGACGGGGGTACAATAAGTTTGTCATTCCGTTTGTAACACATCGAAATATCGATTTCCGACTATATAAAGTATATATATTCTTGATCAGGGAGAAATTCTAAGACGATATAACGATGTCCGTCTGTCTGTCTGTCTGTCTGTCTGTCTGTTGTAATCACGCTACAGTCTTCAATAATGAAGCAATCGTGCTGAAATTTTGCACAAACTCGTCTTTTGTCTGCAGGCAGGTCAAGTTCGGAGATGGGCTATATCGGTCCAGGTTTTGATATAGTCCCCATATAAACCGACCTCCCGATTTGGGGTCTTGGGCTTATAGAAATCGTAGTTTTTATCCAATTTGCCTGAAATTTGAAATCTAGAGGTATTTTATGACCATAAAGAGGTGTGCCAAAAATGGTGAGTATCGGCCATGTTTTCGTATAGCCCCCATATAGACCGATCTCCCGATTTTACTTCTTGGGCTTTTAGAAACCGCAGTTTTTATCCAATTTACCTGAAATTGGGAATCTAGAGGTATTGTAGGACCACAAATATGTGTGCCAAAAATTGTGAGTATCGGTCCATAATTTGGTATAGCCCCCATATAGACCGATCTCCCGATTTTAATTCTTGGGCTTCTAGAAACCGCAGTTTTTAACCAATTTACCTGAAATTGGAAATCGAGAGGTACTTTAGAACCGTAAAGAGGTGTGCCAAAAATGGTGAGCATCGGTCCATGTTTTGGTATTGTCCCCATATAAACCGACCTCCCGATTTGGGGTCTTGGGCTTATAGAAACCGTAGTTTTTATCCAATTTGCCTGAAATTGAAAATCTAGAGGTACTTGAGGACCATCAGAAGGTTTGCCGAAAATGGTTCGTATCGTTCCATGTTTTGGTATAGCCCCTATATAGACCGATCTCCCGATTTTACATCTTGGGTTTATAGAATCCGTAGTTTATATATAATTTGCCTGAATTTGGAAATTTATAGGTATTTTAGTACCATAAAGAGGTGTGCCACAAATGGTGAGTATCGGTCCATGTTTGGGTATAGCCCCATATAGACCGACATCCCGATTTTACTTCCTGGGCTTCTAGAATCCGAAGTTGTTATCCAATTTGCCAGAAATTGGAAATCTAGAGGTATTTTCGGGCCATAAAGAGGTGTGCCGAAAACGGTGAGTATCGGTCCATATTTTAGTATAGCCCCCATAAGAACGATCTCCCGATTTAATTCCTTGGGTTTCTAGGAACCGTAGTTTTTATCCGATTTGCCTGAAATTGTAAATATTCTGGTATTTTAGGCTCACAAAAACGTGTATCGGATTAAGTTTTTATCGGTCCATTTGGTAATGCCTCCATATAGATCGACTTTACTTCTTGAGGGTATAGAAGGCGCACTGATCATGAAAATTGCTTGAAACACAATGTAAAATTTCCATATTTTACTTCTCGGGTGAAAATCTACTGACTTAAGATTTCAAATCAAGACGTTATTTTATAATTTTCTTGCACACTTACAAGAGATGTTAATGATTCCTCTAAAACTCAAACAAAAATGGTTCTTATAAATCCAGAATCTGATATAGTCCTCATAGGTGAAATCTTTCAATTTATCTTCGGGAAGTGTCCTCAAGTTCTCAAGCCCTCCTGAAATTTCAAAGAAAACCCTAATATTTGGTTCATGGTGGTGGGTATTTAAGATTCGGCCCGGCCGAACTTACTGCTGTAAATACTTGTTTTAGTGTCCTTTTGGGTCTAAAATACTTCCAGATTTAAAAAAATGTGGCCTCCATCCCCTCAAATTGGAATATCGATCTAGTATATGGAAGCTTTATTAAGACACGACCCAATATATACAAAATTTTTTATAGCTCTTTACGACTTTAAAATATCGGTCTATATGGGGACTATATCACAATATAGGGCACAGCTCCCTACGAGACTAAAATACCTCTAGATTTCAAATTTTAAACAAATGGAATGAAAATTGCGGTTCCCAAGCTCTCAAGAAATCACATCGGGAGATCGGTCTATATGAGGGCTTGATAAAAAAAAATATGGGCTCATATATACTAAATATAGCACAGCCTTTTAGGGACATAAATATCGCTAAATGTCATGGAAATGGGTTGGAAATTGTGGCTTCCATGCCCCCAACAAGTCAAATCGGTCTATATATGGCGGCATGAAAATCGGGTGAAAATTACGGCTTCCATGCCCCCAAGAAGTCAAATCGGTTTATATATGGTCTATATATCAATAAATATACACCCTCCAAAAAAACGCTTCTGTAAGATATACCCCCCAAACACATTTTGCTTCAAACATATATATTTTCAGGATTGGTGCAAACAAAATATTGTTTGTATTGTTCTAACATATTATGTTTCACCTTAGGGCATACACTGGTAGTACAAAATTTTAATGAAATTTTCTTTGTGTGGATATATTTTTAAGGCGCCAATTGGTTACTTCCAATATTTTACTTGCAGCATACTCTCTAGGTCTCTCTTTCTAAACACATATATGTTTATAGGCTATTTCCAAATTAATATATGTTTGCATCTGAGCATATTATATTTACAAACATTTTATGTCCGAAACATAATATGTTCTAACATATTAACATATATGTCCCAAACATGTTATGCTAGTTTATGAACATTATATGCTTGCACTTAAAAATATTGTGTTAAAAAATTTGAGTTCCAAACATATAATTTTTACACCCAAACATATGAAAAACAGTCTTTTTCGTCCGTGTACAAATTTTAACAAAGCTCTTTATGGATCTAAAGTACCTCTGGATTTCAAATTTCAAGTACATCGGATGAAAATTTCGGCTCCCATACGGTCAAGACATCACATTGGGAGATCTGCCTATGTGGGGGCTATATCGAAACATGGCCCGGTATAATCCATCTTCGAACTTGATTAGACTGCAGACAAAAGCCGAGTTTGTGCAAACTTTCAGCACGATAACTTCATTATTGAAGGTTATAGCGTGATTACAACAGACAGACAGACAGACGTCGTTAGATCGTCTTAGAATTTTTCTCTGATCAAAAATATATATTCTATATATAGTTGGAAATTGATATTTCGATGTGTTACAAATGGAATGACAAACTTATTATACCCCCATCACCATCCTATAATCGTTGGAATAAAATCAATTGTATATGTATCGAAAATGCTACAAAATGTTCCTAATTAAATTTAATTCAATTAAAAATTTTAAATTTATACAGAAAACTTTTAACTGAACTAAGTATCCTACTTTTATCTACTCTCTAACCAGTGAACGTTGCTTTATTACCTTCGAATAGATTGATGCGATTACATTATCTACTTAAATATTAACGTATCATCGAATCAATTGAAAATAAAAAACCATTAAGATTGTGGTGTTACATCCATCAAACCCCCTTTTAGGAATGAAAACAAAACCCATAACTAAATTCCACATAAAATTAATAGGCTTTCCAACCGACCAATGTAACATTTTCGGCTATTGTTTTTGTTATTGCATTTAATAATCCGTTTAACAGAAATGTCTCTTTCCAAAAACCACTGAGTATGTTGAAATTGACCAATACCAAACGATTAATCTTAATTTTGGACACATTTTTTTTTTTTGCCTGGGGGTAGGTTTTTGTGTTTCTAGACCTCTTTCCATTTCTTGGTGGAAAGTGGCCGATGATATTCATTGGAGCATGTGTTTTTTTTTTTTTCTGTGGAAAAGCTTGAAATTTGAGCAGTAAAAACAAACAAGGAATATTGAACATGCCTCGGAATGAGAAGATTCTCAATCAAAACAAAAAACCAGTCCTAAGCAGTCCTAAATCCATAACAGACGGCATGATAACCCATCCACTAGGTTGAGATTCTTAAAACCCCTTAAAAAAAAATCGCAAATGCCATAAATAGAAGGATTGTCGGATACATGTTGAGTTATGTATGATAGAGATGGTGATTTTCTTTAATCTCAATAAGATTTGTGGGTGAAACAGAAACAAAAGAAGAAGTTTATACGGCTGTACGTTTAGCCAGGCCGAATTTTATGTACCCTCCAGCATGTATTGCGTAGAAAGTTATACTGTCATCAGTCAACACTTGCCGATGGCAAGGTATCTTAAATATGTTTACCATTTTTTTCTAAATCGTACGTTAGTCACCCATTACACTTCAGAAATAAAATTTGGGGGTCGGGTTATATATACTGTTATATATACTGACATCACGTACCAAATTTTAACCTGGTCGCATGAATTATACACCTCCAGAAAGCTCCGGAAATCCAATTATAGACCGATATGCACGAATTTTTGCATGGTTGTTATAGGTCATAGACTAATACCACGTACCAAATTTCAGCCGATCCATTATTGCAAAAGGGGCTTAGATTAATAAAGGGTGGTTAAATTGTAAGGGTCGATGTTGAATGTAAACCACACCTAAACGCCAAAGTTTTTTCCGAATTTTATTTGACATTTCTCTATTTCAGACTTACTCAATTTGAACCATGGACGTCGTGAATGGGCAGAATGGTTCCAAGAAATGGCAACAGTGGATGATCAATTTTCGAAGAAAATCATCTTCAGTGATGAGGCACATTTTCACCTCAGTGGTTTCGTCAATAAACAGAATTGCCGCATTTGGGCGAATGAGAATCCAAGAGTGATTGTCGAAAAACCAATGCACCCACAAAGAGTGACTGTTTGGTGCGGTTTATGGGCTGGCGGCATCATCGGGCCGTATTTTTTTCCAAAATGAGGCCGGTCAGGCAGTTACTGTGAATGTTGTTCGCTATCGTGAGATGATAACGAACTTTTTATGGCCCGAATTGGAAGATATGGATGTGGACGATATGTGGTTTCAGCAGGACGGTGCCACTTGCCACACAGCTAACGAAACAATGGTTCTTTTGCTCAACAAATTCAATGGCCGTGTTATCTCACGTAATGGCGATGTCAATTGGCCGCCAAGATCATGTGATTTGATACCGTTGGACTTTTTTCTTTGGGGTTATTTGAAAGAAAAAGTGTACGTCGATAAGCCAGCAACAATTCAAGAGCTAAAGGATGAGATAATTCGGCTCATTAACGGCATAGAACCTCCATTATGCCTCAGCGTCATCGAAATTTTGGACCATCGGATGAAGGTGTGCCAGCGAGGTCGCGGCGCCCATTTGGCCGATATTTTGTTCCATACATAATTGAGTAATACCAATATATCATAATAAAATAAAATTAGAATAATTTCCTAAATAGTTTGTGTTTTATTCAAAATCAACATCGGTCCTTGAAATTTTAACCACCCTTTATATGTTGTGATATTTTATTCAGGGAGCGACAGAGACAAAGAGAGTGTAGAGAAAGAACCCGGGAGGGTTGACGAAAGATATCAACATAACACAGCGAGAGAATCAAAAGAGAGCAATTTTTTGAAACTTCTTCTATGTTGTTTCGAAAAACTGTTTTACATGTTCCATTTGTTTTGGCTATGCGCTTGGCCTGTTAATAAGGCTTCGCCAAAAATTGGATATGCTTAAGTCTAAATATTAATTAACTTGAACATTAAATTGCGTATTCGGAGTAAAGAGAATAGACATTCGGAACCAGGAGAATAGACATAAAAAAACACCATGTGATTTTGCCTTGAGAGCAGCAATTTAAGTATGTGTGGACATGTGTTTTGTTTATCATTTTGGCATTGTGGGCACAATTTTTTTTGTTGGTTCGTCAAAAGAAATCGGAACGTACCACGAGTAAGTGAAAATATTTAACAAGAAAGGAAATTAAAAACAAGTATATACGGCCGTAAGTTCGGCCAGGCCGAAGCTTATGTACCCTCCATCATGGATTGCGTAGAAACTTCTTGTAAGCACTGCCATCCACAATCGAATTACTTAAGTTGCGGTAACGCTTGCCGATGGCAAGGTATCTTAAAACCTCCTTACACCATCTTCTAAATTGTATGTAAGTCCATACGTGGTATATATTAAATCAAAAAAGATCGATCCAATACGTATATAATTCAGTTTGACAAAGTAGACATAAAATTTTGATAACATTTTCTACAGAAATAAAATTTTAACAAAATGTTCTATAGAAATAAAAATTTTGACAAAATATTCTATAGAAAGAAAATTTTGACAAAAATTTCTACAGAAATAAAATTTTAACAAAATTTTCTATAGAAATAAACTTTTGACAAAATTTTCTATAGAAATAAAATCTTGGTAGATTATTTGTGGCTCGAGTGGCAACCATGATTATGAACCGAATAAAATTTGAACAAAATTTTCTATAGAAATAAAATTTTGACAAAATTTTCTATAGAAATAAAATTTTGAAAATGATGAAAATTTTATTATGAACCGAATAAAATTTTAACAAAATTTTCTCTAGAAATAAAATTTTGACAAAATTTTCTATAGAAATAAAATTTTGACAAAATTTTCTACGGAAATAAAATTTTGGTAGATTATTTTTGGCTCTAGTGGCAACCATGATTATGAACCGATATGGACCAATTTTTGTGTGATTGGACCAATTTTGGTATGGTTGTTAGCGACCATATACTAACACCACATTCCTAATTTGAACCGGATTGGATGAATTTTGCTTCTCTTGGAGACTTCGCAAGCCAAATCTGTTTATATGGGGGCTATATATAATTATGAACCGACGTGGACCAATTTTTGCATGGTTGTTAGAGACCATATACCAACATCATGTACCAAATTTCAGGCAGATCGGATGAAATTTGCTTCTCTTTGAGGCTCCGCAAGCCAAATCTGGGGATCGGTTTATATGGGGGTTATATATAATTATGGACCGATGTGGACCAATTTTTGCATTATTGTTAGAGACCATATACCAACACCATGTACCAAATTTCAGCCGGATCGGATGAAATATGCTTCTCTTAGAGGCTCCACAAGCCAAATCTGGGGATCGGTTTATATACCAACATCATGTACCAAATTTCAGCCAGATCGGATGAAATTTGCTTCTCTTTGAGGCTCCGCAAGCCAAATATGGGGATCGGTTTATATGGGGGCTATATATAATTATGGACCGATGTGGACCAATTTTTGCGTGGTTGTTAGAGACCATATACCAACACCATGTACCAAATTTCAGCCGGATCGGATGAAATTTGCTTCTCTTTTAGGCTCCGCAAGCCAAATCTGGGGATCGGTTTATATGGGGGCTATATATAATTATGGACCGATGTGGACCAATTTTTGCATGGTTGCTAGAGACCATATACCAACACCATGTACCAAATTTCAGCCGGATCGGATGAAATAGGCTTCTGTTAGAGGCTCCACAAGCCAAATCTGAGGGTCCCTTTATATGGGGGCTATACGTAAAAGTGGACCGATATGGCCCATTTTCAATACCATCCGACCTACATCGATAACAACTACTTGTGCCAAGTTTCAAGTCGATAGCTTGTTTCGTTCGGAAGTTAGCGTGATTTCAACAGACGGAAGGACGGACGGACGGACATGCTTAGATCGACTCAGAATTTCACCACGACCCAGAATATATATACTTTATGGGGTCTTAGAGCAATATTTCGATGTGTGACAAACGGAATGACAAAGTTAATATACCCCCATCCTATGATGGAGGGTATAATAAACAAAAATACAAAGGGATCTTCAGAAAAAAAGTTTAGTTCCTCTTTATTAATAAGTAGTCCAAGAGGAGTTGACGTACACTTTTAAAAATGAAAGCGGGCATTAAATTCGAGTTTTGCCGCTAAAATTATTTTTCATTTTAGCGGCAAAACTGGATCCAAAGCAACAATTGAAAAAGTTTATTTGCTTTAAAATGAATTATTAAAGAAAAGAAAATGTGAAAACATGGCCATTTTCGAACGATAATGCCAACTTAATTCCGGTCCTAGGTTAAAGTAGCAGCCCGATTAAGATTCAGGCTCACTTAGACTATTCAGTCCATTGTGGCAAATTAAGTACAAAAATTATTTGTTAATAAAAATTCATATTTATTTGTATTTCAAAATACGAGAAATTTTAAATGCATTTAAAATGGTGTTAAATGCTAGTATATTGTAAAATTATGTATGTTTATACTCGACTCCACGTTATTCTTTTGGTAGAGTTTTTGAATTTCAAACTTTTATACCAAAACCATTTTTTTGTTACAAAATTGTTATTTTTGCATTTAAAAAATAATATTTTATCCAAAAGCTGAGTTCATTTCGTTTATATCAAGCACTGTCATTTTCTGACTGTAAATCTTTAATAACACACATAAAAAAAAATAACAAATTTTGGTGTTCGGTCGGTGCAGGCAGGCATGCTAACCACTGCTCCACGTGGCCAACAAATATATGTTTTTATTAAATAATGTTATGTTTGCATAGGCTCGTGGGCGCTGCAAACATGCTATATAAATGTAACTTATAACGATAATTTTCTACTGGTGACTGTAACAGCTACGTAGCCCAGGGGATAGTGTGTTGGCTTACAAATTGCATGGTTCTCAGTCCAGACGAAAGGTAAAATTTAAAAAATTATAAAATTGAATAATTTCTTCAACATTATTTGTATTACAGAAAAAGGTGCCAAGAACTAAAAAATTTCGTGGAAGTGAAAATTATGTGAGGGAATGAGCACAATCTTCTTGGGGAGAAAATTCTTCCAAGCATATAATATTCACATAAAACAAACATAATAATGTGTCGGCAATATCCAATAATATGTATGCTTCCTGCAAAATATGTTTGGAACATATGTTAGAGAAGCGATTTTTTTTGAGGGGTGTATAAAATTTTCTTTAACAAGTAAAAAAAATTAACTATGTCTAATAAATTTTCTTGAATTTGTCGAAAAATATTTACTTATTTTTTCGATATTGGCGTGATGTTTACGTCTGTAATATAGTTTATTCGTAGTTAAAATATTCTAAAAATAATTAATAATTAAAATTTTCTAAAATTAACCAAAATTTTTATTCCTGGTGGGTTCACAGTTTTTTCAGTGTATTTGTTTGAATTTTATCATCTATGGGACCGATGCAGGGCTAGTCCATGAACCAATCCGGGACAAACTCGTAGGAACCTGAGATAATTTCTGGTTGCTGATTTATCAATCGTTGCTGATTTATCTACGTAAACAAATGACTTCAGGTATCCCCACAATTCACCGGACCATTTCTCGAAATAATGTTGTGATTGAAATATTCTTTCAATAAGTCCATTGTTTCGCCCGCAGTATGACAAGTGGCACCATCCTTTTGAAACCACATTTCATTGATCATGATTCTGTATCGATTTCCATTCACGGTAACGCGTCGTCTTTCCTCATTTTTAAAGAAATAAGGACCGATGATTCCACCAGCCTATAGACTGCACCAAACAGTACATTTATCGGGATTCATTGATAATTCTTGAATGGCGAGTGGATTATCTTTGCTCCAAACACGGCAATTTGGCTTTTTGACATATCCATTCAATCAAAATTGCGCCTCATCAGTGAAGAGAATTTTTTCTCTATAAACATTTTTAATTGAACATTTTTTTTTGAAAATAAATGTCCACGATTTGAAAGCGTTGTTCTGAAGTCAACCTATTCATGAATATTTGCCAAACAATACTGAATGAAAACGTCACTTTAAACTGTCAAAACAGCTGTCAGACAACAGAGTGATTAATATAAAAAAAAAAACTCATAAAAACACCCTTTATGAAAATTTAACAAATCGACCTACTGGTACCAGTCCTGGGATAGTTCCCCGTTAGTGGCAATTTCCAATAATTTCCCGTAGGGTCACAAAATATTTTTAAATACATAAAATAAATAATAAAAATATATATTTGTTAATCTACACTGAAAAGAATATTGTCCTGAGGTCAAAGCTTTCATGTCTTTAAAATACGAATGCAAATTTTGGTTAGCATAGAAGACGCATTTCTCTAATTTAAAGTTTTTTTTTCCCTGTCCAAAAGTCGATAAACTTTTCAATGAAGTCGTATTGTCCTTATAATCAAGCGATTTCACTTAAAAATGGGTATCATAACACGAAAGAAAAAATGTTTGGGCTAAGGTCAACTTGACTTTAATAATTCAGAAAAATTCTTTAAAATTAATGAAATTGTCTTTAAATTTTTTGTCTTTTTGCATCTTGACTACAAAGCAAAAAATCGTTCAAATATAGGACATGTTTTTCAACACTTTATTTTAAAGACGTTTTATACTTGAAACATAGCATAATTTCTACTGGAAGTCGAGTCTGAATTTGGAAAATAAAGTAGTCGTTAACTCGTTTTTAAAGGACTTTGATAGCATATGAAGAAAACAAGCTGAAAAAAAACGAAACATTAAAAGTTGCTTCCTAGAAGCAAGTACACAAGGCCTAAATTTAAAAGAGAATTGTGTCTTAAAAGTATCCTTATTTGTATTATCCGCTTATTTGGCTCGGAATCAATACCAACATTTTTAAAGTAAAGACAAAATCTTTGGAACCGAGCATGCTTTTTTTTCAGTGTAACGACATGAAATAAAAATTAGAAAAACCTGTACAAAAATGCAGTACACGATTTTACTAAATTCGAAAAGCGCACAAAATACAAAAATTAGGTCCAAATTGAACTTCGTATAACGCTAAAGATATTTCATTACAGAATAGAACAAAATTTAAATCCAATTCAAAATACCAAAAAAATTTTAAACTACATTCAATATATTTAATAATTTTTTTTTAATTGAATAAAAGTATTAAATTATTTGTATTTTGTTGGCACTTGTTAATTTTAGTTAAAATTTATATTTATGACGTCTGAAACTAATATTTCCACGCCATATCGATCAAAAAAAATTTTTTTTTTTTCATTTCAATTAATTTAAAAAGAATATATGTATTCGCAAAAAATAATGGTTGCTTGAATGAGCATCAGCCTTTTATAGAGTGGCCATTACTACTAAATAAATACTTTAATAAAGTCCACAGATTTTAAAAAACAATTTCGAAAATTCGTATATGTAGAAAGGTGTTATACAAATTTCAATTGGTTGGCCAAACAAATTACCATTTTTCGTATTTTTCCTATTCACCTACCTTGATTTCGGGGCAAATTGGAAGGTATTGTTGCTGAATGTTTTTATTTAGGATTTATTCGTTTTGAATTAAATTCAATGGAAATTCGTATTGTTGATATTTGTAGTCATATAAATTTGTTATTATTCTTTTTTTGTTTAATTTGAAGCATAATACAAAAGACTGGCTAGCACACATACACAATGCCACATAAACACCGGCTCTTACAATTCCATTAACGGTATTCCATCACAATATAGGGGGCTCTCTAAAGGGCGAGCTAAGCAACTTGTTGCCAACCCTCTCAATTTACAATCAACCGGTAAATAATGCACAACAACTTTTTCATTCGAGGGTTATGTTCGCGCGCGTGTGTGTGTGTGTGCTTTCTTCTTTTATTGTAATTTCGATATTGCCTGGTTTATTAAAAAAACAAATTCTCAACTGACAAAATTCTGAGAATTAATCATGAATCGCAAACTAATTTGAAGCGCCACACACAGATTCGGTCACATTCACATATACTCCAAACAAAGAACCCACGCAATAGAGAAAGACGATGACATAGGGAGTTGTTATGTGAAGGTTATTACCGGCACTTTATAAAAGAACAGTGGTTAATTTTGCATTCAGTTGGATATTTTTAAAATATGTCATCCTCTATGCACTTTTTTTATCGATAATTATAAAAATTCACTTTTCTTATAAGATTTATTTTTGCTTTGTAATAATGGGAGAACTTCTTTGTTTGTTGCCTAGATCTCAAAAACTAGTTTTCTCTCTTTGCATTCAAATGAAAACGAATATTTCTCTCACATATAATCGACCATTCGACTATGCAATCACACACGCACACATACACGATAATCCATTTACTAACAGGGCCAACAACACAAGGAATTGAATAATAGAACAGAGAGTAACAAGCACACTGGCAACAAAACAAACAACACTATAGCCTAGCCTGTTTTTTATTGCTTTTGTTGTTGTTATTCTAAATCCATGTAGTGATGATCACTCAACAGAACATTGATGGCTCATACACACATCCACAAAAACATGGAAATACACAACAATCGGCATGGGTTACGGGGTAGGGGGGGCTTTGATGCCAACAACACACCAGACAATCTTCGTATCTCTCACTTTTTTGGATATATTCTTCTTATTCGTATAGCCGCCGCCTCGTATACACTTTAATTTTAGTATTTTGTTCTCCGCGTTGTGTTATTTATATATTTTGTTGTTTTTTTGTTTTTTTATTCTTGTTTATAGGTATGTAGATGGATGGATGATGTTTGTTTGGTATGCATATAGGTATATGGATGGTGGATGTATTTAAAATAGAAGATATGTATTTTTTTCGTATTTTATATTTTCATATGTATAATTTCTTGTGATTTTCTACTCTTCTTCCTTCCTCTCGGCTAAATTATTATGTTGCACTAGACCACACAACGGCATCTTCGATATCAAAAGCACACACACGTTTTATTCTTTTATTATGCCGATTATTTTATTTTGTTTTGCATTCGTTTTGTTATTAACACCAAACACCGTATATAGGAAAAACGAACAAACTTACAACGAATATAAGTGACAACGTTTTCCAGTAAATGAACAAAGGACGGAAATTTGACGACGACGGCTATTGCTGCGACGATAATGTGAGAGACGTACATCCACCCGTTCAACTTCCGTTTCGGTACTTTCGTTTCGAACCACGAATAACAACTGTTGGTAGTAATGTTCGAACAAGTCAAACAATGTTGGCTAAGCACAACCCCAACGCATTCACACATATACACAACACAAACGCCGAATGCAACCAACCACTTATGTTGGAGCTCTCACAAATGATGGTAGAGTTGCCATGTTTTCTCTGTTCTAATTAGAATTCCGTTATTAAGGCCAGTACTACGTTCGATTTTCTCATTAAAAATCTGTTTATTTTCGGAGTTAGTTCCAAAATCCAAATCAAAAAAATAAGTTAATACTTTTTGTCAAATTGAAGAAAATTTATTAAAACAAATATTTTTTCTGTTGTTTGTGAAAATTTCATGTGTTGGAGGAAAAAATTGGATTTAAAAATTAAAATTAAAATGACTTTAGCGCAGTACGAAGTTCAAGACAGCTGCAATATTAATAAAATCTACCCACTTCAGAGACTTATGAACTTAATTTAAGCAAACTTCTCTCAACTTAGGAAAATATGATCAATTTTATTTTTTAGTAAAATTGTGCATTATATTTGTACACAACATTTTTTCTTATTTTTAGTTTACGCCATTAAAGTTAGCAAAAAATTATTCAAATTTGCTCACATGGGGCAAAATTTAACTAAAATCAACTAATCTTCATGAACTAAAATAAAGTTCAGTTGGCATTAGCGCCCCCTTTTTTGAGTATGCCGACCCTATTAAAAAAGAATGGGTTTTGTATGGAAAAATAATTAAAAGAAAAATTGTAAAAGTATTTAAACAAAAATGGGTCTCAACTAATATACCTTCCGCCGGGAATGTAAATCTTAAAAACTTTCAATTAATTAAGTTTAAATTTAGTTTATTTTTTTTTAATAGTTTAAAATAGTTTTGTAGAAAGGCAAATATTTGACCAAAATGACTGTCAAATATTTTCCATGTTTTGGAAGCCGTTCTTATCGTGATGTTATATATCTAATTGAGTTAAAAATGTTTGCTGGTATCACTGTGGAGACAACCACCATAGAGTGGTGATGGGGGTATAACAAGTTTGTCATTCCGTTGTGTTACAACATCGAAATATCGATTTCCGACTATATAATGTATAATGTATATTCTTGATCAGGGAGAATTTCTGAGATGATATGTGCATGTCCGTGTGTCTGTCTGTTGTAATCACGCAACAGCCTTCAATAATGGCGCTATCATCCTGAAATTTGGCAGAGATTCTTTTTTTTTTTTTTGTTTGCAGGCAGGTCAAGTTTTCATATAATCCCCATATAAACCGACCTCCCGATTTGGGGTCTTGGGCTTACAAAAACCATAGTTTTTATCCAATTTGCCTTAAATTGGAAATTTAGAGGTATTCTAGGACCACAAGTAGGTGTGGCGAAAATGGGGCGTACCGGTCCATCTCTTGGTATAGCCCCCATATAGACCGATCTCCCGATTTTACTTCTTGGGCTTCTAGAAACTGTATTTACTATCCGATTTGCCTGAAATTTAAAATCTATAGGTATTTTTGAACCACAAAAAGGTGTGTCGAAAATGGTGTCTTTCAGTCCATGTTTGGGTATAGCCCCCATATTGACCGATCTCCTGATTTTACTTCTTGGGCTTCTAAAATCCGTAGATTTTATCCAATTTGCCTGAAATTGGAATTCTAGAGGTATTTGAGGATCATTAAGAGGTGTGTCGAAAATGGTGAGTATTGGTTTTTGGTTTGGTATAGTCCGCATATAGACTGATCTCCCGACTATACTTCTTGGGCTTCTAGAATTCGTAGTTTTTACCCAAGTAGTCTGAAATAGGAATTCTAGAGGTATTTGAGGACCATTAAGAGGTGTGTCGAAAATGATGAGTATTGGTTCAAGTTTTGGATATAGTCTCCATATAGACCTACCTCCCGAATTTATTTCTAGGACTTCTAGAATTCGGCTGACCTCAAAAAGGTCAGCTGAATATGGTGTGTGTCGACCCATGTTTTGGTATAGCCCCCACATAGACCGATCTCCCTATTTAACTCCTTAGGCTTCTAGAAACCGTAGTTTTTATCCGAATTGTTCGAAAATGTAAATATACTGGTATTGTACACTCTCAAAAATCTGTATCGTATTTATTGTTACCGGTCATTTTGGTAAGGTATCGATATATACCGACTTCTCTTCTTGATGGTACACCAAAAAAAAAATATTTTCCTCAGGACTGAAATTTTAGACAAACGAAATTCCCCTTTCGTATAAAGTATTTTCGTTTAGAGCACATTATTCTGAATGTTTGATAAGCGATTTAACGATTTTCTCTAAAATTTGTGTCTAAAGGAAACTTTGCTTGTCTAAAATTTCGTTCATCAGAAAAGGAAACTCTTCTTTCAGTGTATAACAGGCGCACTGCTCATGAAAATTGCTTGAAACTGAAAGTACAATTTCCAGATTTTACTACTCGTAATCATTTAAATAATGACGGTAAAAATCTACAGATTTAAGACTTCAAATCAAGGCGTTATTTCATCATTTGCACGATATGTTTATGATTTCTCTACAACTCAAACAAAATTGGTTCTTATAAATCAATAATCTGATCTAGTCTTCATAGGTAGAATCTTTAAATTTATCTTCGGGAAGCGTACTGCACGCAAAGAAAAAAAACGTTTGGAAAACGTGTACTTAAAACGTTTTTCTTTTGTTAGAGTTTTTTGAATTGCTTCGAAAATTTTAAACTTTTATCACCAAAAAAATTCGTTTGTTACAAAATTTTTATTTTTTCAATAAAAAGAGTTATTTTTGAAATAACAACACAGTCCATTTCGTTTATATCAAACACTGTTCTTTTCTGACTTTAGGTCTTTAATAAGACACATTTTATAGTTCAAAATTTAATATAGTACAATGTAATGTTGAACATTTTTTCGGAATCTTCCGAATATATCTGGAATATATGTAAAAAAAAAACAAAAGCAAAAAAAAAAACTTTGGCCGAAGCAGGGATCGAACCCACGACCCTTGGCATGAGAGTCGGACGTAGCTACCACTGCTCCACGGTGCCAAACTAAATGTTTTTTTCTGTTAAATAAACTTTGTTTATTCGGTTCGTGGGCGCCGCAAGCTATGCTATATAAATATAAATTATATGGATATTTATCTATTGATGACCATAACAGGTACATAGCTCAGTGGTTAGTGTGTTGGCTTACAATGTGCATGGTCCGCGGTTCGATTCTCCGTCCAGGCGAAAGGTAAAAAAAATTTTAAAAATTTATAAAATTGTATAATTTCTTCTGCATTGTTGGTATTACAGGAAAAGGTGTTAAGAACTAAAAATCCTCGTGGATGTGAGAAAGATGTGAGGGACAATGCAATTAGCAAGAAAATAATGTTTTTTTTTTTGAGCTAGTCTTTATGAAATTGTTTTTACATCCTGGAAAAGAATAAACGTTTATCACAAAAAGGATATACTTTTCTTCCAAATACACTTCCTTACAGCGAAAAGCAAATGAGAAACGAACTTTGTTTGTCTAAAATTTCGTTTGGGAGGAAAGAATTATTTTTTTGCGTGTGGATGAACTGATTTCCTTGGGAGAAGATTTGTCATCAAACCCCGTAAAATGGTATATATTATCAAGTAACCCGCTACGACGAAGAGTTTTCAAAGTAAACTATTATATTTTATTCATGGTGGTGGGCCCGGCCTAACTTACTGTTGTACACGCAAAAAAATAATTCTTTCCTCCCGAACGAAATTTTAGACAAACAAAGTTCGTTTCTCATTAGCTTTTCGCTGTAAGGAAGTGTATTTGGAAGAAAAGTATATACCTTTTGTGATAGACGTTTATTCTTTTCCAGGATGTAAAAACAATTTCATAAAGACTAACTCAAAAAAACAAGTAAGGAAAGTCTAAAGTCGGGCAGGGCCGACTATATTATACCCTTCACCACTTTGTAAGTCCACATTTTCGATACCATATCAAATTCGTCCAATGTGTTGGATGCTATATGAATGCATACACATATATTCTGTATATCTGAGCAGATCTGTACAGAGTTCTGCAATACTTATAGATTTTACATTTAAGTCGGCTAATGCGCTGAGGTGGAACACAATGTTAGTAAAAAAATATAGGAAACATTTAAATATGAACCAATTATGAGGCAACTTCGCAAAAGTGTATTTATGATTTATAGGTCGATAGATGTGTAATAGAGTAATAGGAAAATTTGAGTCATTTTGATAAGTTTTCGACATAGCAGTGCCGATTTGATAAGGCAAATGTAGGTATTTCGGTCAGTTTTGCCTAAATAGGAAAAACATGTATATGGAATCTATATCGAAATCTGAACCGATTGCAATCAAATTTCACATGCATACACGCAAAAAAATAATTCTTTCCTCCCAAATGAAATTTTAGACAAACAAAGTTCGTTTCTCATTTGCTTTTCGCTGTAAGGAATTGTATTTGGAAGAAAAGTATATAATTTTTGTGATAAACGTTTATTCTTTTCCAGGATGTAAAAACAATTTCATAAAGACAAACTCAAAAAAAAAAAAAAAAAAAAAAAAAAAACATTGTTTTCTAGCTAATTGCATTTTCCCTCACATCTTTCTCACATCCACGAGGTTTTTTAGTTCTTTACACCTTTTCCTGTAATACCAACAATGTAGAAGAAATTATACGATTTTATAAATTTTTAAAATTTGTTTTACTTTTCGCCTGGACGGAGAATCGAACCGCGGACCATGCACTTTGTAAGCCAACACACTAACCACTGTGCTATGTACCTGTTATGGTCATCAATAGATAAATATCCATATAAGTTATATTTATATAGAATAGCTTGCGGCACCCACGAACTGAATAAACAAAGTTTATTTAACAGAAACAAACTTTTAGTTTGGCACCGTGGAGCAGTGGTTGCTACGTCCGACTTGCATGCCAAGGGTCGTGGGTTCGATCCCTGCTTCGACCAAAGTTTTTTTTGTTTTGTTTTTTTGTTTTTTTTTATACATATATTCCAGATATGTTCGGAAGATTCCGAAAAAAATGTTCAACATTACATTATAGTATATTAAATTTTGAACTGTAAAATGTGTCTTATTAAATACCTAAAGTCAGAAAAGAACAGTGTTTGATATAAACGAAATGGACTGTGTTGTTGTTTCAAAAATAACTTTTTTTATTGAAAAAATAAAAATTTTGTAACAAGCGAATTTTTTTGGTGATAAAAGTTTAAAATTTTCGAAGCAATTCAAAAAACTCTAACAAAAGAAAAACGTTTTCGGTACACGTTTTCCAAACGTTTTTTTTTTCTTTGCGTGTAGTTCTATGTTGAATCTACTCCCTGTGCAAAATTTCACGTAAATCGGATAACAACTTTGACCTCTGTGGTCATATGACGGAAAATCGGGCGAAAGATATATATGGGAGCTATATCAAAATCTGAACCGATTTCAACCAAAATAAACACGCATATGCAGAACCTTAATTCTACTGCCTGTGCAAAGTTTCAAGTTCAATTCTACTCCCTCTGCAAAATTTCACGTAAATCAGAGTAACACTTTTGCCTCTGTGGGCATATTAGTCCAAATCGGACGAAAGATATATATGGGAGCTATATCTAAATCGGAACCGATTTTAACCAAATTAAGCACACTTAACGAAACTATTAAACGTACTTGTTGTGCAAAATTTGAAGCAAATCAGGGCAAAACTCTGGCTTTTGGGGCCATATAAATCCAAATCGGACGAAAGATATATATGGGAGCTATATCTAAATCTGAACCGATTTTAACCAAATTAAGCACACTTAACGATACTATTAAACGTACTTGTTGTGCAAAATTTGAAGCAAATCAGGGCAAAACTCTGGCTTTTGGGGCCATATAAATCCAAATCGGACGAAAGATATATATGGGAGCTATATCTAAATCTGAACCGATTTCAACTAAATTTGGCACAATTAACGATACTATCAAACGTACTCCTTGTACAAAATTTTAATCAAATCAGGGCAAAACTCTGGCTTTTGAAGCCATATTAGTCAAAATCGGACGAAAGATATATAGGGGAGCTATATCTAAATCTGAACCGATTTCAACTAAATTTGGCACAATTAACGATACTATTAAACGTACTCGTTGTGCAAAATTTGAAGCAATTCAGGGCAAAACTCACGCTTTTGGGGCCATATAAGTCAAAATCGGACGAAAGATATATATGGGAGCTATATATAAATCTGAACCGATTTAGCTGATATTTGGTAGTTTTTACGGGACTGACAAAACATTTAGATGTACAAAATTTGAAGAACGTCGGTTAGTAAATACGTGAATTATGATGAAATCGGTGATAACTATATATGGCAGCTATATCTAAATCTGAACCGATTTTTTCCAAAAGCAATAGCGATTGTCTTCTACCCGAAAAAAGACGTTATGTCAAATTTGAGGACGATCGGACTTAAACTGCGACCTGTACTTTGTGCACAAAATTACATATACAGACAGACGGACGGACGGACAGACAGACAGACGGACATCGCTAAATCGACTCAGAATTTAATTCTAAGCCGATCGGTATACTAAAAGATGGGTCTATGACAATTATTTCTTGGCGTTACATACAAATGCACAAACTTATTATACCCTGTACCACAGTAGTGGTGAAGGGTATAAAGATTGTTTTCTTGCTTATTGCATTTTCTTAACACCTTTTCCTGTAATACCAACAATGTAGAAGAAATTATACGATTTTATAAATTTTTAAAATTTTTTAACCTTTCGCCTGGACGGAGAATCGAACCGGGGACCATGCACTTTGTAAGCCAACACACTAACCACTGAGCTATGTACCTATTATGGCCATCAATAGATAATTATCCATATAAGTTATATTTATATAGCATAGCTTGCGGCGCCCACGAACCGAATAAACAAAGTTTATTTAACAGAAACAAACATTTAGTTTGGCACCGTGGAGCAGTGGTTACTACGTCCGACTTGCATGCCACGGGTCGTGGGTTCGATCCCTGCTTCGACCAAAGTTTTTTTTTTGTTTGTTTTTTACATATATATTCCAGATATGTTCGGAAGATTCCGAAAAAATGTTCAACATTACATTGTAGTATAATAAATTTTGAACTGTAAAGTGTGTCTTATTAAAGACCTAAAGTCAGAAAAGAACAGTGCTTGATATAAACGAAATGGACTGTGTTGTTGTTTCAAAAATAACTTTTTTTATTGAAAAAATAAAAATTGTGTAACAAACGAATTTTTTGGTGATAAAAGTTTAAAATTTTCGAAGCAATTCAAACAACTCTAACAAAAGAAAAACGTTGTCGGTACACGTTTTCCAAACCTTTTTTTTTTTTCTTTGCGTATATATACTTATTTTAGTTCTTATTATACCCTTCACCACTACTGTGGTACAGGGTATAATAAGTTTGTGCATTTGTATGTAACGCCAAGAAGGAAAAGTCTGAGACCCATCTTTTAGTATACCGATCGTCTTAGAATTAAATTCTGAGTCGATTTAGCGATGTCCGTCTGTCTGTCTGTCTGTTCATGTATTTTTGTGCGCAAAGTACAGGTCGCAGTTTAAGTCCGATCGTCCTCAAATTGATTTTTAAAAAAATCGGTCCAGATTTAGATATAGCTGTCATATATATTTATCCCCGATCTGGTTATAATTGGCGTGTTTATCAACCGATGTTCTTCAAATTCCGTACATCCAAATATTTTATGAGTCTCTAAAAATTTGCAAAATATTATCCAAATCAGTTCAGATTTAGATATAGCTTCCATATATATGTTTCGTCCGATTTAGACTCATATGGCAACAGAGGCCAACGTTTACTACCGATTTTCGTGAAATTTTGCACAGAGAGTAGAGTTGGCATTCTACCAATGCTTGGTAAATTTGGTTGAAATCGGTTCATATTTAGATATAGCTCCCATATATATCTTTCGTCCGATTTGCACTTATATGACCTCAAAAGCCAGAGTTTTGCCCTGACTTGCTTCAAATTTTACACGAGAGGTAGGTTTAACGGTGTCGTTATGTATGCTGAATTTGGTTTAAATCGGTTCAGATTTAGATATAGCTCCTATATATGTCTTTCGTCCGATTTGCACTTATATGACCTCAAAAGCCAGAGTTTTGCCCTGACTTGCTTCAAATTTTTCACAAGGAGTACGTTTAATAGCATCGGTAAGTGTGCCAAATTTGGTTAAAATCGGTTCATATTTAGATATAGCTCCCATATATATCTTTCGTCCGATTTACACTCATATCACCACGGGGGCCAAAGCTATACTCTCATTTACGTGAAATTTTGCAGAGATTGCAGAATTATTATTCTAACTATGCATGTCAAATTTAGTCAAAATCGGTTCAGATTATATGTAGCTCCCATATATACGTACACCAGAGTTGGGGAAATATGGTAGACTGTTTAATATTTTAGACCCATTTTCAATGGGATTTTCCTCCAATTGACTGGATAGTTTCCACAGAGAATATATTTAATATGATATTTAGGTGTGTCAAGTTTGATCGAATTTGGTTCAGAGTTAGATAAAGCCTCAATATATTCATTTTTCCGGTTTATACAAATATGGCAAAAATTCCCTGACTTTATACAAAATTCTGTGATGATTTCCCCATATCTTAGTCATATCCTATACACTGTAATGCCAGAATTTCCACAGAACGGTTGAGGTTTAAATAAGACTCCAAGTCGCCCGACTTGACCAAATAATAAAGGGTGATTTGTTAAGAGCTTGATAACTTTTTTTTTTAAAAAAACGCATAAAATTTGCAAAATCTCATCGGTTCTTTATTTGAAACGTTAGATTGGTCCATGACATTTACTTTTTGAAGATAATTTCATTTAAATGTTGACCGCGGCTGCGTCTTAGGTGGTCCATTCGGAAAGTCCAATTTTGGGCAACTTTTTCGAGCATTTCGGCCGGAATAGCCCGAATTTCTTCGGAAATGTTGTCTTCCAAAGCTGGAATAGTTGCTGGCTTATTTCTGTAGACTTTAGACTTGACGTAGCCCCACAAAAAATAGTCTAAAGGCATCAAATCGCATGATCTTGGTGGCCAACTTACCGGTCCATTTCTTGAGATGAATTGTTCTCCGAAGTTTTCCCTCAAAATGGCCATAGAATCGCGAGCTGTGTGGCATGTAGCGCCATCTTGTTGAAACCACATGTCAACCAAGTTCAGTTCTTCCATTTTTGGCAACAAAAAGTTTGTTAGCATCGAACGATAGCGATCGCCATTCACCGTAACGTTGCGTCCAACAGCATCTTTGAAAAAATACGGTCCAATGATTCCACCAGCGTACAAACCACACCAAACAGTGCATTTTTCGGGATGCATGGGCAGTTCTTGAACGGCTTCTGGTTGCTCTTCACTCCAAATGCGGCAATTTTGCTTATTTACGTAGCCATTCAACCAGAAATGAGCCTCATCGCTGAACAAAATTTGTCGATAAAAAAGCGGATTTTCTGCCAACTTTTCTAGGGCCCATTCACTGAAAATTCGACGTTGTGGCAGATCGTAAGTCTATTCATGATGAAATGTCAAAGCATACTGAGCATCTTTCTCTTTGACACCATGTCTGAAATCCCACGTGATCTGTCAAATACTAATGCATGAAAATCCTAACCTCAAAAGAATCACCCTTTATATCACAACCCACACTTGACCACATATCTTGGCGAGATCTAACCAATATCCTTGTAAAATCGCCACTGATGAGTGACAAAAATTATAAATATTACTAAAATTGTCCTATATCTCGAATACATATGTATCGCCTGATAAATCATAAAAGCTCTTTTGTACAATTGCGTTAAAATTTCTCTCGCTTCATATGTCCCATATTTTTTACTAACATCCCAGGGCGTTATCCGATTTAAATTTTAATTCTAGAGATTTTGTAGAAATACAAAAAATTGTCTCCATTAAAAGTATTTGTATCTGGAAACGCAAACCTTTATATAGCTCCCAGCAAATTTGAAGTAGTTGAGATGGTAACGCAAATGTTTGTGTACATAGTGGTGAAGGGTATAATATAGTCGGCCCCGCCCGACTTTAGACTTTACTTACTTGTTTTTATATATGCCCCTTGTATTCATATTCAGTCAATATTGCTTAAAGGACTACACATACACTTAATTTTTTTAATTAAAAATTAAATAATATGTTAAATAAACAGACATATTTCATAAAACTTCTTGTAACATAGAATGACCCACTGTATAAGGGTGGACTAAGTAAAAAAATTGAAAACTTTTCTTTTAATTACTTTACTTCATACACGGACAAAATATTAAATGTTTTTATTAATTTTTTAATTAAAACAACATTAAATCAAAAAGTGTATTGAATCAACCTCATTTTTTTCCTTAAAGTAAAGAAAAAGATTTTTGATTTGTAAAATTTAAAATATAAATGCCTTAAATATAGGTTTATTTTGAGGATTTTGTATCTTTGGTTTGTTTTTTTTTTTTGGATTAAGAACAATTTTTTACTTTGAATTATCCATATGTGAAAGTTGTCCAGTTTTCACA
Organism: Haematobia irritans; assembly: GCF_050003625.1. Taxonomy (NCBI): domain Eukaryota; kingdom Metazoa; phylum Arthropoda; class Insecta; order Diptera; family Muscidae; genus Haematobia; species Haematobia irritans. Next base: position 158,325,448 of record NC_134400.1, read on the forward strand.
GTGTCCAAGTTTGAGACGTATTTGGCTTTAATTTGTAATACTAATATGAAGTAGGATTTCATATATTTAGCTCCAACGTCTTCAAATTTCTCATTTGTTTGTCATGCCTTTTAAGGCCACTCCATTCGCCTATATTATGGCAACACTCATTACTTCCGATTATTTGTCTGTTGATTACCACCCAAAATGTTCAGTTTATTTAACATTCGATTTATTATTCCCCACGTTCTATATCTTACCCCATCGCATCTCATCGGTTGTAAAGAGGGTTCTCTTGCCTCAGTGTTGCCAGGTGATTTTTGATTCTTCCCCCCAAATCTTAAAAAAAAACTCCTAAATTGGTCTAGACTTTTTTCAAAACCCCCCAAAAAATTTAAGAATGTTAATAAGTCAAAAAGGTGTCCCAAATTTTGTTAAAAATGATACACTTTACAAATTAAATTTAACACAAAAATAATTTTTCTATGGGTATACTAATACAAAATGTATATCAATATAAAGAGCAGACAAAACAATATAATTCAATGTATAAATCTTTCAAATCAAATTAATTAAAACAACGGCTTATAAAGTATAAATAATAGAAATAAAAAATAAACAAAAATTAAAGTTCAGTAAATATATACATTATTCGCCAAAATTGTAGGTGTGAAATTATGAGACCAATAATTTAATGTTACAATAACATTTCTTAATTGGTTTTTAATTGTATCAAATATTAAAAATGCCCCTTCAACAAATGCGTTTAAAACAGAATGTCATTGCTTACTTGCTTGTATTTAAGAACATGGGTTGACTTCCCTCATTTTTTTGTTTTTTTTTTTTTCAAAATTCATGCCAGAATTGTTCCAAATTTTGTTGAGAATTGCTCCACTTTATAGGGTCTAAAATAATATTTTACCCCCAAAAATTCCCCCAAATAAATGTTACCCCTTAAAAATCCCCCTAAACGTGTAAAAAACCCCTAAATTTGGGGGGAAAACCCCTAACCTGGCAACACTGTCTTGCCTTTTGTATTGTTTATAGAAAATATTTGAAGTTAGAAGTAAGTTGCATCATGCCAACCAATCAGAAGTGTCAAAATAACGTGCTATGTAAAGCTCTTGTTGTTGTTTCATGATACGACTAGGTTCGAAGTGGTGTCAATTTTGCGTTTTCCTAGCACCCGTATATTGTGAAGTTAAGTATGAAGCGAGAATGTGGGCACACAATTTGCACGCAAATAATTAATTCTTTTTGGGAAACAAACTTGGCATCGGATACTAAAGGGTGATTTGTTAAGAGCTTGATAACTTTTTTTAAAAAAAAAACGCATAAAATTTGCAAAATCTCATCGGTTCTTTATTTGAAACGTTAGATTGGTCCATGACATTTACTTTTTGAAGATAATTTCATTTAAATGTTGACCGCGGCTGCGTCTTAGGTGGTCCATTCGGAAAGTCCAATTTTGGGCAACTTTTTCGAGCATTTCGGCCGGAATAGCCCGAATTTCTTCGGAAATGTTGTCTTCCAAAGCTGGAATAGTTGCTGGCTTATTTCTGTAGACTTTAGACTTGACGTAGCCCCACAAAAAATAGTCTAAAGGCGTCAAATCGCATGATCTTGGTGGCCAACTTACCGGTCCATTTCTTGAGATGAATTGTTCTCCGAAGTTTTCCCTCAAAATGGCCATAGAATCGCGAGCTGTGTGGCATGTAGCGCCATCTTGTTGAAACCACATGTCAACCAAGTTCAGTTCTTCCATTTTTGGCAACAAAAAGTTTGTTAGCATCGAACGATAGCGATCGCCATTCACCGTAACGTTGCGTCCAACAGCATCTTTGAAAAAATACGGTCCAATGATTCCACCAGCGTACAAACCACACCAAACAGTGCATTTTTCGGGATGCATGGGCAGTTCTTGAACGGCTTCTGGTTGCTCTTCACTCCAAATGCGGCAATTTTGCTTATTTACGTAGCCATTCAACCAGAAATGAGCCTCATCGCTGAACAAAATTTGTCGATAAAAAAGCGGATTTTCTGCCACTGATTTTGGTAATAAAATTCAATGATTTGCAAGCGTTGCTCGTTAGTAAGTCTATTCATGATGAAATGTCAAAGCATACTGAGCATCTTTCTCTTTGACACCATGTCTGAAATTCCACGTGATCTGTCAAATACTAATGCATGAAAATCCTAACCTCAAAAGAATCACCCTTTATAAGCAAAGATTTATTAACCGTTCCTTCGTATTGAGATTCGGATGCAAAAAATGAAACAGGTTCCTAAGGGTTTGTCCCAGACTGTTTCATGGGGTATTTCTACTGAATTGTCGCAGCGTGTGTCCTTTGGAATGAGTCCAAGTTGTGTCTTAAAGTGTGAACTTGCCCCGTCAATGACAAACCTATGTTAAAGTGACTGGTCGATTCCATACGTTTTGACCACTGGATCTGGTCCATACACTTAAAAAAGTATTTACGAGATGTTAAAGATAACGCAATTTAGGATGTGCAATTTATAAAATATTAAAAATGGTTAAATTTTTTAATTAAATTTAGGACACAAATTTTGGAATTTTTGCATCCCTCTTTTAAAGTCGCATGTCTTTGGACTAAGGGAAATTTTCCTTAGAGTAAAGAAACACATTTTTGATTTAAATCGTCCTTAAATTAACTGAAATATTGAATTTTTATATGTAAATAAAAAAACACGCTTCAAATATAGGCTAAGACTTATTATGACAATATCGTTCGTTATGGGTAAAAAGAAACTTCAAATTATTAAAAATGATCCATCTACATCAAATCTATATTTATTGGATATATGATCTAAATCCGATATGTATGGAAAGGAGCGGACAACCTGAGGTCCCAGTTCCACAAAAATGATTTCATAATAGCAGTAAACTAACTTGGCCAAGTAGAGTAAAAAGTAAATTTATGATGGAACCATCGAAATCGTATTCGAAATTTTAATATTTCGGAAGAAAACTCAAGCCGTTTTGTGAGAATGTAGAATAGATTTCCAAACAATATTATATATAGCCCCCATATAAATTGTTCCCCCGATTTGGCTTGCGGAGCCTCTAAGCGAAGCAAATTTCATCCGATCCGGCTGAAATTTGGTACATGGTGTTAGTATATGGTCTATAACAACCATGCAAAAATTGGTTCACATCGGTCCATAATTATATATAGCCCCCATATAAACCGATCCCCCGATTTGGCTTGCTAGGCCTCTAAGAGAAGCAAAATTCACCCGATCCGGTTGAAATTTGGTACGTGGTGTTAGTATATGGCCTCTAACAAAAATTGGTCAACACCGGTCTTAATTATATATAATATAGGACATATTTTTCAACACTTCATTTTAAAGACGTTTAGTACTTGAAACAGAACATAATTTCTACTGGAAGTCAAGTCTTAATTTGGAAAATAAAGTTGTCGTTAACTCGTTTTTAGAGGACTTTGATAGCATATGAAGAAAAAAAGCTGAAAAAGCGAAAAATTAAAATTTGCTTCCTAAAAGCAAGTACACAAAATCCAAATTTAAAAGAGAATAGTGTCTTAAAAGTATCCTTACTTGTATTCTCCGCTTCTTTGGCTCGGAATCAATACCAAAATTTTTAAAGTAAAGACAAAATCTTTGGAACCGGGCATGCTTTTTTTTCAGCGTGGTGTTAGTATATGGCCTCTAACAAAAATTGGTCCACACCGGTCTTAATTATATATAACCCCCATTTAAACCGATCCCCAGATTTGACCGCCGGAGCCCCTTGGAAGAGCAAAATTCACCCGATCCGGTTGAAATTTGGTACGTGGTGTTAGTATATGGCCTCTAACAAAAATTGGTCAACACCGGTCTTAATTATATATAACCCCCATTTAAACCGATCCCCAGATTTGACCTCCGGAGCTATTGGAGGAGCAAAATTCATCCGACCCAGTATATGGCCGCTAACAACCATGTCAAAATTGGTCCATATCGGTCTATAGTTATATATAGCCGATCCCCAAAAATAATCTACCAAAATTTTATTTCTATAGAAAATTTTGTCAAAATTTGTTTACTATAGAAAATTTTGTCAAAATGTTATTAGTATACCCAACAAAACTTATTATTACTGGTGGTACACGCAAAAAAAACGTTTGGAAAACGTGTACCGAAAACGTTTTTCTTTTGTTAGAGTTTTTTGAATTGCTTCGAAAAGTATACACTTTTATCACCAAAAAAAATCGTTTGTTATACAATTTTTTAGTTTTTCAATAAAAAAAGTTATTTTTGAACCAACAACACAGTCCATTTCGTTTATATCAAACACTGTTCTTTTCTAAATTTAGGTCTTCAATAAGACACATTTTACAGTTCATAGTAAAAATTTAATATAGTAGAATGTAATGTTGAACATTTTTTCGGAACCTTCCGACCATATCTGGAATATATGTTAAAAAAAAAATTTGGTCGAAGCAGGGATCGAACCCACGACCCTTGGCATGTAAGTCGGACGTAGCAACCACTGCTCCAAGGTGTCCAACTAAATGTGGGCGCCGCAAGCTATGCTATATAAATATAACTTATATGGGTAATTGTCTATTGATGACAATAACGGCTACATGGCTCAGTGGATAGTGTGTTGGCTTACAATTTGCATGGTCCGCGGTTCGATTCTCCGTCCAGGCGAAAGGTAAAAAAAAAAATTAAAAATTTATAAAATCGTATAATTTCTTCTACATTGTTTGTGTTACAGAAAATGATGCTAAGAACTAAAAAACTTCGTGGAAGTGAGAAAGAGTTGAGGGAAAATGCAATTAGTCAGAAATTTTTTTTGAGTTAGTCTTTATGGAATTGTTTTTACATCCTGGAAAAGAATAAACGTTTATCACAAAAGGTATATACTTTTCTTCCAAATACACTTCCTTTCAACGAAAAGCGAATGAGAAACGAACTTTGTTTGTCTAAAATTTCGTTTGGGAGGAAAGAATTATTTTTTTGCGTGTACCTTCAACTTTTGTGGAAGTGGAAAATCTTACTCAGACTTCACATCATTGTTGTTGTTGCCATCAATCCCTGTAGTTGCTTTCTTCGCCGTTTTGTGGGTTGTTGAAACTTCGTTTGGCTTAATTTAAAATTGCTGCATTGTTGTTGTTGGGTGTAATTGGAATTCGGTTGTTGCTATTTTTTTGGGTACAAAAACTACACACAGAAAACAAATTTGTTGTGCCAACCAATTTTTTTGCCAACCAAATTATTTGGTCCCATCTACTATCAGAATATAACCGACAAAATTTGTTGAAGCAACCAATTGTTGTCTGACACAACAGTATATAAAATAGTTTGAATAACTAAATTTTGGGCACATTAACAGTCTAATTGGCAATCACAACCAATACAATTGCGTTCGTTTGTCAAAACAACTAACTATTTGCCCGATAACCAATGCTTGCGAATTTAAAGAAAAAATCCGTTGAATTCATTTTAGTTTTTATTTTATTATATATTAACGTATATTGTAGTTATTGACCAAAAAGGATCTTGTAAAAAGCCTTTTATGAAGGGTAAAAGATAACCCCATGAAATAGCTAAGGTGGAGATTTGCACAATCTTCAAAAGCAGAATCAGATATTTCCAGTTGTTGTTGTAGTACCATATTATCATCATTGGAATCGTCCCATAGCAAATGAAATACATGGATTTTCCCAACTTCCGCCAGTACTCACGACCATACATTAACTTTGTTAGTTCGACCACTCACAATCACGTGATTAATTCTCAGTGTGACTTGGGATTCAATCAGGCTCATAATTTTTTCTTATATATCGGCAGCAGGGAAATGTTGAGATTTTGAGACCGATGATGAGGCAGACAAACCATATATTTACCTTTCCCAACTTCGGTAGTGGTCACATTTGCTAAGATATCTCTACATATTTTATGGAAATTAAGATAAATGGTGAAGAGTGAGTTGCAATTTGATGTTGATCTTATTTACATTGAAAAAAATCTAACTTGATAATTAATGAAACAAAAGATTATTTGTTTTCATATATGTAGTCCATAGCAACAAGTTCCCTTTATAACTATCAAATCTGTTAACACAACCAACTTATTGGCCAGACAGACTTTCTGTTGGGTTTGGTGACACATTGGCAAAACAGATTAGTTATCACAACAATATGGAATATATTGAAATGGTTGCTTACTTCAATATATAAATAACGACCAATATTTGGTCGGGTGTACGAATTTTTAGTCACACAGCTATTATATTGGTTATAGAAACAATTAAACAAGGGAAGTAACTAACATTTATTCCAAACAACTAAAAATTGTAGGTCTCCCCTATCTATTTGTTGTCGTACTCGAATTCCAACCAATCATTTCTCTGGGTGTAATAATTTAGCTCATATTTAATTGGGAAGAATTCCCCAGTCCTTCATTGGATTTTATTTCTATAGAAAATTTTGTCAACATTTTATTGCTATAGATAATTTTGTCAAAATTTTATTTCTATAGAAACTTTTGTCAAACTGAATTATTTACGTATTTAATTGGCCGTATGGACTAATTTACAATTGAGAAGAAGGTGTTAAGAAGTTTTAAGATACCTTGCCATCGGCAAGTGTTACCGCAACCCAAGTAATTCGAAGTTTCTATGCAATCCATGGTGGAGGGTACATAAGATTCGGCCTGGCCGAACTTACGGCCGTATATACTGTTTTCTTCTAGACTTCGTAGAATTTTGTAGGGAATGCAGTTAAGAAGAAAAATTACGAATCCGCTAAAAAACGAACTTCTAGGTTCAAAATACTGACCTCACTTTGTCAAAATTTTGCAAAAAAAAAAATAAATTGTGCCCACATGCTCGAACTTTTTTGTAGAGGTTTCTGTGTTCTACCCAGCAAATCATCGGAATCGGTTCAAATTTGCGGGGTGGACAGCTAAAATTTCATTCCGCCGAGAAGACCAACTTTCAACGCCTACAAGTCAGCCCGTGGACCCACTAGGGACCCATAAATTTGCAAACTTAGAGGAAACCTACACCTACACCTCACCTTTCACACACAGTCAAATTATGTTGATTTATTTATCCGTTCAAAAGTTGCAGAATTATTTCCAAAAAAGCGATTTGAAACCACTATGCGGCTGTTGGTGGATATCCGTCCTATGACAAGCCCATGTTAAATTCATCGTTTCTGCGTCAATGTTGTACCACTTCCGGATCCAAAAAGAACATATTCCCTACTTTTTTTGGCGACGCATTTTTTGCTGGAAAAATTTGAAAAACACTTCATATCTTTGTAACTAGAGAAAGGGAGCCACCGTGGTGCAATGGTTAGCATGCCCGCCTTGCATACACAAGGTCGTGGGTTCGATTCCTGCTACGACCGAACACCTAAAAGTTTTTCAGCGGTGGATTATCCCACCTCAGTAATGCTGGTGACATTTCTGAGGGTTTCAAAGCTTCTCTAAGTGGTTTCACTAGAATGTGGAACGCCGTTCGGACTCGGCTATAAAAAGGAGGTCCCTTGTCATTGAGTTTAACATGGAATCGGGCAGCACTCAGTGATAAGAGAGAAGTTCACCACTGTGGTATCACAATGGACTGAATAGTCTAAGTGAGCCTGATACATCGGGCTGCCACATAACCTAACCTAACCTAACTAGAGAAATATTTTGACAAATTAGATTCCATTAGGGGTTTTAATCGAACAACGAAAAACGAAGTACTGGATTTCAAGCCATTCAAAGTGTATTTATATGGGTGAAATTTCACGATGATATAAATAGTAGGTTTTACTAGAATATGGGGTGAATTGATAAATTGTATTGTCCATTTTCAACATATTAAACTATAGATTTATGACCCTATTTATATATACTCTTGATGAAGGTACAATTTTAATGCAATATAGCAGTGGAACCTAACGTTCTGTTCTGGCATGTCGAGTTCGAAGATGGGTCATACCGGACAATTTTGTGATACAGCACTTACATATAAACCCATCTTCCGATTTGTTTTACGAAATTTTTCCCAGTCTAAAATTTTCATAAGATTTATCAAAAATTTTAAATTTAGAGTTGATTTGAGATCCATAAACAAATGCTGAAAATTTCCGTCGGCCCAGATTTTGTATATGAAGATAATTACTTGAGAAATCTCCATACACTCATAGAAAAAATCATGCACGTCGTGCTCATTTCAAAACGATTCGTTCAATCTTACAACGATAAAATTACACCATCTAATCTTTCTGTCTGATTAGCCCAACATTTTGATGTTTGTGTATTTTTCTTTTTATATAGATTTATTTTTTATAAAATGACTAAATAGACCAATACTAAGATTTTACTTCTTAAACTTCTGGAAGCTTGATTATTTTTAAATGTGACTCCCACCTGTGTTTTCTGCACCATACGCATTAACAGTCGCCTTAGCACATTGCACCACTGAGGGAGTTGCCATAATAACGTCTAACGATTATTTTAAGACTTTTCATGGCCAACGAAAAACGAATGCCGTTCATGAAATCGTGAATGCCCGTGGACGAAATTGTGAACATATCGTTTTGATTTTTTGTGAACGTTTCAGTTTCATTTTATCACCGTCTGGTCACGACAATGGAACGTAATTATACCCTGCGCCACACTGTGGAACAGATTATAAGTTAGTGCCTATGTTTGTAACACCCAGAAGGAGACGAGGTAGACATATGGTGTCTTTAACAATAATGCTCAGGGTGGTTCCCTGAGTCGATATAACCATGTCCGTCCGTCCGTCTGTCTGTGAACGTATTTTTGTGATCAAAGTCTAGGTCGCAATATAAGTCCACGTATAAGTGGCACGTGTTCCTTTTTTGGGTCAGAATAGAACCCTATTGATTTTGGAAGAAATCGGTTCAGATTTAGATATAGCTCCCATATATATATCTTTCGCCCGATATGCACTTATATGGCCCCAGAAGCCAGCGTTTTGGCCCAATTTGGTTGAAATTTTGCACTAGGAGTACAATTAGTAGTATAGTCATGTGTGCCAAATTTGATTGAAATCGATTCAGATTTAGATATAGCTCCCATATATATATTTCGCCCGATATGCACTTATATGGACCCAGAAGCCAGAGTTTTATCCCGATTAGCTTGAAATTTTGCACAAAGAGTACAATTAGTAGTATAGTCATGTGTGCCAAATTTGATTGAAATCGGTTCAGATTTAGTTATAGCTTCCATATATATCTTTCGCCCGATATGGACTTATATGGCCCCAGAAGCCAGAGTTTTGGCCCAATTTGGTTGAAATTTTGCACTAGGAGTACAATTAGTAGTATAAAATCGGTGAAATCGTTTATTTAAAAAATCAAATTAAATTTCTTTTTCAAGTTCAATTAGTATAAAATTCAGGAAAAATATTCAGTTAGGCTTTCGCTTTTCCAAATCCGAATTGCCGGGCCTCACGCTTGACACCTGCCATCAGATTTTGTACAGCCACCTTGTCCACCTTCTTCGCCGCAGAAAGCCAGTTTGCCTTCAACTGCTGCTCGTCCTTAGCAGTTTTTTTGGTCTTCTTTAGGTTCCGCTTGACAATAGCCCAGTATTTCTCAATTGGGCGGAGCTCTGGCGTGTTGGGAGAGTTCTTGTCCTTGGGAACCACCTGCACGTTGTTGGCGGCGTACCACTCCATGGCCTTTTTACCGTAATTGTAAGATGCCAAATCCGGCCAAAACAGAACGGAACAACCGTGTTTCTTCAGAAAAGGCAGCAGACGTTTATTCAAACACTCTTTCACGCAAATTTCTTGGTTGACAGTCCCGGAAGCTATGAAAATGCTGCTTTTCAAGCCACAGGTACAGATGGCTTGCCAAACCAGATATTTCTTTGCGAACTTTGACAGTTTTACGTGCTTGAAAATATCTGCTACCTTTCCCCTTCCTTTTGCCGTATAAAACTCCTGTCCCGGAAGCTGCTTGTAGTCGGCTTTGACGTAGGTTTCGTCGTCCATTACCACGCAGTCAAACATCGTCAGCATCGTCGTGTACAGCCTCCAGGATCGCGCTTTGGCAGTCTTATTTTGTTTATCATCGCGATTTGGAGTCACTACCTTCTTGTAAGTCGATAGTCCGGCTCGTTTTTTGGCTCGATGCACGGTTGTAGACGATACACCCAGCTTATTTGCGGCATCTCGGAGAGAGAGATTAGTGTTTCGCTTGAAACTACCGGCAACTCTCTTTGTCGTCTCAGCGGCTTCCGGTTTTCGATTTCCCCCCGATCCAGACTTCCTGGCTGTCGACAAACGTTCCCCAAACACTTTAATTACATTTGTAACGGTTGATTTGGCAACTTTTAGCGATTTTCGCGAAGCGCGAGCAAAATTTTGATACGCTGCTCTTCTTGCTTGGTCGGCATTTTGACAACTGAAGAGTGAATTCCAAAATCAAAATAGGAGAAACGTTCTACACACACACCTTCAAAATGAGGGGTGTTCAGGTTTTTTTAAATGCAAAATTGAAAGAAATACGTCAAGTTTATATTGACCACATTTTGACCGTATCACCCTTTAGTCATGTGTGCCAAATTTGATTGAAATCGGTTCAGATTTAGTTATAGCTTCCATATATATCTTTCGCCCGATATGGACTATTATGGTTCTAGAAGCCAGAGTTCTGGTTCAATTTGGTCGTCAAATTCGTCGAGTCGTATCAAAAATTAGAGTTCTTTTTGACATATAAACACATGTGGCAAAATAGAAAACTTAAAATTACAATTGGAATACTGTTAAAATGAGATTTAGGTACACCACCTGGAGTCGACTCCGGAGTCGGAGTCGAGGCTAATAAGAAATGCTGGAGTCGGAGTCGTGCAAAATTGACTCGACTCCACAGCCCTGGTCATAGGGCTTTGTCCAAATAAATTTGACAAACATTATTTTCCTCTGTTGGTTAAGCTACTCTTGTATTTTATTCAACGCAACGTTTGTGGTCATTTGGAAGAAATTAAAACAATTATTAGTAAGCCAAAATAAAAACTGAAATGAAATCTTTATGGAAAACACTGAACTCAAATCTATTTGCAGAAAACGAAAATCTTTGGATGCTATATTTTTTGGAAACATTAAAAAAAAAACAAGTAGATACAGCCAGGCCAAATTTGATGATTGCGGAGAAAGTTCTACTACAGACTGTCACCCACAATCGAATTACTTGGGTTGTGGTAACAGTTACCGATGGCAAAGTTAATATACCTCGGTGGTCAAATTTGGATCGGATCGGATGAAATTTACTCTTTCAAGAGGCTCCGGTGGTCAAATCTGGGGATCGGTTTATATGAGGGCTACACCTAGCAGTGGCCCGATATGGCCCATTTGCAATACCATCCGACCTACATCAATAACAACTACTTGTGCCAACTTTCAAGTCGATAGTTCGGAAGTTGGGTGATTTACACAGACGGACGGACGTCTCTAGATCGACTCAGATTTTCAACAAATGACAAATTTTAAGTTATTCTAATTCAAAGACTTTATGAATTTTTGTTTAATATTAATTAAGGCTGTCATTTGGTATCGATTTTTATAAATAACGAGTGTCGGGATTTCAAAATATAGAATGCCGGGATCCCGGGATTTTTTAGGTATTCGTTGAATATTTTAAGTAATAACAATATACAAAACAAGTATATACAGCAGTAAGTTCGGCCGGGCCGAATCTTAAATACCCACCACCATAAATCAACTATTAGGGTTTCCTTTGAAATTTCAGGGGGGTTTGAGGACAGATCAAGCAGAGTAGTTCAACCAGTACACTTCCCGAAGATAAATTTAAAGATTTTACCTATGAAGACTTTATCAGATTCTGGATAAAAACCATTTTTGTTAGAGTTTTAGAGGAATCATTAACATCGATTGTAAGTGTGCAAGAATATTATAAAATAACGTCTTGATTTGAAATCTTAAATCTGTAGATTTTCAACCGAGAAGTAAAATCTGGAAAATTTACATTGAGTTTCAAGCAAGTTTCATGATCAGTGCGCCTTCTATACCCTCAAGAAGTGATATCGGCCTATATGGAGGCCTTTCCAAATGGACCGATAAAAATTTAATCCGATACACGTTTTTGTGAGCCTAAAATACCAGAATATTTATAATTTCAGGCAAATCGGATAAAAACTACGGTTTCTTGAAACCCAAGGAGTTAAATCGGGAGATCGTTCTTATGCGGGCTATACTAAAACATGGACCGAAACTCACCGTTTTCGGCGCACCTCTTTATGGTCCGAAAATACCTCTAGATTTCCAATTTCAGGCAAATTTGATAAAAACTACGGTTTCTATAAGCCCAAAAAGTAAAATCGGGAGATCGGTCTATATGGGGGCTATCCAAAACATGGACCGATACTCACCATTTTTGGCACACCTAGTATGGGCCTAAAATACATTTAGATTTCTAATTTCAGGCAAATTGGATAAAAACTACGTTTTCTATAAGACCAAGACCCCAAATCGGGAGGTCGGGTTATATGGGGACTATATCAAAACCTGGACCGATGTAGCCCATCTTCGAACTTGCCTGCAAACAAAAGACGAGTTTGTGCAAAATTTCAGCACGATTGAAGACTGTAGCGTGATTACAACAGACAGACGGACAAGGTTATATTGTCTTAGAATTTCTCCCTGATCAAGAATATATGTACTTTATATATTCGGAAATCGATATTTCGATGTGTTACAAACGGAATGACAAACTTATTATACCCCAGTCTCCATTCTATGGTGGTGGGTATAAAAAATTTCGTAATAACATTTTATTTTTCCTTGGGCAATTGATCTGCTATTCCTTTGATCCTTTGTATAGTTTCGGAACAAAAATATGGTCCGTGTTTGATTTATAAACACGCACAAATAGTTTTTAATAAATAAATTATTTCTTAATTCACATTGCAAATGGCACCGTGCTATAAACGTCAGTTTTTCAACACGAAAAAAAACAAAGTATCACATATGGAAAAAATTTCGCAAATTTTTCGCATTTTTTGGTTTTGTATGGAGTTTCAACGCGAAAACCGAACAGAGTACCGGCCTTAACACTTGAGATATTATTGCTAATGTGTTGAATTTCACTGTTGAGGGTAATGTCTGTTTTTTTGTTGAGAACGCGATTTTCTCAACAATTTCTCAACTTGAATATTACCCTAATCCTTTGAAAAAATGTTTGAAAAATTGTTGAAATTTAGCATTTTTCAAACGTTTGTGTTTATTGGGAGGGATGTTAACTTATTTATGCGAAATAATATGCCTGCCTATTTTTCGTGCGAAAATTCCAGCGTTGTATAAATATGTGTCTGAAAATGCTCAAAACAAAGATTTCGCATTCCGCTCTAACGTTTTTTATATGGAGTATAACAGTTTTTCGTGCGAAAACGTGATCTTAATAATAACCCTGCCAACATTTTTGGAATTTGACGACACTTCTGAGAATCTCCACCACGTCGAAAACAATCGTATACGATATCAAAAACTCGTCGGAAAAGCGCCGTCACTATTGAGAAGTTGTACCACGCAAAAGTTACTACAAAAAGGTTTCGCATGAGTGCAATTATTAGGTGCCTTTATAGATCAATTTAGAACGACGCCAATAAGGGACCCTCCAAACAATCAGAAAAAGTGCATTTTAAGATAGTTGTAAAAGAATCATTGTGGTCGAGTAAAACACGTTTGTTTAGATATTTATTAATTTGATTAAACATTTACAAATTCTTAAAAATATAACATTTATACCACTATCACATTACATTTAACATAATTTTTGGCATTAATGATGATGTTGAGTTACAAGTAGCGAGTTACATGTTGCTGCGTCTATCAACCAGTGTTTTTATTCCATGGAGGCAGCGTGTCTGTAAAATATCTGAAAAACAATCACTTTATTCCATTTGGAAAATCACCAAATTGTTCACCAATATACCTTTCACAATTTTAAGCGTATAATCTATGTTTTCAGAACTTTATTTTCGTTTTTATTTAATTAAAATATAACAAGCTGGTTGCGCTTGGCGTTTCACAAAAAAAAAATGGCTTTTTTAACAGTAGGGATGGCAAATTACTTGCATGTACTTTTTGATGTACCTTTTCATGATGGTTGAAGTGACATTTACGAGTCTGTGGTAACGATGAGGTTGAAATGGAACTTTGAAATGCTGGCAGGGAATAGGCTTAATGTGTTGAATTTTACTGTTGAGGGTAATGTCTGCTTTTTGTTAAGAACGCGATTTTCTCAACAACTTGAATATTACCCTAATACATTGCAAAAAATAGTTGAAACATTTTTGAAATTTAGCATATTTCAAACGTTTGTGTTTATGGGGTTTTAACATTTTTCAATGAATATTGAGGTGTAAACGTAGTATTAAGGCCGGTACTATGTTCATTCTTGCGAAAAATTTTTATGGAAACCATTATTTCGCACATAGAATGCGGCGTTTTTTTAGGTAGCTTGGAGCGCTATTTTACAGGGAGCGATGTTGGATTAAGTTGGTGGTGTTGCTTGTTTTTACAAAATAACATTTTATTTTTCCTTGGGCAATTGATCTGATATTCCTTTGATCCTTTGTATAGTTTCGGAACAAAAATAGGGTCCGTGTTTGATTTATAAACCCGCACAAATAGTTTTTAATAAATAAATTATTTCTTAATTCACATTGCAAATGGCGCCGTGCTATAAACGTCAGTTTTTCAACACGAAAAAACAAAGTATCACAAATGGAAAAAATTTCGCAAATTTTTCGCATTTTTTGGTTTTGTATGGAGTTTCAACGCGAAAACCGAACAGAGTACCGGCCTTTATAAAGCAAAAACATTTCAAGGCCCAAAACATGCATGGTGTGAACGCCGTACTAGAGGTAGCTATCATGTAATTACCACATTTTATCAAATCTGGCAGCATTGTTAGAATATATTATTAAAAAAAAAAAAACTGGCAACTCTACAGCTGTCAGCAAAAATGTCATCCGGCAGTTTGCCTTTTCTTTCTTTCTTTGTTGAATCGTCAAACCGAATGTACGTGTGCTGCTGAGTTTCGTTGGAATTATTTTCATATTTTATTAAATATCAAGATTTATCAAAAAAAATGTTGATAGCAAGCGAAAACTAAATATATTAGCTATAAAGTCTGGAAATAATTTCTTCAAATAAAAGCATGATGCTTGCGATGTTTAAAGATTTCTGTCTAACCTGAATATCTCTTGTCATATATTCTAGTAATCGGCTTGAGTTGGAAACAACATGGTGAACGGACGTATACCCTCGGTCTTTTCAAAGACCTATGTCACTCCTCGTCGTCCTTATGAAAAGGCACGCTTGGACCAAGAATTGAAGATCATTGGTGAATATGGTCTCCGTAACAAACGTGAGGTATGGCGTGTCAAGTATGCTTTGGCTAAAATCCGTAAGGCTGCCCGTGAATTGTTGACATTGGAAGAGAAGGACGAAAAAAGATTGTTCCAAGGTAAGTTAATGACAGGGATTTTAAGCCGATTGTCTGATGGCGATGATGATTTTGTATTTTAATTTTTTATCTGACACTTCTTGTCTGAGTTTAAAAAATTCTTTGAAGATACATAAACGCTGAAAACCAAAATCGCTATCTACAAATTTTGTTATGTGAATATCCATTTATTTCAATTGTTCTCTTCTACTTCATACAGGTAACGCTTTGTTGCGTCGTTTGGTTCGCATTGGTGTCTTGGATGAGTCTCGCATGAAGCTTGATTACGTGTTGGGTTTGAAAATCGAAGATTTCTTGGAACGCCGTCTCCAAACCCAAGTTTTCAAATTGGGATTGGCCAAGTCCATCCATCATGCTCGTGTCTTGATCCGTCAACGTCACATTCGGTAAATATTCTCTGACCATGCATAAGCCAAATAGCTTTGCGAAATGAACAAATTATACTTATATGCTGTGGAAACGAAAAAGTTCAGTAAGACCACTTGAAAGTCGAACAATTTACCCTGAGTTTTTGTAAAGGAGGTATGGGTATTTTGTACCGGCTTTCAACGTCTTTTGGTATTGGTTCTCCATACTGTAGTACTATCTGCAGGGAGTTAAAAACCAATTATGTTTAGGTCCATCCTAAACGCTCAGCCGAGTAAGTTATATTGAAAAAACATAGAAAACTGAACCTCGATAAAGAAACTCTTAAAGTACCTCCTTTTAATTGGCTATTATTTGATGGAGAGATTTTAATTTTGTTATTTCTTTATTTTCCTTTCTATTTCAATAGCGTCCGCAAACAAGTGGTCAACATTCCCTCATTTGTTGTCCGTTTGGATTCCCAGAAACACATTGACTTCTCATTGAAGTCACCCTTCGGTGGTGGCCGCCCTGGTCGCGTTAAGAGGAAGAACATGAAGAAGAACCAAGGTGGTTCCGGTGGTGCCGAAGAAGAGGAAGATTAAACTGTAATGTTTTCTTAAGGATTTAAACAAAGCTTATTTGTTTATAAGCTAATAAAAAGAACTTTTTAAATTTATTTTGAAAATTTTCAGTTTTTTTTTTTAATTTTGGGGGAGGATTTTGTGGGGTGTAATTGGTAGTTGTTAATTTTACATCTACACCAATAATCCTACAATGGATAGATCTAAAAAAAAAAACTGGAAACTTAAATATTTTTTTTAATGGATATGGAAGATCAATTTCGCAAAATCTAGTTTACAGATATGAATATTTATAAAATAAGCAGAGTTTTTGGCCGGGCCATACCTCATATACCCTCCCACCATGAATGAGGCTCTTTTTGTACAAAGTTTTTAACAATTTTATGATTGACCAAAAACTGTTTACCCGTACTAAGTTCCTGTTTAACAAGTGGGAACCAAACATACAAATACTTTAAAAATATATCTTATTTGGTCAGAAATTTAACATTTTCTCAACTAAAGGCATAACTGCAAAGAAAATATTTTCTGATCGGCTTTTGATATTAGAGGTCAGGAATCTAAACAACTCTACTTTAAAATCCTTTAGGCAACATTGTAAAACCTAGAAAATGTACGAATTATTTACTCGACAAATTACTCGAATTACACAACTATAGTAGTAAAAACCTGCAGCATTTAGCATGCTTCAATGAATGTTCTCTTTTCTAGAGAAAAGTAAACCGCTATAATCTAAATTGGGAATATATTTTTATCGGTGTAAAATACACTAGACAAAATTGGATTACAATTGCGACTTCTAAGCATCCAAGGCGTAAAATCGAATAAAAGAAAAATACTTTTATGAGCCAGCAACAACGCAAGATTCCAAATAGGAACGGATTGCAACTTCCAGATAAGGTTAATACGGCTATCAGAATGGCTTATGTTGGAGCTCCAATGCAAATAAGTAAACATCACAGAAAAACATACAGCCACCTCTTACGATATGGTAAAAATTCTCATAAATTATACGCTAAAGGTGAGTATTAAGTTCGAGTTTAGCCGCTACAATCGCTAAAGTGAAAACTAAATCAGTAAGAAAAATGCATAAAATTATACATATTTGTTGCAAATTTTATTATAACTTGATGGGGAAAAGCCCAAAGCAAATTTTCCTTAAAATGGATTATCAAAGAAAATGGATTATCAAAGAAAAGTAATCGTGAAAAAATGATGATTTTAGCGGCTAAACTCGAACTTAATACCCACCTTAATACAGTAGAAAATAGTTTTTTTTTATACTAGCTGGAATAAGTATTAATGAATATCATTTGAACATTTTGCCATATGTTTTCCATTTTTTTAATTTTATATTTTTTTCTTTTTATACCCACCACCATAGGATGGGGGGGTATATTAACTTTGTCATTCCGTTTGTAACACATCGAAATATTGCTCTAAGACCCCATAAAGTATATATATTCTGGGTCGTGGTGAAATTCTGAGTCGATCTGAGCATGTCCGTCCGTCCGTCTGTTGAAATCACGCTAACTTCCGAACGAAACAAGCTATCGGCTTGAAACTTGGCACAAGTAGTTGTTATTGATGTAGGTCGGATGGTATTGCAAATGGGCCATATCGGTCCACTTTTACGTATAGCCCCCATATAAACGGACCCCAAAATTTGGCTTGCGAGGCCTCTAAGAGAAGCAAATTTCATCCGATCCGGCTGAAATTTGGTACATGGTGTTAGTATATGGTCTCTAACAGCCATGCAAAAATTGGTCCACATCGGTCCATAATTATATATAGCCCCCATATAAACCGATCCCCCGATTTGGCTTGCGAGGCCCCTAAGAGAAGCAAATTTCATCCGATCCGGCTGAAATTTGGTACATGGTGTTAGTATATGGTCTCTAACAACCATTTAAAAATTGGTCCACATCGATCCATAATTATATATAGCCCCCATATAAACCGATCCCCCGATTTGGCTTGCGAGGCCTCTAAGAGAAGCAAATTTCATCCGATCCGGCTGAAATTTGGTACATGGTGTTAGTATATGGTCTCTAACTCCCATGGAAAAATTGGTCGAAATCGGTCCATAATTATATATAGGCCCCATATAAACCGATCCCCAGATTTGACCTCTAGAGCCCCTTGGAAGAGCAAAATTCTTCCCATTCGGTTGAAATTTGGTACGTGATGTTAGTATATGGTATCCAACAACCATGCAGGAATTGGTTCCTATCAGTCCATAAATATATATAGCTTCCATATAAACCGATCCCCAGATTTGACCTCCGGTGCCTTTTGGAGAAGCAAAATTCATCCGATCTGCTTGAAATTTGGTACGTGGTGGTGGTATATGATATTTAACAACCACGCCAAAAGTGGTCCATATCACTCCATAATCGTACATAGCCCCATATAAACCGATCCCGAGATTTGGTTTTGGAGCCTTTTGGAGGAGCAAATTTCATCCGAGTGAGTTGAAATTTGGTACATTGTGCTAGTATATGGTCGTTAACAACCATGCCTAACTAGGTCCATATCGGTCTATAGTTATATATGGCCCTCAGATAAATCGATCCCCAATCACACAAAAATTGGTCCATATCAAGTTCATAATTGTATATAGCCCCCATATAAGCGACCCCCATATTTCAATTCTGGCTCTCTGCGTACAAAAAGTCCATATCGATTCGTAATTATTTGTAGACTTAACTATACATAACTTTTTTGTCTAATATATACCATGTATGGACTAAATCACAATTTAGAAAACGATGTTAAGAAGTTTTAAGATACCACAACCCAAGTAATTCGATTGTGGATGACAGTCTTTCGTAGAAGTTTCTACGCAATCCATGGTGGTGGGTACATAAGATTCGGCCTGGCCGAACTTGCGGCCGTATATACTTGTTTATTTTAATTCAGTTTTTTATGAAAATGAAAATTTTCTTTTGTCCTTTAAGGTGAGTATTAAGTTCGAGTTTAGCCGCTAAAATCGCTAAAGTGAAAACTAAATCAATAAGAAAAATGCATGAAATTATACATATTTGTTGCAAATTTTATTATAACTTGATGGGGAAAAGCCCAAAGCAAATTTTCACGAAGTTTGTATTCCTTAAAATGGATTATTAAAGAAAAGTAATCGTGAAAAAATGACGTTTTTAGCGGCTAAACTCGAACTTAATACCCACCTTTAAGGTGAGTATTAAGTTTGAGTTTAGCCGCTAAAATCGCAATTTTTTCACGATTACTTTTCTTTAATAATACTTTTTAAGGAATACAAACTTTGTGAAAATTTGCTTTGGGCTATTCCCCATCAAGTTATAATAAAATCTGCAACAAATATGTATAATTGTATTCCTTTTTTTACTGATTTAGTTTTCACTTTAGTGAAAAAACTCGAACTTAATACCCACCTTTAAGGCCGCTAATTTTCACTAAAGTGAAAACTAAATGAGTAAAAAACGTCATAAAATTATACATATTTGTCGCAGATTTCATTATAACTGTATGGGGAATATCCCAAAGCAAATTTTCACAAAATTTATATTTCTTAAAATGGATTAGTACCCACCTTTATGGTGGGTACTAAGTTCGAGATTAACCTCTAAATTCGCTAATGTGAAAACTAAATCAGTAAGAAAAGGGCGTAAAATTATACATATTTGTTGCAAATTTTTTTATAACTTGATGGGGAAAAGCCCAAAGCAAATTTTCACAAAGTTTGTATTCCTTAAAATGGATTATTAAAGAAAAGTAATCATGAAAAAATGACGATTTTAACGGCTAAAAGTGAGTACTAAATTCGAGTTTAGCCGCTAGAATCGCTAAAGTGAAAACTAAATCAGTAAGAAAAAGGCATAAAAGTATACATATTTGTTGCAAATTTTTTTATAACTTGATGGGGAAAAGCCTAAAGCACATTTTCACAAAGTTTGTATTCCTTAAAATGGAGTAATAAAGAAAAGTAATCGTGAAAAAATTACGATTTTAGTGGCTAAACTCGAACTTAATACCCACCTTTAGCGGATAAACAGCTTTATACATAAATAAATTAGATTTAGTGGGAATGCGCTATTATTGTCCTTACGGAAGCATTCACCATTTTCTAAAACGTCATGCATCGATATATGTCCCGTTTATCCTAATTACTATTTATCGAAATAAAATGTTAAAAATAAAAATTACGTTTGTTCCAAAATCAGATTTGTTTAATTGGCAGAAAACTCAAATATATCTCAATAAGTGAAATCTTGAGATCGATTTATGTAGACTGCATGAAGTTATGGGCATATGACTTTTTGTGAAAGAATAGCTACTTCTGAGTAACCAGATGAAAATTATGACTTTATATGGGCCTATATCAAATTATGGACCGAATTAGAGCATATATGTATTTAATGATGCATATATAATCTTAACGTATCGAAGAGGATACAGAAGGGAGCCAATAATTCTAATAGAAATTTAGTTCTTGAACATTTCACCGCAAACATATACTTTATTCAGAATATAGGGTGGTTGTGGCCTAATGGAAAGCTAATTCTGCTCAGAACTTTAAAAGGGCCAATTTTTTGTAGCGAAATAGTTGTTGTTGTTTTAACAGTTTTTTATGTAGTTTCCAGATCAAGGAACTCTGCGACAAGGATGGGGTGTGTCCAGAGTGATCTGGTGGTGAGACGGATAGGCTTTGCTGGGCAAGCGAAATGGCCTGTTCCCATGGTGTTGTCGTTCCAGATGAGTACAATGTTTTCCATACGTTGTTTTGACTGGTTTCTAGCTAGTCTACACCCAGAGAAATGGTTGGTTGCAATTCGATCATTACAATGAGGAAATAATGTCAGTAACCTATTTTTTGTTACAAGAACAATGTTTTGATTAATTTCCCCATTATACATCCAACACGACCATAAAAAAGTTCACAGAATCAAAGAGAAGTTCCCATAATCACTCAATTGGTTACAATAACCAATGCCGATAAATTTAGTTTTATGCTGCATAAAATTGTTGAGCTAACCACCGGCATAGAGAGACCTACATCATGGGAATCAACAAATGGTTGGTACAACCAAAAATTGAGTATACTAATAGAATCTTAGTTCAATTATGTGACGCGCGTAAGCTAGTTGTTGCAACAAATAATTATTTATATCAACATGGTATGACGCTACAAAATTTGCATATTATTGTATTAAAGATCGGCACTAGAGGCTTAAGGAGGACATTTCTGGTAAGTACATATTCAAATATATTTTGTCGTTTTTCATTTGCAGCACAATAGACTTCCTCAAGACTACATCAACCTGAAAAAATGTATTTTCATCAATTAGGATTATATGAAAGAAATTACATAAAGAAAATATATATTTGGACCTACCGACGCGTATCATATAAAGTCCCATCAGGACCCAGTGTGGCCGGTTTAGTTTTCATGCATTGGAAAATTTATCCGGGTATTGTTAAATTGTAGGTCAGCCTTTACTGTCGCACCCTCAACCGGATGAGATGTACAATTATGGACACATATATATCTCAAAATGGTTTCATCCAAATATATATTTCCAAATGACTGAGTTAGCAATATAAATTGGCCAGCTGCTAATGTCTCAGCTCCGGCAAAAGAAGTGTTCTCAGCTTCCAAGACCTGTTTCAGACTGAATTGTGGCAGATCCCGGGGTTCACATGATATGCGGGGGTTTTAGTGCTGGTCGAGTAAGGCGCATCAATGAAATACACAAAATTAATGGTGTTAAGGAACAATAATGTAAATTAAAGAATACACATTTTTCACTGTGATAGCAAACAAAATTTTATCGGATTGGAAAGAGCTGGGCGTGAAGTGTATTTATGCAGATATTACCTTCTAGCACAAGCAAATGTTCTCCTTGCTCAATTGGGTTCATTTTATCTTCGATAAAGTATTATTTTCCCGTAAATATTTTAAAACTTTTAGTTACAATTTCCTGCAATTTGGAATATTTCCCGTTTGTTTACATGTGATTCACATAAAATACAGAATCGCCATTAAGCACAACATTATTGAAAAGCGTGCTAATGTAATGTGTATGTTTGATAATTTCGTGTTTGAAAACATATGGAATTTTAACAGTTCTCAAATCTAGTGTTTTTCGGATAATGTTAGTTTTTAATGGACAATTCAAATTTTTTAAACATTATTATGGACGGTTTCTCAATGAATAATTATTTATCGTGTCGGTAAAATAGCTGACCTTCTACAAAATTTGTACTAATCGGTAGTCTACCCTCCGGTTAAGTGTTAATCACAGAATGAGAAACTAGCCTATAAAGTGGGTATTAAGTTCGAGTTTAGACGCTAAAAGCGCTATTTCTTTACAATTACTTTTCTTAATTAATCCACTTTAAGGAATACAGACTTTGTGAAAATTTGTTTTGGGCTATTCCCCATCAAGTAATAATAAATTTTGCATCAAATATGTATAATTTTATGACTTTTTTATTGATTTAGTTTTCACTTTATCGATTTTAGCGGATAAACTCGAACTCAATACTCACCTTTAGCCGCTAAAATCTTCATTTTTTCACTAAAGTGAAAACTAAATCAGTAAAAAAGGTGTAAAATTATACATTTTTGTTTCAGATTTTATTATAACTTGATGTGGAATAGCCCAAAGCAAATTTTTATAAAGTATGTATTCCTTAAAGTGGATTATAAAAGAAAAGCAATCGTGAAAAAATGATTTAAGCGGCTAAACCTGAACTTAATACCAACCTTTAAGGTAGGTACTATGTTCGGTTTCCGAAGCGAAATCCCATACAAAACCAAAAATGCGAAAAACTACCGAAATATTTTTTCATTTGTGGTACTTTGTTTTTTTCGAGTTGAAAAACTGACATAAAGTGCATAGTCCCTAATTAGGTCGGCTTTAAATCCTTCCATATGTTGAGATTAGTTAGTTTCAAAACATGGCGCCATTTGTAATGTGAATTAAGAAATAATTGATTTATTCAAATGATTTGTGTTAAATTAGAATACAAAAGTGGTTCGCGTTGTTATTTAAAAATGCAATTAGATTGACGAAATAAAAATAACGGAGTGCTATATGTATATAACATATATAACAGCATCTGGTTCTGTAGCCGTTTCTGCCACAGTAGCATCTGCCCTCACATCCCTGACACCCACAATTGCAGCCACTACATCAGCTACAGTGAACAACTCCAACATAGCACCCTCAACACCTGCCACGACCACAGTGGCTGTGATCGCAAATATTGTATTGCAACAACCAAATACAACGGCCGCCCAAGTAGTGAGTGGTCCCATTGGGGTGGCAGCAAATACTACTCCAACATTAGCCAGTATTACTAATTCTTCAAATGCAATATCGACTGTTGCTGCCGTTAGTAATACAAATGCAATACTAATGCAATGGTGGTTTCACAATCATCCACAATAGTATCACCAGCAGCTGGATCGAATGTTGTTGTTCCCACCACTACAATGGCTTTAGCAGGAGCTACCGTGGACTTAAGTCTGGTCAGATATTACAATGACATTGAACCGTATAAATACGGCAGAGAATGAAGTTGATGTGGAGGAATGTTTACCAGGTGATGTTGTTAAATTGGATTTTGCTGGCGAAGAAGTGGCCGGGTGAAATTTTACCCCTAAGGAATGTCTTCTAGGAGTTTCCAATCGGCGACCGGTGCCCGTTGGAAACTCCGCCTATTACAACAGTACCATCATCGCTTCAGCCATCAGCAACAATAGCATTCCATCAGCGTCATATTGTAGAGATACAACCAGGCCACCATTTATCATCATCCCCTGCTAATTTAGAATTGACTAATGTTATGCAACATAATGTTTGCACAGAACACGAAGAAGTAGAAGAAGCTAATTGTCATAATACTGCAGATGTAATCGATGAATATTTCTTTTTTAAAATATGCTTAAAAACGATTTCGTCTTATCTCTGTAAACCCAGTGCTTCTACATTCAACACCCATTTTTTACAAAGAAATGAATTGTATTTTTTTTTATTATTTTACCGCTCCTCGTAATTGCTCCCTTTTCTATTTGTTAAGCGAGCTCGTTTTTTGTGTGTAAGAGGCGTAAATGAATGAGAACTGAACAAAAGAAATGTTAATGCAATTTTAATTTTTAATGGAAACAACATGAAAGCTAAATATGAGAAATGATAATTAAACATTTTTAAATATAACAATATTAATGAAAGAAAGCTGATAATCCAGAAAAGAAAACATTGTCTTCTAGGGTCTTTAATTAGTGTATAAATGTACAAATTAATAAAAAATCATAATAAAATTATAATCGAACTTGTTTTATTTTTATATACCGGGGTATAAGTAATTGGGTGGTCTTATACGTTTTATACTTTTTAATATAAAATTAGTAAATTTTTCTGAACAAAGTTATATCCAAAATAAATGTTTATAGCAAATAATTAAATAATTTTTATTTAAATAGCAAAATAATTTTCTTGTATTCATCATTTGTCCAAAATGATTGCGATAGGCTGGAATGAAACGATTTAATTTCGTTGTGGCTTTTAAATTTCAGTTAGCGGCATTCTTGCATTTTATCAATTCAAAACACTGGTTGAATTTCATAACGTGACTGAAATAGTTATTGGAACTTATACATTGGGAGAGTATAACATCCTTCAGTAAACCAGCCAATTGCTTCTCAATGTATTAATTTCAGTCAACGAAGAGTCTGGTATAGAACACTAACATCCCTTTGTGACGAAATATAAGTCGGGAACAGTGACTTTGGCTTAGGAACTACCCTTGAACTTGAGTTATGGGCTTAAGTTGGTTGTTCCCCCCGATGTAACAACATTGGCAAATGAAATGGCGTTATTATCCTTTGTGGGAACCGTGGTGGTGACCACTGGATTTGAAATTGCTAGTGAGGCGGTAACAGCATGGTATTGCAATGCGATTGTGTAGATATTGTGGACACCAACGAATTAAGTTTGTTGATGAATGAGTCCATTGCTGCGCATGATGTAAAAGTTAGCATAACACCGGAATTATATGTTTTTTTGATGTGCGTTACAAATTGACGGTATCCATTTGGAAAAGCTGAAGAAGACAATGTACCACATGTTGCAAAAGCTGTTGCAGAATGTGGTAAGACACCAGGAGTAGAGCGGCTGGAGCTTTATTCTTAACAATTATTAGTGTCCAGTGCTGTATGAGATTTTTTTGCAAAACAATCCAAAAACTGGTAGAAAAACACTTTTCAAAACAATTATCATTAATGCGTGTATGTAAACAATCAGCTGCTGCGTATGTATAACTAAAAATAGTATGACATTTGGCGATGTTGTCAATTAAATTGCGGAGAAATAAACGCGGAATAGCTCCAAAATAGCTGTTTTCTTTTTCTAACCTAACCTAACCTTCGTTCGAAATGTATTGTCAACACTCTCATTTTTCAACGCGAAAGAATGGTTAAGTGAAGTTTTTTTCGTGCCAACAAACATAGTACCCACCTTTAGACGGAAAAAGAAAAACGACGAAAGTACAAACATCACAAGGAACAATTATTAGAACCGAAACGTGATATAAGGGCCAGTTTCTCAATGTCTTGTTATTATTTATCGTGTCGATAAAACAGCTGATCCCATACAAAAATTTTACTAACCGGAGGTCTATCCACCGGTTAAAATTAATCGGAGGATGAGAAACTGGCCATAAGACTGTTTTCACTTTCACTAACGCACACGCTTTTATAATTGGTAAACATTTACGTCATATTTTTAAACATCTGATCGTTTTCTTTTAAGGTTGGCGCTTATAGCTGAAAAATACTATGGTTGTTTTCAAGACAGAAGATTCCAAGACAGTTTAACTACTTTTTTACCATATATTTTTGTAATATAATTGGAATGGCGGTGTTCGTAAACGTCTTATACAAAAACAAGAAGGAAATCGTTCCAATAAAATGCGGAGCTTTGAGCTTGACGACAAATGCTATTTGTGAAGACAGTAAGTGATTTTCAATGAGATAAATATAAAAAAATAAATTTTAGCTACTTCATTATTATGAACAGATTTGTACATTGTTAGTTTTTATTACAGTCGTACTTATTTATCGTAATAGTAGTGGAATGTCAAATCTGAGTATTCTTCTTTTGAATTATTTTAGTAAAGGAACATTTCCAAATTCTTGGACACATACAGTTTTTTGATGCAGCCAATGGTGTTAAAATATCAGACGATATATTGCCTGACTACATCAACCAATTTCGATATGTGCCAGGATGGGTACTTGAGGCAAAAGAATTTCAGAGAGGTTCTGAAGTTATTTAAAATTAAATTTTATATTTTAATTTGCTTTAATCTGTAGATGAAGTAATTGAATTTCAAGAAATTTTGTGTGACATTGAAGATGATTTTGAAGTGGAGGAAGTAGCCAGTGGATTGACTGTAGCAGCAACTGAATCTAAAAGTATTCAAGAAATCCAAAGTTTAGAAACTCAAAATGTTGTTTCTGATGAAATGAATGATTTAAACAACGTTTCGGCATTATTGGATTTGAGTGTAATACTTTCAAATGATTTTCTTTGTAAAATTTCTGATCGTACCAATTATAGATACTCAAAGAGTTGGAAGATATAGAATTTCAAATTATTGTGCGGGAGCATAGCGTACAGTGTTTGGAGAATTCTGATAGAACCAAAATTTCGAAAATAATTATAAAATACATTTTGCAAAACGATGTGAATTTTGTGTGAGTATAAATAATTTAGAAAAAGGTCAAAAATTGTCTAGGTCTATTTGTTAGTGAACGAAAATTCAGTGGCAATTTATATATAATAATTACCAATAGCAGAAGTCCAAATTTATTTACTATGAGATAAAATATAGGATTTGCATTAACTAATACTTCGTTTGATATTTTCTTTTTATCTTTCATTGCAGATTAACGCGAGCCGACTACATATATATTTCCGATTTAATATGCAAACTTTTTCCACAAGAGCCAAAGGATATTTACTATTCACCTGCTAAATTCGGACAAAAAGCCTCAGGAAAGCTATATGATGCTTACAACAATTTAAGAAAACGTTTGTCTAAATCTGGTTTCTTAAAACGTCGCGGTTACCAGCCTAAAACCATCCCAGGTGCAGTGTTTCAAGGTAAATGACGTATGACGTTTAATAAATGACAAATGTTAATGGCAATCATTATTCAGATACTTCAGATGATATAGAATTTCTAAAGAGTACCAGTCGTATGAATGACGAATATTTTGCAGCTTGGTGTAGAAGTCTGCAGCAAAGACAACACTTATTGCGAAAACTCGGCTCTTGTACAAGGGAGTATTTGCAATTGTTTCCAGTATTCAGAACTAACCACGCTGGAGTATTTGAGCTTTTTAAATCTGACGTAGCATCACTTTATCCCACTTCCCAATAAACACAAACGTTTGAAAAATGCTAAATTTCAACAATTTTTCAAACATTTTTTCAAAGGATTAGGGTAATATTCAAGTTGAGAAATTGTTGAGAAAATCGCGTTCTCAACAAAAAACAGACATTACCCTCAACAGTGAAATTCAACACATTAGCAATAATATCTCAAGTGTTATCCTCAAATTGAAATGCATCGCTACTCAATAATTTGTCAAACAATTTTCGATGCGAGTCAAATTCAAATTAACATCGTTGCAAATACTTTTCAACCTAAATTTGTATGAATGATATCCCCACTTCAAATTGAAAGTCAAAGCCAAAATTCTATGAATTTTGTATAATTTATTAATTTTCATCAAAATAAAATATATAATAATACACTACACTACATAATACACTACAATACCAATTGATAAATAATAATCTTATTAAACATATCAACAAATAAGAACAAAAAAAAAAAACAACAAAACTTTAAATATCTTAAACATTATTAGTAAACACTTTTGCATTGATAATTCGATTTCCTTCCTTTTGGTGTCATAAAACAGCATTAACATTTATTAACATGCGGGCAATTTGAAATTAGGAACGTACTGGACCGCGTGTTAGAATTGATTTCCAGCAGAAGGAATTCACAAAATATCCATTTTAAACTGATAATAGCATATGAATTGAACTGACGATGTGATGCACATTTACATCCAGAAGTTGTTGATTTCAACAATTTGTTGCTTTTAACAATTTTAATAGCTTGCACTTGTAATGTTTCTGGAAACTTTTTCTTGTCTGGAAACTTTTTCTTGTCGATAAGCCACTCATTTTTCATTGGTCAGCTTCTTAATGTTTGTAAGAATGTAGCATCCAAAGATTTTAGTTTTCTGCAAAGAGATTTAAATTTAGTGACTTCTCTAAAGTGTTGATTTAATTTTTCATATTGACGTACTAATTATTATAAACTATTTGAAGCAGTTCCAGTTAATTGTCCACAATTTTTTCATCGGCCAGCTTTTTAATGTTTTCAAGAACGTAGAATCCATAATTTCAGTTTTCTGCAAAGAGATATACATTTCGTGACTTCCTTAAAGTTTTATTTCATTTTTTATTTTCACTTACCTATTTTTATAAACTATTTGGTTATTTGTCTAAAATTTTCCATTTTTTTATTTCTTGTAATTGACCACGAACTTCGTTGCACAAATAAGTATTGAAAACCACATGGTTTTTTCGTTGCATTTTAGGGTAGTGTTTTGTCAAAGTTTTCTCATATTATCTTCAACACCTTTTCAAAGATTTCGTCAACATTTTGGCAAATTGGAAGTAATTCGCAAACAATTTGAAGATGTATTGAAGATGAGCTATTTCAAGTCATGTTGAATTTATGTTGAAAATTATATTTACCCTCAAACTGAAAAGTTGTTGCATTTGAAAAACGTTCATCCTGTGTTTATTGGGTTATAATGGAATTTCGACATGGGACAGCTTATACAGTAACATTTTTGAGAGACTAAAAAGTGTAAAGGACTATAGTGCTCAAAAAATTTTACGCAAAGCAGATACACTACCGGAAAGTATGTGATATTATATATACATATATATATGTAAAAAAACTTCTTACTAGCCTTTTTTGTTTCGTTTCCAGGAGATAAAAAAGCAGTTGCGTTTTTGCTATTACCATATTTATTTCCTTCAATTAATATAAGAGCAAAGAATAAGAAACAAATCAAAGTTTCAAAAATTGAAATTCAAGAAAAGTTTGTTGTCCATTTTGATGTAAGCCACTATACAATGAAAAAACAATAACATTTTAATGAAAACTTTTTTACAGACTTTACAACAGGCTGATGATTTCGAAAATCACCATGTGGAAGATAACTTGACCTCGCAACCATACATCGTTTTTATAGGTGACTTCAAATCTTTGCAAGCTTACGTTTTATTGTGTGACAACAAATATTTATTTGACGATCCCCTGCAAGCAATAGAAATTTGCTTTTGTTTTTATATGGCCCTAAATTTACGTTATCCAGCTGAAAGTAAAATGGTATGGAATTTTTTACAAAAATATGTCTTTAACGTAACCACCGAGCACGATTCTAATAACACAGGTATTAAAACCGTATTTTACAATTTAAATAGATAATTATTTTTAACATGAATTGTAGTTTTTGCAATATTTTTTTAAATACCTACCTTTCTTATTCAGAACATTTAAGAAACATGCATAGAAAAAATTCGATATTCCGATGTAGTAGTACAAATTGTAGTCGAGTTTTTTCAAATGTTTACACCCATTTGAGGCATATTAAAAATTATCACTTTGAAACTATTTTTTGTAGTAGATCGGTTGAAAATGAAATAGATTCTGGTTCCACCATTTCCACATTAACCCCTATTACAAACTCAATGCAGTTGTTTACCGAACAGAATATTTCAATTTTCGAAACATATAAAAAAGATTTATTGGCACTGGTTTTAAAATTTGTATCTGATGAAAGAATACCACGAAAATTAGCATTTGAATCAATAAGTGGTGTTTTTGACGTATATGATATGCATATCAATAATTTACTAAAATTGCTAAACGATGACAAAGTAAATACGAATTGTATAAAGGAACATCTTAAGTCCATGATAAGCCCTTCGGAAGGAAAATCAGAGTATCTGCTATTGAAATTGTTAGAAGCGCAGAATATACTAATAGATTACACTGTTGTTGATATTGAAACGGAGACCTCTCTTTGCTACAAAAATGGTAATCAGATCACAAGTTCTAACTATGATTTTTTTTATATTTTGGTTAATTTAGAAACCCTATTTTGTGTGCTATTTACCAAAACAGTTTTACTTAATGAAATTATCAAGTACATGAGTAAATTGGAATTATCTTTGTCACTTGACAACATTATTCAAAGCCCTTTATGGAAAGAAAAACTGCGTTATTTTAACGCTGGTAACGACAAATCGACAATATGCATACCAATAATGGTTTACTTTGATGATTTTGAAATACTTAATCCTTTAGGTTCACATTGTGGTCAATATAAAATTGGTGGTGTTTATGTAAAAATTTTAGCTCTTCCTGACCACTTAAATTCATGCTTATCATCTATTTATTTGGGTATGCTCTTTTTCACAGAAGACCGGAAAAAATACGGCAATGATGTTATATTTAGCAAGCTAGTTCAGAGTTTAAATAATTTACAAAATGTGGGAGTATCAGTAAATGGAAAAATTATTAAACTTATTACCTGCCTAATTGGTGGCGATAATTTGGGAATTAATTCCATTTTGGGCTTTTCTGAGTCATTTCGAGCTCATTATTACTGTAGGTTTTGTAGATTAAATTCCGATGAAGCCAAACATTTATGTGTGGAAAACGAAAACTCACTAAGAGACAAAAAAAATTATGCATTCGACCTATCAAACACTTCTGAACCAAAAGGTATTAAAGAAAACTCTATTTTTAATAAATTGCAAAATTTTCATGTTGTCGAAAACAATTGTGTGGATTTAATGCACGATTTATTAGAAGGCGTTGCCCACTACGATTTGTTAGTTATATTAAAAAGGTTTTGTGTAGATAAAAAGATATTCACTATAGAATTTTTAAATAAGCGAATTGAAACATTTGATTTCGGGCCAAGTGATACAAAACCACCTCTTCTTGACAAAGATTGCTTGAGTAAATCCAAATTAAAATTATCAGCTTCCGAAATGCTTTCTTTCATTAAGTATTTCCCATTTTTAATAGGAGACATGATTACTGGTTGCGAAGAGTGGTCTCTGTTTATTACTTTAAGGGAAATAATTAGTGTTTTATATAGAAAAAGTTTTACAACCAGCACGCCAAAATATGTAAGTCATTTGATAGCTTATCACAATAAGCTTTACCAAAAATTATCTCAGAGTTATTTAAAACCCAAGTTCCATTTTATGACCCATTATTCGACAATTATGCATCGAATAGGTCCACTTGTTCATACAAATTCAATCCGATTTGAAAGTAAGCATCAAGTTTTTAAAAAAACTGCTCATAACTCTAACAACAGAATCAATATTTTGAAATCATTAAATATTAAAAATCAGCTAAATACAGCCCAACAAATATTGGAAAATAATTTCGTTCCACAAATTAAAACAGGTTCAATATCAAATGATTCAAAAATGAAGCTTTGTGGGATCAGCCCATATGCCAAGGAAATATCATGGATTTTGTATAATAATATGCTTTTAAAAAAGAATGTTGTAGTTTGCTTGAGTGTATGTCAAAATAATGAGCCGTATTTCGGGTTGATTGAGAATGTAATATTTGAAGATAAAAAATACTTTATATGCACAAAAATTTTAGAAACATTATATTTTGACAACCATTACTATGCATACAGAATCGATTCAAATAGAAAAAATTACAATGTGCTTGAGTTGGAAAATATTGCAATAAATTCATATTCAAACATTTCTGTATCCCCTTCTGGAGAAGAATTTGTAGTTTGGGATTATTAGTTTTTAATTTCTTATAATATACATATTTCTACAAATGTCTATGAATTATACTTTTATGTTTATAAAAACTTATATGTACGTACATGCATAATATATGAAAATTGAATTATATAATCTGCACTTTTCATTTAATACTGTAATTTGGTAAGTATATCTAACAATTGGTCAGGGTAACAACAAATAACTTCGTGGGCGGTTGCACCAACAAACCAAATAAAAAAGAGTCGATAACGACAACTAATGCAAGGTTGGTCCAACATACTACCAAGCGGTTACAATTGTCAAATGTTAGTTGTGTCGACCGAACTCTTTGATAGTTGATGGAACCAACCGCTTTCGGTTGGCAAATAATTCGGTTGACGCAACGAATTTGTTTTCTGGGTGTATACATTAGCTGCTCAAGTAGAAATAAATACTTACTGCTGCGATTACAACTTTTTGTGTATTTCCATTTATCGATGATATCGAAGTTTGAAATGCTCATTGTTCGAACTGCTATGAAACATAAATAGCATATCGACAAATAGATCGATTCACAATTCCAAATTTTAAACAAATTTCACGAAATTTTTATGATTTGAAAATCTTTCATTTGAGTACTATTGAAAGCAATGTTACAAATTTTGGAAATCGCAACTCTGAAAAAAGAATTTCGCAATAAAAATTGTGTGCTCTAAATTCCAAAAAAAAAAAACATATAAATATTACCTAGAATATAGGTATAAATCTTAAAATTGGTGTGTCTATTCTGCAGCAATGTTTGTTTTTTTTTCAGATTTTACTAAATGGTATTTCTCCCGCTCTTTTGTATTAAAATGAAAGCGAACAACCTAATACAAATTGTTGCAAAAATACTGGTAACTCTTGAAGATTTTGTTTTATATAGAGCCCATAGGTTTGTCTCACTTACTCACATGGAATGTTATATGATAAGACACTTCTCCGTTGTTAAAGGATAATGGGTTGCCAATATAAAGTTGTCTGTAGATTCTCGCAATTCATATAAAAATACCCAAAAAATTAAAACTTATTTGCTGTTTAAAATTTATTAAATATTTTTAATAAACCATATGTCATTTCCATAGCCACCCCACTTTTTGTATATTTAAACAAATTTAAAACATTTTCATTGTAAAAATTTTACCCTGCTGCACAACATTAATAATTTACCCGTCATTGCCTATGACAAATCCTCCGAAAATATATTTTTATCGAACATTGGCATTTTTGCAAAAACCTTGAACTTCTCTTGCACTGCGTTTCTCATTACTCTTTTGGTGGTTTCGGGTTTCTCGTTTGGCTTCGCCAATACAAAATTAATAAAATACTTATTTTGGTCGAAAATTATTTGAAATTTGCTAAATAAAAATGCCAAAATCTCTGAAGATAAATGTTAAGGAAAAGGTGGTGGATGATAATATATGCGATTTAAGTTTGTGCGAATTAAAGGATATACCGGTGAAAGAAATTGTAAGTGTGTGTGTGTGTTTGTTTTGTGCATTGAAAACAAAAGAAAATGCCTTCTAATGTAGGCAGAAAATTTAGAAAAAAAATAAAATAATGACGGGTTTAGGATGAATTAAAAGTGAAAGTCCGTACGAGATTTATGAAAAAAAAAATATAAACATGGTTCCCTATTAAAAATGAGATCGTGAAATTTCGGAAATATGGGCTATTTGTGGGTCAATAAACACTACAAACACCCATTGAACGAAATGCATTAAAATCTTCCCTGAGTACCCATATACCGATATTTAATCCCCATCCAATTAATGTATAACACTT
Source organism: Haematobia irritans (assembly GCF_050003625.1). Taxonomy (NCBI): domain Eukaryota; kingdom Metazoa; phylum Arthropoda; class Insecta; order Diptera; family Muscidae; genus Haematobia; species Haematobia irritans. Next base: position 158,359,570 of record NC_134400.1, read on the forward strand.
TCGCTTATCTCGCTTTTGGGTATAGCAAGTTGTGGGTCAATTGCAGCTGGGCTGCGCCATAATATCCGTTGGGGTTGGACTTTGGTGGCCTAAAAAACAACTCTTAAAAAGTGCACTTTCTCGCATTCATTCGTTCTGTCTAAAATGCTTGTTTTTGGTTGAACAAATTTGTGTGTGCTGTGTATGCATACTTCGAGAGAGTAAAAGAGAGTTGTATCTATAAATAATATGCCAAAATCAGCTGACTAGATAAAGGCCGGTGTCAGCTTGCTGTTGGACTTCCACAGTAGGACTCTAAAACAAATGTGCAATAATTTAAAGGCATCTATTTTTTTTTGTAAAACCTGGCAGGAATTTTTCAATGCATAAATTCTGTGGAAATAAGTACATTTTCGCCGTTTCTTTAATTCCTTTTACATCAATCATAAAGGAAATCCTTCCAACAACATTGCCGAGAAGTGATGAAACACTGCAATATACATAATATCACCGATCTTTGCTACAATGTATTTTGCATTTAAATTGTAAATACACTATCTGGAACTGAGGCAATAATATACAGTGGTATATTTTATGATGCGTCGAAGGATTTTATTATATGGAAGAATTCGCATTACTGATGACCTATTGCATTGCAACCAATATTAACTGCACCAATTGGAATTCCCAGTCTAATTGGAAAAGGAATTGTACCTTTAGGCCAGTATTAAGAGCGAAGTAGCTTTTTAAAACAGCTATACTTTCGCGGTTATATTTTTTTAAATTCATTTTAAGGTGAGAAGTGTATTGTTGCTTTGGGTCATTTCCCAATTGATAAAATTAGCTTTATAAAGGTTAAAGTGGCAGCTCGATTTATTTTCAGGCTCACTTAGACTATTCAGTCCTTGTGATACGACATTAACTTAGAGTACATGTTACATATGGACACTTCTAGTTTTAATTATATAATTATTTTCTTCTGTTGAATCAACTAGATTGTTCCAAAAACATTAGCAGGCCGATTAATTAACATTTTCCAGGTCCGGCAGTAATCTAAAACTGTATGCTCCTCAAATTCAATTACGCCATACACAAAATGTAGGGCATTCACACAACAGGTGTCTAATTCATTCCTTTTCCTCCACATCATAACAGCTCATCCAGTAGTCAATAGTTTTTGCAAACTCGCCTATCAGACAGCGACCCGTTATAGCAAATATCAAAAGTGATATCTGACGTCTGAAATCACTAACATATCTAGTGTGCGGATTAAGTTTAGATGCTATTTCTCCCATCGGACATTCGACATCATAACAGCCTTCTCACGCAGTATGATCTTGCAGGTAGCCAGAGGCATACCATCAGATATTAATTCCTCTGAAATATGTAAAGTAGTTTATAGCCTTCCTAACTCATCTGCTTCGCTGTTCCCTGGTATGTTCCTGTGGACAGATGCCCATATTAGATATATATTGTACTGCTTAGCCATCTCATGGAGCGATTTGCGGCAGTTGATAGGGGTTTTCGAGTTAAAGAACAACGGGTCCTTGGATTTTATTGCAGGTTGACTGTCTGAGTATATATTAATGCCAACATTTGGTGTAACAGTACTTCTCACCCAATTAGCCACCTCTTATATTGCTAATATTTCAGCCTGAAACCTCCTACAGTGATTAGGTAATCGTTTCGCTATTTTAAGTTCCGTTCCAAGTCTTTAGAATATACTTTGAAACACACTTGTCCATCCTATTTGGAGCCATCGGTGTAGAAATCTATATAACGTTTATTCCCAGGGATCTACGTGTTCTACGCCGCACTGTTGGAAATTAGAGTTTCATACTTAATATCCATAAGCGGTTTCGTCACAGAGTAATCCACCAAGTTTGACACCTCTGGTATAATTTTGAGGACCAATATGTTGCCGTGTGTTTTTCCTACCATAGCGACAGCTCACGCAACCGTTCATCCGTTGTTGCTGCTAACTATTTGGCTAATATGTCTAAAGGCCATAGATGCAGCATGACATTAAGGGAATCTGTTCCTGTCTTACACAAGATACAGAAGTACGCCATTCGCTGCACTTTATCTAAACTTGTCAGCTGCTGAAGTACTAACCACTGCTGTGTACAGCCAATGTACAATTTTCGGTTTTAGTCCCCATTTTTTCCCCATTACCTTTTTGCAATACTATATTTTTATTCATTTATTGATTTTTGATTTTAGCGCCTGAACCCGATACTAAGGTCGAATCTTTTGAACCAAAATAAATAGTGCATAAGCCTATGCTTTAAGCGGTTAATAAATAAACCCTCATTATCATCATATTTACACAAGCACACAATCTATGGAATGGCATAAAAGCACAAAAAATTAACAGAAAAACTTTTACATTTTTCTTTTCAATTTCAGGCGGCCCTAAAACGCGTTACAGTTTTGGATTTGTCCAGTAACCAACTACTGTCACTAGGTGTAAGTATATTTCTGTATTTAACTAATTCAAGGAATTAACGTCGCAAGTACATTTCAAAACCGTGAATAAAATATATAAAATATATGTTTTCTTCATCAATTATTGTGCCACTGGTTTTTTTAGCATAAGCTGTAGTGCATAACTTTGTAACTTTGTAAAATTATTTATTTGAAATATTTGTATGTTAATTTTGCCTATGCAACTTAATAGCATAATCGATTAGGCCAAATATGCCTCACAGATTAGAGAATGAATAAGTGAAATGAAAACCAATCAGAAGTGTTATTGTGAAAACTTTGCCAATATACTTAAAATATTAACCGATTTAAACTCAATTTAGCACACCTCTTTATGGGCCTAACAAAAACTCCAAAATGCAAATTTCGGGCGAATCTGACGAAAATGGGGACTTCATAGTGCCAAAGAATAAAATCAGGGGTTTGTTTTAACACGAGGCTATTCTCAAAATTAGACCAAAATGTAAACCATAATCAGTATATCTCTTGATAGACCTAAAATAAAATTAGAATTTCAATTTTAGGTAAATCGGTTGAAAAAATCCGCCCCTAGACCTTGGAAGTAAAATCAAGAGATCAGACCATTTTGAGTAAAAATTGCAAATTTCATTACGACAGTTCCATAATGTGAGACAGTAAAAAATATAGTCAGACAGATATCGCCTGATGGTTACGGAAATTCACCCATAACGTCATGAAGTCTACGAGAGTTTAGGCTGAACACCAAAAAGTTTTCATTTCATCTCCTCTCCTCACAATGGAATTGATAGTCGAAGGGTGCTTATTTTATCAATCTCTGGATATTATTTGTTGTTTTGATCCATCCACTTTGTATTTAAATACTTGACGTTAAAATACCTTTTTTTTTGACGTTAAAATACTTTTTACGTATTTAAAAGAAAATAAAAAATTACATTTTCAGTTTTATTTTTTATTTAGCCATTTAGGAGTGGTCTATTACATTTTTCGTTCATCACGTCGAAAAGATTTCTAACAAATTACCTGAGAATCGCAATAAGAGTTTCTGTAGAGAAAATACGTGTTCGTGATTTGTTTCTTTGATTTGAGGGAAAAGTGTTCCTTTGTCCGGTGTAATTAATATTGTTGACTTGAATGAGGATCAAGTTTGAAGTGTACTCATATGAATATTTTACCTTATTCTTATTCTAGAAAAACTTTACAACACTCATACGTTTGGTTAAATTGGATTTGAGTAAAAACCAAATCAAATTTCTACCCGATGATTTTGGACTTTTGAGAAATTTGCGTCATTTGGATTTATACAACAATCAATTGGAACATTTACCCTTGAGCTTTGGTGATTTGACAAATTTACGATATCTTGATTTGAAGGGGAATCCCTTGACGCCAGCATTGGCTAAAATTGTAGGCATTAATTTGACCACAAAAGATTGTCAAGAATCCGCAAAAAGAACTGTATGTAAAATTTTAATTATATGAAATATTTCTATTTAATCCAAGCATTGCAGGTTAAATTTATGTCCACTATGCAAATTGAGGCCATCAAAGCTAAGGAACAATACAAACAGGAAATGTTACAAAAACAAAGTACGAATGTTGTAGAAGAACCCGAGTCAAGTAATGTAGTAGACCAACAGAAATCCAAAAAATCGAAAAAATCCAAATCAAAAAAGAAGACCAATAACAATACATTGGATGGAGCTAGTAAAACGCCAACTTCAGTGGCGCCAACAAATGACAATATCATCATTGCCAAGGCAACAAAATCGAAAAAATCAGCTAATGGCTCACTTTATGGTCATGGAAATAAACAAGCTACATCCAGTACGGCTCTAACATCGCTGATCATTTTCTTACTAATGGTGGCATTCAATGTTGTTCTCATTTATATGATTATGTTTAAAAATCCCGAAATAGCCGAAAAGTTGGTAGAAGCAATACCTCATCAATATCGTGATTGGATATTAACCAAAACGGAAATTTTTCGATTACGCGTTACCGATTGGATTACTCAATTCCGTACACCACCAGAGGAACACTGACGGTTTATCTATTTGAAGCCATAAGAGATAGGGGCACACATATATCGATGCTCTAAATAATCTCGACGATTGTATGCATAGTCGTAGTTTATCTGTGATAAACTTTCGATAATTGATGGCTTCAAATAGAGAGTTTTAAGGTTTTATTTTGGCATTATATATATATATTTTTGAAAACCATATATGTATATTATTAATCCTCTCTCATTCGCAGACTATAAAGCGAATGATTAAAATTTTCGAAAATCTAAAACAAATCTGGAATAATTAAATCTATAGTAGTATAAAAATAACCAAAGAGTTTTTGTAAATTTTCGATAAGAAATTTTTTTACATGCATCACTTTTTATATCTTCATATTTTGAAAAGAAGCATAACTGCCATTAGTTGTAGTAATGAAATGAAAAACTTGACTTCAAAAAAGTCACAAATCGAAATTACACACATTTTTTTTTTAGTTTTTATCTTACACATACATATATAAATTACACGTCCACGTATTTGAACATGTAATCAACATAAATCTCAAATCAATCAACTAAAGTTAACAGCAAAGATATTTGGAAACATTCCTAATCGCAATTACTGAGAAAAGTAATGGAAAAGCAAAAAAAAACCTTGCGATTTTTATAACATTCATCTCTAAACCACCACAAACTATTATCCTTAATCCTATACATAATCACTTGCCTATGATTATTGGTACACCTAAACACTCTTTTATATTTATACAAAACAACAATAGTTCCATACACTGCTACAAATAGTAAAAACCAAACACATTTTATTGATTCAAGTTGGTTTCATGTGAAGGCGATAGAAAAAAATCATTTAAATAAATTTTTCCTTATTTTTGGAATTTCAATATTTGTAAACTATTTCCTATTGGTATCGCTATTACATGGAATTGAACGACATCAAGGTAATAAACATGTTATACTTTAAGTATAACATGGATAATTGCCAAAAACAAAAGTAACTAACTTTGCAAGCTATCTCAGAACAATAGATATTAATAAATGTACACAAATAGTATTACACAGAAGACTATCACCTCGATTTTGCTACTTCCATATTTGTTTATGAATATTTTATTAAAATTCGTTTTCATATTAACTTTGTTTTGTATCTTTCATCGATTAGTTGTTGATTCATGCGTTTTCCATTTTGTTAACTTATGTTGAACTGGAACATTGGGTCAGATCATAATCACATGGAATTTCCTTCAATGTCCTAGCTTTCTAAAAAAAAACAAACAAACAAAAGATTAACGGTCAATTTTTCTTATCCGTAACGATACGTATACTAGAAGTACTCATCAACAGTGTTTCTTTTGGAAAACTAAAATTTGCTTAAATAAATTCAATAGGAAGAAATTTTTAGTTATACCATGAGTGGTCTGATCCTTCAATTCATAATCATCCTTAATTTAATAATCCTTTCATCTAATAGGTTAAGTATGTCTAGATTTATTGTCTTACAATATCTTTCAATAAATTTTTTATATTACGCATTTTTATAAAAATCTATCATTAACCATATATTTATTATTGATATACATTTTTTGCAATAAAAAGAAGCTCAAAAATTTTGATTGTGTTTTTCGTTCGAAATCAGATTGTATGTCTCAGATATATACAAGGTGTGCAATATCCCAGTAAAAAAAAAACGTCGGCAGAAAAGTAGTGAACATTTTTTTTTTTGTATCCAGAAGTGATGCAAAATTGGCGCAGAAGCGATGAATTTAACATGGGCTTATCATAGGAGGGATGACCACCATTTCAACAGCCGTTGCACTAAATTTGTATCCTTCTTACAGGTGGGTATTAAGTTCTAGTTTAGCCGCGAAAATCGTCATTTTTTCACTATTACTTTTCTTTAATAATCCATTTTAAGGAATACAAACTTTGTGAAATTTTGCTTTGGGCTATTCCCCATCAAGGTGTAATAAAATTTGCAACAAATATGCATAATTTTATGCCTTTTTTTTACTGATTTAGTTTTCACTTTAGCGGAAAAACTCGTACTTAGTACTCACCTTAAGGTGTGATCCGAATTAAATGTTTTGAATGTGAATAAAAAAAATTTGATATTTCGCCTAATAAATAATTTTTATAAATTTAATTAATTCTAACGCTTGTCTAAAACGTTTGAATTTAAAAATGTTAAATTCGCAATTTTTTAGAATGAATTTAGCATTTTTCTCGACAAAATTTAAATAATTTGTACCGTTTTAATTATTCTTACTTGGTTTTTAACCTATTTGAAACAAAAAAGTTAAAATTACCCATGAAAAAAATGAAAAATGTGAGTTATAAAAAATTAAATTAAAAGCATGTCTTTGGGAGGACATTTTTGGAAGTGCTTTTAAAGCTGTGCCTTCCAAATTTTTGTGCTGGTGTGTAATGCAAAAACAAAGCGCAATATTTTTTAATTTTATTGTTCTAAAAGTCGGAAATAACATACAATTGTGGAATCAAATTGTCTACCTTTGGCACGAATTATGGCCTACAAAATAGCAAACCCATCAGGCGATAGATAAAAATGGCTCAATGGTATTTTGGCCCATTCCCGGCATAGCACGGTCTTGAGATGATGGACATATTACTCCCCAAAATGTCCCAGGCGCTAAAGCCCAACGGGTTGAGATCCGAAGTCATTGTTCTGCAGAAAAGAAGCGAGGAGCCTCCTAGGAATCTGTAGTTCAAACCAATAATCGATTTTTCGACTTTTCGATTATTGACTTTTAATCAAAAATCGATTTTCGATTATTTTTACCATTCAAAATTCGAATATTCGATTTTTCGTAATCGAATAGAAATAATGATTATACAAAATATTCGATTTTATGAAATCTATTTTGTTTTTGCGAGTTGGAGAGAAATGCAAAAAAATCATGTTAATATTTTTTTATTTTGTTTAATATATTTTTAAAATGTTAAGTATAAAATTTTTAACATGTACGAATCATTTATCATTATTTCCCCAAATAAATTCAAGGAAATTGAAAACATAAAGGATTCATTTAAACCAATTTGATATTTAACTTAATCAAATCAGTATTTTTATTCTTATTGGTAATAGAATTCTATAAATAAAAATTAAGAAATATCTCTGTATTTATACCCTTCACCACTACTGTGGTACAGGGTATAATAAGTTCGTGCATTTGTATGTAATGCCAAGAAATAGTGGTCATAGACCCATCTTTTAGTATACCGATTGGCTTAGAATTAAATTCTGAGTCGATTTAGCGATGTCCGTCTGTCTGTCTGTCCGTCCGTCTGTCTGTATATGTAATTTTGTGCACAAAGTACAGCTCGCAATTTAAGCCCGATCGCCCTCAAATTTGGCATAGGACCGTTTCTTGGGGCAGAGACAATCGCTATTGGTTTTAGAAAAAATCGGTTCAGATTTAGATATAGCTGCCATATATATTTATCCCCGATTTGGTCATAGTTAGCGTGTTTATCAACCGATTTTTTTGAAATTCCGTACATCCAAATATTTTATGAATCTCGAAAATCTTGCAAAATATCAGCCAAATCGGTTCAGATTTAGATATAGCTCCCATATATATCTTTCGTCCGATTTAGACTCATATGACCACAGAGGCGAAAGTTTACTACCGATCTTCGTGAAATTTGCATAGAGAGTAGAATTGACATCCTACCAATGCTTGGTAAATTTGATTGAAATCGGTTCAAATTTAGATATAGCTCCCATATATATCTTTCGTCCGATTTGAACTTATATGGCCACAAAAGACAGAGTTTTGCCGTGATTTGCTTCAAATTTTGCACAAGAGGTACGTTTAATAGTATCGTTAAGTGTGTCAAATTGTGTTAAAATCGGTTCAGATTTAGATATAGCTCACATATATATCTTTCGCCCGATTTGGACTTATATGGTCTCAAAAGCCAGAGTTTTGCCCTGACTTTAAATTTTGAACAAGCGGTACTTTTAACGATACTATTATATGTGTCAAATATGGTCAAAATCGATTCAGATTTAGATATAGCTCCCATATATATCTTTCGTCCGATTTGAGCTTATATGGCCTCAAAATCCAGGGTTTTGCCGTGATTTGCATCAAATTTCGCACAAGGAGTACGTTTAGTAGTATCGGTAATTGTGCCAAATTTGGTTAAAATCGGTTCATATTTAGATATGGCTCCCATATATATCTTCCGTCCGATTTGCACTCATATGACCAGGGGGGCCAAGGTTATACTCCCATTTACGTGAAATTTCGCATAGATAGAATTATTCTAACTATACATGTCAAATTTAGTCAAAATCGGTTCAGATTATATATAGCTCCCATATATACGTACACCAGAGTTGAGAAAATATGGTAGACTGTTACACATTTTAGACCCATTTTCAATGGAAGTTTCCTCCAATTAACTGGATAGCGTTAGCCGATTTAAATTTTAATTCTAGAGATTTTGTAGAAGTAAAAAAATTGTCTCCTTTATATAGCTTCCAGCAAATGTGAAGTAGTTGAGATGGTAACACAAATTTTGGCCTACATAGGGGTGAAGGGTATAATATAGTCGGCCCCGCCCGACTTTAGACTTTCCTTACTTGTTTTCAATTGAATTGAAACCAATGAATATGAAAACAGAGAACACTAAAATCGATTTTTGATAGTCAAAATTAAAAATTAAGCGGACCTTAGACGGTCGGATAAACACTCCGACAGAGGTTCGTCTATTTGTTGTGTGTTCGTTCAAGTTTTGCCCTTACACTGCACACCCTCACAAAAAATCGCTTCTGTAACATATACTCCCAAACATATTTTGCTTCAAGCATATACATTTTTGGGTATTGCCCAAACATTTATATGTTTGATCTCTACCAATATATAATATGTTTGAAAGCATATTGGTCTAAACAATATATGCTTGGGTAGTCTAAGTTCCAAACATTTTGTATTTTTGCATCCAATATGTTATTATGTGACCATATAATATGTTTGGAAGCATTTTGCACCCAAAAATATTATATGCTTAAAAAAAATTCTCCCAAACAATATTGTGCTCAAAATTTTATTTATTTATTTATATATTTACAATCATAATGAATTATGAAAATAAACAGGTAATATAGGTGCTAACAACATAGGTTTTCGACCTGAATGCTCAAAATTTTGTTTCTGCCCAATTGTATATTCCCCGACATCTTTCTCACTTCCACGAGATTTTTTAGTTCTTAGCACCTTTTTCTGTAATACAAACATTGTAGAAGAAATTATTCAATTTTATGATTTTTTTTATTTTAATTTTACCTTTTGCCGGACGGGGATTCGAACAGCGGACCACACAGTTTGTAAGGATCAAAGAAGTAGCTGATCAATTGCCCAAGGAAAAATAAAATGTTAATTTTGTAATAACAAGCAACAACCACCAACTTAATTCAATATCGCTCCCTGTTAAATAGCGCTCCAAGCTACTAAACACATATATGTTTATAGGCTATTTCTAAATTAATATATGTTTGCATTCAAGCATATTATATTTACAAACATTTTATGTCCCAAACATAATATGTTCTAACATATTAACATATATGTCCCAAACATGTTATGCTAGTTTATGAACATCATATGCTTGCACTCAAAAATATTTTGTATATTTGAGGCCAAAGTTTACTACCGATCTTCGTGAAATTTTGCACAGAGAGTAGAATTGACATTCTACCAATGCTTGGTAAATTTGATTGAAATCGGTTCAAATTTATATATATAGCTCCCATATATATCTTTCGTCCGATTTGAACTTATATGGCCCCAAAAGACAGAGTTTTGCCGTGATTTGCTTCAAATTTTGCACAAGAGGTACGTTTAATAGTATCGTTAAGTGTGTCAAATTTTGTTAAAATCGGTTCAGATTTAGATTTAGCTCACATATATATCTTTCGCCCGATTTGGACTTATATGGTCTCAAAAGCCTGAGTTTCGCCCTGACTTACTTTATATTTTGCACAAGCGGTACTTTTAACGATACTATTATATGTGTCAAATATGGTAAAAATCGATTCAGATTTAGATATAGCTCCCATATATATCTTTCGTCCGATTTGAGCTTATATGGCCTCAAAATCCAGGGTTTTGCCGTGATTTGCTTCAAATTTCGCACAAGGAGTACGTTTAGTAGTATCGGTAATTGTGCCAAATTTGGTTAAAATCGGTTCATATTTAGATATGGCTCCCATATTTCGCATAGACAGCAGAATTATTCTAACTATACATGTCAAATTTAGTCAAAATCGGTTCAGATTATATATAGCTCCCATATATACGTACACCAGAGTTGAGAAAATATAGTAGACTGTTACAGATTTTAGACCCATTTTCAATGGAAGTTTCCTCCAATTAACTGGATAGCGTTAGCCGATTTAAATTTTAATTCTAGAGATTTTGTAGAAGTAAAAAAATTGTCTCCTTTATATAGCTTCCAGCAAATGTGAAGTAGTTGAGATGGTAACATAAATTTTGGCCTACATAGGGGTGAAGGGTATAATATAGTCGGCCCCGCCCGACTTTAGACTTTCCTTACTTTTTTTCAATTGAATTGAAACCAATGAATATGAAAACAGAGAACACTAAAATCGATTTTTGATAGTTAAAATTAAAAATTAGATGAAAATCTAAAATCGATTTTGCGATTATTTTTAGGTTAATAATCAATTTCGATTTTTTTAATTAATTAAAATCGATTAATCGATTTATAGATCCCTAGAGCCTCCATTGTAAACTAATGTTGCCTCATGTGTGCTGAGTCCTGATGGAATGTCCATGGTCTTCGGCCGAAATGTTTGTCTGCTAGGGCTTCAGTACTGTCTGTATGATGTTTTTCATTCGGCATTTATTTTTACTCCACGATAGATGGAATACGAGTGGAGAGAGATATAGTCCGTTACAGCGGCCCACAGTAATACCATCACCGAGACGTGAGTTCTGGTGGCCAATCGAAGGTGTAAATTTTTAGCTGACCTCTTACAAACTGCTCAATTTAATTCAAATTATAAATTTTTTGGTTATAAATTCTTCCACAAAGCCTATTTAAGAACCAAAAGGAGTTTTTGGTATATTTTTGCACTGTAATATAGTTACAAGCTCCTAAATGCGATCAGCAAAGATTTTGTTTGCTCACTGTTAGAAAAATATGTTTTTGATATGTTCCGATATAAACAAAATGTGTTTCGGGCACAAGTTTTAAACACAATATATTTAAGTGCCAACATGTAATGTTCCTAAACTAACACTAAATGTTTGGGACACATATGTTAATATGTTAAAATATATTATGTTTGGGGTATGAATGTTTCATAAAAATAATATGTGTGAATGTAAACATATATAAATTTACAAATTTCGAGCAAACATATATATGTTTACAATTTCTGTGAAACGGTTGTATGTTCTTTCGGAAAACTACCTTATGATAAGGCCAAAAATTTTATATGTTTAAGTCTAAATATTATTTAATTTGATTATTAGAATGAGTATTCGGAGTAAAGAGAATAGACATTCGGAACCAAGAGCATAGAGATTTGAAAAAAAACAGCATGTGTTTTCGCCTTGAGAGGAGAATTTTATGTATGTGGGGACAAGTGTTTTGTTTGTCATTTTGGCATTTTGGTAAAAATGAAATTAAGTACAAAACACGATAAGTTTTAAAGGCATTTAAAATGGTGTTAAATGCTAGTACATTATAAATTTAAATTTAAATGTACATTATAAAATTATTTATGTATGTTTATATTCTTCTTTTGTTAGAGTTTTTGATTTTCTTCCAAAATTTCAAACTTTTATACCAAAAACAGTTTTTTGTTATAAAATTGTTATTTTTGCAAAAAAAAAAAAATAATAATATTTTATCCAAAAGCTCAGTCCATTTCGTTTATATCAAGCACTGTTTCTAACTGTAAATTTTTAATAATCCACATTTCGAAGTTTCATTATAAAAATTTAATATAATATAAATGTCTAAATTGCAAAAAAAAAATAGTTCGGTCGGAGCAGGAATTGAACCCACGACCCTTTGCATGCAAGGCAGACATGCTAAGCACTGCTCCACGTGGCCAACAAATGTATGTTTCTTTTAAATAATGTTATGTTTGCATGGGCTCGTGGGCGCTGCAAAGTATGCTATATAAATGTAACTTGTAACGATAATTGTCTACTGGTGACTATAACTACTACGTAGCCCAGTGGATAGTGTGTTGGCTTACAAACTGTATGGGCCTCGGTTCGATTCTCCGCCCAGGCGAAAGGTAAAATTAAAAAAAAATTATAAAATTGAATAATTTCTTCAACATTATTTGTATTACAGAAAAAGGTGCCAAGAACTAAAAATTTCGTGGAAATGAAAATTATGTGAGGGAATGAGCACAATCTTCTTTGGGGAAAATTCTTCCAAGCATATAATATTTTTGGGCTCAAAATGCTTCCAAACATATAATATGTTCACATAAAACAAACATATTAATATTTCGGCAGTATCCAATAATATATGTGCTTCCTGCAAAATATGTTTGGAACATATGTTAAAGAAGCGATTTTTTTTGAGGGTGTACCAGCAAACAAAATGTTTACAGATCGCCTTTTTTTTTAATAATGCAGGTTTTTTGTTGTGGCAAAAAAATATTTGGCTGGAGAACCATAAATGACTATCATTAGAGCCCTCCATCATTTAAAAGTGAATACATCGGTTGTTCCTCCTACCATTGTCCATACAAAGAGTTGATGAAAACAACCCACATCCAAAGAAATTTGTTAGTAGAAACAGCAAAAAAGCAAAATATCAATAAAATTTGCCCAAAAATCTATTATCAAATTGGGGCATAACAGCACCCTCCGAAAGAACATACAACCGTTTCACAGAAATTGTAAACATATATATGTTTGCTCGAAATTTGTAAATTTATATATGTTTACATTCACACATATTATTTTTATGAAACATTCATACCCCAAACATAATATATTTTAACATATTAACATATGTGTCCCAAACATTTAGTGTTAGTTTAGGAACATTACATGTTGGCACTTAAATATATTGTGTTTAAAAATTGTGCCCGAAACACATTTTGTTTATATCGGAACATATGAAAAACATATTTTTCTAACAGTGTATGCCATTCTTTTATAAATATTCAGATATTATATCGAACTTCAAAAATAAATAAAAAATATGTTTGCTGTTTCAGACTTTTAGCTGATTTTTTGCTGTGTCAACAGATTTTTTACTGAGGCGTCTTCCAGATTCTTCTGCTGTGTCTATTAACAAATTTCTTTGGGTGTATTAAAATGTTGACAACTCGTCGTCGGTTTCAATCACGATGCAATTAATTTTTAATTAAAATTGCTTCTATCATGAAAATTATGGCATCAATTACCGGCTTGAATTAAAATATTTACTGGTTCCATTAAAAAATTAAATTATGCAATTAATATGAATTATTGATTGCTTCTTTTTTCGATTAAAAAATTAAATAAGCCAATTAAATGTTTAATTGAATAATTTTTCGAATTCAAATAAAAATTTTTGGACAAAATGTTAGTGATCATTTTTTCCGTGTACATGATAATTTGAAAATGTTCATGTAATTTTTCTCCGTGTGAACATATGATTAATTGAGAAGATCTCGCAGTTCAATTCAATTCAAAACAAACTCAATTAAACTCGGCTTAATTCGTTAAAGAGCCTACATGCTATTTAGTGTAGATACAGCTAGGAAGAGATCAATAGCTATTCTCGGAAGAAAAAAAAGTGAATTTCTTCCAATGGCGAAAAGTATATGTGTTATTATCTTTAGTTTAATTTGTTGCATCGGTTCAATAATAAGTGAATCTGGCGAGAAATATGAACCACACTGGGCTAGTTTAGACAAACGGCCTCTTCCTGTATGGTATGATGAAGCCAAAGTAGGCATTTTCATACATTGGGGTGTATACTCTGTGCCAAGTATGGGTAGTGAATGGTTTTGGACAAATTGGAAAAGTAGGAAAATGAGAAAGTAATGGCAAAACATTTTTATTAATATATTTTTTTACTTTTTTTAATAGATTCAAAAGCACAAAACTATGTTGAGTTTATGGAGAACAATTATAAACCCGGCTTTTCTTATCAAGAATTCGCTCCCGATTTTACTGCCGAGCTCTTCAATGCCACTCAATGGGCTCTGTTATTTAAAAGCAGTGGAGCAAAGTGAGTAAATGCACTCGAGAGAATGTTATTAGGGTTGCCAGATCTTTTCAGGTTGTGCCCCAAAATTAAATTTTTTGAGTACTAAATTCGCGTTTCCCCATGAAAATGAAATTAAACCCAAATTTTTTCACTAATGACTTCCTGCCAACAATTTTTATAATACTGGCATATCATTGAGTGTAAAGATTTTTTTTTAGTATCTTTATTATGAGTCCATTTTGAAACAATGAAACGTTCCATATAAGCGACTTTTAAAAGTTTAACTGCCTGTTCATGAAACACAAAATCGACTCGAGACGAATCGTTCGTCTAGATTGAAACTAAAATAACTTTAGATATATTTGGTACAAAATCCTGAAATTTGTTATGAACTCGTTATTTCTGATTTACTATGGAACACCGAAACAATTGGGATTTCACAGACTCTTGTTTTCGATATATTAATATGTGATTTTTGACGAATCGTTCGTCTCGAGGCGAACGAAAATTCCACGAACAGGCGGTAAAGCGTGGTAAAAAGACACATTTTTACATTTATTAATAAAGGGTGATTTTTTAAGAATTATAGGAAAACAAGTAAGGAAAGTCTAAAGTCGGGCGGGGCCGACTATATTATACCCTGCACCACTTTGTAGATCTAAATTTTCGATACCATATCACATCCGTCAAATGTGTTGGGGGCTATATATAAGGGTTTGTCCCAAATACATACATTTAAATATCAATCGATCTGGAAAGAATTTAATAGACTTCTACAAAATCTATAGACTCAAAATTTTAGTCGGCTAATGCACTAGGTTGGAACACAATGTTAGTAAAAAATATGGGAAGTATTTAAATATGAAGCAATTTTTAGGAAACTTCGCAAAAGTTTATTTATGATTTATCGCTCGATATATATGTGTTAGAAGTTTAGGAAAATTAGAGTCATTTTGACAACTTTTCGACTAAGCAGTGGCGATTTTACAAGGAAAATGTTGGTATTTTTGCCATTTTTGTCGAAATCAGAAAAACATATATATGGGAGCTATATCTAAATCAGAACAGATTTCAACCAATTTTGGCACGCATAGCAACAATGCTAATTCTACTTCCTGTGCAAAATTTTAACTAAATCGGAGTTAAAAATTGGCCTCTGTGGTCATATGAGTGTAAATCGGGCGAAAGCTATATATGGGAGATATATTTAAATCTGAATCGATTTCAACTAAATTTGGCACGCATAGCTACAATGTTAATTCTAGTCCCTGTGCAAAATTTCAACTAAATCGGAGCAAAAAATTGGCCTCTGTGGTCATATGAGTGTAAATCGGGCGAAAGCTATATATGGGAACTATATCTAAATCTGAACCGATTTCAATCAAATTTTGCACACCTAACTGCACTACTAATTGTACTCCTAGTGCAAAATTTCAAACAAATTGGGCCAAAACTCTGGCTTCTAGGACCATATTAGTTCATATCGGGCGAAAGATATATATGGGAGCTATATCTAAATCTGAATCGATTTCAACCAAATTTAGCACGCATAGCTACAATTCTAAATCTACTTCCTGTGCAAAATTTCAACCAAATTGGGTCAAAACTCTGGATTTTAGGACCATATTAGTCCATATCGGGCGAAAGATATATATGGGAGCTATATCTAAATCTGAACCGATTTCAATCAAATTTTGCATACTTAACTATACTACTAATTGTACCCCTAGTGCAAACTTTCAACCAAATTCGGCCAAAAATCTGGCTTCTGGGGCCATATAAGTCCATATCGGGCAAAATATATATATGGGAGCTATATCTAAATCTGAACCGATTTCAATCAAATTTTGCACACTTGACTACACGACTAAGTGTTATGTTTGTA
This sequence comes from Haematobia irritans, assembly GCF_050003625.1. Classification (NCBI taxonomy): domain Eukaryota; kingdom Metazoa; phylum Arthropoda; class Insecta; order Diptera; family Muscidae; genus Haematobia; species Haematobia irritans. The sequence goes on from NC_134400.1 coordinate 158,376,147, forward strand.
CAAAATTTCAAGCAAATCGGTATAAAACTCTGGCTGCTGGGTCCATATTAGTGCATATCGGGCGAAAGATATATATGGGAGCTATATCTAAATCTGAACCGATTTCTTCCAAAATCAATAGGGTTCTATTCCGACCCAAATTAGGAACATGTGCCAAATTTGAAGGCGATTGAACTTAAATTGCGACCTAGACTTTGATCACAAAAATGTGTTCACAGACAGACGGACGGACAGACGGACATGGTTATATCGACTCAGGGACCCACCCTGAGCATTATTGCCAAAGACACCATGTGTCTATCTCGTCTCCTTCTGGGTGTTACAAACATATGCACTAACTTATAATACCCTGTTCCACAATGTGGCGCAGGGTATAAAAACAAAAATAACATGAAATTCAAAAAAAAAAATCATGAATTCTTTATTTGAGTCGATAGTACGAATCGAGCATCTAGAACCATTATTTTTTTCCGATTTGCCTGAAATACAAAATGTAGAGGTATTTGGCCAAAAATAATCTACCAAAATTTGAAGAAAATTTTTCCAAAAAAAAACTACCAAATAAAAAAATCTTGATTTGCCGAGTTTGATCAAATGTTGGTGGTTATTATGGAAAAAATGTTTCTTCAAAATAAGTGTTTTATTGTTTTATTTTAAAAGTTTATTTATTTATGACCACTCCTAATAGTAACAATTTATTTGAGTGTATAAATATCCCTTGAGACCTTGCCAATATGGCATAAAACAAAAATTAAAGTTGTTTATAGAAAATATGTAAATTTATAGAAAATTTTGTCAAAATTTTATTTCTATAGAATATTTAGTCAACATTTTATTTCTATAGGAAATTGTTTCAAAGTTTTATTTCTATGGAAAATTTTGTCAAAATTTTATTTCTATAGAAAATTTTGTCAAAATTTTATTTCTGTAGAAAATTTTGTCAAAATTGTATTTCTATAGAAAATTTTGTCAAAATTTTATTTCTATAGAAAATTTTGTCAAAATTTTATTTCTATAGAAAATTATGTCAACATTTTATTTATCTCCTCCTCTAATCCTAATAGTAACAATTTATTTGAGTGTATAAATATCCCTTGAGACTTTGCTAATATGGCATAAAACAAAAATTAAAGTTGTTTATATAGAAAATATGTAAATTTATAGAAAATTTTGTCTAAATTTTTTTTCTATAGAAAATTTTGTCAAAATTTTATTTCTATAGAACATTTAGTCAAAATTTTATTTCAGTAGAAAATTTTGACAAAATTGTATTTCTATAGAAGATTTTGCCAAAATTTTATTTCTATAGAAAATTTTGCCAAAATTTTATTTCTATAGAAGATTTTGTCAAAATTTTATTTCAATAGAAAATTTTGACAAAATTTTATTCCTATAGAAGATTTTGTCAAAATTTTATTTCTAAGGAAAATTTTGTTGTTTATAGAAAGTATGTATATTTATAGAAAATTTTGTCAAAATTTTGTTTTTCTATAGAAAATTTTGCCAACATTTTATTTCTATAGAAAATTTTGTCAAAATTTTATATCTATAGAAAATTTTGTAAAAATTTTATTTCCAAATAAAATTTTTTGAAAATTTTATTTCTATAGAAAATTTTGTAAAAATTTTATTTCTATAGAAGATTTTGTCAACATTTTATTTCTGTATGAATTTGTCAACATTCCATTTCTATAGAAAATTTTGTCAAAATTTTATTTCTATACAAAATTTCAAAAATTTATTTCTTGAGGAAATTTGTGAAGTACTGCTTAGTAGGGCAGGACAATTTTGCAAAATCTACCAAAACATCAATCAAAAAATCTACCATTTTGGGTAGAATTGTACCAACTGTCACAACCGTACCCATAACCCGTTTTAACTTCTTGGTCTTCGAGACACCGCTATTTTTATCCGATTTACCTGAAATTGGAAATCTAGAGGTATTTTAGGCCCATAAATAAGTCTGCCGAAGATGATGTGTACCGCTCCATGTATTGGTACAGCCCCCTTATAGCGCGATCTCCCGATTTAACTTCCCATGTTTTGATATAGCCCCCATATAGACTGATCTCCCAATTTGATTTATTGAGCGTCTAGACACCCCAATTTTTATCCGATTCGTCTGGAATTCAAAATATTCCATAAATAGGTTTAACGAATATGGTGTGTATCTATCCTTCTTTTGGTATATATGTTTGCTTGGGAGTGTATATGTATGTTATCAAATCCACCTGAAATCCTATATATTTTCGAGTAACCCGTTACGACGAAGAGTTGTTTAATGGAAATAGCTCTGTTTTGATTCATGGTGTTGGGTTTTTAAAATGCGGCCGGACATATCCCCAACGCACATGTCGCCCGAAATGATTTTTCGGCATTATGACCTCCCTTGGGGCGGTCAAATCGGATAATTTCAGTTTGGGCTTTATGTCCTCCCTCATCACGGTCATATTTAAGCCCCATAAAAAATGTGGGTGTTTGAAATTAAGTTTGTTGCATTTAAAACATCATAACGTTATTTTTAAAACAAGTAAGGAAAGTCTAAAGTCGGGCGGGGCCGACTATATTATATCCTGCACCACTTTGTAGATCTAAATTTTCGATACCATATCACATCCTATATATAAACGTTTGTCCCAAATACATACATTTAAATATCACTCGGTCTGGACATAATTTGATAGACTTCCACAAAATCTATAGATTAAAAATTTAAGTCGGCTAATGCACAGGGGTAGAACACAATGTTAGTAAAAAAATATGGGAAACATTTAAATCTGAAGCAATTTTAAGGAAACTTCGCAAAAGTTGTTTTTATGATTTTTCGCTCGATATATATACATTTTTACAATTTTTCGACTAAGCAGTGGCGATTTAACCAGGAAAATTTTGGTATTTTTACCATTTTTGTCGAAATCGGAAAAATATATATGGGAGTTATATCTAAATCTGAACCGATGTCAACCAAATTTGGCACGCATAGCTACAATGCTAATTCTACTCCTTGTGCAAAATTTCAACTAAATCGGAGTTAAAAATTGGCCTCTGTGGTCATATGAGTGTAAATCGGGCGAACGATATATATGGGAGATATATCCAAATCTGAACCGATTTCAACCAAATTTGGCACGCATAGTTACAATGGTAATTCTACTCCCTATGCAAAAGGGAGTCACCGTGGTGCAATGGTTAGCATGCCCGCCTTGCATACACAAGGTCGTGGGTTCGATTCCTGCTACGACCGAACACCAAGAAATTTTTCAGCGGTGGATTATCCCACCTCAGTAATGTTGGTGACATTTCTGAGGGTTTCAAAGCTTCTCTAAGTGGTTTCACTGGAATGTGGAACGCCGTTCGGACTCGGCTATAAAAAGGAGGTCCCTTGTCATTGAGCTTAACATGGAATCGGGCAGCACTCAGTGATAAGAGAGAAGTTCACCACTGTGGTATCACAATGGACTGAATAGTCTAAGTGAGCCTGATACATCGGGCTGCCACCATAAGCGTAGGAAGGCCTCTGGGGAGGGGGCTTAGACCCCCCCAGAAAAATTTTAGACCCAACCAGAATTTGAAAACCTATTTACGATTTTACATTTTTATAAAAATTAAACAAGTATATACTCGTACAGCGCACAAAGTTTCACTAAAGACTTTCATGTACAATCGAATTACTTAAGTTGTGGTAGAAGTCTGATATTTATGAAATAAAGCTGTGGTTGAACTTATGATTTAGTTGAATAAAAAATACTAATTGATATTAAAACTATTCTTTCATAAATTAATATCTTAATAATGCTGCAAAAAGCGTCGCCAAAAAAGAAGTGAAAATCTTCTTTTTGGGTTTGGAAGTGGTACAAAATTGGCGGAGAAGCGATGAATGTAATATGAAATTTTCATAGAACGAATGTCCACCGTTTCAACAACCGTTGTAATGAATTTGCATCACTTCTTAGGGTGTGCTCTGAATTCAGTGTTTTGAATGTGAATTAAAAATTTTGTGATATTTTCCCAAATAAATAATTTTTATACTTTTTTATGATTTTTTAATGCATTCTAACGCTTGTTTGAAACGTTTTTTTCAAATATTATCGATTGTTCTATAATGGCATTAGCATTTTTGTGGCAAAATTTGAATAATTTGTACCATTTTATTTATTCTTGCTCTTTTTTTAAACTATTTGAAAAAACAAAACAAAAAATTACTCATTAAAATGTAAAAAAAATAAGTTAAAAAACTTCCTGTGTAGTTAAAATAGTTAACTTCTTTGTGAGGACATTTTTGGAAGTGCTTTTAAAGTTGTGCCTTTAGAACAACTCCCAATTTTTTGCTGGGAAAAGTGTGGAACTACCCTACGGGAAATGGATCAACCACAGAAATGGTACAGGACTAGTCCCTGGTGTGTATGGACCAGTCCCAGTTCTGATCAAAACGTATGGAAGGGACCGTCCACTTTAACATGGGTTTGTCATTGACGAAGTAAACTTACATTTTAGAACGCGTCTTGGACTCATCCCAAAGGACACGTCCTGGGACAATTTAGCAGGAGCAACCCATAAACAGGTCCTCAGGAACCAGTCTCGGACAAACTCTTAGAAATCTCTTTCAATTTGGGCTCCCAATCGAACCCGAAATGAAAAAAAAACTTTTGAAATATGTCGAACAAAAGGTTATTCTGATCATTTTATTTCACTAAATGTGAAAATTGCAACTAACTGGAGCACAGGTACCAGTTCTGTGATAGGTCCGGCAGTGGCAATTTGCACCAATTTCCCGTGGGGTACTTTTAGTTGCTTTATTATAAATTGATTGTCGAGTTATTTTGATGTCTATTTTTTATTCAATTTTATGAAATAAAACGTTAGTTGAACCTATAAGTTCAGTCTATAAAGTTTTAGCTAGGGAGGCTATAGCCCCCCCCCCCCCCCCCAGGAAAATTGTCTAACTACGCTAATGGCTGCCACATAACCTAACCTAACCTATGCAAATTTTTAACTAAATCGGAGTTAAAAACTGGCCTCTGTGGTCATATGAGTGTAAATCGGGCGAAAGCTATATATGGGAGCTATATCTAAATCTGAACCGATGTCAACCAAATTTGGCACGCATAGCTACAATGCTAATTCTACTCCTTGTGCAAAATTTCAACTAAATCGGAGTTAAAAATTGGCCTCTGTAGTCATATGAGTGTAAATCGGGCGAAAGCTATATATGGGAGATATATCCAAATCTGAACCGATTTCAACCAAATTTGGCACGCATAGTTACAATGCTAATTCTACTCCCTATGCAAAATTTCAACTAAATCGGAGCAAAAAATTGGCCTCTGTAGGCAAATAAGTGTAAATCTTGCGAAAGCTATATATGGGAGCTATATCTAAATCTGAACCGATTTGGCTGATATTTGGCAAGTTTTTCGAGACTCATAAAATATGCGAATGTACGGAATTTGAGGAAGATCGGTTGATATACACGCCAATTATGACCAGATCGGTGAAAAATATATATGGCTGCTATATCTAAGTCTGAACCGATTTTTTCCAAAATCAATAGGGATCGTCTTTGAGTCGAAACAGGACCCTATACCAAATTTTAGGACAATCGGACTAAAACTGCGAGCTGTACTTTGCACACAAAAATACATCAACAGACAGACAGACGGACAGACAGACAGACAGACAGACATCGCTAAATCGACTCAGAATTTAATTCTAAGCCGATCCGTATACTAAAAGGTTGGTCTATGATTACTCCTTCTTGGCGTTACATACAAATGCACAAACTTTTTATACCCTGTACCACAGTAGTGGTGAAGGGTATAAATATGTTTTTCCGGAAATTTCGTGGTACTTCTAAGTAATCTGCAGTCAAAGTTGAAAATCAAATTTCGACTAAAAATTAAAAAAAAAAAACTAAAAATTGGAATTTACATAATATTTACCAGAGATGAAAGTATTGGTGGTACACTGAAAAAAATATTGTCGTGAGATCAAAGATTTCGTGTCTTTAAAATACGAATGCAAATTTTGCTTAGCATATAAGACGCATTTCTCTAATATAAAGTTTTTTTCCTTGACCAAAAGGCCATAAACTTTTCAATGAAGTCGTGTTGTCCTTATAATTAAGTGATGGGACTTAAAAATGGGTATCATAACATGAAAGAATTTTTTTTGGGCTAAGGTCAACTTGACTTTAATAATTCAGAAAAATTCTTTAAAGTTAATGAAATTGTCTTTAAATTTGTTGCCTTTTTGCATCTTGACTACAAAGCAAAAAATCGTTCAAAAATAGGACATGTTTTTCAACGCTTTATTTCAAAGATGTTTTTTACTTGAAACATAGCATAATTTCTACTGGAAGGCTCGTCTGAATTTGGAAAATAAAGTTTGTCCTTAACTCGTTTTTAAAGGACTTTGATAGCATATGAAGAAAAAAAGCTGAAAAAGCGAACAATAAAAATTTGCTTCCTACACGGATGAAAAAGACTGTTTTTCATATGTTTGGCTATAAACATTATATGTTTGGAACACAAATTTTTAAACACAATATTTTTGAGTGCAAGCATATAATGTTCATAAACTAGCATAACATGTTTGGGACATATATGTTAATATGTTAGAACATATTATGTTTGGGACATAAAATGTTTGTAAATATAATATGCTTGGATGCAAACATATATTAATTTAGAAATAGCCTATAAAAATATATGTGTTTAGTAGCTTGGAGCGCTATTTAACAGGGAGCGATATTGAATTAAGTTGGTGGTTGTTGCTTGTTATTACAAAATTAACATTTTATTTTTCCTTGGGCAATTGATCAGCTACTTCTTTGATCCTTACAAACTGTGTGGTCCGCTGTTCGAATCCCCGTCCGGCAAAAGGTAAAATTAAAATAAAAATAATCATACAATTGAATAATTTCTTCTACAATGTTTGTATTACAGAAAAAGGTGCTAAGAACTAAAAAATCTCGTGGAAGTGAGAAAGATGTGGGGGAATATACAATTGGGCAGAAACAAAATTTTGAGCATTCAGGTCGAAAACCTATGTTGTTAGCATCTATATTACCTGTTTATTTTCATAATTCATTATGATTGTAAATATATAAATAAATAAATAAAATTTTGAGAACAATATTGTTTGGGAGAATTTTTTTTAAGCATATAATATTTTTGGGTGCAAAATGCTTCCAAACATATTATATGTTCATTGAATTTGGATGCAAAAATACAAAATGTTTGGAACTTAGACTACCCAAACATATATTGTTTAGACCAATATGCTTTCAAACATATTATATATTGGAAGAGATCAAACATATAAATGTTTGGGCAATACCCAAAAATATATATGCTTGAAGCAAAATATGTTTGGGAGTATATGTTACAGAAGCGATTTTTTGTGAGCGTGTAGAAGCAAGTACACAAAACCCAAATTTAATAGAGAATTGTGTCTTAAAAGTATCCTTACTTATATTCTCCGCTTCTTTGGCTCGGAATCAATACCAAATTTTTTAAAGTAAAGACAAAATCTTTGGAACCGGGCATGCTTGTTTTTCAGTGTAAACAAAAAGTGTGTATTGTAAAAGTATCTCTATTCTCTACTAAAATCAAGTTGTTTATTTGTAAATGAAAACTTAGTTCAATGCTCACTGTATTTTTTAAGATACAACCATTATTTTTCAATGCTCACTGTATTTTTGAAGATACAACCATTATTTTTTCAAAAAAACACAAACAATTTTTTTGACAAAAAAATTTATTATGCACTGATAGAAAAAACTTCGTTATATTAACGAAATGTGTCATTGAAATTGAGACAATGAAACAAATTCGTTGATATAACGACATTTTTCGTTATTATAATGAATTTTCTGTTAATCAATGAAACGTTTCGTACTATTAACAAATATTTTCATTGTCGCAATGAAAATGTTTCATTACATCAATGAAATAGTTTCGATGGCTCAATTTTAATGAAATTTTCTTTGTGTGTGTAGATGTTCTTTTTTACCATTCCGTCGTTGATCTTGTGCATTTAAGGGTTAACTGACATTAGTGATCTTTCGTACATTCTTACAGATATGTGGTATTGACAAGTAAACATCATGATGGATATTGTCTTTGGCCTTCACATCAATCCTTTGGATGGAATTCCATGGATGTTGGACCGAAAAGAGATATAATCCGTAAGCATATGTGTATAATTTTACTTCTCTGAAACATTTTTTATTTAATATATTAATTTTATATTTTTATATAATTATTAAATATTTTACCTATTTTTTTTTTTTAGGAGAACTATCGTTGGCCCTACGCCAGCATAGCGATTTGAAATTTGGACTATATTATTCGCTATTCGAATGGTTCAATAGGATGTATATAAATGATAAGCTTCATATATTCTTAACGCAGGATTATGTGAACCAAAAAGTAAGACCAGAACAGGAATTCTTGGTTCGAGAATATCTACCGGAAATAATATGGTCAGATGGTGACTGGGAGGCACCGGATAAATATTGGAAGTCCGAAGAATTTATAGCATGGTAAGAAAATATTGAGTTGCTAGGCAGCTAATGGATACACTCTTGGAAAAACAATTGCCACAAAACATAAAAACAGTTGATCTGTTTTTAAACCAACAGAACTATGCTATTTTTGCTACACGGAACAAAATATATTCGTAAGCAAACGCATTTCCTGTAACGTCGCATGTCTCTGATACAAAGATTTTCTATTTGACCAAAAGTTGATAAACTTTTCATTGAAGGGGTTTTGTCCTTAGAGTTAGGTGATTCGACTTTAAAATGGGTATCTTTATATAAAAGAAAAAGAAAATTGTGTAGGACAAAATTCATCTTGGCTTTAATGAAATCTCCTTTAAATTGGTTGATTTTTTGTATACAAAAACCTAACCTAACCTAAATTTTAGGACACACAATTTAAACAATATGTATGACAAATTCCTTTAAAATAGTGACAATTTTATTAAAAGAAAGTTTATAACCTTTGCTGCTCAATTTTTTTGATTAAATTAAATTTTTTTGATTTAAATTTAAAGTCATATGACATTGAACTAAGGAAAGTTTTGCTTAAAGCAAAGAAAAACATTTTTGATTTAATGAAATTATCTTTAAGTTAACTGATACATTGTATCTTTAGTTTTAATATAAAAAGTTTCAAATATAGACTAACATTTATTTTGAGAATTTTGTGTATTTGGTTTAAAGTTTTTTTTTTTGGAATTAAGAAAATATTTTTTACTTTCAAGTATCTGTTATAATTTTGATGTTTAGCCCTGCATTTGTTTGTACACTCAAAAACAGTTTACTTGGATCCAAAGACATAGACAAAGATGCTAAATCCTTAAAATAAATCGTAGACTATATTTGAAGCGTTTTTATCTTAAATCTATAACATAGATTCAATATTTCAGTTAATTTATGGACGATTTCTTTAAATCAAAAATATGTTTCTTTACTTTAAAGAAATTTTGCCTTAGTTCAAAGGCATACAACTTTAACGGAGGTACCCAAATTTCCAAAATTTGTGTCCTAAATTTAATAAAAACAAAAAAGTTTTATGCAAAGATTATTAACTTTATTTTAATTGAAATTTCATTATTTTAAGAAAATGGTTCCTTAATATTTTGTAAATTGCGCATCCTAAAATTTTGGTTGCATAATCTTTTATATCACGTAAATATTTTTTTTTTCGATGTACGTGAATAGTTTTATCGCAAAAAGAATGAAAATTCTATAAATTTAATCTGTATCCTAATCTTAATTTTTATCGATCTTAGAACTATGCATGTCGCTAAAAATATCTTCATTTTCAAAAAGCTACACGCAAAGAAAACAAAAACGTTTTGAAAACGTGTACCGAAAACGTTTTTCTTTTGTTAGAGTTTTTGAATTTCTTCGAAAATTTTAAACTTTTATCACCAAAAAAAATTCTTTTGTTACAAAATTTTTATTTTTTCAATAGAAAAAAAAATATTTTTGAACCAACAACACAGTCCATTTCGTTTATATACAGCACTGTTCTTTTCTGACTTTAAGTCTTTAATAAGGCACATTTTACAGTTTTATAGTATAAATACTATATTAAGTAGTATGTAATGTTGACCAACTTTTCGGAATTTTCCGAACATATATGTAAAAAAAAGCAAAAACAAAAAAATTTTGGTGTTCGGTCGAAGCAGGGATCGAACTCAGGACCTTTGCTACACACAAAAAAAAATTTTCTGATTCAATCACGAAATTAATTGATCCAATTAATTTTTTAATTGAAATGTCTTCAATCACAGAAATGATAATATCAATTAAAAAATTAATTGAAGGTCAATTAAAAATTAATTGATCCAATTAAAAAATTAATTGATACTATTTATTTTTGTGATTGATTTTTGTTTCAATTAAAAAATTTGTTGATTCAATTAAATTTTTAATTGAATATTTTTTAAAACTCAATTAAAATTTTAATTGGAAATTTTTTCGTGAAATTTTTTTCTGTGTATGCAAGGCGGACGTAGCAACCACTGCTCCACGGTGCCGTGGGCGCCGCAAGCTATGCTATATAAATATAACTTATATGGATAATTGTCTATTGGTGACAATAACAGCTACGTAGTCCAGTGGATAGTGTGTTGGCTTACAAATTGCATGGTCCGCGGTTCGATTCTCCGTCCAGGCGAAAGATAACATTTAAAAAATTTATAAAATCGAATAATTTTTTCTACATTGTTTGTATTACAGAAAAAGGTACTAAGAACTAAAAAACCTCGTGGAAGTAAAAAAGATGCGAGGGAAAATTAAATTAACCAGAAAAGATTGTTTGTTTTTGTTTTTTTGCGTTAGTTTTTATGAAATTGTTTTTACATCCTTGAAAAGAATAAACGTTTATCACAAAAAGTATATACTTTTCTTCGAAATGAACTTCCTCCAAAAAGCAAATGAGAAACGAACTTTGTTTGTCTAAAATCTCGTTTGGGAGGAAAGAATTATTTTTTTGCGTGTACATCTTTGGCTCGGAATTAATATGAAAATCCTTAAGGAAGGTCAAAATATTTGGATCCGAGAAAACTGTTTTTTTGTTTTTTTTTGTTTGAGTTTATCTTAGTTACAAAGTTAAACAGCGTTCAAAAATAGGAAGCGTCTTTCAAAACCTTATTTGTGTTTTAAATATATCCTTAGTGTAATTCCTTGCTTCTTCGGCCCGGAACAAATACCAAAATAATTCCAGTAAAGACAAAAACTTTTTTTCAGTGTAGTTATATTAATTCGCTTGTTTGTTGTTTTATTTCCTTTAATACTAGGCTCTATAATGACAGCCCCGTACGTGACACTGTTGTTACCAATGACCGCTGGGGCATTGGTACTGGCTGTAAGCATGGCGATTTCTACAACTGTCAGGATCGTTTTAATCCTGGTGTCTTGCAGAAGCATAAATGGGAAAATGCATTCACTCTTGATAAAAATAGCTGGGGTCAACGGTACGATTTAACATTGAATGACTTTATGACAAGTGAAGAAGTTATACATGAAATTGTCACTACTGTTAGTTGCAATGGCAATGTCCTTGTCAATGTTGGTCCTACAAAATATGGCACAATATTGCCAATTTTTGAAGAAAGATTACGTGATATGGGCCAATGGTTAAAAGTGAATGCTGAAGCTATTTATGGCTCGAAACCATGGACTCAACAGAATGATACAGTTACTCCAGGCGTATGGTATACCAGTTCAACGAATGCGAATGATTTGTCTCAAAAAGAGAGAATTGTAATTTTTGCCATTGTTTTGGAATATCCTTATGAGACAAATTCGTTGGACATATATCCATGGGGTAAAAAGTACAATGAAACAACAACTACAGTGGCTTTGGTGGGTTTGGAGGAGTTGGATGTTAGTATTATCTCAATTACAATGTTGGGCATGGAGGATACAGGAATAAAGGTAGGTGTGCTCATCTGGCAGTAATGAGTTGGCCTGGAGTTTAATATCCATTTACTTTTTGATTTATGTTTCTTAGTGGCAACTAAATGGGCCTGCTATCAGTATTCAATTTCCTCCCAAACACCATATTGATCGTAGAGGATTGAAATACGCTTGGACCTTTAAAATTAGTATAGAAAATGTGTAATACGATATTGGATTTATAATTGTAAAATATAAAAATTTACTCATAGAAAAAATCTGCTAAAATACAGCCTGTGTTTGTTGTTATATTGTCTTTACACATAAAAAAATGTTTGATTCAATCACAAAATTAATTGATCCAATTAATTTTTTTAATTGAAATGTCTTCAATCACGAAAATTATAGTATCAATCACAGTTTTAATTCAGCATAAAAAAATACTTGATTAAAAAATTAATGGATTTCATTAGCAAATTTCAATTAATTTTTAAATTTTAAATTTTTAATTGATGTTGATTGCAAAATTCAAGTAATTTTTTCAGTATACTATATTTCAATAACTTTCTATAAGAAATTTTCATATTTTTTTAATTTGTTTCAAAAATTGATGGTTTCAAACAAATTTTTAATCAAAAAAAAAAACCATAAGTTTTAAAGTGACTTACTCTTCCGAATTTGATAAAAAATTGATTGTATCAATTAATTATTTCATTTGATTGGAAGTTTTCAACTTCAATCAACTTTTTAATTGGCAATGTTTTGGATATATATATTTTTTTTCTGTGTATTTGTTTATTCGTAATATCTTTAAAGTTCGGTTTTCAAGCCGAAAATCATCTTTTTCCACAATTACTTTTTTGAATCCATTAATTTTAAAGAAATTCTACACAATCAATGTTTTAAAACGTTTGCATCCAAGATTTGACAAAATTGATTAAAAATATAATCGTCTTAAATATTTTTGCACTTTTATTTTAGAGTTTTGGTTGAAAATAGGGTTTTCTTTTTCCCTGACTTTTTTGGGAAAGCGGGAATTTTTTCGAATTTCCCGGGATCCCGGTCAAAGCGAAACTTGCTTTGATGTGGAATACGTTTATACATTTGAATAAATTAGAAATCGCCTAAAGCTACGGTTATAAGGCGCTCTCTGGAATCTAACAATATATATTATGTTGTTCTCTTACATCAGTCATAAATCTCTTTCGGTATAGTTTTCGGAAGATCACTATTAATATAGTGGGATTTTTTGTAACACTAAAAAAACTGTTTGGAAATGAAAGAAACTTATTTCGATTTCACTTTCGTTAAACGGGGTCAATAAATGCACATTTTCAGTCAATATTCCCAAAAGGGAAACACTACCATGTAATACGGCATTCACATTACACTTCCAAAATCCACTTGAATTAGATTTCAGTTATCGTATGCCCTATAAATAAGGGCTTTAAACCTCAATTTTAATAGATTTCAAGGCTAATGTGTATAAGGTATAAATTTGAAATTAAAGGGTGATACGGTCAAAATTTGGTCAAGGGAAAACGCGTGTAACAATAACATTAAATTTCTTTTTCAAGTTCAATTAGTATAAAATTCAGGAAAAATATTCAGTTAGGCTTTCGCTTTTCCAAATCCGAATTGCCGGGCCTCACGCTTGACACCTGCCATCAGATTTTGTACAGCCACCTTGTCCACCTTCTTCGCCGCAGAATGCCAGTTTGCCTTGAACTGCTGCTCGTCCTTAGCAGTTTTTTTGGTCTTCTTTAGGTTCCGCTTGACAATAGCCCAGTATTTCTCAATTGGGCGGAGCTCTGGTGTGTTGGGAGGGTTCTTGTCCTTGGGAACCATCTGCACGTTGTTGGCGGCGTACCACTCCATGGCCTTTTTACCGTAATGGCAAGATGCCAAATCCGGCCAAAACAGTACGGAACAACCGTGTTTCTTCAGGAAAGGCGGCAGACGTTTATTCAAACACTCTTTCACGTAAATTTCTTGGTTGACAGTCCCGGAAGCTATGAAAATGCTGCTTTTCAGGCCACAGGTACAGATGGCTTTCCAAACCAGATATTTCTTTGCGAACTTTGACAGTTTTATGTGCTTGAAAATATCTGCTACCTTTCCCCTTCCTTTTGCCGTATAAAACTCCTGTCCCGTATAAAACTCCTGTCCTGCTTGTAGTGGGCTTTGACGTAGGTTTCGTCGTCCATTACCACGCAGTCAAACTTCGTCAACATCGTCGTGTACAGCCTCCGGGATCGCGCTTTGGCCATCGTATTTTGTTTATCATCGCGATTTGGAGTCACTACCTTCTTGTAAGTCGATAGTCCGGCTCGTTTTTTTGGCTCGATGCACGGTTGTAGACGATACACCCAGCTTATTTGCAGCATCTCGGTTGATTTGGCAACTTTTAGCGGTTTTGCCAGCTTTGCGTGCGAGTAGCTCGGATTTTCGCGATGCGCGAGCAAAATTTTGATACGCTGCTCTTCTTGCTTGGACGGCATTTTGACAACTGAAGAGTGAATTCCAAAATCAAAATAGGAGCCACATTCTACACACACACACCTTCAAAATGAGGGGTGTTCAGGTTTTTTAAATGCAAAATTGAAAGAAATACGTCAAGTTTATATTGACCAAATTTTGACCGTATCACCCTTTAAAGTAATTATCTTAAAAAAGGTTCGAATTTTCTTATTTCATAAAAAACATCCTTCCAATAATTATGAAATTTTGAAATTGTGCAATTGCCAACGTGGGTTACATAAGGTAAAATGTCCCGTTGTTTTTAAAGGTTTACTCAGTCTACCAGTCTATCGGAATGTCGGTTTACAGATATATGACAATCATAAATAAGGAAGTGCAAACTTCTTTTTAACAATTGGGAGTCCGTTGGATTCTGGATTAGAACCCACGACTATGTATGCTCCACAAGGTAACTACGACGACTTGGTACCATAGTTATTCACATTCCAAACTTCCAAAATCCACCTTAACTAGATTTCAACTGTCATTTGCCATACAAAACCCTCTATTATACGTAATATATTGTAAAGAAAATTTCCCGGGAATTCCCGCACTTTATTCCCGGGAAAGCGGGAAAAATAGCAATGTCCCGGGAATTCCCGGGATCCCGTTCCCGGGAAAAAACCCTAGTTGAAAACCACCCACCTTTAGATTCCACACCGAAAGAAAAAGCGTACGTCACCTTGACGATTGAGTTTCATCAATGCGTTTTCGTCTATGCGATGAAAAGTTTCGTCCATGGGAGTATTTCGGTAGTCCACGTGACGAAATCAATCATCAAAGTCAATTTTTGTTCTTTTCATAGTTCGTCACATTGATGATCTAGTTTCGTCTATGAGACGAAATTATTTTCTTTCGGATTCAGCAAAAGTTAACCAAAATTAACATTTGATTTAAATTAATTTCGTTTATATGAAGTCCCAATATATGAATAATAGAAGTTGGACAAAAGTTTTAAGTGTTTTATTTTCATGATGTATCAAGGATGCTGGTTTTCGTCAATGCGACGAAAGAATCTTCAAATTGATGAAACACACTTTTCTCTGAAATGTGTATCAAAAAATCTCAATGCTAACTAAAACATAAAACGATATACAGTGTATATAGTATATAGATGTTTGTAATTTAGATTTTTCCATTAGTACTAAAGTGAAACACCTAAAAGTCGAATCAATAGTCAATGTGACGAAACAGTGTTCAATGTGATGATAAAATTCATACGTTCTGTAGATGTGTGTTTATTTCTCTACCTAAAAAAACACACACACGACCAAATGCGCTTGCTACGTTTTGTTTTTAAAATAACTGTACACAGCTTTTATTAATGAGAGCTAAGTTATTTTTGTTGGGTATTTCATGCTCTCTCCACATTTAACTTAACTCAAACGAGTATTTGAGCAAACATTTGTTCACATGTTTGTTTTTAAATGGGCTTACAAGACATATGAGAACAATAAAAGTCGTCAAAATGACGAAAATAGTAATCAAATAGACGAAAAGTTTCATCTACTCCGTTGACATGTATTCAAATACTAATGCAATAACACATCCATACGTAGTTGTGTGGTAGAAATATTGTTTTTTTCTGTGCGGTAAGAACATTTCAAATGGTTCCTCTCAGTTGTTGAGTTTAGTCCAAAGTGTAAAGGTAGTCGCGCATGCCGAAAATAAAGAGCTAATGCTTAAAGATGTGAAAGTGAAAATAAAAACAAAAATGTGAGTAAACATGAAGTGTTATATATCGAAAAAAAAAAAAAAAAACTTTAACCAAAATGACGATTTTTTTATTTTTTGGTCAATTTTTTTTCAACATTTATATGTTTATGGAAGTATTTTTAAATTTACAGATAAATGCCGCAACATTTTTCGTTCTGTGAAAACTGAATACGGATAAAGAAATTAAAGAATAAAGATGAATTGGATGAGCAAACAATTCAAAACGAGAAGGAACAGTTGGGCACAAAAAGGGTGAGTTAAATTTTGTTCTAAAAAGATCGAATATATTTTACAATAATTTAAAATTTCAATTTTTAAATTCTTCTTTATAATTTTTTTACTTCACAGGATGAACCCATAAAACTTTTCATCCTTGGTGATCTAAACACTAATTAAGGTAACAGAATGTTTGTGTGTCTAGATGGTCAATTTATCAAAATCAACAGCTTTGGTAGATGTGTATGAACAATTTTGTATACGTTTTTACTTCGTTAGTTGTACATATTTCAAATAAATAAAATTTAAATTTAATTAAAATAAAAAACAATATGGTTCTTTATTAAAAGTGTCGTAGAAAATACTTCTAATAATCAATTTATCAATTTGATGTTTACATCGTATTGATGAATCGATTACATCAAATTGATGAATCTATTACATCATATTGATGAATGGATTGCGTCAAATTTAGGGAAAGAGTTCATCGCTATGACGAAGGCGTTTGTAGCGATGACGAACGAGAATCGTACTTTTGAAGAATTGCATCATCGCATGGATGAAAGAGAATAATCGCAGATACGAAAAATATCATCACATAGATGAAATACATTCATCATCTGGACGTAACATAGTCGTGTATGGGATGTAAATAAGTTCATCACAGGGATGAATTCAATTCATCACTATGACGAAAAAATCGTCAATGGGATGAAATGTTACGTTAGCTCATTTTTGACGAAAAATTCGTCACCGTGATGTAAAGATTCATCCTCATGACGTACTTTTTCCTTTCAGTGTATCGTCGCCCATCTCATGTATGTTTCATTGGGGTTTCTTCCCTTTTAAATTAAAATTGTAATTCATTTCGCAACTACAATATTAAAATTATTTGACGTTTGGAGAACGCTAATGAAATTAAAATCATCTATTTCATAGTTGTTGAATTAATCTTAGAACAAGAAAAAAAATAATGTCAGAAAATCGGACAAATGTTCCATACAGTATGCATCGAACACTGTAAACGCTACCCTTGGTATGATGTGGATTTTTAGTTAAGGTTATCCTGAACGAGTTAATACTAGGGCTGTCATCCCGTCCCGAAATCCCGGGATTCTAAGGTCCTTTGAATAAAGAGTTCATGTGAAATTCGTGCCACAAATAGGTGGGTATTAAGTTCGAGTTTAGCCGCTAAAATCGCCATTTTTTCACTATTACTTTTCTTTAATAATCCATTTTAAGGAATACAAACTTTGTGAAAATTTGCTTTGAGCAATTCCCCATCAAGTTATAATAAAATTTGCAACAAATATGTATAATTTTATGCCTTTTTTTACTGATTTAGTTTTCACTTTAGTGAAAAAATGACGATTTTATCGGTTAAACTCGAACTTAATACCCACCTTAATGCACTATAATTTTTTAGTTGTGTAGATTGTTATTACAATATTTAAATAATCCCGAAAATTTCGGGATCTCGAAAAAATCCCGGGATCAAGGGATTCTATATTTTGAAATCCCTAATATCGGGATTTTTAAAAATCAATTCCAAATGACATCCCTAGTTAATACCTTAATCAGAGAGGAGGAAATACAAGAGAGCGAAACAGTGAAGCGAAACTGCGTCAGTAGGTGGCAGTCAAGAGGAAAATTTCTCTAATAATATGCAGTTTTCTCTCAAATATCATACAGTTTGCGTCGACGTCACCCAGTTCAGTTCTATGCCGACTTTAAAAAACGTAAGGAAAATAGGACTTAAAACCTTACTTTGTAGTAACAAATGCTCTTTTTATACCCTAAACCACATAGTGGTCAGGGTATAATAACTTTGATCTGCCAAAAAATGTGCCTACCAAAAATATTGATTTTAGACCCCATATAGTATATACCGATCGACTCGGAATCAAGTGTTCACAGGATTCCGGTCGCATTTATTAACCGATTTCGATGAAATTTAGTACAGAGTGTTTGTTTGCCAACAGTCCAATATAAAGGGTGGTTAAATTGTAAGGGCCGATGTTGAATGTGAACCACACCTAAACGCCAAGTTTTTTTTTCCGAATTTTATTTGACATTTCTCTATTTCAGACTTACTCAATTTGAACCATGGACGTCGTGAATGGGCAGAATGGTTCCAAGAAATGGCAACAGTGGATGATCAATTTTCGAAGAAAATCATCTTCAGTGATGAGGCACATTTTCACCTCAGTGGATTCGTCAATATACAGAATTGCCGCATTTGGGCGAATGAGAATCCAAGAGTAATTGTCGAAAAACCAATGCACCCACAAAGAGTGACTGTTTGGTGCGGTTTATGGGCTGGCGGCATCATCGGGCCGTATTTTTTCCAAAATGAGGCCGGTCAGGCAGTTACTGTGAATGGTGTTCGCTATCGTGAGATGATAACGAGCTTTTTATGACCCGAATTGAAAGATATGGATGTGGACGATATGTGGTTTCAGCAGGACGGTGCCACTTGCCACACAGCTAACGAAACAATGGCTTTTTTGCGCAACAAATTCAATGGCCGTGTTATCTCACGTAATGTTGATGTCAATTGGCCGCCAAGATCATGTGATTTGACACCGTTGGACTTTTTTCTTTGGGGTTATTTGAAAGAAAAGGTGTACGTCGATAAGCCAGCAACAATTCAAGAGCTAAAGGATGAAATAATTCGGCACATTAACGGCATAGAACCTCCATTATGCCTCAGCGTCATCGAAAATTTGGACCATTGGATGAAGGTGTTCCACCGAGGTCGCGGTGCCCATTTGGCCGATATTTTGTTCCATACATAATTGAGTAATACCAGTAATATCATAATAAAATAAAATTATAATAATTTCCTAAATGGTTTGTGTTTTATTCAAAATCAACATCGGCCCTTGAAATTTTAACCACCCTTTATATGTATCGCCCGATTTTCTCAAATTTTGCCATAAGTCTTTTATTTATCAACCGATATTAATTAAAGTTGGCCAAATGTAAATTTCTATAGTACTTACTGTATGTGCAAATAATCATCGAAATCGGTACAGATATATATATATACATATATATATATATATATATATATATATATATATATATATATATATATATATATATATATATATATATATATATATATATATATATATATATATATATATATATATATATATATATATATATATATATATATATATATATATATATATATATATATATATATATATATATATATATATATATATATATATATGCATATATATGTATCGACCGTTTTTCAAAAATTTACCCCTTATAACCTTATTTTTGGCCATAGTGGGCTCATTTATTAACCGACCTTTCTCAAATTCAGCACAAGGTAATCTCCCGTAATATCAGCCAAACCTGCAAAACATAATCCAAATCGTAACCGTATATATGTCGCACAATGCCTGCAGCTTTGGTATTACCGCCCAGCAAAAAAAGCGTCGCCTAAAAAGTAATGAAAATGTTCTTTTTGGATCCGGAAGTGGTGCAAAATTGACGCAGAAGCGATGAATTTAACATGGGACGGAAGTCCTCCATTTCAACATCCGTTGCACTGAACTTGATTCACTTCTTTAGGTGTGATCCGAATTCAATGTTGTGGATGTAAATTAACAAATTATGTGATATTTTGTCAAATAAATAGTTTTTATAATTTTGAATGGATTCTAACGCTTGTCGGAAACGTTTGACTTCAAATATTTTCAAAAATTCACAATTTTTTCAGATTGGATTTAGCATTTTTTTCGACAAAATAAAGGGTGATTTGTTAAGAGCTTGATAACTTTTTTTTTAAAAAAAACGCATAAAATTTGCAAAATCTCATCGGTTCTTTATTTGAAACGTTAGATTGGTCCATGACATTTACTTTTTGAAGATAATTTCATTTAAATGTTGACCGCGGCTGCGTCTTAGGTGGTCCATTCGGAAAGTCCAATTTTGGGCAACTTTTTCGAGCATTTCGGCCGGAATAGCCCGAATTTCTTCGGAAATGTTGTCTTCCAAAGCTGGAATAGTTGCTGGCTTATTTCTGTAGACTTTAGACTTGACGTAGCCCCACAAAAAATAGTCTAAAGGCGTCAAATCGCATGATCTTGGTGGCCAACTTACCGGTCCATTTCTTGAGATGAATTGTTCTCCGAAGTTTTCCCTCAAAATGGCCATAGAATCGCGAGCTGTGTGGCATGTAGCGCCATCTTGTTGAAACCACATGTCAACCAAGTTCAGTTCTTCCATTTTTGGCAACAAAAAGTTTGTTAGCATCGAACGATAGCGATCGCCATTCACCGTAACGTTGCGTCCAACAGCATCTTTGAAAAAATACGGTCCAATGATTCCACCAGCGTACAAACCACACCAAACAGTGCATTTTTCGGGATGCATGGGCAGTTCTTGAACGGCTTCTGGTTGCTCTTCACTCCAAATGCGGCAATTTTGCTTATTTACGTAGCCATTCAACCAGAAATGAGCCTCATCGCTGAACAAAATTTGTCGATAAACACATTTCGAACCGAACACTGATTTTGGTAATAAAATTCAATGATTTGCAAGCGTTGCTCGTTAGTAAGTCTATTCATGATGAAATGTCAAAGCATACTGAGCATCTTTCTCTTTGACACCATGTCTGAAATCCCACGTGATCTGTCAAATACTAATGCATGAAAATCCTAACCTCAAAAGAATCACCCTTTATAAATGATTTGTAAAATTTTATGAATTCTTATTCGGTTTTTAACCTGTTTGAAACAAACAAATTTAGAATTACCTATTAAAAGTATGAAAAAACCAAGTTATAAGAAATTGAATTAAAAGAACTTCCTGGGTAGTTAAAATAAAGAACATCATTGGGAGTGCATCTTCAGGAAGTGCTTTTAAAGTTGTGCCTTTGGAAGAACTTCCAAATTTTTTTGCTGGGCGACGTTGAGGTCGAAGCGCTGTTTTGATAAATTGGTTATAAAGGCATCGGCAGTTATAACTCCAAATTGTCTGCCAAAAAAATAATAGAATGAAAACATTTATAAACAAGTGTGTAATGTAAAAGGTCTATATCATACCCTAAATCACCTCTACTGAATTAGTAAACATTGTTTGTGGAGTATCGATGGTATAGGTTTGGTAGATAAACCGCATTTTCATATTTAGGTACATTAATCGGGTACATGGTTATGGGCGTTTTATTACAATCTGAACAGAAATGTCTGATATTAGGATCTATAGTTGATTCTGAACCTACACGGATGAAAAAGACTGTTTTTCATATGTTTGGCTATAAACATTATATGTTTGGAACACAAATTTTTAAACACAATATTTTTGAGTGCAAGCATATAATGTTCATAAACTAGCATAACATGTTTGGGACATATATGTTAATATGTTAGAACATATTATGTTTGGGACATAAAATGTTTGTAAATATAATATGCTTGGATGCAAACATATATTAATTTAGAAATAGCCTATAAACATATATGTGTTTAGTAGCTTGGAGCGCTATTTAACAGGGAGCGATATTGAATGAAGTTGGTGGTTGTTGCTTGTTATTACAAAATTAACATTTTATTTTTCCTTGGGCAATTGATCAGCTACTTCTTTGATCCTTACAAACTGTGTGGTCCGCTGTTCGAATTCCCGTCCGGCAAAAGGTAAAATTAAAATAAAAAAATCATAAAATTGAATAATTTCTTCTACAATGTTTGTATTACAGAAAAAGGTGCTAAGAAATAAAAAATCTCGTGGAAGTGAGAAAGATGTCGGGGAATATATAATTGGGCAGAAACAAAATTTTGAGCATTCAGGTCGAAAACCTATGTTGTTAGCACCTATATTACCTGTTTATTTTCATAATTCATTATGATTGTAAATATATAAATAAATAAATAAAATTTTGAGCACAATATTGTTTGGGAGAATTTTTTTTAAGCATATAATATTTTTGGGTGCAAAATGCTTCCAAATATATTATATGGTCACATAATAACATATTGTTTTTTGGAAGACAACATTATTGAATTTGGATGCAAAAATACAAAATTTTTGGAACTTAGACTACCCAAACATATATTGTTTAGACCAATATGCTTTCAAACATATTATATATTGGTAGAGATCAAACATATAAATGTTTGGGCAATACCCAAAAATGTATATGCTTGAAGCAAAATATGTTTGGGAGTATATGTTACAGAAGCGATTTTTTGTGAGGGTGTACAGAGTTAGTATGCCACTAATATTGAGTCCATTATTAAAAAAGAGGAAATCGCTACATTAGTGTGGGTAATAAATCAAAATTTGTGAAATTTGGGAAATATATTTATGTAAGAGCTACAGTTTAACTACGGTCGGCTAATACTTCAATATTAGAAATTTGAGTAACATTAATTAATAAATAAGAGTCTTATGACCAAATTTGAGAAAATCGAGCGATGCATATATATGGAAGCTATATCTAAATCTGAACCGATTTGGATAATATTTTGCTGGTTTTGTTGATACCACAGAAGGTGCTAAATTTGAGTAAGATCGGTTACTAAATAAACCTATTATGGTCAGAAATAAAGTTATAAAGGGTAAATTTTTGAAAAACGGGCGATACATATATATGTGATCTATATCTAAATCTGAACCGATTTGGATTATGTTTTGCAGGTTTGGCTGATATTACGGGAGATTACCTTGTGCTGAATTTGAGAAAGGTCGGTTAATAAATGAGCCCACTATGGCCAAAAATAAGGTTATAAGGGGTAAATTTTTGAAAAACGGTCGATACATATATATGCATATATATATATATATATATATATATATATATATATATATATATATATATATATATATATATATATATATATATATATATATATATATATATATATATATATATATATATATATATATATATATATATATGCATATATATGTATCGACCGTTTTTCAAAAATTTACCCCTTATAACCTTATTTTTGGCCATAGTGGGCTCATTTATTAACCGACCTTTCTCAAATTCAGCACAAGGTAATCTCCCGTAATATCAGCCAAACCTGCAAAACATAATCCAAATCGGTTCAGATTTAGATATAGATCACATATATATGTATCGCCCGTTTTTCAAAAATTTACCCTTTATAACTTTATTTCTGACCATAATAGGTTTATTTAGTAACCGATCTTACTCAAATTTAGCACCTTCTGTGGTATCAACAAAACCAGCAAAATATTATCCAAATCGGTTCAGATTTAGATATAGCTTCCATATATATGCATCGCTCGATTTTCTCAAATTTGGTCATAAGACTCTTATTTATTAATTAATGTTACTCAAATTTCTAATATTGAAGTATTAGCCGACCGTAGTTAAACTGTAGCTCTTACATAAATATATTTCCCAAATTTCACAAATTTTGATTTATTACCCACACTAATGTAGCGATTTCCTCTTTTTTAATAATGGACTCAATATTAGTGGCATACTAACTCTGTACACCCTCACAAAAAATCGCTTCTGTAACATATACTCCCAAACATATTTTGCTTCAAGCATATACATTTTTGGGTATTGCCCAAACATTTATATGTTTGATCTCTACCAATATATAATATGTTTGAAAGCATATTGGTCTAAACAATATATGTTTGGGTAGTCTAAGTTCCAAAAATTTTGTATTTTTGCATCCAAATTCAATAATGTTGTCTTCCAAAAAACAATATGTTATTATGTGACCATATAATATATTTGGAAGCATTTTGCACCCAAAAATATTATATGCTTAAAAAAAAATTCTCCCAAACAATATTGTGCTCAAAATTTTATTTATTTATTTATATATTTACAATCATAATGAATTATGAAAATAAACAGGTAATATAGGTGCTAACAACATAGGTTTTCGACCTGAATGCTCAAAATTTTGTTTCTGCCCAATTATATATTCCCCGACATCTTTCTC
This sequence comes from Haematobia irritans, assembly GCF_050003625.1. Classification (NCBI taxonomy): domain Eukaryota; kingdom Metazoa; phylum Arthropoda; class Insecta; order Diptera; family Muscidae; genus Haematobia; species Haematobia irritans. The sequence continues at coordinate 158,400,477 of NC_134400.1, forward strand.
ACTTCCACGAGATTTTTTATTTCTTAGCACCTTTTTCTGTAATACAAACATTGTAGAAGAAATTATTCAATTTTATGATTTTTTTATTTTAATTTTACCTTTTGCCGGACGGGAATTCGAACAGCGGACCACACAGTTTGTAAGGATCAAAGAAGTAGCTGATCAATTGCCCAAGGAAAAATAAAATGTTAATTTTGTAATAACAAGCAACAACCACCAACTTCATTCAATATCGCTCCCTGTTAAATAGCGCTCCAAGCTACTAAACACATATATGTTTATAGGCTATTTCTAAATTAATATATGTTTGCATCCAAGCATATTATATTTACAAACATTTTATGTCCCAAACATAATATGTTCTAACATATTAACATATATGTCCCAAACATGTTATGCTAGTTTATGAACATTATATGCTTGCACTCAAAAATATTGTGTTTAAAAATTTGTGTTCCAAACATATAATGTTTATAGCCAAACATATGAAAAACAGTCTTTTTCATCCGTGTAGGTTCAGAATCAACTATAGATCCTAATATCAGACATTTCTGTTCAGATTGTAATAAAACGCCCATAACCATGTACCCGATTAATGTACCTAAATATGAAAATGCGGTTTATCTACCAAACCTATACCATCGATACTCCACAAACAATGTTTACTAATTCAGTAGAGGTGATTTAGGGTATGATATAGACCTTTTACATTACACACTTGTTTATAAATGTTTTCATTCTATTATTTTTTTGGCAGACAATTTGGAGTTATAACTGCCGATGCCTTTATAACCAATTTATCAAAACAGCGCTTCGACCTCAACGTCGCCCAGCAAAAAAATTTGGAAGTTCTTCCAAAGGCACAACTTTAAAAGCACTTCCTGAAGATGCACTCCCAATGATGTTCTTTATTTTAACTACCCAGGAAGTTCTTTTAATTCAATTTCTTATAACTTGGTTTTTTCATACTTTTAATAGGTAATTCTAAATTTGTTTGTTTCAAACAGGTTAAAAACCGAATAAGAATTCATAAAATTTTACAAATCATTTATATTTTGTCGAAAAAAATGCTAAATCCAATCTGAAAAAATTGTGAATTTTTGAAAATATTTGAAGTCAAACGTTTCCGACAAGCGTTAGAATCCATTCAAAATTATAAAAACTATTTATTTGACAAAATATCACATAATTTGTTAATTTACATCCACAACATTGAATTCGGATCACACCTAAAGAAGTGAATCAAGTTCAGTGCAACGGATGTTGAAATGGAGGACTTCCGTCCCATGTTAAATTCATCGCTTCTGCGTCAATTTTGCACCACTTCCGGATCCAAAAAGAACATTTTCATTACTTTTTAGGCGACGCTTTTTTTGCTGGGCGGTAATACCAAAGCTGCAGGCTAGAGGTGTGCGCGTGAGGGAGTTTTCACGCACGCTCACGCACGCTCACAAATTCAAAATGTCATTCACGCACAATCACGCACGCCTGTTTTAAAATTGCTCACACTCACGCACGCTCACGAATGAATTCGTAACATTCACGCACGATCACGCACGCCCGTTTTTGAATTGCTCATACTCACGCACGCTCACGAATGAATTCGTAATATTCACGCACGATCACGCACGCCCGTTTTGGAATTGCTCACACTCACGCACGCTCACGAATGAATTCGTAACATTCACGCACGAAGGTTTTTATTGATTCACGCTCACTCACGTTCACGAACCAAAATCCTGCAAAGATAAACACTCACGATTGCAGAATAGTGACTACCGCACGCTCACGACGGGATATATCAACTCACGCACGTTCACGAACAACAAACTTATTCACGCACACTCACGATTCGAAAAAAAACTACTCACGCACGTTCACGAACAATGAAACGTACTTCCACACACTCACGATTCATAAAAAAAACTATTCACGCTATTCACGCACGATGTAGAATGCAACTCACGCACGTTCACGACTATTATACTTACAAAACAAACGAAAAAATGTAATTCACGAATGAGTACGAACTTAAAAACTTACTCACTCTCGCTCGTGATACAAATGAGCTACCCACACAAATTCGCCAAAATATTTCTAATTAAAAATCTGAAGTTGAAAACGTACTCAATTAAAAAATTAACAGATACAATTAACATTTTAATCAAATCAAAATATAAATTCAATTAAAATTTGGATTGATTTTGGCCGAAAAACCTTATTAATTTTTAATTGAGGCAATCAATGATTTATAGTGTTATTGTTTACTTATTTTATTTTTTATTATATTATAATTACATATATTATAATTATACTATATAGAATTATTTTTTTTTACATCTAAGCCAAAATTTAATGAACCAATGAAACCAATTATTTCCGAAAATTATTAATTTTTTATTTGGAAGTATGTTTTCAATTTAAAAATGTAAAAATGTTCAATCATTATTATACCCTTCACCACTACTGTGGTACAGGGTATAATAAGTTTGTGCATTTGTATGTAACGCCAAGAAGGAAAAGTCTGAGACCCATCGTTTAGTATACCGATCGTCTTAGAATTAAATTCTGAGTCGATTTAGCGATGTCTGTCTGTCTGTCCGTCTGTCTGTCTGTTGTTCAGATTTAGATATAGCTGCCATATATATTTTTCACCGATCTGGTCATAATTGGCGTGGTTCAGATTTAGATATAGCTCCCATATATAGCTTTCGCCCGATTTACACTTATTTTCCCACAGAGGCCAATTTTTTGCTCCGATTTAGTTGAAATTTTGCATAGGGAGTAGAATTAGCATTGTAACTATGCGTGCCAAATTTGGTTGAAATCGGTTCAGATTTAGATATAGCTCCCATATATAGCTTTCGCCCGATATGAACTTATATGGCCCCAGAAGCCAGAGTTTTACCCCACTTTGCTTAACATTTTGCACAAGAAGAACGTGAATTTCATCGTGAGTGTGAATTTTTCGTGAATGTGAGTTTCTTCGTGAGCGTGAATTTTCTCGTGAGCGTGAATTTTTCGTGAACGTGAATTTTTTCGTGAACGTGAATGTCATCGTGAGTGTGAAGTTTTCGTGAGTGTGAATTTCTTCGTGAACGTGAATTTCTTCGTGAGCGTGAATTTTGTGGTGAGCGTGAATTGTTCGTGAATGTGAATTTTTTCGTGAACGTGAATTTTGTCGTGAGCGTGATTTTGAAAAAAAAATTACTCACGCACATTCACGAAAAGAATTTGATGTTCACGCACGATCACGCACGACACATTTTTGTTCAGTCCCATTCACGCACATTCACGTGATTTGGTCAAAATTTCATTCACGAATCACGTGACTCACGCGTGAATCACGCGTGTCACGAAAATTTCGTGTCACGCGCACACCTCTACTGCAGGCATTGTGCGACATATATACGGTTAATATTTGTTTTCTTTGCAGAAGAGAACTTTTCGTCCTCTTGTATTTCCAACTCTCTGCCACAATGATGAAAGTGGTCATGTACCAGTGTTGCCAGGTGATTTTTGATTCTTCCCCACAAATCTTAAGAAAAAAACCCCTAAATTGGTCTAAGCTTTTTTCAAAAACCCCCAAAAAATTTCAGAATATAAAAGTACAAAAAGTGGTCCCAAAATTACGTGAAAAAAATCATGTGGTGATAAACTTTAAAAATTAAATTTAACACAAATATATATCCTGAAAGAAGAGTTCTTTCCTGAGAAACGAAATTTTAAAAAAACTAAGTTTTCTTTTGATGCTAAAATTTTTTTTCGTATGAAGTAAATAAAAAATAAAATTTGCTATTTAAGAAAATACTTTAAAACAAAAGAGATTTTCGTTTGTTTAAAATTTCATCCCTGAGGAAATTATTTTTTCTATGGATGTAATAATACAATATGTATATCAATTTAAAAAGCGGGCTTACTCTTAAAAAGCTTTCAGATGCTAAGTTAAAATACGATTGTTTTTAATTTTGTCAAATATTAAAAATGCCCTTTCAACAGAAGAGTTTAAAAAAGATAACGAAAATAATGCTATTGGATACTTGTTTGTATTTAGGATGTTCTTGTTGACTTTCCGCATCTTTTTTCTCATAACTCATGCTAGAATTGTTCCGAATTTGCTTGAGAATTGCTCCACTTTATAAGGTCTGAAATATTTTTTTACCCCCAAAAATCCCCCCAAATAAATTTTACCCCTAAAAATCCCCCTAAATGTGAAAAAACCCCCTAAATTTGGGGGGAAAACCCCTAACCTGGCAACACTGTCATGTGCAAAATGTTTCTCCGTGAGCGGAGTTATGGGAGACTCTAACTCCACCGACACGTGTGGTCGGTGAATAGCTATGCAAAGTATTGGCAACACTACCCGTGACGTAAAAATGCCGGCTACTGAGATGAAAAAAGAGAAGTAAAAATTCTATTCTCTTCAATTGATGATGACATACTGAACTAGACTTACATCAGCAACAGTACTGCCGCTACTACTTCAATCGAAGTATTTTGCTTCGTTTTCACAAAATTTACTTCTTCACTCCTTCTTCCAAAAATCTGCTTCACTTTTTCTTCTGCTTCAAATTTTAAAATTTTTCCCCATATTACCTAATTGTTTTTCCTATTCCTTTAATTACGATTAACATAGCGGTTTTAATCATTGAATTATTAACCGATGTGGACCAATTTTTGCATGGTTGTTAGAGATCATATGCTGAAACCATGTACCAAATTTCAGCTGGATCGGATGAAATTTGCTTCGCTTAGAGTCCCCGCAAGCCAAATTTGGGGGTCCGTTTATATTAGGGCTATACGTAAAAGTGGCACAACTACTTGTGCCAAGTTTCAAGTCGATAGCTTCTTTCGTTCGGAAGTTAGCGTGATTTCAACAGACGGACGGACGGACATGCTCAGATCGACCCAGAATTTCAACACGACTCAGAATATACTTTATGGGGTCTTACAGCAATATTTCGATGTGTTACAAACGGAATGACAAAGTTAATATACCCCCATCCTATGGTGGAGGGTATAATAAAATGAATTCTATTGTTTTGTTTTCAAAAATGTATGCTACTTCAATTTTATTCAATCTACTCCACTTTTTTCCAAAATCTACTTCACTCAATTTTTCACTAGCGGCAGCACTGATGCAAAGTATTGGCAACACTACCCGTGCCGGCTACTGAGATGAAAAAAGAGAAGTAAAAATTCTATTCTCTTCAATTGATGATGACATACTGAACTAGACTTACATCAGCAAATACATCTCTCGTCTTTGGTGGTAACCAGCAAAAGAGCATCTGCTCAACACCAACAAACATGCTGAAAACAGGGGAGAGAAAACCTCCCATTTATGTAGAAAGTGGACTTGGTTCAATTTGACTTGTACCATTACTACAAACATACAGCTTTTAAAAGAATCATGTAAATGCGCTCATTATTTCGGAATGCACGTGTTAAAAATATTTTATAGGGAAGGAAGTATTAATTTTGCTATGTCAAGTGGTAACATTCCTTCTAAGAAGTGATCCTAGAGTATTTTGTGAACAAGTTTAATTCTTATTGGAATTAAACAAATGGCTATTTAACAAATGAAACCCATATCATTTTGAATTAATATGGCAAAGAGAGCATTTTGTTGGGCTTGTCTTGTTGGCAATCCCCCAAAGAGCGCAAATGTCATTGTAAACATCATAATCACCATATAATGTTTTTATTGTGTTCTTTTATACAACACACAATATGGCGAGAATACTAAACCATCCCTCTCTCGATTCTTAACTACATATAAGTATGTCTCTTGAATTACTTAACATTGTTGGGCGATTTGTGTTACCAAGCAATAATGTCACTGCAGCGTGTTAAGTTAGTTAAAACGCTCCATTAAGGGGTGTACTTTCATTTGTTTGTCTCATTTTGTCATTAATGTAAGCAATATTAATATTTATTAAAATCTTGCTATAATAGAGAGGGGGTCATTTCTAAAAAAAAAATCATTTTTATTCTCTAAACGTCAATAATTTTAACTTCCGGTTCCAGCGGAAGTAACCATAATTTAGTATATCTGAATTGTAATTTATCATGAAATTTTCAGGAAAATGTTTAACCATTATCATTATCTACATGACAATTGGAGAATAATTTCATAAAAACAAATTGTAGTCATCAAAGGCAATCTAATTGACAATGTATAGTCAAATGTCGGTAATATATATCACTATGATTCATAATCACCCGTGATAAATCCCGTCCCGAAATCCCGGGATTTTTTATTTTTAATCCCGGGATTTTTCGGGATCCCGAAAAAAATAATTCCAATTTGTTTAATTGGTGACTTTTTAGCATTATTTACTAATAAATTTTAATAAACATTTATGCTACATCTTGAGTAAGAATTTATTATACATGAGGTATACTAAAAAAGCACAATCTCATCAAAAAATCGAACTAAACGATAAGGTCCTCTTTTGAAGAATGAGTTCATGTGAAATGGAATTTGTGCTCCATAAAACAAAAATCAACTATAAAAGGTCCATCGACAATATGGCAAGATCGCGTTTATTTGATAAAAATTTGGAGGTCTTGATATTTTAAAGAAGTTACTTAAAAAGATGAAGTACAAAAGGATTAATGCAAGTGTACGAATATAATCCTAATCTAATCAAAATCCTTAAAATGTTTTGCTGAGTAAGATAGAGATATGAAATTGGGCTTTAAAATATTTTTGTCATAATTTTCTGTTATTCTTTTCTTTACATTGTTCAGTTAGACTAATACGGCGTTCTTACCAAGCATGTTTTGGGGTTTGAAATGTTTTCCCTTTATAAGCACTTCAAAACGAGTCGTTTTCGCCATACTAAAAAAAAAGTTCAAAACACAAGTTTTCCTCCAAAACACGTCAATTTTAGAATATGAACCGACCTAATTTGGAATATACCCTGAATAACATACCCTATTCAAAATATATGTCAAAATATTAAAATAAGTTTCATAGAAAAAAGGGAATAAACAAAGGCTTTTAAGAACATTGACATGTGAAAATAACATAAAATTTTTTTCCCTTTGCGCTCGCGGTAATTATATGGACATACGTTGCCTATAAGTGAATTTCGAGTAAATGTGAATTTCTAGTTTCCATGGTAACTGTCAAACTAAAACATCTCAACACGGTGTCAACGGTGAAATGTTTTGGAAAAACGAATCGGTGGGAACATAGCATAAGTGTTCGTTAAGTATGATAGCATTTGTAATTGGTTTTTAATTAACTCTTATGTTCTTTTATTTTTTGTTAATAAAATTTAATTAAACTAAATTGGTTTAATTTACAAATATTTTTGGCGTTATAGATTGTTATTACACAAAATATTTATAGAATCCCGAAAAAATCTCGGGATTCTATATTTTGAAATCCCGGGATTTATAAAAATCGATCCCGAATGGCAGCCCTAGTTCATAGTCTTGAGGTTGAGGAAAATTTTGCGTTTTGCGAATACGTAAACTAGAACAGGGAAGATAATTAAATTCTATTCACATTTTCCGGCGCAATAATTTGAAGAATACATCGAAGCAAACTTCATATCATTATGTTGTCGGAGGCCTTTGGAGCTTCAGTTTTGTAATGCCAAGGCTAAACTCTTTGTAGTCACCTGTTTCAGAGATGCCTTCGTCGTCCTTTTATTGGGTGTACTAACATTACATAAAATAACTCTTTAATATTAAGTATAAACAAGCTATATGCGGTTTAAGAGCGGAATTATGAAAAATAAATAAAAACAACTTCTTTTGGTACTGTTACTTGTTACAAAATAGACACATATCAACGATTTCTCAGTAGTTAAGGCCCCAAGCCAGTCAGAACATCAAAGTGTCTTTTTCATGCTAATCTCTCTTACAGACTCTTTTATGCAACAATACCGTGATCAATAAATAATATCGATATATGTATGTAATAAAGCATAATAGTGTTTTGCTGTCACTTAAATTATAGAAGCATACAAAAAATAACCAAGTGTTGAATAAAAATAAGTTTTTTTCATAAACGTATTGGAGAATTTCAGTTGAAATTGGAATTTTTCGTTGACAAATGGTAGAAAAAATAGTGACAACACTGTTAATGTTAGCAAATTTAGCCATTAGTATATCCGCATAATTGACATCACCAATTTAGAGAGAAAGAGAATTATTGGCAAATCTATATTACCAAATGGTGGTGCTTCTTCGAATTTATTATTTGTGCGGTGGTATTGTGCTCTCTCTTTTTCGTCGTTGTATTCGTATTGTTATATTAACACTCCCGCCACGCATTTTCTACACAGTTTGATGACGGTTTTTGTAACGTTAAGTTTAAAGCGGAACACGGTCGTCGGAGGAATATTCATTTAATTTTTTTATTTATTTTATGGTATTGACGACTCATGTGTTTTTTCAACGGATCCCAACCCCTATCTAATGTAATATCCTACCAAAAAACGCAGGAATCGGCATAAAACATTTTCAATTCTATTTTTCTTTCCCATTTAGAACATTTTATTGGTGAATTTTATTGATTTTACTAAAATTAACCGCTTTGTAACGGAAAAAAAAACATCGCGCTGCCAGTCTCGTCATCACTACTGTTTCATATAGTGTTTCGTCCAAATTAAAAATAGTAATATCAGAATAAACTAACAAAAGGAACAACAAATATTCTAAATTTTGATAACTACTTGGTTGTGTAAAAAAGCGTTTGCGTTCGTTTTACGGTCTATTGTAGCAGACCGCCGTGTGTTAAAAAAAAAAAAAAACTATAATCAACGAAAGAGCAAAAATTTGGCGTTTTATGTTGGTGTGCTGCTAAAAATAACAAAATTGATTTTTTTTGTTGTTATTAGAAATCAAGGCGCGCGAAAAATTGTAAAAGAGATTTGCATAGTTACTCGCAACACACACACACATCTGAGAGAATACTACAAAGTAAGTTTTTAATTTTTTATAAAATAAAAATAAACAAACGCATAATATCGAACTATAAGAATTAGAATTGAAACATGTGCTTTAGCTCAAGTTCATTTTATTTTTTTTTGCAACTCTGTCCGTCCGTTTTATAATGATTTCGAGATGATCGCCCGACTGCCTGCTTGCCTTCCTGTTTGTCAGTGTGTTTTTCACCAAGTGTATGTGTGTGTGTCATTGAAAGCCATGGCATGAGACTATGTTACATGTACACGTCTGCCACAAAACGTGGGAAGTCTGTGCCTTCACTGTGGGCTGAAAAGGCAAAATATTCATTAACTGAATATGTTTATGCCAAAAAACGCTACACTTTTCCATAAAGTCATAAATTTTTGGCCAGTTCATAGATTTTTAGATTTGCGAACAAATTGATTTTTTTTAAATAATTGATATATTTTTCGGTGTATATTTGTGGATGAGTGCATATTAAATTAGACATACCAACATTAGATAACTTTTTGAATGAAATTAGTATTAAATCCCAATATCTAAATTACTCTCATCAATTGTATGTCGAAAATAATGATGATAAAGAAATCAATGACATGCATGACATTGAAACAGGCAAGCTATTAATATTAATTAGTTCCCTTATTTATTGGCTTTTTTTAGTGACAAAAATTTGACATGGTACATATAGAATAAAATAACGGGTGTACGTATTATCGAGGGCTATATAAAAAATGATAATTGTTTCCGTTTAATAAAGTTCTTGGCGCTGTCATGCATTTTCGAAAATCTTTCACACTAGCGACGAGATACTTTATGCGCCTTGCAGACAATAAGTTTATGCGGACGACAAAATTTAATTTTTTATGGGAAATTTTGTCAAAATTGTATTTCTATAGAAAATTTTGCAAAATTTTATTTCTACGGAGAATTTTGCCAATATTTTATTTTTACAGAAAATTTCGTCAAAATTTTATTTCTTTAGAAAATTTTGTCGAAATTTTGTCAAAAATTTATTTCTGTTGAAAATAGTGTCAAAATTTTATTTCCATAGAAAATTTTGTTAGAGTTTTATTTCTATAGAAAACTTTGTCACAAGTTTATTTTTATAGAAAAATTTGTCAAAATTTTATTTCTATGGAAAATTTTATTTCTTAGAAAATTTTCTGAAAATTTTATTTCCATAAAAAAATTTTATTTCCATAAAAAAATTTTCTGAAAAGTTTATTTCTATAGAAAATTTTTTCAAAATTTTGTTTTTAAAGAAAACTTTGTCAAAATTTTATTTCTATAGAAAATTTTCCGAAAATATTATATGTGTAGAAAATTTTGTCAAAATTTTATTTTTATAGAAAATTTTGTCGAAATTTTGTTTCTGTAGAAAATTTTGTCAAAATTGTATTTCTATTGAAAATTTTGTCAAACTTTTATTTCTATTGAAAATTTTGTCAAACTTTTATTTCTATAGAAAATTTTGTCAAAATTGTATTTTTATAGAAATTTTTTTCAAAAATTTATTTCTATAGAAAATTTTCTGAAAATGAAATTTTATTTCTATAGAAAATTTTCTGAAATTTTTATTTCTATAGAAAATTTTCTGAAAATTATATTTCTATATAAAATTTTGTCAAAATTTTATTTCTATTGAAAATTTTTTCAAAATTTTATTTCCTAGGAAAATATTGTTAGAGTTTTATTTCTATAGAAAATTTTGTCAAAATTGTATTTCTATAAAAAATTTTATTTTTATAGAACATATACCATATATTGGCCACATTATAAGTAAAGTCCGATTATTTAGTCATCAACGAATTCTCGTATCGATTGGACACATTGTAAGATTCTTTACAAATACAGACATTCCGTCCGGAAAAACTTATAGTCTGCACCCTCAAAATAATCGCTTCATACTTGTATACCCCAAACACATTTTGCTTCAAGCATATATATTTTCAGGATTGGTCCAAACAAAATATTGTTTGTATTGTTCAAACATATTATGTTTCACCTTAGGGCATACACTGGTGTGGATATATTTTTAAGGCGCCAATTGGTTATGTACTTCCATTATTTTACTTGCAGCATACTCTCTAGGTCTCTCTTTCTAAACACATATATGTTTATAGGCTATTTCTAAATTAATATATGTTTGGATCTAAGCATATTATATTTAGAAACAGTTTATCTTTTAATGAAAATTTCTTTGTGTGGATATATTTTTAAGGCACCAATTGGTTACTTCCATTATTTTACTTGCAGCATACTCCCTAGGTCTCTCTTTCTAAACACATATTTGTTTAGATGCTATTTCTAAATTTATATATGTTTGCATCTAAGCATATTATATTTACAAACAGTTTATGTCCCAAACATAATATGTTCTAACATATAAACATATATGTCCCAAACATGTTATGCTAGTTTATGAACATTATATGCTTGCACTTAGTTTTGAGTTTGTGTGTAAAATTTTTACACCCATCATTTAAGGAAAATTTACACCCTCAAAAAAAAAAAAATCACCTCTAATTTTCACATTTTTTTGGCCTTCAGCTATTTTTACGAAATCCCTAAATTAAAATATGTTTGCAACCAGAAACATTATATTTAGGAAAGTGTAACGTGCCAAACATAGTATGTTCCATCATATTAACAAATTTGAGTTCAACACATTCTTTTTCGTCCGTGTATGTACAATGTGATCACGCAAAAATCATAAAAAAAATATAATCAAATGAAAAGTTCGTGTCTTACAAAAAAGTGCAGAATTTCCTCAAATTCATACATTTTACCAAATAATGCGCCCATCCAAAACTTCGTATGGTACTAAAGACATTTTAGCAATTTTGAACTCTAACTTTTTACTTTAAATTGCGAAATTTTATTTAACAAGTGGAAAAAAAATTATGTCTAATAAATTTTCTTGAATTATTTATTCTTGAAAATTAGAAATGACCAACCAAAATTTTCCTTCCTTTTGGGTTCACTGTTTTTGAGCGTGTTTTCAGTGTATATTTCTGTAATTATTTTTATTTGTTATCTGTATAAAATCAAAAATATTCATTAATTTTTATAAAAATTAATAACGAAATCATTTAAGTTATCATGCATGAAATTGAACTCATTATCAACACATTTGAGGTTCAATCTATTCCAAATTCCATTATTTTACCATTATGAGCTCACGTGGCTTAAACACGTTTTGTTTTTGTTGAAAACAAAGATCCAAGTTCAACTATTAGCTGGCGAATTTGTAATGTTTTGCTTTCTTATTTCATTTAAAACACTGTGATTATTTAGACTTGAAAATGTTAGTGAAATATATATATACATACTTAAGCATTGTAGTTCATTGTCAATGATAATAAAATGATTCTTAAGGGAAAAATCAGCGATAATTTCTTTTTGCTTTGCGCGAATCATGTTAGGTTAGGTTAGGTTATGTGGCAGCCCGATGTATCAGGCTCACTTAGACTATTCAGTCCATTGTGATACCACAGTGGTGAACTTCTCTCTTATCACTGAGTGCTGCCCGATTCCATGTTAAGCTCAATGACAAGGGACCTCCTTTTTATAGCCGAGTCCGAACGGCGTTCCACATTCCAGTGAAACCACTTAGAGAAGCTTTGAAACCCTCAGAAATGTCACCAGCATTACTGAGGTGGGATAATCCACCGCTGAAAAACTTTTTTTGGTGTTCGGTCGTAGCAGGAATCGAACCCACGACCTTGTGTATGCAAGGCGGGCATGCTAACCATTGCACCACGGTTTCAATATAGTTTCAAGATTCTAAGGTCTGCAAAATAAATTTCAAATAAACTAATTCTTGTACTGGACTTGTGCTTGTTGTTCACGCAAAGAAAAAAACGTTTGGAAAACGTGTTTCGAAAACATTTTGCTTTTGTTAGATTTTTTTTTTAAATTCCTTCGAAAATTTCAAACATTTATCACCAAAAATACTTGTTTGTTAAAAAATGTTTATTGTTGCAATAAAAAATCATTTTTGTTCCAAAATCACAGTCCATTTCGTTTATATCAATTACAGTACATTTCTTTAATAAGACACATCTTGAAGTTTCATAGTAAAAATATTATATAGGAGTATGTAATGTCGAACCTTTTAAGAATATATGTACAGTTATATTATTTCCATTTCCAATAGTTATATTTTTAAGAACTAAAGGTATGTTTCTGTTAAATAAAGTTTCTTTCCATCGACTCGTGGGCGCCCATACTCTATAAAATGCATGACTGCATGTGTTGCTTGTGCGTATGGGCCGCGGTTCGATTTCAAATAAAATAATTCTTGCACTGGACTTCTGCTTGTTGTTTATCCCGTTGAAATTCGGTACACGCAAAGAAAAAAACTTTTGGAAAACGTTTTTCTTTTGTTAAAGTTTTTGGAATTACTTCGAAAATTTCAAACTTTTACCACCAAAACACTTGTTTGTTAAAAAAGTGTATTGTTGCAATGAAAAATAAGTTTTGTTCCAAAATCACAGTCCGTTTCGTCTATATCAAGTATAGTAATTTTCTTTAATAAGACTCATTTTGAAGTTTCATAGTAAACATTTAATATAGTAGTATGTATCCAGAAAATGAAACAAAAAATAGTTGAGTTAGTCCTTAAGACCTCATGTACAGCAAAAAGAAATAATCTTTTTAAATTTTTTCTACGGATCTCTCCCCATCAAGTTAAAATAAAATTTCCCGAAAAAGTTATGGTTTTATTCTGCTTTTCAGATTTTATTTTCGATTTTAACGGCTAAACTCGAACTTAATACCCTCATTTACAGCAAAAAGCAAATGGGAAATGATATTTGTCTGTCGAAAATTTCGTTTAGGAGGAAGAATTATTTGTTTGCGTGTACGTGGTGACAGTATAGGCCTTTTAAAAAGCATGTAAAAAAATTGGTTCATAATTTTATATAAGTCCAAAATCGAACGACTCCCAATATTTTACCCCTATATAAACCGTTCAAGAAATAAAATGGCTTATGTAGGTATTTAATCTTCCATATTTATTTAACAAAATGTCAATATAAACTATGTTACAATTTACTAAATAATTTTAAGAAGGCTCAACATACCTTGCCATCGGCAACTGTTCCCTCAACCCACATAATTCGATTGTGGATGACAGTCTTTAGTGGAGCTTTGTACGTAATCCATGATGGAGGGTTCTTAAGTTTTTACTTTTTTTCAAATAAGTTAAAGTATCCTTAGCATTCATATTAAAAAAGAAACCGAGCAACAAATAAGTTTCGCTATGAAAATTGGACATAGTGAGAGATTTAATATTTTACTTGGGGAGTATATTTCCTAAATATGTTGTCTGATTCAATTCTAATGAGTCATTTCAATGTTCTCTCTAATCCCTTAATTTTAATGCACAACTGTTTTGTCCTTGGTTGTTGTTTTGTTTTTATTAAACTCGTAAGTTCTTGCTTCGATACTCTTACTCTCACCAATCTACTAAGGTACAAGCAACGTTTCAATAATAAGAGAGCAAGAGGAATATAACTGGACTTGTTTATGTGTTGAGAGACCCCTTGAAAATAAAAAAAAAGCATGGTACTGGGTAAACATATAGACCACATTGCCCAAAACAACATTATTAAAATAACATACCAGCAAATTGTAAGCAACTACAACAAATTTAAAAAGAAAATAGAAAACAACAAAACAATTACGATTTATAAACCATTCAAGCTTTAGTGGTTGAATAATAAAAGGTGTTGGAATTTCGAATAACCTTCTACCTGTGTAAAAAATCAACTGTACTTTTTTTTCGTCTGACGTCTTTTGGAAACCAACCAGAACCAAAATAAAAACATGGGAAGATTAATTATCTAACACCAAAAACTATACCATGACACGTAAAATATGTGGAATCTTTTATTTTTCCTCCTACGACTCATTGCAACGGTTTACCGTTGTCAATTTACTATGCCAACACCTTCGTTAGTGAAAATGAGTAAAATGAACAAGAAATAGGATAAACTATAAAGGTCGAAGGCAAATCAGCTGCTGTCTCATGTCAATGCTGTAACAGGTATCATAATCTACATAAACGAAACCACATGAAGACATTGGTACCAGATCTACTGCGAACTGGGGTAAAGTTAAGAAAAACCAAATTAGAACACAATCTCTCCATGCCAAAGAGTAATATAGCATACAATGGACAAGAAAGAAATAAGAGAATAGGTGAAGAAAGAGAGAGTGTGAGAAAAAAAGAAATGAGGGTGTGGGTAACACAGTTGTCGTTTTCATGTCAATGCAGAGTAGTGTCATAAAGGTGGCGCACAGTGGAAGTTTCTTATATGTTAAATAATACAACCATTTGCACATTTAACTACAATCAACTAATTTTCATAAAGTATTTTTTTTGTCTCTTTTGGTAGATATACATTTAGTAAAAGTAGAATCTAGGAAGTTACAAAAACAACAGGCGAACAGGCATTTTATAAAAAAATTGCAAATCAACCCAATGCAGTGATGCCAGGAAGTTTCTTTGAAAATTCCCTACGCGGCTCCTAAAAATTCCCTTTTTCCCTACGCCCAAAACTTGTTTCCCTACATTTTTCGCTACGGTAAAAAATTGACAAATTCAAACAAATATTTCTTTAAAATTAATAGTCAGGAACTATATCCTTCAATAAAGGGACCAAAATGTGCAATAATATTAATACTGACATTCTTAATCGGATTTCAAACTTTGCAACATCATTGCTCATTTTTAACACTACCAACATTTTTCTTATGAACTTTAAAGGCCGCGTGTTTCTTCAGGTCAGGTTTTCCACAATTTACGAATTTTCCACAAGCAATGCCCTGACATTTAAAATCGTCATTTTGTTAGCCAATCCTTTAACTCAACAGTGAGCCAATTTGCACAAAAAGGTATTTTTTCTAAATTTTGCTGGAATGGTAATTGTAGATGAAATTTTTTTAAAAAAATTAAAAACTCTTATGAATGTAATTTGCCCATAGGTAAACAGCGTAAAACAATTATTTAAAGATAATCCGGAATAAACATTCTACATTTATATAAGCGAACCGCTAATGCACTGTTGAAGTGATTTTTGTATTAGAAAATATTGGGAAGCACCAAGTTGGGGAAGCCATCAACTGTTTATGTACCTAAATGGAAGCGTTCATTCCTGCAAAAGTAAATCTATTTCATGTTATTAAATACCAATGCAAAAAAATCTTTTAACGATACCACTGACCTTTTCTAAATAATATCATTACAATAACATCGTTGACGGCGAATTACGTATTCAATTAGTTGATGCCTTGACTACTATATATTTTGGATCTTATAATATTTGAAATATTAAGCAAAAGTACTCTTCTTGTTGCAAAATATAGTAAAATCTAAAAATTGGAAAAATTTCCTACATTTGTATAAAAAATGAAAAATCTGTCCTTTTTCCCCTACAGTTGTAATTTTAAGAAAAAATCCCTACAAAAAAGGATTTTTCCCTACGCATGGCATCACTGACCCAATGTGCGAAACTCTCGAAAAAAAAAATTAAGTAATTCGAATTGTCATCTAATATAGTCCGGCTAAATAAAGTAAATCTATTAAGTAATGGTGTCCGCGAGAGGTTGTATTGTAAGATTTATAGACGAAAATATATAATAGGAAATCGTAACTTTTTCTACTTACGAAAATATCCATAAACTTCATTATTAGAATCGCAGCAAAAAAAGAGTGGCCAAAAAAGCAATGGAAAGTTCTTTTTCGATCCGGAAGAGAAAGCAATTTTACATTCTTTGCATTAATTCTTTAGTATCTCGGATTTAACTTCATAAAAAATAAGAAAAGAAACACACTTTTTTTTTAATTTTTTCGACTTATATCTCTACGAAAAGACGTCTTGAATAATACTAGTAAATATTTTATAACAAATTTCACGTCTGCCGAGAAATTGATCGGTGCACTTTTTAAATCTTTTTTTCATATTCATTAAAAGTAATGGCTTAGGAACAACTTTAATTTTTTTTTCGCTGGGATATTAAAAATGATTTAGGTATATAATTAAACTCAAAAAGGAAAGAAAATGTAGATTATTTTTAGAAAATTTTAACTGAACTGTACAATAAACGCCGATATCACAAAAATGAGAAAATATTTGCGACAAATTCAAGATATTTTATTAAACATCATTATTTTTGTTGCTTCATTTGTCAAAGAAAATTTCGTAGTTTGAAGGCAACAATTTTGAATTCAAAATTGCAAAAATGTATTTACAGCCTTACGAAGTTCAACATGGGGCACTTGTGGTAAAATTTATAAATTTTAAGAAATTCTATACTATTTTGTGGAAAATACCATTTGATAAATATTAATGCTTCATTTGTGTATTTTCCCTCTATTTTAGTTCGTTTAACTAACGTACACAAAAAAGTCAAAACATTCTTATATTGTAGAATTTTTTATTAAAACAAATGTTACCAAAAAATTAAAATAATAATTTTATCTGGCATTTTCTTTTCAGTAATTTAATAGTATCAATTCCCTTAATCTTCCTGTCCAATAAGTTCGAATAAATATTGTTATAATCAGGCCTGTTCCCAATTTCACAACATTTTGCGATATGTATCGAAAATAAAATCGTGCGATTTATAATTGCTTGTTCCGGAAATCGTGCGAAAGAGTATGAAATTGAACATCGCAAAATTTCAATTCCAAAATGTGTCATAGCTGTTAACGAAAAAACATTTTAGTCCAGCAAATTTTTTGAAAAAGAAAACAATAAATGAATTTGTGGTTTTTTTGAATGCAATTGCCTATTTCGAAATACATCGACGCCACAAAATTACAAAATAATTATGGCGCCACGCTACTCAGTGTTGCATTGAGTTTCATTCTCACCAGTTTCTAAATAAAATCGTAATATTTGGAACACGATATGCGAATCGCAAAACTTGAGATTGTGTTAAAATGGGTCGCACCAAAATATACGCGATTATTACTTTACAAGTACATTATTTCGATATTTTATATTTTTGATTTACTGCCAAGACATATAGCAATTTATATGTCCGTGAAAATAAAGTTAACTTTAAAATTGATGTTAACATTGTCTTAACGTTAACAGAGCGTTAACAGAGCTCTGCTAAGTGCTTAACAGAGAAAAAATAAAGTTAACTTTAAAAAGAGCAAATAGTTACAATAAAAAAGCGATCATTGTGCAAAAACTATAGAGGAGGCAGTATACACCCATCTACCAAATTTTAGGGCACGATTATTCGGATTTAGATTCTACTCATCGTGCCCTAAAATTTGGTATATGGGTGTATACTGCCCCCTCTATAGTTTTTGCACAGTGGTCACATTTGTTTTTAACTTTAACTGAATTGTCACTTAAAGTGAAAATATCTCAAATGTTGGCAATGAATTTGATGAAATTACTTTGGATTTTGATTCTACTCATCGTGCCCTAAAATGGGTGTATACTGCCCCTCTATAGTTTTTGCACTATGATCGCTTTTTAATTTTACCTATTTGCTCTTTTTAAAGTTAGCTTTATATTTTCTCTGTTAAGCACTTAGCAGAGCTCTGTTAACGTTAAGACAATGTTAACATAAATTTTAATGTTAACTTTATTTTCACGAACATGTAATTTATTGTTAAGCATGTTTTATAAATCGATTTGAAATTTCAAAATTTTTGCGATTTGCGATGACCGGAACAAGTCTAATTGGAGAAATCGCACATTTTTTGCGATTACGATTATGGGAATAGGCCTGAATATGTAACAATAATTTTCATTAACTTGAGTTAACCCTGGAAAGTCATCCTTATTGTTTGTACACTACCGTCATCCTTCAATATTTTGACTACATCCTATTTTAAGGCGGTTTAAATTGCATCATGAGCAAAAATGAGAACCAAAATTTTTAAGACCTCATAAAGTATATATATTCTGGGTCGTGGTGAAATTCTGAGTCGATCTAAGCATGTCCATCCGTCCGTCTGTTGAAATCACGCTAACTTCCGAACGAAACAAGCTATAGGTCGGATGGTATTGCAAATGGGCCATATCGGTCCACATTTTGGTGTAGCCACCATATAAACGGAACCCCAGATTTGGCTTGCGAATCCTCTATGAGAAGCAAATTTCATCCGATCTGGCTGAAATTTGGTACATGGTGTTAGTATATGGTCTCAAATACCCATGCAAAAATTGGTTGAAATCGGTCCATAATTATATATAGCCCCCATATAAACCAATCTCCAGATTTGACCTCCAGAGCCCCTTTAAAGAGCAAAATTCTTCCGATTCAATTGAAATTTGGTACGTGATGTAGGAATTGGTTCATATCAGTCCATATTTATATATAGCCCCATATAAACCCATCCCGAGATTTGGTTTTGGAGCCTCTTGGTGGTATATGATATTTAACAACCATGCTAAAAGTGGTTCATATCAGTCCATAATCATATATAGCCCCCATATAAACCGATCCCGAGATTTGGTTTTAGAGCCTCTTGGAGGAGCAAATTTCATCCGAGTCAGTTGAAATTTGGTACATTGTGCTAGTATATGGCCGTTAACAACCATGACTAACTAGGTCCATATCGATCCCCAATCACACAAAAATTGGCCCATATCAAGTTCATAATTGTATATAGCCCCCATATAAGCGAATCTCCACGTACCGTGCAAAAGTCCATATCGATTCCTAATTATTTGTAGACTTACTTATACATAACTTTTTTGTCTAATATATACCACATATGGACTAACTTTCAATTTAGTGGTCGATGTTAAGAAGTTTTAAGATACCTTACCACAACCCAAGTAATTCGATTGTGGATGACAGTCTTTCGCAGAAGTTTCTACACAATCCGTGGTGGAGGGTACATAAGCTTCGGCCTGGCCGAACTTACGGCCGTATATACTTGTTAGAATTAGAACAACTTAAATTTGTCATTTCCCAATCGGCCAAAATACAGTTTAAATCGATAAAAAATTGTATGCCCTGGAGGGTTAACCTTTTTTTTGAGTTTGTGGCCAAGATGACTTAGGGATTTATGTTGGGACTTTCTTCGCAATTTGGGAAAATTTGTATATCACATATTTAATTAAACGCAATAAATTATTTAATTGCAATATTAATAGACAACTTCGTACCATTACATTTAAGTTTTTTTTTTATTAGAATCATTTATAAATTTTGTTAATTTTAATCCCAAAAAAAGGTATTTTCCAGATATAGTTCTCTGTGACTAATTTCCATGGAATAAAGAAACTAAGCGGTATCTATGTGTCCGGGCGGGACATTTCAATTAGGAGAACAATTAAACAGCAATGCTCAATTGCTAAAATTAGTTCTCAAAGACACCACACAGGTTAGGAACCACTTTTCCTTGAAAACTTTTAAGGATGCTTAAAACCCATATTCAAGTTCTCAATAAAAATAAATAACATATAGATCCACAGAATATCAAATTATTTGCTATGGTGGCAAAATATTAGAGGATTACTGTATACATTCAAACTGCGGTAAACAGTTTGTAAGTTTTCAAGTAAAAAGCTGATGATGTCTAATGATACTGATTAATGCTAGCACATGAGGCCTCACAAAAGTAATATACATAAATTAGTGAATATAAAAACCATTCTTTCCAATAAGTACAAGGTTTTACCATACCCACTTTGTTATAATATTGTCAATGGAATTGCATACGGAAACCAAATATTTCTCACATTTAACAAATCTGCTAAAAGTTTTCTTTAATTACATTTACAAATTCCTTGTTCAAATTCCGTGGTGTATGCCTCCACCTAGTTAAGTGTTTATGACACATGTCATACTAATTTTGAATTTTAATAGAGAAATGCACAGCGTTTCATAACACTTCTACGTTAACCTTCAGTCTTGCTCATAGTGAGATTTATTGTTGGTTTCATGAGTTGGCCTATTCAGCAGTACCACGAGAACGGGCCGACGGGGACCTACAGCAGAATAAGAGGGGTTTTAAAATAATCCCACTATATGTCATATTTTTCCACCGCAAAATGTTATAAATGTCTTTATTCATATACGTGTCAATAGAAATCAATTTTCCAACTTTACTAAGGTGATACAAATGACGTTACAATTATTTCTCTACATTTGTTTGTAATTTTCCGGAAATAAAAGAAATTCGACATACGACAAATATTGTTCACATCCATATTCTGCGATAAGATAACAACAATTCTTTGCTATGTGTAATATAATTCTATAATTGTCACTACACGGATGAAAAAGACTGTTTTTCATATGTTTGGCTATAAACATTATATGTTTGGAACACAAATTTTTAAACAAAATATTTTTGAGTGCAAGCATGTTCATAAACTAGCATAACATGTTTGGGACATATATGTTAATATGTTAGAACATATTATGTTTGGGACATAAAATGTTTGTAAATATAATATGCTTGGATGCAAACATATATTCATTTAGAAATAGCCTATAAACATATATGTGTTTAGTAGCTTGGAGCGCTATTTAACAGGGAGCGATATTGAATTAAGTTGGTGGTTGTTGCTTGTTATTAACATTTTATTTTTCCTTGGGCAATTGATCAGCTACTTCTTTGATCCTTACAAACTGTGTGGTCCGCTGTTCGAATCCCCGTCCGGCAAAAGGTAAAATTAAAAAAAAGATCATAAAATTGAATAATTTCTTCTACAATGTTTGTATTACAGAAAAAGGTGCTAAGAACTAAAAAATCTCGTGGAAGTGAGAAAGATGTCGGGGAATATACAATTGGGCAGAAACAAAATTTTGAGCATTCAGGTCGAAAACCTATGTTGCTAGCACCTATATTACCTGTTTATTTTCATAATTCATTATGATTGTAAATATATAAATAAATAAATAAAATTTTGAGCACAATATTGTTTGGGAGAATTTTTTTAAGCATATAATATTTTTGGGTGCAAAATGCTTCCAAACATATTATATGGTCACATAATAACATATTGTTTTTTGGAAGACAACATTATTGAATTTGAATGCAAAAATACAAAATGTTTGGAACTTAGACTACCCAAACATGTATTGTTTAGACCAATATGCTTTCAAACATATTATATATTGGTAGAGATCAAACATATAAATGTTTGGGCAATACCCAAAAATGTATATGCTTGAAGCAAAATATGTTTGGGAGTATATGTTACAGAAGCGATTTTTTGTGAGCGTGTACCATCTAACCACCCAAGCGAGGAGTTATAATTTGAAAAAGTGGAATGACTTGATCTTTTTATGCATGGAACAACACACGATCGTTTTTCTATTTACTCTTGAAACACTTTTTTGTTTATTGTTTAAATACAAAGTTATTTAAACATTTGTTTCGAACAAGAAAAGGTATTCACTTTTGTTCATTCTTTTATTATCTAAAAAAGGAGAATTTTTTTTCAAATGCGGCAACGACGACTATTGCATAAATATTCGATATTTTACACGGAGAAAATCGCGCATGACATTACAAAGAAATGAAGTAGGTTTTTGCATCGTAAGGTTCTCGCACTCACTCACTTTCCCCTTATTTACCCAGGGATAGGGATTTTCCTTCGTTTCCCAGAAAATAAAATTTTGCTTACATGTGTGTATGGAACTATAAACGTACTTCTCAGATTTATATACAATTCAAAGCTTTTTTTTTTGTTTGTGTACCAGTAAATTCTCTGCGGTCAGGTGGAAATGAGAGACTTCTGCTTTCCATTATGGAATAGAAATGTAATTTTGCATATTGCAAACTATTAAGTATTCAAATCGATTATCCATAGCATTTTGGTTTATTGCGTCTTTAGTAAACAGTGATGTAAATGACTGGGATACACGTGCTGCTAGATGGATGACATTGACTTAAATAATACATTAAAATATTAGAAAAGTTCATGTTTTTTTTTTAAAGAAATCGAAAAAAAAAAAATACTTTAAAAATGCACCCTCAAAAATATCGCTTCTCTAACATACGAGGGCAGTTCGGAAACTTCTTAGCTTAGCACAAAAAGCGCGGTATAAACAGAAAAAAGTTAAGTATTTTGGAAACTTCCATCTCTGTTATGAGCACATGTTAAATTTTGTTTCGATGTGGCAACTCCTTCATATAGAAACAGGTGTTCAAAAAAGACGCATCCGCAATTTTTTAACAATGGAAAAATTAGAAATGCGTGCTGTCATTCAATATTTACATAAAAAAGATTTATCGGGACAAGAAATTCATAATGATATGGTGAATGTGTTAGGTGAAAGTGCTCCTTCATTTGCAACAGTAAAAAATTGGGTTGCTGAATTTAAACGTGGTCGTACAAGCATTGAAGATTAACCACGTAGTGGACGTCCAAAAACAGCAACAACAACAGAAATTGTAGCCAATGTGCATGATATGGTATTAAATGATCGACTAATAAAAGTGCGTGAAATTGCTAATATCATGGGCATCTCAAATGATCGAGCCCATTTAATTTTGCATGAAGAACTACAGATGAAAAAACTTTCTGCAAGATGGGTGCCGCATTTGTTAACAGTCGGGAGCCACCGTGGTGCAATGGTTAGCATGCCCGCCTTGCATACACAAAGTCGTGGGTTCGATTCCTGCTTCGACCGAACACCAAAAAGTTTTTCAGCGGTGGATTATCCCACCTCAGTAATGCTGGTGACATTTCTGAGGGTTTCAAAGCTTCTCTAAGTGGTTTCACTGCAATGTGGAACGCCGTTCGGACTCGGCTATAAAAAGGAGGTCCCTTGTCATTGAGTTTAACATGGAATCGGGCAGCAGTCAGTGATAGGAGAGAAGTTCAGCAATGTGGTATCACAATGGACTGAATAGTCTAAGTGAGCCTGATACATCGGGCTGCCACCTAACCTAACCTTACAGTCGATCAAAAATGCATAAGAATGAACATTTCTCAAGCTTGTTTGGATCGTTTTAAGCGAAATAAAATGGATTTTAAGCGTCGTTTCATAACTGTTGATGAGACATGGATCCACCACTGTACTCCTGAGACAAAAGAACAATCCAAAAAATGGAATGAAGCTGGAGGAAGTGGCCCAAAGAAGGCGAAAACAATTTAATCGGCTGGTAAGGTTATGATAACGGGTTTTTTGGGACTTCAAAGGTATTTTATTGATTGACTATCTGCAAAAGGGTAAAACGATCAATTTAGAGTACTATTGCAACCTTTTGGATCAATTAAATGTACAAAATCGAGAAAAACGTCCTGGCTTACAACACAAAAAAACAATTTTTCATCAAGACAACGCACGAGCGCACAAGATTTTTTAACAATGGCTAAAATCAACGAATTAAAGTACGTGTTGCTTGACCACCCACCTTATTCTCCTGATTTAACTCCCAGAGACTTTTACTTGTTTCCAAATCTAAAAAAATTCCTTGCTGGCAAGCGTTTTACCTCAAATGAAGATGCAATTACAGTTGTAAACCACTATTTTGAAGACCTTGAGGAAAACTCAAGGGATAGAATTGCTAGAAAAGCGTTGGACTAAGTGTATTGAAGTTTCAGGAGATTATATTGAAAAATAAAAATATTTTGAAAAACTAACTATTCTCTTTCATTGATAGGCTAAGAAGTTTCCGAACCGCCCTCATATGTTCCAAACATATTTTGCAGGAAGCACATATATTACTGGATACTGCCGAAACATTAATATGTTTGTTTTGTGTGAACATACTATATGTTTGGAAGCATTTGGAGCCCAAAAATATTATATGCTTGGAAGAATTTTCCCCAACGAAGATTGTGCTCATTCCCTCACATAATTTGCACTTCCACGAAATTTTTTAGTTCTTGGCACCTTTTTCTGTAATACAAATAATGTTGAAGAAATTATTCAATTTTATAATTTTTTTTAAATTTTACCTTTCACCTGGACAGAGAATCGAACCGAGGACCATACAGTTTGTAGGCCAACACACTACCACTGAGCTACGTAGCTGTTATAGTCACCAGTAGACAATTATCGTTATAAGTTACATTTATATAGCATAGTTTGCAGCGCCCACGAGCCTATGCAAACATAACATTATTTAACAGAAATATACATTTGTTGGCCACGTGGAGCAGTGGTTACCATGCCGGCCTTGCATGCAAAGGGTCGCGGGTTCAATCCCTGCTCCGACCAAACACCATTTTTTTTTTAATTTATATTTATTTTATTTATTTATTTATTTATTTATTTATTTCTATATTTATTATAATTAAAATTACAATAAATAAAAAATTTATATTTATACTATAGTACATTTTTATACTGAAACTTCGAAATGTGCACCCTCACAAAAAATCGCTTCTGTAACATATACTCCCAAACATATTTTGCTTCAAGCATATACATTTTTGGGTATTGCCCAAACATTTATATGTTTGATCTCTACCAATATATAATATGTTTGAAAGCATATTGGTCTAAACAATATATGTTTGGGTAGTCTAAGTTCCAAACATTTTGTATTTTTGCATCCAAATTCAATAATGTTGTCTTCCAAAAAACAATATGTTATTATGTGACCATATAATATGTTTGGAAGCATTTTGCACCCAAAAAAATTATATGCTTAAAAAAAATTCTCCCAAACAATATTGTGCTCAAAATTTTATTTATTTATTTATATATTTGCAATCATAATGAATTATGAAAATAAACAGGTAATATAGGTGCTAACAACATAGGTTTTCGACCTGAATGCTCAAAATTTTGTTTCTGCCCAATTGTATATTCCCCGACATCTTTCTCATTTCCACGAGATTTTTTAGTTCTTAGCACCTTTTTCTGTAATACAAACATTGTAGAAGAAATTATTCAATTTTATGATTTTTTTTATTTTAATTTTACCTTTTGCCGGACGGGGATTCGAACAGCGGACCACACAGTTTGTAAGGATCAAAGAAGTAGCTGATCAATTGCCCAAGGAAAAATAAAATGTTAATTTTGTAATAACAAGCAACAACCACCAACTTAATTCAATATCGCTCCCTGTTAAATAGCGCTCCAAGCTACTAAACACATATATGTTTATAGGCTATTTCTAAATTAATATATGTTTGCAACCAAGCATATTATATTTACAAACATTTTATGTCCCAAACATTATATGTTCTAACATTCAAAAAATCAAAAACTAACAAAAGAAGAACGTGGGGTCGAGTATAAACATACATAAATAATTTTATAATATACACATAAATTTATTTAGGCGTGAACAGTTTTTTTACTAGCATTTAAAACTTATCGTGTTTTGTACTTAATTTCAGTTTTACCTTTAAGGTAAAACTTATTATCGCTCTAAAATGACGCTGTTTTGCCTTTTAATTTTCTTTAATAATTCATTTTAAAGAAAATAAACTTTTTCAATTGTTTTAGCTGCAAAACTCGAACTTAATGCCCGCTTTTATATTTGAACGTGTCCGTCAACTCCTTTTGGATTTCTTATAAATAAAGAGGAACTAAACTTTGTTTTTTATACATTTTACTGTTTGATCAGGGAGAAATTCTAAGACGATATAACGATGTCCGTCTGTCCGTCTGTCTGTCTGTCTGTCTGTTGTAATCACGCTACAGTCTTCAATAATGAATCAATCGTGCTGAAATTTTGCACAAACTCGTCTTTTGTCTGCAGGCAGGTCAAGTTCGATGATGGGCTATATCGGTCCAGGTTTTGATATAGTCCCCATATAAACCGACCTCCCGATTTGGGGTCTTGGGCTTATAGAAATCGTAGTTTTCATCCAATTTGCCTGAAATTTGAAATCTAGAGGTATTTGATGACCATAAAGAGGTGTGCCAAAAATGGTGAGTATCGGTCCATGGTTTGGTATAGCCCCCATATAGACCGATCTCCCGATTTTACTTCTTGGGCTTATAGAAACCGCAGTTTTTATTCGATTTACCTGAAATTGGAAATCTAGAGGTATTTTCGGGTCATAAAGTGGTATACCGAAAACGGTGAGTATCGGTTCATATTTTAGTATAGCCCCCATAAGAAAGATCTCCCGATTTAACTCCTTGGGTTTCTAGAAACCGTAGTTTTTATCTGATTTGCCTGAAATTGTAAATATTCTGGTATTTTAGGCTCACAAAAACGTGTATCGGATTAAGTTTTTATCGGTCCATTTGGTAATGCCTCTATATAGACCGACTTCACTTCTTGAGGGTGTAGAAGGCGCACTGATCATGAAAATTGCTTGAAACTCAATGTAAAATTTCCAGATTTTACTTCTACAGATTTAAGATTTCAAATCAAGACGTTATTTTATAATTTTCTTGCACACTTACAAGAGATGTTAATGATTCCTCTAAAACTCAAACAAAAATGGTTCTTATAAATCCAGAATCTGATATAGTCCTCATAGGTGAAATCTTTAAATTTGTCTCCGGGAAGTGTCCTCAAGTCCTCAAGCCCTCCTGAAATTTCAAAGGAAACCCTAATATTTGGTTCATGGTGGTGGGTATTTAAGATTCGGCCCGGCCGAACATAGGTCTGTATATACTTGTTCATTTTACTGTCGCAACTCTAAAAAGAATATAGTGCCCTTTCGTTATTTTTATGAAGATCCCTTTGTAATTTTTACATATTTTCCACCGTTTTTATACCCTCCACCATAGGATGGGGGTATATTAACTTTGTCATTCCGTTTGTAACACATCGAAATATTGCTCTAAGACCCCCATAAAGTATATATATTCTGGGTCGTGGTGAAATTCTGAGTCGATCTGAGCATGTACGTCCGTCCGTCTGTTGAAATCACGCAAACTTCCGAACGAAACAAGCTATCGACTTGAAACTTGGCACAAATAGTTGTTATTGATGTAGGTCGGATGGTATTGCAAATGGGCCATATCGGTCCACTTTTACGTATAGCCCCCATATAAACGGACCGCCAAATTTGGCTTACGATTGCTCTAAGAGAAGCAAAATTCATCCGATCCGGCTGAAGTTTGGTACATGGTGTTAGTATATGGTCTCTAACAACCATGCAAAAATTGGTCCATATCGGTCCACTTTTACGTATAGCCCCCATATAAACGGACCCCCAAATTTGGCTTGCGATTGCTCTAAGAGGAGCAAATTTCATCCGATCC
The DNA here is from genome assembly GCF_050003625.1 of Haematobia irritans. Taxonomy (NCBI): domain Eukaryota; kingdom Metazoa; phylum Arthropoda; class Insecta; order Diptera; family Muscidae; genus Haematobia; species Haematobia irritans. The sequence goes on from NC_134400.1 coordinate 158,428,536, forward strand.
GGTTGAAATTTGGTACATGGTGTTAGTATATGGTCTCGAACAACCACGCAAAAATTGGTCCATATCGGTCCACAATTACATATATAAATATATACCATATAAACCAATCCCCCGATTTGGCTTGCGGAGCCTCTAAGAGAAGCAAATTTCATCCGATCCGGCTGAAATTTGGTACATGATGTTGGTATATGTTCTCTAATGACCATGCAAAAATTGGTCCACCTCGGCCCATAATTATATATAGCCCCCATATAAACCGATTCCCAGATTTGACCTCCGGAGCCTCTTAGAGGAGCAAAAGTCATCCGATCCGATTGAAATTTGGTACGTGATGTTATTATATTGTCTCTAACAACCATGCCAAAATTGGTCCATATCGGTCCTTAATTATATATAGCCCCCAGATAAGCCGACCGCCAGATTTGACCTCCGGAGCCTCTTAGAGGAGCAAAATTCATCCGATCCGGTTGAAATTTGGAACATGGTGTTAGAATGTGGTCTATAACAAACACGCAAGTATTGGTCCATATCAGTCCATAATTATAAGTAGCCCCCATGTAAACCATTCCCAGATTTGATCTCCGGAGCCTCTTGGAGGAGCAAAATTCATCCAATCCGGTTGAAATTTGCAACGTTGTGTTAGTATAAGGCCGTTAATAACCATGCCAAAATTGGTCCATATCGGTCTATAGTTATATATAGCCGATCCCCAATCACACAAAAATTGGTCCATATCGGTTCATAATCATGGTTGCCACTCGAGCCAAAAATAATCTACCAAAATTTTATTTTTATAGAAAACATTGTCAAAATGTTATTTCTATAGAAAATTTTGCCAAAATTTTAATTTTATAGAAAATTTTGTCAAAATGTTATTTCTATAGAAAATTTTGTCAAAATTTTATTTCTATTGAAAATTTTGTCAAAATTTTATTTCTATAAAAAATTTTGTCAAAATTTTATTTCTATAGAACGTTTTGTCAGTATTTTATTTCTATAGAAAATGTTTAATTCTAAAGAAAATTTTGTCAAAATTTTATTTCTGTAGTAAATTTTTTCCAAATTTTATTTCTATAGAAAATTTTTTCCAAATTTTACTTCTATAGAAAATGTTGTCAAAATTTTATTTTGTCAAAATTTTATTTCTATACAAACTTCAAACTTAATTATATACGTATTTAATCGGCTTTTTTTAGTTTACCACGTATATATGTGGTATATATTACGGTGTTTTAAGATACCTCGCCATCGGCAAGTGTTACCGCAACCCAAGTAATTCGATTGTGGATGACAGTCTTCAGTAGAAGTTTCTAAGCAATCCATGGTGAAGGGTACATAAGCTTCGGCCTGGCCGAACTTACGGTCGTATATACTTGTTTTTGTTTAATTTCCCTTGTGTGAATATTTTGACTTACTCCTCGTACGTTCCTATTTCTTTTAACGAACCAAGAAAAAAATTGTGCCCATAATGCCAAAATGATATACAAAACACATGTTCACACATACATAAAATGCTGCTCTCAAGGCGAAAACACATGCTGTTTTTCAAATGTTTATTCTCTTGGTTCCGAATGTCTATTCTCTTTACTCCGAATACTCATTCTAATATTCAAATTAAATAATATTTAGACGTAAGCATATCACATTTTTTGGCCTTATCATAAAACCGTTTTCCGAAACAACATACACAAATAGCTCTCTTTTGATTCTATCGCTGTGTTATGTTGACATCTTTCGTCAAACCTCCCGGTTTCTATCTCTATTTCTTTCTCTATACTTTCTCTCTCTCTCTCTTTGAATAAAATATCACAACATATATATGTTTACTCGAAATTTGTAAATTTATATATGTTTACAATCACACATATTAGTTTTATGAAACATTCATGCACCAAACATAATAACATATTAATATATGTGTCCCAAACATTTTGTGTTAGTTTAGGAACATTACATGTTTGCACTTAAATATATTGTGTTTAAAAATTGTTCCCGAAACACATTTTGTTTATATCGGAACATATGAAAAACATATTTTTCTAACAGTGTAGATAAGCATAAAGAATATATTCTATATCACTTATCATTCAACATCATATAGTGATGATTACCCATAACTGAAATGGGTATTTTTGTTTTGTGAAACATGGCAGTACAAAATATAGTTCCCCCGAATCTTTGCTAAATATATCGGATACCCATAAAAGTAGACAGTACAAATTTATGCTAAATAGATGGCAATATTTCCCATACAAATGTAATACTAGTTCTTGATTCAATGCCAATAATTAACACCATTCACTTTGAAAAGTAGATGTGCGTCATTTCTTTCCTAGATGTTCCCGTTACCATATGCTGAGATAATGACATTAACATTACCGTCATAAATATGTTTTGATGAAGGTAAAGATGAATGACGTTTTATTTGATTTAAACCCATGTTTGTGATAATTTTCACACTTGGTTTTTTTTTGACTGTTCCCAATAAACACAAACGGTTGAAAAATACCAAAATTCAATTATTTTTCAAACATTTTTTTCAAAAGATTAGTGTATTTAATTTTCCAGTTGAGAAATTGTTGAGAAAATCGCGTTCTCAACAAAAAACAGACATTACCCTCAACAGTAAAATTCAACACATCTGCAATAATTTCTCAATTGTAATCCTCAAATTGAAATGCATTGCTACTAAATAATTTCTCTAACAGTTTTCAATGTTTGACAAATTAAAAATTAACATTGTTGCGAATATTCTCTAACCACAATTTGTATGAAAGTCAATCCCAGTTCTAACTGAAAGTCAACACTAAATTTCAAGGGATAATTACCTTATTAAACGTATTAATAAATAAAACTATCAATACAACTTTAAATATCTTAAACATTTTTACATGTATAATTCGATTTCTTCCATAATGTTGGTGTCCCATAACTATTTATAAATTAATTATTAATTAATATGCTGCACTGTTAGAAAAATATGTTTTTCATATGTTTCGATATAAACAAAATGTGTTTCGGGCACAATTTTTAAACACAATATATTTAAGTGCAAACATGTAATGTTTTCAAACTAACACTAAATGTTTGGAACACATATGTTAATATGTTAGAATATATTATGTTTGGGGCATGCATGTTTCATAAAAATTACATGTGTGAATGTAAACATATATAAATTGACAAATTTCGAGTAAACATATATATGTTGTGATATTTTATTCAGAGAGCGACAGAGAGAGAGAGAGAGTATAGAGAAAGAAATAGAGATAAAAACCGGGAGGGTTGACGAAAGATATCAAATTAACACAGCGAGAGAATCGAAAGAGAGCAATTTCTGTGAAACCGCTTATATGTTGTTTCGGAAACTGCTTTATGAAAAGGCCAACAATTTCATACGCTTAAGTCTAAATATTATTTAATTTAAGTCTAAATATTATTTAATTTGTGTATATTATAAAATTATTTATGTATGTTTATACTCGACCCCACTTTCTTCCTTTGTTAGAGTTTTTGAATTCCTTCCAAAATATCAAACTTTTATACCAAAACCAGTTTTTTATTACAAAATTGTTATTTTTGCAATAAAAAAATAATATTTTATCCAAAAGCTCAGTCCATTTCGTTTATATCAAGCACTGTTTCTGACTGTAAATCTTTAATAACCCACATTTCGAAGTTTCATTATAAAAATTTAATATAGTATAAATATAAATGTGTAAATTAAAAAAAAACAATTGGTGTTTGGTCGGAGCAGGGATTGAACCCACGACCCTTTGCATGTACGGCAGACATGCTAACCACTGCTCCACGTTGCCAACACATGTATGTTTCTGTTAAATAATGTTATGTTTGCATGGGCTCGTGGGCGCTGCAAACTATGCTATATAAATGTAACTTATAACGATAATTGTCTTCTGGTGACTATAACAGCTACGTAGCTCAGTGGTAGTGTGTTGGCTTACAAACTGTATGGTCCTCGGTTCGATTCTCCGTCCAGGCGAAAGGTAAAATTTAAAAAAAATTATAAAATTGAATAATTTCTTCAACATTATTTGTATTACAGAAAAAGGTGCCAAGAACTAAAAAATTTCGTGGAAGTGAAAATTATGTTAGGGAATGAGCACAATCTTCTTTGGGGAAAATTCTTCCAAGCATATAATATTTTTGGCTCAAAATGCTTCCAAAAATAGAATATGTTCACATAAAACAAACATATTAATGTTTCGGCAGTATCCAATAATATATGTGCTTCCTGCAAAATATGTTTGGAACATATGTTAGAGAGGCGATTTTTTTTGAGGGTGTGGCAATTTGAAATAATTACTATCGAGGAACTTGCTGGCCTGCGTGCATCCAGAGAAGGAATATGATCACCTCAAACATGTTTTGAGAGCAAAATGTTATTTTATTTGAGTGGTGACCATATAACATGGTAACCATGTTATTTTCTCGGAAATCATGTATCTGATTTCGGCAAGCAGGTTATATTTGACGAGAGAATAACATTTTAGTGACAAACATGTTACCTGGTCACCATACAAAAATAACAGTTTGCTCTTGAAACATGTTTGAGGTGATCATATTCCTTCTCTGCGTGTGTTAGAATAGATTCCAGCATGAGGAATTCCCAAAATAACAAACTGATGACGGGATGTAATGCACATTTTCATCCAGAAGTTCTTGATATAGGATTTGTTGCACTTGGAAAGTTCTCTGGAAACTTTTCTTTGTTGTTTCCTTCATCATTTTTTCATCGGCAAATATCTTCCAAGAATATAGCATCCAATGATTTTAGTTGTCTGCAAAGAGATTTGAGTTTAGTGACTTCCTTAAAGTTTTCATTTCGTGTTTCATTTTTACTTACCAATTATTATAAAATATTTTGAGTAATTTCAGTTGCACCGAAAAAAAAGCATGCCCGGTTCCAAAGATTTTGTCTTTACTTTAAAAATTTTGGTATTGTTTCCGAGCCAAAGAAGCGGAGAATACAAGTAAGGACACTTTTAAGACACAATTCTCTCTTAAATTTAGGTTTTGTGTACTTGCTTCTAGGAAGCAAATTTTAATTTTTCGCTTTCTCAGCTTTTTTTCTTCATATGCTATCAAAGTCCTTTAAAAACGAGTTAACGACAACTTTATTTTCCAAATTAAGACTTGACTTCCAGTAGAAATTATGATATGTTTCAAGTATTAAACGTCTTTAAAATGAAGTGTTGAAAAACATGTCCTATATTTGAGCGATTTTTTGCTTTGTAGTCAAGATGCTAAAAGGCAACAAATTTAAAGACAATTTCATTAAATGTAAAGAATTTTTCTGAGTTATTAAAGTCAAGTTGACCTTAGCCCAAAATTTTTTTCTTTCATGTTATGATACCCATTTTTAAGTGAAATCATTTAATTATAAGGATAATACGACTTCATTGAAAAGTTTATCGACTTTTGGACAAGGAAAAAACTTTATAGTAGAGAATTGCGTCTTCCGTGCTAAGCAAAATTAGTATTCGTATTTTAAAGACATGAAATCTTTAACCTCACGACAATATTTTTTTCAGTGTGATTATCAAAAATTTTCACATTTTTTATTTCTTCCACGAACTTTGTTGCACAAAGTAGTATAGAAAACCATGTGGTTTTTTTGTTGCATTTCAGGGTAGAGTTTTTTTCAAAGTTTTTCTCCATTTATCTTCAACACCTTTTAAAAGGGCATTATAGACAAAAGAAATTTTAAGGCGAATTACCATCAGCGAACTATGATGTACGCAGACTCCTGTCCATAAATTTATAAAAAACAAGTAAGAAAAGTCTAAAGTCGGGCGGGGGCGACTATATTATACCCTGCACCACTTTGTAGATGCCCGTTTTCGATAGCATATCCAATGTGTTGGGTGCTATATATAAAGGGTTATGTTCCCATACACATATACATTTAAATCTGACCAGATATGGACAAAATTTGTCAGAGTTCTACAACATTTATAGACTTTTAATTGAAGTCGGCTAATGCCCGGGGGTGGGACGCAATGTTAGTAAAAAACAAGTAAGGAAAGACTAAAGTCGGGCGGGGCCGACTATATTATACCCTGCACCACTTTGTAGATCTAAATTTTCGATACCATATCACATCCGTCAAATGTGTTGGGGGCTACATATAAAGGTTTGTCCCAAATACATACATTTAAATATCACTCGATCTGGACAGAATTTGATAGACTTCTACACTATCTATAGACTCAAAATTTAAGTCGGCTAATGTACTAGGGTGGAACACAATTTTAGTAACAAATATGGGAAACATTTAAATCTGAAGCAATTTTAATGAAACTTCGCAAAAGTTTATTTATGATTTATCGCTCGATGTATGTGAAGTTTAGGAAAATTAGAGTCATTTTTACAACTTTTCGACTAAGCAGTGGCGATTTTACAAGGAAAATGTTGGTATTTTGACCATTTTTGTCGAAATCAGAAAAACATATATATGTGAGCTATATCTAAATCTGAACCGATTTCAACCAAATTTGGCACGCATAGCTACAATGCTAATTCTACTCCCTGTGTAAAATTTTAACTAAATCGGAGCAAAAAAATTGGCCTCTTTGGTCATATGAGTGTAAATCGGGCGAAATCTATATATGGGAGCTATATCTAAATCTGTACCGATTACAACCAAATTTGGCACGCATAGCTACAATGCTAATTCTACTCCCTGTGCAAAATTTTAACTAAATCGGAGAAAAAAATTGGCCTCTTTGGTCATATGAGTGTAAATCGGGCGAAAGCTATATATGGGAGCTATATCTAAATCTGTACCGATTACAACCAAATTTGGCACGCATAGCAACAATGCTAATTCTACTCCCTGTGCAAAATTTCAACAAAATTGGGGTAAAACTCTGGCTTCTGGGACCGTATTAGTCCATATCGGGCGAAAGATATATATGGGAGCTATATCTAAATCTGAACCGATTTCAATAAAATTTGGCACACTTGACTATAGTACTAATTGTTCTTCTTGTTCAAAATTTTAAGCAAATTAGGGTAAAACTCTGGCTTCTGGGGCCATCGAAGTCCATATCGGGCGAAATATATATATGGGAGCTATATCTAAATCTGAACCGATTTCTTCCAAAATCAATAGGGATCTATTCTGAGCCAAAACACATACTTATGCCAAATTTGAAGTCGATTGGACTAAAACTGCGACCTAGACTTTGATTACAAAAATGTGTTCACGGACAGACGGACATGGCTATATCGACTCAAGAGCCCACCCTGAGCATTTTTGCTAAAGACACCATGTGTCTATCTCGCCTCCTTCTGCGCGTTGCAAACATATGCACTAACTTATAATACCCTGTTCCACAGTGTGGCGCAGGGTATAAATATGGGAAACATTTAAATCTGAACCAATTTCGAGGCAACTTCGCAAAAGTGTGTTTATGATTCATCGGTCGATAGATATGTATTAGAAATAAGGGAAAATGTGAGTCACTTTTACAAGTTTTCGCCTTAGCAGTGGCGATTTTATAAGGAAAATGTGGGTATTTTGGCCATTTTTGCCCAAATCGGAAAAACATATACGAGGGCAGTTCGGAAACTTCTTAGTCTAGCACAAAAAGAGCGGAATAAACAGAAAAAAGTTAAAAAGTGTTCTGGAAACTTCCATCTCTGTTATGAACACATGTTAAATGTTGTTTCAATCTGGCAACTCCTTCATATAGAAACAAGTGTTCAAACAAGACGCATCCGCAAATTTTTTTTACAATGGAAAAATTAGAAATGCGTGCTGTCATTAAATAAAGGGTGATACGGTCAAAATTTGGTCAAGGGAAAACGCGTGTAAATCGGTGAAATCGTTTATTTAAAAAATCAAATTAAATTTCTTTTTCAAGTTCAATTAGTATAAAATTCTGGAAAAATATTCAGTTCGGCTTTCGCTTTTCCAAATCCGAATTGCCTGGCCTCATGCTTGACACCTGCCATCAGATTTTGTACAGCCACCTTGTCCACCTTCTTCGTCGCAGAAAGCCAGTTTGCCTTGAACTGCTGCTCGTCCTTAGCAGTTTTTTTGGTCTTCTTTAGGTTCCGCTTGACAATAGCCCAGTATTTCTCAATTGGGCGGAGCTCTGGCGTGTTGGGAGGGTTCTTGTCCTTGGGAACCACCTGCACGTTGTTGGCGGCGTACCACTCCATGGCCTTTTTACCGTAATGGCAAGATGCCAAATCCGGCCAAAACAGTACGGAACAACCGCGTTTCTTCAGAAAAGGCAGCAGACGTTTATTCAAACACTCTTTCACATAAATTTCTTGGTTGACAGTCCCGGAAGCTATGAAAATGCTGCTTTTCAAGCCACAGATACAGATGGCTTGCCAAACCAGATATTTCTTTGCGAACTTTGACAGTTTTATGTGCTTGAAAATATCTGCTACCTTTCCCCTTCCTTTTGCCGTATAAAACTCCTGTCCCGTATAAAACTCCTGTCCTGCTTGTAGTCGGCTTTGACGTAGGTTTCGTCGTCCATTACCACGCCGTCAAACTTCGTCAGCATCGTCGTGTACAGCCTCCGGGATCGCGCTTTGGCCGTATTTTGTTTATCATCGCGATTTGGAGTCACTACCTTCTTGTAAGTCGATAGTCCGGCTCGTTTTTTGGCTCGATGCACGGTTGTAGACGATACACCCAGCTTATTTGCAGCATCTCGGAGAGAGAGGTTAGGGTTTCGCTTGAAACTACCGGCAACTACCAGACTTCCTGGCTGTCGACAAACGTTCCCCAAACACTATAATTACATTTGTAACGGTTGATTTGGTAACTTTTAGCGATTTTGCCACGTTTGCGTGCGAGTAGCTCGGATTTTCGCGATGCGCGAGCAAAATTTTGATACGCTGCTCTTCTTGCTTGGACGGCATTTTGACAACTGAAGAGTGAATTCCAAAATCAAAATAGGAGCAACATTCTACACACACACCTTCAAAATGAGGTGTGTGTGTAGAATGCAAAATTGAAAGAAATACGTCAAGTTTATATTGACCAAATTTTGACCGTATCACCCTTTATTTGCATAAAAAAGGTTTATCGGGACAAGAAATTCATAATGATAAGGTGAATGTGTTAGTTGAAAGTGCTCCTTCATATGCAACAGTAAAAAATTGGGTTGCTGAATTTAAACGTAATGTTTTGTGTGTATATATCTACCAATCTTTATTTAATTATGTGTGTAGCTAATGAGACTTTGATCACATATGTTAGATGATATTATTATTTTCATACAAAGTCCTTTGCACATAATGAATTAATGGCAGATGTAGTTAATTATCTTTCCAGAATGTAAAAATTCATTAAGAAATTTCGCTTACTTTAATACATCGAAATTCATATTAGGTCAATATATTTTACTTTTTTTGCGTAGGGTATAAAAACTCACACTTCCCTTTGCTAACTGATAATGCTTGGGCAAATCGATTTTGCGCATGTTTGCCTAAGCTGCAAAATATTCTCTGTTGATAGTTTTTTTTTTTTTTTTTTACTCTACGTCATTGACATCGCGAATTCATTCATTCAGTTATGCAAATAGTCCATCTGGCTCTGTGTACTATTGTTTTGCGATGTTATTTCCTCTACTCGAAATACTAGGCCAATTCAAGGGAAAAGTGACGTCAAAACATTGCATATAGCCAATGTAGGCAATGAAGAAAAAAAACGATATTTTGATGCATTCATTGTGGGTTGACCTGCTTTTTTTAGAACTTCCCTTTGTATTGGATATATGGGGCCAATGGTATGGCCAAATGGGTCGTAAAGGATTTATGTGGGTGAAAATGTTGACACCAATCTGTCTTTACTTTTTTCTCAGTTTGAAATTGGACGCTTGGTTTTATAATGAAGTCACTTTATATCCTTAGGACACCAACACATAATTGAAGAGAATATGGATTTTCCTATTTCATCTAACAAGTTCCGTCAACAGCTGAGGATAACAATTTAAGGATGATTACAACCTAATGTATTTATGTCAAAGCGTTGTAATACCATCATATTTTACGTCTTTATTTGTAAAGCATTTCAATTTTCTTAATCTAGAGTAGAGTAATTATCTATGGAGATACTTAAAAAAAAAAATAATACGACTGTGAATACTTTAAATTAGATATGGACTTTACTTCAAACATGACATAATTTATGTTTAAAGTAGAAGGATTTTTGAAAATACCCTATGCAACTTCAAAAAATTTCCTTTGTTGCCGGCGCCTAAAAATTTAATATAATTCGAATAAATATTATAAGAAAATAAAAAACTACTTATTTTGAAATTCAATTTCGGTAAATATATAAACGAAATGTTCCATTCGGATATTGTTGTAAACGCTTTGGAATCCAGGCTATTATGACGATTGAGGGGAGCATTTAAAACATATGCAAATTCCTTCAGTTTATTGTAAATTAGATCTACAGACAAAAGAAGAGCTTCCAAAAAAGTAGTTTGGATCCTCAACTTGTGATTCGGAAGTAGTGCAAACTTGGATCATCTCCAATAGTTTTGCAAGGGCTTGTCATAAGATGGAAGTTCTTCGTTTTCGGATCATTTGCATTGCTTTAGAAGTTGTGCCTTGGAAGTTCATTTGGATGAAATAATTAAAACAACTAAAAAATAATTTTTTTCCCACCAATTTCACTTGTTATATCCTGTGCCACACTGTGGAACAGGGTATTATAAGTTAGTGCATATGTTTGTAACACCCAGAAAGAGACGAGATAGACACATGGTGTCTTTGGCAATAATGCTCAGGGTGGGTCGCTGAGTCGATATAACTATGTCCGTCTGTCCGTTTGTCCGTCCGTCCGTCTTTCTCTGAACACATTTTTGTAATCAAAGTCTAGGTCGCAATTTAAGTCCAATTGCCTTCAAATTTGGCACATATATATCTTTCGCCCGATATGCACTAATATGAACCCAGCAGCCAGAGTTTTATACCGATTTGCTTGAAATTTTGTACAAACATAACACTTGGTCGTATAGTCAAGTGTGCAAAATTTTATTGAAATCGGTTCAGATTTATATATAGCTCCCATCATAAGCGTAGGAAGGCCTCTGGGGAGGGGGCTTAGACACCCCAGAAAAAATTTAGCCCCCCCCCAGAATTTGAAAACCTATTTACGATTTTACATTTTTATAAAAATTAAGCAAGTATATACAACCGCACAAAGTTCCGCTAAAGACTTTCATGCATAATCGAATTACTTGGGTTGTGGTAGCAGTTGCCGATGGCAATGTTTGAAGTCTGATATTTATGACATAGAGCTGTGATTGAGCTTATGGTTTAGTTGAATAACTAACAGCCTGTTTCTGTATGTCGAACGAGTTCAATCGATCGACTGAAATGCATAGAAACAGCTGTTTTTTGGTTATAAATTCAGCTGTTTGTTTCCATTTTAGTCGATCCACAGAGCTCATTCGACATACAGAAACAGGCTGTAAAGCTCCTTTATTATATTGTTTAGTCTGGTTTAGTCATCTTAATTAAAAAATAGTAATTAAAACTATTCTTTCATAAATTAATATCTTAATAACGCTGCAAAAAAGCGTCGCCAAAAAAGAAGTGAAAATGTTCTTTTTGTGTCCGGAAGTGGTGCAAAATTGGCGGAGAAGCGATGAATGTAATTGGAACTCGTCATAGAACGAATGTCCACCGTTTCAACAGCCGTTGCAATAAATTTGCATCACTTTTTACGGTGTAATCCGAATTCAGGGTTTTGAATGTGAATTAAAAAATTGTGTGATATTTTCCCTAATAAATAATATTTATTTATTCGTTTTTTATTTGATTTTTGGTCGATCTTTTGTAAGAATTATGTAAATATTTATAAAGACCTCGAGCTTCAACACGCAAAGAAAAAAAACGTTTGGAAAACGTGTACCAAAAAAGTTTTTCTTTTGTTAGAGTTTTTTGAATTGCTTCGAAAATTTTAAACTTGTATCACCAAAAAAATTCGTTTGTTACAAAATTTTTATTTTTTCAATAAAAAAAGTTATTTTTGAAACAACAACACAGTCCATTTCGTTTATATCAAACACTGATCTTTTCTGACTTTAGGTCTTTAATAAGACACATTTTACAGTTCAAAATTTAATATACTACAATGTAACGTTGAACATTTTTTCGGAATCTTCCGAACATATCTGGAATATATGTAAAAACAAAAAAACTTTGGTCGAAGCAGGGATCGAACCCACGACCCTTGGCATGTAAGTCGGGCGTAGCAACCACTGCTCCACGGTGCCAAACTAAATGTTTGTTTCTGTTAAATAAACTTTGTTTATTCGGTTCGTGGGCGCCGCAAGCTATGCTATATAAATATAACTTATATGGATATTTATCTATTGATGACCATAACAGGTACATAGCTCAGTGGTTAGTGTGTTGGTACGTCCGCCTTGCATACCAAGGGTCCTCGGTTCGATCCCTGCCTCGACGTAACACCAAAAAGTTTTTTGTTTATGTTGTTTTTACATATATTCCAGATATGCTCGGAAGATTCCGAAAAGGTGTTCAACTTTACATATATTAAATTATTACTATGAAATTGTAAAATGTGTCTTATTAAAGACATAAAGTCAGAAAAAACAGTGCTTGATATAAACGAAATGGACTGTGTTGTTGGTTCAAAAATAATCTTTTTTTATTGAAAAAATAAACATTTTGTAACAAACGAATTATTTTGGTGATAAAAGTTAACTAACTCTAATAAAACAAAAACGTTTCCAAGCCTTTTGTTTTCTTTGCGTGTATGTACTATTTCAACAGAATTTCTTATGAAACCACAAATTTGGCATACTCTCAAACAGAGCAGCGATAGAGAACATTAAAATTTCATTTTCGTTTTCGGATTCATGTTAAAAACTAAAACTCTCAAATAATTTTTGTTTTGTTTTGATTTTATTTTTATTTCATTTTTAGTCAATGCTTACACACTTAGTGCTTTTGTTATATTTCTGATTATGGTGATAATACCATACATAAATCATGAAAGGCCAACATCTCAATTGTTTTGTTTTCTAATCTATGTCATTCATTCTTTCGCCTCCTCCCCACTAATGACTGCCTCTTAACAGTTTTATTATTGTTGGATTTTAGGAAACGTATTCTCTGTTTTTTTTGTTTGTTTCTTTCTCTTTTCGTCTATTCGGTGGTGATGGAACTATAGATTTGTCCAAGAGTTGACTAAAATCAATAAAATTATATTACAACCAATTAGAAAGTTCATAGTAAGCAGACATTAATTTATGTAAGACATCACCTATGGCATTCCAAGTTCAATTGTTACAGCAGTGGTGTGCACGGACGAAAAAGACTGTTTTTCATATGTTTGGGTCTAAAAATTATATGTTTGGAACTGAAATTGTTTAACACAATATTTTTAAGCGCAAGCATATAATGTTCATAAACTAGCATATGTTAACATGTTTAGGACATATATGTTAATATGTTAGAACGTATTATGTTTGGGACATAAAATGTTTGTAAATATAATATGCTTAGATGCAAACCATGTCATTTTTCGAAAATTATGTATATGATTTCGGCAAACACGTTATGTTTGGCGAGAAAACAATATTTTTGGGACAAACATGTTACATTTTCACCAACAAAAAATGACATTTTGCTTATGAAATATGTTTGGGATGATTATATTTCCTTTCTGCGTATGGTGATATTGGGGTCTCCCATGTAATGTGACAGGCAGTTCGGACATACACCCAAAACAAAGTGAACCCAGACATACATTTGTTTTGATTCAATCACGAAATTAATTGATCCAATTAATTTCTTAATTGAAATGTCTTCAATCACAGAAATGATAGTATCAATTAAAAAATTTATTGATGCTATTAATTTTTGTAATTGATTTTTGTTTCAATTAAAAAATTTGTTGAATCAATTAAATTTTTAATTGAATATTTTTTAAAACTCAATTATGACTTTAATAGAAAACAAGTATATACAGCACTAAGTTCGGCCGGGCCGAATCTTAAATACCCACCACCATGAACCAAATATTAGGGTTTCCTTTGAAATTTCAGAAGGCCTGAGGACTTGAGGACACTTCCCGAAGATAAATTTAAAGATTTCACCTATGAGGACTATATCAGATTCTGGATTTATAAGAACCATTTTTGTTTGAGTTTTAGAGGAATCATTGACATCTCTTGTAAGTGTGCAAGAAAATTATAAAATAACGTCTTGATTTGAAATCTTCAATCTGTGGATTTTCTCCCGAGAAGTAAAATATGGAAATTTTACATTGAGTTTCAAGCAATTTTCATGATCAGTGCGCCTTCTACACCCTCAAGAAGTGAAGTCGGTCTATATGGAGGCATTACCAAATGGACCGATAAAAACTTAATCCGATACACGTTTTTGTGAGCCTAAAATACCAGAATATTTACAATTTCGGGCAAATCAGATAAAAACTACGGTTTCTAGAAACCCAAGGAGTTAAATCGGGAGATCGTTCTTATGGGGGCTATAATAAAATATGGACCGATACTCACCGTTTTCGGCACACCTCTTTATGACCCGAAAATACCTCTAGATTTCCAATTTAAGACAAATAGGATAAAAACTTCGGATTCTAGAAGCCCAAGAAGTAAAATGGGGAAGTCAGTCTATATGGGGGCTATACCAAAATATGGACCGATACTCACCATTTTCGGCACACCTCTTTATGGTCCTAAAATACCTCTAGATTTCCTATTTCAGACAAATTGGATAAAAACTACGGTTTTTATAAGCCCAAGACCCCAAATCGGGAGGTCGTTGTATATGGGAACCATACCAAAACATGGACCGATACTCACAATTTTTGGCACACGTATTTGTGGTCCTACAATACCTCTAGATTTCCAATTTCAGGTAAATTGAATAAAAACTGGGGTTTCTATAAACCCAAGAAGTAAAATCGGGAGATCGGTCTATATGGGGGCTATGCCAAAATATGGGCCGACACTCACAATTTTTGGCACACATATTTGTGGTCCTACAATACCTCTAGATTTCCAATTTCAGGTAAATTGAATAAAAACTGCAGTTTCTATAAGCCCAAGAAGTAAAATCGGGAGATCGGTCTATATGGGGGCTATACCAAAACATGGACCGATACTCACCATTTTTGGCACACCTCTTTATGGTCATAAAATACCTCTAGATTTCAAATTTCAGGCAAATTGGATAAAAACTTCGATTTCTATAAGCCCAAGACTCCAAATCGGGAGGTCGGTTTGTATGGGGACTATATCAAAACATGGACCGATATAGCCCATCTTCGAACTTGACCTGCCTGCAGACAAAAGACGAGTTTGTGCCAAATTTCAGCACGATTGCTTCTTTATTGAAGACTGTAGCGTGATTACAACAGACAGACAGACAGACGGACAGACGGACAACGTTATATCGTCTTAGAATTTCTCCCTGATCAAAAATATATATACTTTATATAGTCGGAAATCGATATTTCGATGTGTTACAAACGGAATGACAAACTTATTATACCCCCGTCACCATTCTATGGTGGTGGGTATAAAAAAATTTTTCTGTGTACCATGAAAGAAAATATTTATTTTTTTAAAATGTTTAACAATTTTTTGTTAATTATTTTACTAATATTTTATAACTTGATACAAATAAGTTAATACTTTTTATCAAATTGAATAAAATTTATTATTATTATTTTTTTAATATTTTTTGGTGTTTAAGAAAATTTAATATTTTCAAGGAGTTATTAATTTGTAAAATGCCTTTAGCGCTAAATGAAGTTCAGACAGTGAATCTTTTAGTATAATTTTCACATTTTAGAAAATTTTGAACATAATTTAAGTAAAGTTTACTTGTTTTTTTATTTTATTTTAATATGATCTATTTTATACAATTATAGCACAAAATTGAAATTTATCACAAAATAGTTTATAATTTTCCCAATTGAATAATTTTTAACTAAGTGTATCTGTCTTGAATTTTGTATAATTTTAGCAATATTTAACTCAACTTTTTTTTTTTTTTATTTTAAATACGACATTTTCTTCATCTACAAAAAATAGCTTTGCTCTAAAGGAGCTTATAATTCCTTAATACATTTCATATCAATTTTTTTTTGTATCACATTATAGTTGAAATTTTCTAAAATAACCCTAATTTTTTATAGTGGGTTTACTTTTTTTCAGTTTGATGTTTGCATTGTTTTTTTTTCGTATCGAAAAACCAATAACCGCAAAAATATGGAGGTAGTTGGCAGTTTTACCGCGATAAAGAAGTTCGTCTGAATTAGAATACAATTGTACTTTTGTACTATTAAATTTACATTATCTGAATTGAAAATGGGAACTTCTTGGAATTGGTTCCATTTGCTTGATATTTTACATAAGGCTTAGAAAAGTTTCTTTTGGATTTTTTGCGGTTTTGCGTTATTTGTTTACTGATAACGAAAAATGTTAACATGCAAATAATAAAAAAAAAATAAATTAAAAAGGCTTACATTAACAGAGACGATGTCGTAGAAATGGCTCATAAGGGTCCTCTTTTTTTACAACACTGAAAATCATATTGATCTAATAAGAAAGAATATACAACCTAAGTTTTAGGACGTTTTAGTACAATAATACACTCAAACACAGTGACTCCACCAGGAAGGAAAATTTTTATACCCTCCACCATAGGATGGGGGGTATATTAACTTCGTCATTCCGTTTGTAACACATCAAAATATTGCTCTCAGACCCCATAAAGTATATATATTCTGGGTCGTGGTGAAAGTCTGAGTCGATCTAAGCATGTCCGTCCGTCTGAAATTACGCTAACTTCCGAACGAAGCAAGCTATCGAGGAGTTGTTATTGATGTAGGTCGGATGGTATTGCAAATGGGCCATATCGTGTCACTTTTACGTATAGTTCCATATAAACGGATCTCCAGATTTGGCTTGCGGAGCCTCTAAGAGAAGAATATTTCATCCGATGTGAAATTTGGTACATGGTGTTGGTATATGGTCTCTAACAACCGTGCTAAAATTGGTCCACATCGGTCACATATGTCCGTCCGTCTGAAATTACCCTAACTTCCGAACGAAGCAAGCTATCGAGTAGTTGTTATTGATGTAGGTCGGATGGTATTGCAAATGGGCCATATCGGGTCACTTTTACGTATAGTTCCATATAAACGGATATTGCGGAGCCTCTAAGAGAAGAATATTTCATCCGATGTCAAATCTGGTACATGGTGTTGGTATATAGTCTATAACAACCGTGCAAAAATTGGTCCACATCGGTTCATAATTATATATAGCCCCCATATAAACCGATCCCCATATTAGGCTTGCGGAGCCTCTAAGAGAAGCAAAATTGGTCCACATCGGTCTATAATTATATATAGCGGAGCCTCTAAGAGAAGCAAATTTCATCTGATCCAGCTGAAATTTGTAACATGGTGTTGGTATATAGTCTCTAACAACCGTGCAAAAATTGGTCCACATCGGTTCATAATTATATATAGCCCCCATATAAACCGATCCCCAGATTAGGCTTGCGGAGCCTCTAAGAGAAGCAAATTTCATCCGATTCGGTTTAAACTTAGTACGTGGTGTTAGTATATGGTGTCTAACAACCATGCAAAAATTGGGCCATATCGGTTCATAATTATATATAGCCCCATATAAACCGATCTCCTGATTTGACATCCGGAGCCTCTTGAAGGAGCAAAATTCATCCGATCCGGTTGGTACATTTCGCTAGTGTATGGCCGATAACAACCATGCCAAAATTGGTCCGTTTCGATCTATATTATATATAGCCCCCATATAAACCGATCCCCAATCACAGAAAAATTACGATTGCCACTCGAGCCAAAAATAATCTATAAAAATTTTATATTTCTATAGAAAATTTTATAGTTCTATAGAATATTTTGTCAAAATTTTATTTCTATAGAAAATTTTGTCAACATTTTATGTCTTTAGGAAATTTTGTCAAAATATAATTTCTATACAAAATTGTGCCAAAAATTTATTTCATTGTTGTTGTTTTTTTTGATTTCAGCTTAAGACGATGCATTGACTAAACTACGAGTGTAGCTTAACCAACCGAGGAAAAGAAACATTATTTTTCCTCGGTTGGTTAAGCTACACTTGTAGTTTAGTCAATGCATGGTTTTAAGCTGAAATCAAAAAAAACAACAACAATGATTAAAGAACAGAACCAACAATAACAAAACGTAAAAATTTATTTCTATAGAAAATTTTGTCAAAATTTTATTTCTATAGACAATGTTGTCAGATATTTTTTTTCTGTAGAAACTTTTGCCAAAATGTTATTTCTATAGAAAATTTATGAAGCATTTCATAATTGGAGAGGAATATTTTGCAAAATCTTCCAAAACATCAAGAATTCTACCAAACAGTAAAAAATCTGTCATTTTTGGAAAACTCGAGTTCATAATTTTATATAACCGCCATATAAAGCGACCATATTTCAATTTTGGCTCTATAATTACCGCACAAAAGTTTATATCGGTTCGTAATTATTTCTTCCCTATATATATATCGGTCAAGAACTGAATATATACGTATTTAATCGACCTGTCTTTTGTCTACTATATATCTCGCATGGACTAATTTAGAAGATGATGTTAAGATGTTTTAAGATGGCTTGCCATTGGCCGCAAGTAATTTAATTGTGGATGACCGTCTTTAGTAGAAGTTTTTACGCAATCCATGGGGGAGGGTACATAAGATTCGGCTTGGCCGAACTTACTGCCGGATATATTTGTTGTTAATAAAATTAGGTTAATTATAGAAAATTTTAACTAAACTGTATTACAAACGCAGATGTCACGCCAATTTCACAAAAATAAGTAAATATTTTTCGACAAATTCAAGAAAATGTATTCGATACAATTAATTTTTTCCACTTGTAAAAGAAAATTTCGTAGTCTGAAGGAAAAAATTGGATTTCAAAATTGCAAAAATGTCTTTAGTGATATATGTACCCAGCAAAACAAAAAAAATGGAAGTACAACAGCACAACTTTAAAAACACTTCCAAAAATGTCATCCCAAAGATGTTCTTTATTTTAACTACTCAGGAAGTTCTTTTAATTCAATTTTTGTCTAATTAGCTTTTTTCATATTTTTAAAAGGTAATTTTAACTTTTTTTGTTTCAAATAAGTTAAAAACAGAGTAAGGATTAATAAAATGGTACAGATTATTTAAAATTTGTTAAAAAAAGATAAATCCCTTCTTGAAAAATGGCTAATTTTTGTAAATATTTGAAATCAATCGTTTCAGACAAGCATTAGAATGCATAAAAATCATAAAAAAAAAAATTTTAAAATTATTTATTTATCAAAATATCACAGAATTCTTTAAATCACATCCAAAACATTGAATTCGGATCAAACCTCACTAAGTGATGCACATTCAGTGCAACGGCTATTGAAATGAAGGACTTCCGTCCTATATCAAGCCCATGTTAAATTCATCGCTTCTACGCCAATTGTGCACCGCTTCCGGATCCAAAAAGAACCTTTTACACTACTTTTTTGCCGACGCTTTTTTTTGCTGGGTCGTTCAAGATGGGCGTATTATTGATAAAATTTACAAATATTAAAAAATTCTGAACTATTTTGTGGGAGACACGAATTTAGTAAATTTTTAAGCTTCATTTGTGCATAATTTCCCCCTTTTTTAGTTAATTTAACTAACGTACACAAAAAAAATTTTGTTACTTAAAAAAATAAATAATTCCATGAATTAAAAGAGAGTGCAAATTGGCTTTAGTAAAATATAGGATCTCTTTTTTTTTAGTGTAGGGAGCCATTTTTTCAAATCAAAAAATTTGTAATCATCATTTTAAAATTTTGTTTTCATTAAATTTCGTATACTCACCACACTAAATCTTAGAAGGAAGTTGTTCTTCCTAATTTAAGAAAATGTTTTTTTTTTATATTAAAAAATCTTTTTCCTATATCTAACTAAATTTTAAACCTTTATTTGTGTTTGTAATGAATTTTATTGAACCAAATATTATCCATTTTGCTCGACCAACTTTTGTCGTTTATTCACTAGAGACATTTCAACACGGTAGAACTTCTGCGGTTTCCCACCGTAAAACGGTAACAAATAATTTCCACCGGATTTTTATCATTAAATTTAGGATACGAAACATTGAAATTTGCGTCCAAGGTCGCATGTCTTTGAAGTAAGGCAAATTTTGCTTAAAATAAATAAAATAATATTTAAATTAACTGCGATTTTGGTCCTTTGGAAAATAAAAAGGTTTAAAAAAATTCACTAACATTTTTCTAATTAAAATTTTTTAATTGAGTTTTAAAAAATTGTCAATTAAAAATTTAATTGATTCAACAATTTTTTCAATTGGATAAATTAACTTTCAATGAATTTTTGAATTGATACTATCATTTCTGTGATTGAAGACATTTCAATTAAAAAATTAATTGGATCAATTAATTTCGTGATTGAATCAGAAAACAATTTGTTGTGTGTATTGACTAATACTTATGCGCTCAGTCCCGAGTCGATTGAGAAACTAAAAGCTCAATCGAGGATTGGAAAAAACACAAATCTTTATAGAAATATAAAGAATTTTCAAATTTATCTAACATCTTGCCCGCATAGTATGTACATTTTTTGTAACTTCATTTATTTATTACGCTTGCATAAGTTTTTTTACATAACTTACAAATGCTTTTGGTGGCTTATAAACAATAATATGAACTGTGAATAGAAATAATATCATCTGTGCTTTGAAAGTTACACAATTAAAAGTTTGTCATATAATTTTTTTTTGCAAATTTAATTCACTGTACGGGACGCATCAAATTATCATCATTGAACACCTTTTCGTACTGCAGTGTAGTCATTTAAATTTTTCGAATATTTTCTGGATCACAAAAAAAAATTTTTTTAAACAAATATCTTTTTCCTTTTTTCGTTTGCCACCATTTTCCTTGTAATTGGTGGTGTTTGTGTGAAAATAAATGACTTTTCGTACATTTACACATTTTTTTATATAACATTTCAATGTTTATTTGAATAGATAATGCATGTCATTCAAAATAAACCAACCGATACGGACAACAAAAATTTTGCAATGAGCAAAAGAGCTAAACCATAGGCCAACTATGTAATAGCCAAATTGTGTAGTAAAAACATTATTAAATGTAGAAATTCTTTGTTTATGGCATGACATAAAAAAAAACAAATATGTATACACGAAAATTGTAATTGAAATTTAGCAGCGTGTAATAAGTATGCTCCTTTTTATACCCTGTGCCACACTGTGGAACAGGGTATTATAAGTTAGTGCATATGTTTGTAACACCCAGAAGGAGACGAGATAGACACATGGTGTCTTTGGCAATAATGCTCAGGGTGGGTCCCTGAGTCGATATAACCATGTCCGTCCGTCCGTCCGTCCGTCCGTCTGTCTGTGAACACATTTTTGTGATCAATGTCTAGGTAGCAATTTAAGTCCAATCGCCTTCAAAGAAGAAAGAAATCGGTTCAGATTTAGTATAGCTCCCATATATATCTTTCGCCCGATATGCACTAATTGCTTGAAATTTTGTACAAACATAACACTTAGTCGTATAGTCAAGTGTACAAAATTTGTTTGAAATCGGTTCAGATTTAGATATAGCTCCCATATATATCTTTCGCCCGATATGGACTTATATGGCCCCAAAACCAGATTTTTGGCCGAATTTGGTTGAAATTTTGCACTAGGAGTACAATTAGTAGTAAAGTCAAGTGTGCAAAATTTGATTGAAATCGGTTCCGATTTAGATATAGCTCCCATATATATCTTTCGCCCGATATGAACTAATATGGTCCTAAAAGCCAGAGTTTTGGCCCAATTTGTTTGAAATTTTGCACAGGGAGTAGATTTAGCATTGTAGCTATTCGTGCCAAATTTGGTTGAAATCAATTCAGATTTAGATATAGCTCCCATATATATCTTTCGCCCGATATGCACTTATATGGATCCAGAAGCCAGAGTTTTATCCCGATTAGCTTGAAATTTTGCACAAGGAGTACAATTGGTAGTATAGTCATGTGTGCCAAATTTGATTGAAATCGGTTTAGATTTAGATATAGCTTCCATATATATTTTTCGCCCAATATGGACTTATATGGCCCCAGAAGCCAGAGTTTTGGCCCAATTTGGTTGAAATTTTGCACTAGGAGTACAATTAGTAATATAGTCATATGTGCCAAATTTGATTGAAATCGGTTCAGATTTAGATTTAGCTCCCATATATATGTTTTTCTGATTTCGACAAAAATTGTCAAAATACCAACATTTTCCTTGTTAAATCGCCACTGCTTAGTCGAAAAGTTGTAAAAATGACTCAAATTTTCCTAAACTTCTAATACATGTATATCGAGCGATAAATCATAAATAAACTTTTTCGAACTTTCCTTAAAATTGCTTCAGATTTTAACGTTTCCCATATTTTTTACTAAAATTGTGTTCCACCCTAGTGCATTAGCAGACTTAAATTTTGAGTCTATAGATTTTGTAAAAGTCTATCAAATTTTGTCCAAATCGAGTGATATTTAAATGTATGTATTTAGGACAAACCTTTATATATAGCCCCCAACACATTTGAAGGATGTGATATGGTATCGAAAATTCAGATCTACAAAGTGGTGCAGGGTATAATATAGTCGGCTCCGCCCGACTTTAGACGTTCCTTACTTGTTTTATTATTTATTATTTATTACTATTATTTGTTTACTGTGTGAATGAGAATGCTTCCTGTAAGAATATTAACACTGAGTAGTATAACTTTCCAATACACCCTTATTCAAAACGTCACATCGACACAGAAAAAAAAGAAAACTACATTATGGGAAAAATTAACTATTTCGTGCGAAAATTTAATTAAATTGTATTCCAAATTTTGAGATTAATTAAATTAACGAACATTTTTATACCCTCCACCATAGGATGGGGGTATATTAACTTTGTCATTCCGTTTGTAGCACATCGAAATATTGCTCTAAGACCCCATAAATTATGAGTCGATCTGAGCATGTCCGTCCGTCCGTCTGTTGAAATCACGCTAATTTCCGAACGAAACAAGTTATCGACTTGAAACTTGACACAAGTAGTTGTTATTGATGTAGGTCGGATGGTATTGCAAGTGGGCCATATCGGTCCACTTTTACGTATAGCCCCCGTATAAACGGACCCCCAAATTTGGCTTGCGGGGACTCTAGGAGAAGCAAATTTCCTCCGATCCGGCTGAAATTTTGTACATGGTATCACCATATGACCTCTAACAACCATGCAGAAATTGGTCCACATCGGTTCATAATTATATATAGCCCCCATATAAACCGATCCCCCGATTTGGCTTTCGGAGCCTCTATGAAAAACAAATTTCACCCGATCCGTCTGAAATTTGGTACATGGTGTTAGTATATGGTCTCTAATGACCAT
The DNA here is from genome assembly GCF_050003625.1 of Haematobia irritans. Lineage (NCBI taxonomy): Eukaryota > Metazoa > Arthropoda > Insecta > Diptera > Muscidae > Haematobia > Haematobia irritans. Next base: position 158,452,047 of record NC_134400.1, read on the forward strand.
GCAAAACATGGTCCACATCGGTCCATAATTATATATATAGCCCCCTAAATAAACCGATCACCAGATTTGACCTCCGGAGCCTCTTGGAAGACCAAAATTCATTTGATTCAGTTGAAATTTGGCACGTGGTGTTAATATATGGCCTCAAACACCCATGCAAAAATTGGTTGAAATCGGTCCATTATTTTATATAGCCCCCATATAAACCGATCCCCACACTGAAAAACATATTGTCGTGAGGTCAAAGATTTCATGTCTGTAAAATACGAATACAAATTTTGCTTAGCATAGAAGACGCATTTCTCTAAAATAAAGTTATTTTCCTTGTCCAAAAGTCGATAAACTTTTCAATGAAGTCGTATTGTCCTTATAATTAAGGGATTTGACTTAAAAATGGGTATCTTTACATGAAAGAAAAAATTTATAGGCTAAGTTCAACTTGATTTTAATAATTCAGAAAAATTCTTTAAATTTAATGAAATTGTCTTTAAATTTGTTGTCTTTTTGCATCTTGACTACAAAGCAAATAATCGTTCTAATATAGGACATGTTTTTCAAAGCTTTATTTTAAAGAAGTTTTTTACTTCAAACATAGCATAATTTCTACTGGAAGTCGAGTCCTAATTTGGAAAATAAAGTTGTCGTTAACTCGTTTTTAAAGGACTTTGATAGCATATGAAGAAAAAAAGCTGAGAAAGCGAAAAATTAAAATTTGCTTCCTAGAAGCAAGTACACAAAACCTAAATTTAAAAGAGAATTGTGTCTTAAAAGTATCCTTACTTGTATTCTCCGCTTCTTTGGCTCGGAATCAATACCAAATTTTTTAAAGTAAAGACAACATCTTTGGAACCGAGTATGCTTTTTTTTCAGTGCAGATTTGACCTCCGGAGCCCCTTGGAAGAGCGAAATTCATCCGATTCGGTTGAAATTTGGTACGTGATGTCAGTATATCCAACAATCATGAAGGAATTGGTTCATATCAGTCCATAATTATATATTGCCCCCATATAAACCGATCCCCTCTGGTGCCTACTGGAGAAGCAAAATTCATCCTATCTGGTGATATTTAACAGCCATGCCAAAAGTGGTCCATATCAGTCCATAATCATATATATGGGGGCTATATATACCAATCCCGAGATTTGGTTTTGGAGCCCCTTGGAGTAGCAAATTTCAGTCGAGTCAGTTGAAATTTGCTACATTGTGGTAGTATATGGCCGTTAACAACCATGCCTAACTAGGTCCATATCGGTCTATAGTTATATATAACCCTCAGATAAATCGATGCCCAGTCACACAAAAATTGGTCCATATCAATAATTGTATATAGCCCTCATATAAGCGACCCCAATATTTTAATTCTGGCTCCCTACGTACCGTGCAAAAGTCCATATCGATTCGTAATTAGTTGTAGACTTAACTACACATACTTTTTTTGTCTAATGTATACCACGTATGGACTAACACACAATTTAGAAAACAATTTAAGATACCACAACCCAACTCTGAAAAAAATATTGTCGTGAGGTCAAAGATTTCATGTCTTTAAAATACGAATACAAATTTTGCTTAGCGTAGAAGACGCATTTCTCTAAAATAAAGTTATTTTCCTTGTCCAAAAGTCGATAAACTTTTCAATGAAGTCGTATTGTCCTTATAATTAAGTGATTTGACTTAAAAATGGGTATCTTAACATGAAAGAAAAAATTTATAGGCTAAGGTCAACTTGACTTTAATAATTCAGAAAAATTCTTTAAATTTAATGAAATTGTCTTTAAATTTGTTGTCTTTTTGCATCTTGACTACAAAGCAAAAAATCGTTCAAATATAGGACATGTTTTTCAAAACTTTATTTTAAAGAAGTTTTTTACTTCAAACATAGCATAATTTCTACAGGAAGTCGAGTCCTAATTTGGAAAATAAAGTTGCCGTTAACTCGTTTTTAAAGGACTTTGATAGCATATGAAGAAAAAAAGCTGAGAAAGCGAAAAATTAAAATTTGCTGCCTAGATACAAGTACACAAAACCTAAATTTAAAAGAGAATTGTGTCTTAAAAGTATCCTAACTTGTATTCTCCGCTTCTTTGGCTCGGGATCAATACCAAATTTTTTAAAGTAAGGACAAAATCTTTGGAACCGAGTATGCTTTTTTACTTCAAACATAGCATAATTTCTACAGGAAGTCGAGTCCTAATTTGGAAAATAAAGTTGCCGTTAACTCGTTTTTAAAGGACTTTGATAGCATATGAAGAAAAAAAGCTGAGAAAGCGAAAAATTAAAATTTGCTGCCTAGATACAAGTACACAAAACCTAAATTTAAAAGAGAATTGTGTCTTAAAAGTATCCTAACTTGTATTCTCCGCTTCTTTGGCTCGGGATCAATACCAAATTTTTTAAAGTAAGGACAAAATCTTTGGAACCGAGTATGCTTTTTTTTCAGTGTAGGCTCTATTATCTTTCAACAGTTTTTCAGAAAAATTCTATGACTACATAATCTTGTCATTCCACCTAAACTTTTCCGCATACCCAAATTCTAGAATTTCAGTAAAAAAATTACCTGTTAACTAAATTATTGCACAATGGGGGCGGAAGGCATAGGTAAATAGTTGAAATTCCTTAAACTTACTTAGATAGATATTTAAACAAAAACAAAAATTGACATATTGACAGAAAATTGCGATTAATGTTGTCATTGCTGCGTTCAGATTTCTATAAATAAACATAGGTGAGAATAAAGTGCCAAGATTTTTTTTAGTATAACATCGCATCGAGCAAATTGATAACAGAAGATGGCGTTTGGTACTGTCACTCTATTGACATGCAATGTTCACTTTTTTTTTGAAATTCTCAAATGCCAGTGCCAAAGTGCATTACGATTCATTACTACGTCTGTCAATCGCATATTACATAGCATATAGCGTCATTTCCTTGCTATCACAATGACAATGACCATGCTCTGGGCCAGATTGTTGTAATATTTGAGAATTCACTATGGTATTTGGATCTATTGATTAAATTTTGATATTGCGTTGTCATTATCAATAAGTTTTGTTATTGCCGGTGTTTTTTAGGTAATGATTGTTTCTTTTATCTTTTATATATTTTTTTTGATAAAATTACGCATATACATAAATGAAAAAAAAAGCATCGTTACTCGTTATCTAGTATTGTGTAATTACTTGCTATTCCTCTATGAATTTCTCGCAATAAGTGGAAAACGGGAAAAAAAACTTATAAATACCAAACGACACCAAATATTATTATTTATTTTGTCTATTTATAAAACAAAGAGCTTTCATCGCGTGCAAGGTTTTTTCTCGGAGGGGGAGAGAAGTGGGTGTGGCCACATGTTCGCGTGCTATGCTAAAATACATGAATTTTGGCACAATAATGACAAATAGCAAATTTCTACATATGGTTCGACATACCAAAAATATTCAATAATATTGTAGAATAAGAACTACACAGAAAAAGGCCATCGTTATATTGATACGAAATTTAACTTATTTTTTGCAAAAAAAGTTGCATTTTACTAGGATGAGAGAAGTTCACCAATATGGTATCAAAATGGACTGAATAGTCTAAGTGAGCCTGAAATATCGGGCTGCCACCTAACCTAACCTAACATAACCTACTGGGATGATGATATGCAATGTAACAACAAAGTCACTATATATTTTCTTACTTTTTTAATTTTGGCACCAATTATGGCCTTTAAATTGCCGAAATTAGATCTGCTGTATTTTGGTCCATTTCCAGCACGGTCTTGAGATGGTCGACACTTTTGCATGTTTTGTATGTCCAAACTTACTCTCCAAAAAAGCCCCAAACGCCAAAGTATTGAGATCGCGGTTTATTTCTATACACTGAAAAAACAGTGAACCCTTTTCCATTGCAAAATTAACTAAACTGTAGTAATATTGACCATGATTTAGCCCTCAAGATTTTTTTCAACTTGTCTAGTTTTTAATTCTATTAAATTTTAGTTCATCTATAACATTGTAGTTTAGTTCATTTTTACAACACCATAAGATTTATATACCCCTACCAAGTTAAAAAGTCAGTATTATTTTGGTTTACTTGCTTATTTTGTGGGAAACCCGATAATAAAAATTGGGTAACAGTCTCTTTAAAATGTCCGCGACTAAACTATTTTTAAATCAATCATTCCACAGTACAGAGAAATTAAATAATTAAAGGAACAACAAACCGTTTTACTATTATGAAAATTTTCATACAATAAAATTAAACTTTCTTTAAGCAAAAGTACTTTATTATAACAACTTATGATGAAAGTTCTTAATACAATGTTTTTGTGAATAAAAATTATGACCACGTGGAACAAGAAAGTACTTTATTTTAACTGGCTATTTGGACATTTTGACTTTTCCTTAGTTTTTTATTCATCGCTGGTATATATTCACATATCTTGCTGAAAAAAATGGAAGGAATAATGAAAATTGTTAAAAATTAACATGTAATAAAATATAATTTTTAATCTCTTTAAATTAGCTTGTAACTTACCATATTTGGGGGCATTTTATTAAATGGTGCAAGGAATTCAACTTTTCTTAGATAAACGTACCTCATAAAGTTTGTACCTGAAACAATTAGAGAAATAATGAATTAAGCAATATATTAACTCATAAAATTGTGTTGTTATCGATGTGAAGGACATTATACAATAAATATTCTTGTTAAAAGAAAGCCAAAGTTTTAATATAAAACTTACCAATTCTCTATTACATTGTACGCTGAGGTTAAAAAGTTATCGAAATTCATTTGGGGTTACTCTGAAATTAAATATTTATTTTTTACATTAAATAAAAAACACTAAATTGCTTTCCAAAAATCTAATTAAAAAAATAATATGCATAAAAAAGTAAATATTCTGGTTAAAGAATGTTAAAGAAAGCTTACCAATTCATAAAAATGTTGGTATTAAAAACATGTAATTTTGATAATAAAAAGGTCATAAAAACGTAAATATTCTAGTGAAAAGAAAGTAAATTTTGAAAAGAAAACTTACCACTTCTCTATTAAATTATACGCTGAGGAGAAATATAAAAATTTGCCCGAATACATCTGGGGTTGCTCTTAAATTAAATATTTTTTTACAACAAAGAAAAACATGAAGCTGGTTAAAAAATAACAATAATAATAATAATTAGCAAATAATAATAAACATAAAGAATATTATTTTTTTAACAGAAAACCACACTTACCTATGTATGGTTAAACTATACGCTGAGGTGTAACAAACAATTTTCCAAATTCATCTGGAGTTACTCTGAAATTGGATATTTATTTTTTACATTGAATAATAAAAATTAAATTAGATAAAACAATTTCAATATACTTTCCATTTCACCATTTTTTCCTAAATATTGAACATTATTAATAATTTTTTTCTAAGCTACCGATCATCACTTCGCCATTGTACACCTCATCGCTAAAATATTAATTTTCATTTAAAAGTTTTAATAAACAAACACCAATATATGTCTCAAAAAAACCAAAATATTCCATACCTTTATATTCCCTTGTTACATACTTGCTAAAAAGGTGCAACAGCCCACGCCAACGCCAACTATACAACTGAAGCATACCAAACAAAACCAAGCAAAACCAAAACATTTCTACAACAACAAAAACACATGTGCCTTCATTGAAAACAACACCTCATCCAGACAAATAAACCATTCGCGAATAATCAACACACACACACACAAACCACTGAAAGAACAAAAATAAAAACAACCCCACGCTCAGATATACACAACATCCCCATCACTCGCTACCATTTCTCATTATTGCATTGCATGCTCTCACTCTCAAAAAAAAAATTCAAGTAACATCATCTTTACATTAAACATATTCCACTTTGACGAGAAAGATCTCTGTACTATGCATTAGTTCATCGCATCTGTCCACAATTTACTCTAAAAACAATACTCTTAAATGCATATCAGTATAAGAACGATGAAACGTTTAACTTAAAATTAGAAAAAACTTCATGAAATGATATCTACCCATTTTTGACGAAAATGTCTATAAATTTAATTACATGTGAACTAAAAATATTTCATTTAGAAATGTTGTACCAACTATTATTAACTATAGGAATTGCCAGTAAGAAATTGCTATCCGCTTTCAAGTTCAATTTTCGTAAAAAAATATTTTCTCATACAAAAACTCTTTATAGTAAATTACACATAATATTTAGAAAGTATTTAATATTTCATAAGTAGTTTCATAGTATGACGAAAGAATTTTTAACTACCAGTTAAGAAAATATTTAAGGAAATTTCCATCGTATTTTGTAGGCTATGAACTAAACGATTGCTACTTAAAATTTGTAAAATTTCCTTTCGAGTAGTTAATTTTCGTTACAGATACGAAAAATGAACTAAAATTCTGGAAAATTCTTGTAATAAATTATTGTAAAAATCTTCTTAAATTTACGAGACACTTTTTTTTCTGTGTAGAAACTTTTGTAAAAATTTTATTTCTATAGAAAAATTTTCTAAACATTTTATTTCTATAGAAAATTTTCCCATAATTTTGTTTCTATAGAAAATGTTCTCAAAATTTTACTTACATAGACAGATTTCTAAAAATTTTATTTCTATAGAATACTAGCCGAACCCGGCCCGCTTCGCTGCGCCTTCCTGATTTTTTCAAACTGAGAGACTACACCCAGAAAGAAGTGACCACTTCTTTAAGTTAAAATGAACTCATTGTGAAGAAAGTTGAACTTCGTATAGCGCCAAAGACATTTTTATTTGTTTGAACGATGTAATTGTCGTAGAAATTAGGTAGAATGCATTCCATATGTTAGTTAACATTTTCCTATAGTTATGTACCACTATACTACAGAATGAAAAAATTTAACTGAATTGAATTCATATATGGAATCATTTTATTGAACTTTTTCAATTTTCAATTTCAATTTCCATTTATTTCGTAATACAAAGCCAATGAGGCCAAATAAAAAATGTATTACATGACTATAGCCTAAGTAAAGATACATAAAATAATAAGTGTGTAAATTTAAAATTGTATAACAATTTTTACATGAGTAACTCATAAATGGCCCCCGCCAAGTAAGTATAATGTAAGGGAATACGAATTTGTCATTCATTTGGACAAATCTTACATATTTGTGGTAAACCTTTTACTTCAAAATTAGAACTGCTTACCTTCTTTTTTAAATACAGTTTTATTTATTTATATAGGCATTTTTTCTTAAATAAAAGACATGTTTTATTAATATAGTAAATATTTTTATTAAGAATTAACAGCATCGACTGTTACCAACTGTAAAACGTAATGCTTTTATTCTTCTTGTTCCTTTCACTTTTAATGCTGCGTAGCGATTTTGTCCTCCTTTTACAATTTCAATACCTACAAATATAAAAAATCATAAACCATTTTTTTCCCAAAATGTTATCTGTTAATTGACGATTCCAAAATGAAGGCGTTGTTATTCTGTCTTTATACACCATCACGAACATAGATAGAATTATTGTTTGTTATTTATGTTCAATAATTTTGAAAAAAACGACAAATTTTCTCTCTAATTTAAAATAACAAATATTTTATTTGTTATTTATTATATTATTTTACTATAACAATCTCTCCGTATACTATAACAACGCCAACTAAAAAAAAAACAACCCACGCGCAAACATATCGATTACATCGATGACAGGTATCGATTACAGGTACACCCTCACAAAAAATCGCTTCTGTAACATATACTCCCAAACATATTTTGCTTCAAGCATATACATTTTTGGGTATTGCCCAAACGTTTATATGTTTGATCTCTACCAATATATAATATGTTTGAAAGCATATTGGTCTAAACAATATATGTTTGGGTAGTCTAAGTTCCAAACATTTTGTATTTTTGCATCCAAATTCAATAATGTTGTCTTCCAAAAAACAATATGTTATTATGTGACCATATAATATGTTTGGAAGCATTTTGCACCCAAAAATATTATATGCTTAAAAAAATTCTCCCAAACAATATTGTGCTCAAAATTTTATTTATTTATTTATATATTTACAATCACAATGAATTATGAAAATAAACAGGTAATATAGGTGCTAACAACATAGGTTTTCGACCTGAAGGCTCAAAATTTTGTTTCTGCCTAATTGTATATTCCCCCACATCTTTCTCACTTCCACGAGATTTTTTAGTTCTTAGCACCTTTTTCTGTAATACAAACATTGTAGAAGAAATTATTCAATTTTATGATTTTTATTTTATTTTAATTTTACCTTTTGCCGGCCGGGGATTCGAACAGCGGACCACACAGTTTGTAAGGATCAAAGAAGTAGCTGATCAATTGCCCAAGGAAAAATAAAATGTTAATTTTGTAATAACAAGCAACAACCTCCAACTTAATTCAATATCGCTCCCTGTTAAATAGCGCTCCAAGCTACTAAACACATATATGTTTATAGGACATTTCTAAATTAATATATGTTTGCATCCAAGCATATTATATTTACAAACATTTTATGTCCCAAACATAATATGTTCTAACATATTAACATATATGTCCCAAACATGTTATGCTAGTTTATGAACATTATATGCGTGCACTCAATAATATTGTGTTTAAAAATGTGTGTTCCAAACATATAATGTTTATAGCCAAACATATGAAAAACAGTCTTTTTCAGTCGTGTAGATAAAAGAAATATAGGAAAATTTCCTATATTCTAACAAGTGTGTTTCCTTAAGTTTTGAAAGGACTGAATACTTCTTAGTACGAATGAACTAAAATATTTTTCTTTGGCAAGTGTTATTCGTATGTATGATAAGCTTTCTATAATAAAGGAAGTCAGTGTTATCGTTTTACAAGAAATTTTACTAAATTTGACGAAACTTGGTTTTAGTTCGGTTTTTGTTTATTTTTACGAATGCTTTGTTATCAGTGAATAAAATTGTCTTGTTCAGTAGTAAATTCTTATACCCAGCGAAGAAAACAGTATTAGTAAAATTCCATGCCTTATTCTAGTTAATGAACTATTACTAACTGCTTTCAGTTTAGCATTTTTTAACTGAAACAAGTAAATTTTATTATTTCACACAAAAATTTAACTTAATGAAAATAAAATGGCTAAACTAAATTGATAAACATTTTTCCTTTAGTTTCGAAGACACTTTTTTCTGGGTGTATTTGGTAAAAAATATCTCATTTTTAGGGAAGAACCATATCCTTCACAGAATATTTCGAAGGATAAGATAATAATAAATCCAATGAATTTGTAGTTATTTGCAAAATTCACATGAATGCAATGATGACGGATTTTTTTAGGTTAAGGAAGAACACAACATTTTTCTTTCATCCGTGGTTTATTTTTCTTGAATTGGTGTTACCCATAGCATTTTTAGTCGTTCATCAGAATTGAAGCTTACTTTTAAGAGATATTTCACTCATGGAAGTGTTTCACGTACGAGGGCAGTTCGGAAACTTCTTAGTCTAGCACAAAAAGAGCGGTATAAACAGAAAAAAGTTAAAAAAGTGTTCTGGAAACTTCCATCTCTGTTATGAACACATGATAAATTTTGTTTCGATCTGGCAACTCCTTAATATAGAAACAGGTGTTCAAAAAAGACGCATCCGCAATTTTTTTACAATGGAAAATTAGAAATGCATGCTGTCATTAAATATTTACATAAAAAGGTTTATCGGGACAAGAAATCACCATAATGATATGGTGAATGTGTTAGTTGAAAGCAGGGCTGTGGAGTCGGAGTCGGAGTCTTGGAGTCGGAGTCTGAAGATTTTGCTGGAGTCGGAGTCGGAGTCGTAAAAATTTTGCTCGACTCCGACTCCGGCTAAACCAAATTTTTTAAAATACTTCACATTTTTGTAACTAAGCAAGTTTTTACGCAAATTAGATTCCATTGCGTTATTCATTCGATCAATGTACAGCATGATTGTAAATGAAAATCAACTTCCACTTACGGCTATCTTTTTATGTTTCCTAGAATGCTAAACTAGCAGATGGGTTGGATCGATCCATATTATTGCCCATATCAATTTATTTGAAATATTTCGAACAATCGAAATTATTTTGTTTAATTTTATCTTAAGGCCATATACATATGTGGAATATTGGCAGAAAATTTTTTTCAAAGTTGTTTTTTATAGAAAAATTGTCAAAATGTTATTTCTATAAAAAGTTTTGTCAAAATTTTATTTCTATAGCAAATTTTGTCAAAATTTTATTTCTATAAAAAATTTATTCAAAATTTTATTACTATAGAAATATTTTTTTCTATGGGAAATTTAGTCAAAATTTTATTTCTATGGAAAATTGAGTCAAAATTTTGTTTCTATAGAAAATTTTGTAAAATTTAGTTTGTTACACAATCTTTTTTTTTCAAAATTTTATTTCTATTGATAAGTTTATTTCTATAAAAATTTAAATCAAAATTTTATTTCTATAGAAAATTTAGTCAAATTTTTATTTACTAGACAAAAATTTGTATGCTTACTGATACTCACTGCTAAGTCGAAAACTTGTAGAAATGACTCAAATTTTCAAATTTTTCAATGAATGAATCATAAATGCATTTTTGCGAAATTGTCTAAACAATTATAAATATTTCCCAAATATTGCCCGAGATTTTGTAGAAGTCTGATTTGAGATTTTATCAAAATGTAGATCTAAATACAAAGTTGTGCAGAGTATATTATAATCGGCCCGCTCGACTTTAGACTTTCCTTGCATTTTTATTTTTTGTTAAAATTGTGTTACGTCCCATAACGTTAGTTTTAAATTTTAAGTACATAGATTTTGTAGAAGTATATACAATTTTGCCTAAATAGATTCAGATTCAAATTCATGCATATAGTTCGCAACAAATTTAAAGGATTTGAGATAGTATAAATAATGTTGGTCCACAAATACATATACTGTTGGTATCTTCTCATATTATGATGGGTATTTATAGTATTATTTTATTTATAAATATGATACTTTATATCGATCCACTTAAGGTACCCCCTCAATAGAACTACAAATTAGTGGTATTAAAATGAGATTTAGTTATATTACCCGGAGTCGACTCCGGAGTCGGAGTCGAGCTGATGAAAACTGCTGGAGTCGGAGTCGAGCAAAATTGGCTCGACTCCACAGCTCTGGTACCAACTGCTTACAAAACAACCGAATCAGAGCGATTTATAGCAGCTTCAACATAGCGCTGATATAATTGCTCATTTCAATATCAATATTGCTCAGAGGTGAGCAATATTGTTATTGGTATGACGGAAAACAGCACTACCTTTAGCGCATCTATACTGCATGAATTGGTTGCAATAACGTAAACGAATGATCATAAACTTGTTTGCTTATTCGTTTACGTTATTGCCGCCGATACATACAGAGTGGATGCACTGCCTACTTTATTGTATACCAAAAAGCGCAACTAAATTTTACTGCTGAAATATTTTTTGCTGGGTAGTGGACGTCCAAAAACAGCAACAACAACAGAAATTGTAGCCAAAGTTCATGATATGCTATTAAATGATCGGCGAATAAAAGTGTGTGAAATTGCTAATATCATGGGCATCTCAAATGATCGAGTCCATTTAATTTTGCATGAAGAACTAAAGATGAAAAAGCTTTCTGCAAGATGGATGCCGCATTTGTTAACAGTCGATCAAAAACGCATAAGAATGAACATTTCTCAAGCTTGTTTGGATCGTTTTAAGCTAAATAAAATGGCCTTTAAGCATCGTTTAATAACTGTTGATGAGACATGGATCCACTACTATACTCCAGAGACAAAAGAACAATCCAAACAATGGACTGAAGCTGGAGGAAGTGCCCCAAAGAAGGAAAAAGCAATTCAATCGGCTGGTAAGGCTATGTCAATGGTTTTTTGGGACTTCAAAGGTATTTTATTGATTGTCTATCTGCAAAAGGGTAAAACAATAAATTCAGAGTACTATTGCAACCTTTTGGATCAATTAAATGTACAAATTGGAGAAAAACGTCCTGGCTTACACACAAAAAAATAATTTTTCATCAAGACAACGCACCAGCGCACAAGAGTGTTTTAACAATGGCTAAAATCAACGAATTAAAGTACTAGTTGCTTGACCACCCACCTTATTCTCCTGATTTAGCTCCCAGTGACTTTTACTTGTTCCAAAATCTAAAAAATTCCTTGCTGGCAAGCGTTTTACCTCAAATGAAGATGCAATTACAGTTGTAAACCACAATTTTGAAGACCTTGAGGAAAACTATTTTTATCAAGGAATATTTACTTATTTTTATACCCTCCACCATAGGATGGGGGGCATATTAACTTTGTCATTCCGTTTGTAACACAACGAAATATTGCTGTAAGACTACATAAAGTATATATATTCTGGGTCGTGGTGAAATTCTGAGTCGATCTAAGCATGTCCGTCCGTCCGTCTGTTGAAATCACGCTAAATTCCGAACGAAACAAGCTATCGACTTGAAACTTGGCACACTTAGTTGTTATTGATGTAGGTCGGATGGTATTGCAAATGGGCCATATCGGTCCACTTTTACGTATAGCCCCCATATAAACGGAACCCCAAATTTGGATTGCGAGGCCTCTAAGAGAAGCAAATTTCATCCGATTCGGCTGAAATTTGGTACATGGTGTTAGTATATGGCCTCAAACACCCATGCAAAAATTTGGTCGAAACGATCCCCAGATTTGACCTTCGGTGCCGTTTGGAGAAGCAAAATTCATCCGATCTGGTTGAAATTTGGTACGTGGTGGTAGTATATGATATTTAACAACCATGCAAAAAGTGGTCCATATCAGTCCATAATTACACTGAAAAAAAAAAGGCATACTCGGTTCCAAAGATTTTGTCTTTACTTTAAAAAATTTGGTATGGATTCCGAGCCAAAGAAGCGGAGAATACAAGTAAGGATACTTTTAAGACACAATTCTCTTTTAAATTTAGGTTTTGTGTACTTGCTTCTAGGAAGCAAATTTTAATTTTTCGCTTTTTTAGCTATTTTTCTTCATATGCTATCAAAGTCCTTTAAAAACGAGTTAACGGCAACTTTATTTTCCAAATTAGGACTCGACTTCCAGTAGAAATTATGCTATGTTTGAAGTAAAAAACTTCTTTAAAATAAAGTTTTGAAAAACATGTCCTATATTTGAACGATTTTTTGCTTTGTAGTCAAGATGCAAAAAGACAACAAATTTAAAGACAATGTCATTAAATTTAAAGAATTTTTCTGAATTATTAAATTCAAGTTGACCTTAGCCTATAAATTTTTTCTTTCATGTTAAGATACCCATTTTTAAGTCAAATCACTTAATTATAAGGACAATACGACTTCATTGAAAAGTTTATCGACTTTTGGACAAGGAAAATAACTTTATTTTAGAGAAATGCGTCTTCTACGCTAAGCAAAATTTGTATTCGTATTTTAAAGACATGAAATCTTTGACCTCACGACAATATTTTTTTCAGTGTTGGGTTGTGGTATCTTAAATTGTTTTCTAAATTGTGTGTTAGTCCATACGTGGTATACATTAGACAAAAAAGTATGTGTAGTTAAGTCTACAACTAATTACGAATCGATATGGACTTTTGCACGGTACGTAGGGAGCCAGAATTAAAATATGGGGGTCGCTTATATGAGGGCTATATACAATTATTGATATGGACCAATTTTTGTGTGACTGGGCATCGATTTATCTGAGGGTTATATATAACTATAGACCGATATGGACCTAGTTAGGCGTGGTTGTTAACGGCCATATACTAGCACAATGTACCAAATTTCAACTGACTCGGATGAAATTTGCTCCTCCAAGAGGCTCCAAAACCAAATCTCGGTATCAGTTTATATGGGGGCTATATATGATTATGGACCGATATGGACCAATTTTGGTATGGTTGTTAAATATCATATACTACCACCACGTACAAAATTTCAACCAGATCGGATGAATTTTGCTTCTCCAAAAGCCACCGGAGGTCAAATCTGGGGATAGGTTTATATGGGTGCTATATATAATTATGGAACGATATGAACCAATTCCTGCATGGTTGTTGGATACCATATACTAACATCACGTACCAAATTTCAACCGAATTGGATAAATTTTGCTCTTTCAAGGGGCTCCCGAGGTCAAATCTGGGGATCCGTCTATATGGGAGCTATATATAATTATGGACCGATTTCGACCAATTTTTGCATGGGAGTTTGAGGCCATATATTAACACCACGTACCAAATTTCAACTGAATCAGATGAATTTTGGTCTCCCAAGAGGCTCCGGAGGTCAAATCTGGTGATCGGTTTATATGGGGCTATATATAATTATGCACCGATGTAGACCAATTTTTGCATGGTTGTTAGAGACCATATACTAACACCATGTACCAAATTTCAGCCAGATCGGATGAAATTTGCTTCTCTTAGAGGCCTCGCAAGCCAAATCGGGGGATCGGTTTATATGGGGGCTATATATAATTATGGACTGATGTGGACCAATTTTTGCATGGTTGTTAGAGACCATATACCAACACCATATACCAACTTTCAGCCGGATCGGATGAAATATGCTTCTGTTAGAGGCTCCACAAGCCAAATCTGAGGGTCCCTTTATATGGGGGCTATACGTAAAAGTGGACCGATATGGCCCATTTGCAATACCATCCGACCTACATCAATAACAACTACTTGTGCCAAGTTTCAAGTCGATAGCTTGTTTCGTTCGGAAGTTAGCGTGATTTCAACAGACGGACGGACGGACGGACGGACATGCTCAGATCGACTCAGAATTTCACCACGACCCAAAATATATATACTTTATGGGGTCTTAGAGCAATATTTCGATGTGTTACAAACGGAATGACAAAGTTAATATACCCCCATCCTATGGTGGAGGGTATAACAAGACAATTTTGCTTAAGTTCGAGTTTTCCTGTATCAGTTTTTTGGTTTCTTTAATTTTAACCTCGAAATAATATTGTTCGCATTATGCTGTTTGTCTTCTAGTTGAAGGTGGTACTGATATTATATTTCTTCATATACTAGATCATCACCTAGCTTTCTTGTTTTTGCATCAGCAATATTGTTACTGTAGCAAATTCAGACAGTCAGCAAAACGATAAATATGGGGATGTCATAGTTTTCAGAAAAATGTCTTAAAATTGTTTGTATTGTTTAAATGCCATTTCAAAGGGGTACACTATGGGGCTCTTGGTTACAAAAAAAAATTCAAATGTCTGCAAATTTGGTAGTATGGTTTAAAAATAATTCGTTATTAGTTAGTGTGGGCAGTCATGTGCTCAAAATTAATCGTAAAAATGGTTTTTCGTTCTACTTTTTTTGCCTACATTGTTGCAGTTGTCTTTTCGTCTTCACAAAACGAAAAGGACAAAAACAGTTTGTTTTATTTAATGTTCAACAAATGTTTATGATATTAAAAATGACTTGTATGATCAGAAATGAGAAAATGTATGGAATTGTATTGAATCAGCTAAGAGAGTATTTGGCTGGTAAATTGAGGAAATTGCAAACATTTGAACACAATTGTATTTACGAATAATAAAATACATTTTAAATAAATTAAATATTATGAATTAATTCCATGAAATACATTAAAACTATGTTCATTGAACAATGTTGCTCTCGATGTGAATCTGTTGTCAAACTAAAGCGTACACAGTAAAATTTAAAATTTCTTGAAAAATACTCTATATTTTTGTACATTACTAATTTATCTTCTTTCTTACAGGTTTTAGCAACGTTACGAAATAATATATCTAGTATATATAGGTAAGCTATTTACGTAAAATTTTAAAATTCATTGCATATACTAACACTGAACGAAATACTTTGTACACTCAAAAAAAGTTTACTTGGATCCAAAGATTTTGACTTTCCTTTAAGGATTTTGGTATTGATTCCGAGCCACAGATGCGGCTTCTTTAAAATAAAGACATTTTTTAGGGAACTCCCTGGCTTTAAATCTAGGATCGATAAAATTAAAATTGGATACAGATCTCATTCATCGAATTTTTATTCTCTGTTTGCGGTGTATTAATAAAGGTATTCATGTACAAACAAATTCCAGTTTCAAAATCCAAATTATGCCAAGTACTTCAAAGTAAAAATTGTTTTCTTAATGCTAAAAAAAACTTGAAACCAAAGATGCAAATCCTTAAAATAAGTCTTAGCCTATATTTGAAGCAGTTTAATCTTAAATTTAAAAACTCAATATGTCAGTAGAGTTAAAGACGATTTCTTTAAATTAAAAATGTTTTTCTTTATTTTAAGGAACATTTGCCTTACTTCAAAGATCTACAACTTTAACAGAGGGACGCAAAATTTCAAGATTTGTGTCCTAAATTTAATGAAAAAAGTTTTTGAAATAAGGATTATAAACTTTCTTTTAATTAAAATTTCATTATTTTAAAGAACTTTGTCCTTAGCATTGCGTAAATTTCGAGTCCTAAAATTTAAGTTGCATAATCTTCCATATTAGGTCAATGTTTTTTTCAGTATACTTACACTAGTCCTAGTCAAAGAAGCGATTAATTGCAGTGAGGATCCATTTAATTGTGATTTCGTTCCGGTGAAAAGGTGCAACCCTAGGGCTACACTACTTCTTCCCTAATAGTATTTACCCCTAAATTATAGTGTCATCCTAAACAAGTAGCTAATTTATAATGCCGTCAGGGATCCTAAGCACGGGTGCCACTGGTGCCAAAAATAATCTACAACAATTTTAAGAAAACTTTATCAAATATCTAATAAATTTAAAAGATCTTATTTTTGATCAAATTTTTGCAAAAATTTTATTTCTATATAAACTTTTTGCAAAATTTTATTTTATAGAAAATTTTGTCAAAACTTTTTTTTTGTAAAAAAATTTTGTTTCTATAGAAGATTTTGACAAAATGTACAAAATTTTATTTCAATAGAAAATTTTGACAAAATGTACAAAATTTTATTTCTATAAAAAATTTTGTCAAACTTTTATTTCTATAGAAAATGTTGTCAAAATTTTATTTCTATAGAAAATTTTGTCAAAATTTTATTTCTATAAGAAATTTTGTCAAAATTTTATTTCTATAAAAAATGTTGTCAAAATTATATTTCTATAGAACATTTTGTCAGAATTTTGTTTCTATAGAAATTTTGTCAAATGGCAGGTTATGGCAGAAGCGGATTTAGGCAGATGTCCCAGATGTTAAAGTTAACTTTATCTTATGGTGATTTCGATTGGGTAAAAAGGTGCAACATTCTCGAAAATTATTGCAAAATTTCAAGAAACCAGTCTTGGATTTTGGATCCTGTATCCCTCATAATATTACGAATTAACAATAACTTTGGAATGACACTATCATTTGGGCGAAAATACAATGAGGGGAAAAGTTGTGTAACACTAAGGCAACATATTTTTTGCCAATCGAAAACGCCCTTAGTAAAAACACAAACCGAACCAATTGGATAAACTGATTTCAGATTCTAAATACTTGTGGAACGATGTCTCCACCAGTACTTGTGGATTTGCAGATTTGTGGCACAGTGACCAATTAAGACCCAATTTTCTCAAAATGTGTTAACCAATTGGATAAACTGATATGAGTTCAACGATACATAACAAGTAGAAATTAATATAGAAAATTTTGACAAAATATACAAAATTTTATTTCTATAGAAAATTTTGTCAAAATTTTGTTTCTATAGAAATTTTTGCCAAGATTTTATTTCTGTAGTAAATTCTATAAATTTTTCATTTATTTTTTAATTAATTTTGTAAAATTTTTATTTATATAGAAATAAAAATTTTATAAAAATTTCTATAGAAACAATATTCTGACAAAATTTTCTATAGAAATAAAATTTTGACAAATTTTCTATAGAGATAAAACTTTGACAATTTTTGTATAGAAATAAAATTTTGACAAAAATTTCTATAGAAGTAAAATTTTGTACATTTTATCAAAATTTTCTATAGAAACAAAATTTTTTATAGAAAAAAAAAATTGGACAAAATTTTCTATAAAATAAAATTTTGCAAAAAGTGTAAATTTTGTAAAATTTTTATTTATATAGAAATAGAAAATGTTGACAAAAATTTCTATAGAAACAATATTCTGACAAAATTTTCTATAGAAAAAAAAATTTGACAAAATTTTCTATAGAAATAAAATTTTGACAAAATTTTCTATAGAAATAAAACTTTGACAAAATTTTTTATAGAAATAAAATTTTTACAAAAATTTTCTATAGAAACAAAATTTTTGACAAAATTTTTTTATAGAAAAAAAGTTTTGACAAAATTTTCTATAAAATAATAATGTCAAAATGTTTATTTCTATAGAAAATTGTATCAAAACTGCTAAACTGATTGTGGATAAACTGATTTCAGATACGCATTCTAAATACTTGTGGAACGATGTCTCCACCAGTACTTGGTGGATTTGCAGATTTGTGGCACAGTGACCAATTAAGACCCAATTTTCTCAAAAACTGATATGAGTTCAACGATGCATGACAACTAGAAGTGATATCACAATGAAAACAAAAAAACGATAAATATTTGATTGTCTAAATTAAAAAATTAATTGAGTTTTGCGGTTAAAATCAATTATATTTTTAATGGAGCCAATTAAAAAGTTAATTGAATGGGCCGACGAAATAAATTAATTTTTTAATCAAGAATATTTTTAATTTAAAATTAATTATGTGATTGATACTGTCATTTTCGAGATTGAAGCAATTTCAATTACTCATTTAATTGGATCTATTAATTTTGTAATTGAATCACAAAAACAACTTTCCAAGGTAAAGGTGATAGATTTCTCACCTTGACTGTACCGCTTGTGTGTAACACTTTGTATTGTTTGATGAATTAGGTGATGATCATCTTATATATAAGAAAAAACAAGTATAAATGGCCATAAGTTCGGCCAGGCCGAATCTTATGTACCCTCCACCATGGATTGCGTCAATCGAATTACTTGGGTTGTGGTATCTTAATTCGTTTTCTAAATTGTGTGTTAGTCCATACGTGGTATACATTAGACAAAAAAAGTATGTGTAGGTAAGTCTACAAATAATTACGAATCGATATGGACAGAATTGCAATATGGGGGTCGCTTATATGGGGGCTATATACAATTATTGATATGGACCAATTTTTGTGTGATTGGGGATCGATTAATCTGAGGGCTATATATAACTATAGACCGATATGGACCTAGTTAGGCATGGTTGTTAACGGCCCAATGTACCAAATTTCAACTAACTCGGATGAAATTTGCTCCTCCAAGAGGCTCCAAAACCAAATCTCGGGATCGGTTTATATGAGGGCTATATATGATTATGGACTGATATGGACCACTTTTGGCATGGTTGTTAAATATCATATACTACCACCACGTACAAAATTTGAACTGAATCAGATGAATTTTGGTCTTCCAAGAGGCTCCGGAGGTCAAATCTGGTGATCGGTTTATATGGGGGCTATATATAATTATGGACCGATGTGGACCAATTTTTGCATGGTTGTTAGAGACCATATACTGACACCATGTACCAAATTTCAGCCGGATCGGATGAAATTAGCTTCTCTTAGAGGCCTCGCAAGCCAAATCGGGGGATCGGTTTATATGGGGGCTATATATAATTATGGACCGATGTGGACCAATTTTTGCATGGTTGTTAGAGACCATATACTATCACCATGTACCAAATTTCCGCCGGATCGGGTGAAATTTGATTCTCTTAGAGGCCTCGCAAGCCAAATCGGGGGATCGGTTTATATGTGGGCTATATATAATTATGGACCGATGTAGACCAATTTTTGCATGGTTGTTAGAGACCACATACTAACACCATGTACCAAATTTCAGCCGGAACGGATGAAATTTGCTTCTCTTAGAGGCCTCGCAACCAAATTTGGGGGTCCGTTTATATGGGGGCTATACGTAAAAGTGGACCGATATGGCCCATTTGCAATACCATCCGACCTACATCAATAAAAACTACTTGTGCCAAGTTTCAAGTCGATAGCTTGTTTCGTTCGGAAGTTAGCGTGATTTCAACAGACGAACGGACGGACATGCTCAGATCGACTCAGAATTTCACCACGACCCAGAATATATATACTTTATGGGGTCTTAGAACAATATTTCGATGTGTTACAAACGGAATGGCAAAGTTAATATGGTGGAGGGTATAAAAAAACTACATAATACATAATATTTCTACCAAATGGCTTTGAAAAGCTGGCACATGATATAGATGAATCAACATGTTTTAATTTTCCATGTCTACGACAAACACGTGATGTCTCTCTTGTCGAGTGATCAATTTTCGCATAAAACTTATGACGCAAAAACCACATAAGTGAATGAAATGGACCACTAGGCACAACACTACGTATTATGATAAATAATTTAACATAATAAAGAAAATCAAATAGATTTAAATATACATATAAATATTCTTTTATTTATGTTTTGATATGTTTTGGGAAGCCATTCACCATATGACTTTTTGTGCTGAAAAAATAATCAAATCAAAACCAAACACAGAAAAAATGAATAAAATAAAAAAAAAACCCGCAAACTACAATGGACCATCATGATGTTTAAATAAAATTTGAATAATCACGTTTTTTTCGTATTGCTGTTGTTTTTTTTTTTTTTGTCAATTTGTCTAGCTCGAACAGACCACTTAACCTACTCCAATAGGAATTTATTTGACCCATTTATCAAGTAAACGTTTTTTTTCTTGAATATAGAACTATTGTAGGGATTGCATTCTTCTATAAATATTGCTATAGTAGTATTCCACAATTATTTTTATAGATGACTAATTGGTATTTTGTTTGTGAACTTTTCGATTTCAATTTGATTTTTGAAAAATTGCCAATGATCTGTATGTAAATTTTAAATCTAATATTTTTTGTTATTCGCTATTGATGTGTAGGATACAGCAAATTGCCAGCAAGGGGTAGTAAAAGGGATTTGTTTTTGTTCATGAACAATGTTTTTGTTTTGTTATGGTTTAAGAGAATTTCTTCTTCATCGAATAGTTTTGCCATGGCAATATTTGAAGGTTGTATATGTTAGAATTTCACTTGTAATTGTAATTTGTTGTATTCTTTTATGAAATCATTGAACTATAAACATTAGACACAACACATGTGACTAATATTTTCCAAAGCGTTAAGGAAAAATAATATGTTAGGTACATCATACACTTAAAAGTTACTTTCATTCAGAAATATTGGTTTTCTCTAAAGTTTTTGTATTGATCACTAGCCCAGGATGCAGATTGATGCAATTAACTTTTTAATCAAACTGTTTATTTAAAAAACAAATTATTTCAAACAAGCAATTGTTAATCAAACTAAAACACAAAATCAATTCCGAAATTAATTTCAAATAGTTACCTTTTTTAATTAAAAGCAATAATTGAATTTTGCTACTTAAATCGATTATATTTTTAATCATGTAGTTTTTTATGCCCAATTAAAACTGTGATTGATACAATCATTTTCATGATTAAGACATTTAAATAATTTCATGATTGAATCAGAAAAGACAATTTTTGTGTGTATAAATAAAATTAAGATATACTCGTACACTTTGAAACTAGGGTCGAATTTTCATTCACGTTTTGAGATATTTTAGCAAAGCTATTATTCACATACAAATAAATGTCAGTTTAAAAATTCAAATTATACCTAAAACACTGAAAATAATATTGTCATGAGTACAAAGATTGTTTGTCCTTAAAATGCTACACAGAAATAATTGATTCAATTACGAAATTAATTGATCCAATTAATTTTTTAATTGAAAAGTCTTCAATAACGAAAATTATAGTATAAATTACAGTCTTAATTTGACCTAAAAACTACTTAATTAAAAAATTAATTGCAAATGTCAATTAATTGATTCAATTAAAAATACATAATTTAATATAATATTTGTGTAGAACACAAATCTCAATAAATTTTTTAATTAAAAACGTAACTATTTTCAATCTCTTCATTTAGTTAATAATATAAGAGTTTTAGTTTGATGAAGAAATTTTTAATTAAAATTTGAAAAAAATCTCCACTATTTTTATACCCACCACCATAGAATGGTAGTGGGTATAAAAATAAGTTTGTCATTCCGTTTGTAACACATCGAAATATCGATTTCCAACTATATAAAGTATATATATTCTTGATCAGGGAGAAATTCTAAGACGATATAACCAGGTCCGTCTGTCTATCTATTGTAATCAAGCTACAGTCTTCAATAATGAAGCAATCATGCTGAAATTTTGCACAAGCTCGTCTTTTGTCTGCAGGCAGGTCAAGTTCGAAGATGGGCTATATCGGTCCAGGTTTTGATATAGTTCCCATAAAAACCGACCTCCCGATTTGGGGTCTTGGGCTTATAGAAATCGTAGTTTTTCTCAGATTTGTCTGAAATTTGAAATCTAGAGGTTTTTTGTGACCATAAAGAGGTATGCCAAAAATGGTGAGTATCGGTCCATGTTTTGGTATAGCCCCCATATAGACCGATCTCCTGATTTTACTTCTTGGACTTCTAGAATCCGCAGTTTTTATTCAATTTACCAGAAATTGGAAATCTAGAGGTATTTTAGAACCGTAAAGAGGTTTGCCAAAAATGGTGAGCATCGGTCAATGTTTTGGTATGATCCCCATATAAACCGACCTCCCGATTTGGGGTCTTGGGCTTATAGAAACCGTAGTTTTTATTCAATTTGCCTGAAATTGGAAATCTAGAGGTATTTTAGGACCATAAATAGGTGTGCCGAAATGGTGAGTATCGGTCCATGTTTTGGTATAGCCCCCATATAGACCGATTTCCCGATTTTACTTCTTGGGCTTCTAGAATCCGAAGTTTTTATCCAATTGGCCTGAAATTGGAAATCTGGAGGTATTTTTGGACCATAAATAGGTGTGCCGAAAATGGTGAGTATCGGTCCATGTTTTAGTATATCCCCCATATAGACCAATCTCCCGATTTTACTTCTTGGACTTATAGAAGCTGTAGTTTTTATCCAATTTGCCTAAAATTGGAAATCTAGAAGTATTTTATGACAATAAAGAGGTGTGCCGAAAAGGGCGTGTATTGGTTCATATTTTGGTATATCCCCAATAATGACCGATCTTCGGATTTTATTTCTTGGGATTATAAAAACCGTAGTTTTTATCCAATTTGTATGAAATTCGAAATCTAGAATTATTTTTGGATCATAAAGAGATACGCCGTAAATGGTGAGTATCGGTCAGTATTTTAGTATAGCCCCCATAAGAACGATTTCCCGATTTAACTCCTTGGGTTTCTAGAAACCGTAGTATTTATCCGATTTGCCTGAAATTTAACTTCTTGAGGGTATAGAAGGCGCACCGATCATGAAAATTGCTTGAAACTCAATGTAAAATTTCCAGATTTTACTTCTCGGGTGAAAATCTACAGATTTAAGATTTCAAATCAAGACGTTATTTTATAATTTTCTTGCACACTTACAAGAGATGTTAATGATTCCTCTAAAACAAAAATGGTTCTTACAAATCCAGAATCTGATATAGTCTTCATAGGTAAAATCTTTAAATTTAATTTAATTTAAGTGTATTGGTTGAACTGCTCTGCTTGATTTGTCCTCAAACCCCCCTAAAATTTCAAAGGAAACCCTAATATTTGATTCATGGTGGTGGGTATTTAAGATTCGGCCTGGCCGAACTTACGGCCGTATATACTTGTTTTTTAGCTGACTTAGTCTTCGAACTTTGATTAAAAAGGATACTTGTTTCAATTAGTTTTTTAATTAAATAAAATTTAGTAAAATTCGCGTGTCCCACAAAATAGTTAAAAATTTCTTAAGTTTTTAAAATGTTTACAAATAATGCGCCCATCTTGAACTTCGTATGGTACTAAAGAAATTTTTGCAATTTTGAACTCCAAGTTTTTCCTTCAAACTACGAAAAAAAAAATAATAATTATGTCTAATCAATTTTCTTGAATCAGTCGAAAAATATATACTTATTTTTGTGAAATCGGCGTGACATCTACGTTTGTATTTTTCTAAAATTTACCTAAATAATATAAAATTGATCAAAATTTCCTTCCGGGCGGGTTCACTGTTTTTTGAGTACAATTTTATGGTCAAACATGTTTTTTTAGTGTATACATCAAAAAAAAAAGTTTTGTAATGTACTTACACACTTCGGTATAACAACCCTATACCGAAGTGTGTAATTACGGGAAAGGATTAACCCGACACAGAAAAAAAAATCCGTAGTTAAACTAACGTTACATTTAACTTATTTTTATCGAAAAAAAAAATTATTTGGTAGAAGTTAAATTTTATTATTTTTTCTGAAATTTCCACAACTTAATGAAATATGAACTAAATTAAAAGCAGATTTTCGTACGATTCCCAAAAATAGTAAGAATAAACTACTGTATGGTTAAAATGGTCATGATTTGGCGCCAATGATTTTCTTCTTAATTTTTAGTTAATTTTTTCTTCTATGAGAGGATGTAATTTTGTCAACTGCAGTTAAAAGATACAAAAGGGCATGAAATTTGATGAGAGGATGTAATTTTGTCAACTGCAGTTAAAAGATACAAAAGGGCATGAAATTTTCCTGGTTTCAACAACGCTTTGTGGAAATCTCAAAGTGTGCAGTAAAATTTAGTTCAATTTTCGTGCGAGGTAGCTCATTCTTCCTATAAATCAGTTTCTTTTTTCGGTGCAGGACCGGTACAGGGTTAGTCCCTGGTGTGTATGGACCAGTCACAGTTCTGGTCCAAGCGTATGGAATGGACCGGTCACTTCAACATGGGTTTGTCATTGGCTGGGAAAATTTATACATTAGGACACGACTTGGACTCATCCCAAAGGACACGTCCTGGAATAACGTAGTAGGCCTACCCATAGACAACTGCTCATGAAACAGTCTGGGACAAAATCTGAGGACCCAGTTTCCATTCGTATCGCACCAGAAAGGAATAAAGGGTCAAAATTTGGTCGATATAAACATGACGTATTTCTTTCAATTTTGCATTTAAAAAACCTGAACACCCCTCATTTTGAAGGTGTGTGTGTGTAGAATGTTGCTCCTATTTTGATTTTGGAATTCACTCTTCAGTTGTCAAAATGCCGTCCAAGCAAGAAGAGCAGCGTATCAAAATTTTGCTCGCGCATCGCGAAAATCCGAGCTACTCGCACGCAAAGCTGGCAAAATCGCTAAAAGTTGCCACATCAACCGTTACAAATGTAATTAAAGTGTTTGTGAAACGTTTGTCGACAGCCAGGAAGTCTGGATCGGGGGGAAATCGAAAACCGGAAGCCGCTGAGACGACAAAGAGAGTTGCCGGTAGTTTCAAGCGAAACCCTAACCTCTCTCCGAGATGCCGCAAATAAGCTGGGTGTATCGTGTACAACCGTGAATCGATCCAAAAAACGAGCCGGACTATCGACTTACAAGCAGGTAGTGACTCCAAATCGCGATGATAAACAAAATACGACGGCCAAAGCGCGATCCCGGAGGCTGTACACGACGATGCTGACGAAGTTTGACTGCGTGGTAATGGACGACGAAACCTACGTCATAGCCGACTACAAGCAGCTTCCGGGACAGGAGTGTTATACGGCAAAAGGAAGGGGAAAGGTAGCAGATATTTTCAAGCACATAAAACTGCCAAAGTTCGCAAAGAAATATCTGGTTTGGCAAGCCATCTGTACCTGTGGCTTGAAAAGCAGCATTTTCATAGCTTCCGGAACTGTCAACCAAGAAATTTACGTGAAAGAGTGTTTGAATAAACGTCAGCTGCCTTTCCTGAAGAAACGCGGTTGTTCCGTACTGTTTTGGCCGGATTTGGCATCTTGCCATTACGGTAAAAAGGCCATGGAGTGGTACGCCGCCAACAACGTGCAGGTGGTTCCCAAGGACAAGAACCCTCCCAACACGCCAGAGCTCCGCCCAATTGAGAAATACTGGGCTAGTGTCAAGCGGAACCTAAAGAAGACCAAAAAACTGTTAAGGACGAGCAGCAGTTCAAGGCAAACTGGCTTTCTGCGGCGAAGAAGGTGGACAAGGTGGCTGTACAAAATCTGATGGCAGGTGTCAAGCGTGAGGCCCGGCATTTCGGATTTGGAAAAGCGAAAGCCTAACTGAATATTTTTTCAGAATTTTATACTAATTGAACTTGAAAAAGAAATTTAATTTGATTTTTTAAATAAACGATTTCACCGATTTACACGCGTTTTCCCTTGACCAAATTTTGACCGTATCACCCTTTATGTTGAACAATAAATAATTCTGATAGTTGTATTGTAGTAAAAGTGTGGATTCAAAAAGATGACAATTAAAAATGTTGATAAACTGGAGCACAAGTACCAGTCCTGTAATGGGTCCATTAATGGCAATTTGCACTAATTTCCCGTAGGGAAACGATGAGATTATTTTTTCCGTTTTTATACCCACCACCATAGAATGGTGATGGGGGTATAATAGGTTTGTCATTCCGTGTGTAACACATCGAAATATCGATTTCCGGCTATGTAAAGTATATATACTCTTGATCAGGGAGAAATTCTAAGACGATATAAGCATGTCCGTCTGTTTGTCCGTTGTAATTACGCTACAGCCTTCAATAATGGCGCTATCGTCCTGAAATTTGGCACAGGTTCGTTTTTTGTTTGCAGGCAGGTCAAGTTCGAAGATGGACCATATCGGTCCAAGTTTTGATATAGTTGTCATATAAACCGACATCCCGAGTTGGAGTCTTGGGCTTATAAAAACTGTAGTTTTTATCCAATTTGCGTGAAATTAGAAATCTACAGGTATTTTAGCACCATCAAAAAGTGTACCGGAAATGGTGCCTATCGGTCCATGTTTTGGTATAGCCCCCATATGGATCGATCTCCCGAGTTTTATTCTTGGGCTTCTATAAACTGTATTTATTACCCGATTTGCCTAAAATTGGAAATCTAGAGGTATTTTGGGACCACAAATAGGTGTGCCGAAATTGAGGTGTATCGGTCCATTATTTGGTATAAACCCCATATAGACCGATCTTCTTGGGCGTCTAGAGACTATATTTTCTAGCCGATGTGCTTGAAATTGAAAATCTAGAGGTATTTTAAGATAACAAATAGGTGTGTCGCAAATGGTGTCTATCGGTCCATGTTTTGGTATAGACCCCATATAGACCTATCTCCTGACTTTATTTCTGGGGCTTCTAGAATCCGTAGTTTTTATCAAATTTGCCGGAAATTAGAAATTTAGATGTATTTTAGGACCATAAAGAGGTGTGTCGAAAATGGTCTGTATCGGTCCATGATTTGGTATAGCCCCTATATAGACTGATCTCCAGATTTTACTTCTTGTGCTTCTATAATTCGTAGTTTTCACCCAATTCGTCTGAAAGTGGAATTCTAGAGGTATTTGAGGAACATTAAGAGGTGGTGAATATTGGTCCATGTTTTGGTATAGCCCCTATATAGACCTAACTCCCGAATTTATTTCTAGGACTTCTGGACCACAAATAGGTCAGCCGAATATGGTGTGTGTCGACCCATGTTTTAGTAGAGCCTCCACATAGACCGATCTCCAGATTTAACTCTTTGGGCTTCTAGAAACCGTAGTTTTTATCCGATTTGCACAAAAATTTAAATATACTGGAATTTTAGACCCTCAAAAATCTGTATCGCATTTATTTTTACCGGTCCGTTTGGTAAGGCATCGATATAGACAGATTTCTCTTCTTGAGGGTACACCCAAAGAAAAAATATTTTCCTCCGGAATGAAATTTTAGACAATGATCATGAAAATTGCTTGAAACTGAAAGTAAAATTTCCAGATTTTACTCATCGTATTCATTTAACCCTTTCACTACCGATGTTCACTTAGAAGGATATTTGAAAAAGACACCAAATTGTATTTTCCCACTTAGTTTCGATTTATTTCTCGATGCTATTTTAAAGTAGAGGCCTTAATCTAAATAAGCCATAAATATTTTCAATATTCAATACATTTTTATAAACTTCTTTAACAATAAACGAAAAATACGAAAATTTGAGACAATTTTTCTACTGTATGTTTCTAGTAAATGGACATTCATACAAAACCTATAGCTGATACTTTTTCGAATTCTTTTTTGTATTTTTTCTCACACTTTGAAAGATATTATAGGCCAAATAGCGCTTATTTTCGTAAGGCCAATTGGTCACAATTCAAGAATCAAGTTTTCAGAACAAGCTCATATAGCTCTTGAAGTAATTGGGGTAGGGTTTCAAAAAGACAATTTTTGTTCTACATGCTGTTAGTACAAGTAAAAACAGAAGAAAAGTTAGAACTTTTAATATTAGATTTATTTCGGTAGTGAAAGGGTTAAATAATGGCGGAAAAAATCTACAGATTTAAGATTTCAAATCAAGGCGTTATTTCATCATATGCTTGGGAGAAAATTTGTTATCAAACCCCCTAAATTTCTATATATTATCAAGAAACCCGCTACGACGGAGAGTTTTCATAGTAAACTATTATATTTGATTCATGGTGGGTATTTAAGATTCGGCCCGGCCGAACTTACTGCTTTATATACTTGTTTATTCTCCTATTTTTATTTTCTCTTTTATTTGTTTATTTATTTTTCCCCTTTTTTGCTACGTGAAAATAAATTCCATTTGGAAATTAAACCCCTTCATCAAAGCCAACGAACTTCGTCTTGAATTAGTTTCCCATCAGAGTCACGTGAAAGACAATCCTATATTGCCGTTTTGAAATTCAATTTCCAATTGATTTATAAGCTAAACAATGTAGCCTACAACTAAATAAACAAGCTCCTATCTTGTATTTTTGCGATTGATCAAAAGTTCAAATCGTTTGAGATTGTCTGGGAGTTTATTGAATTTAATTTGCATTTTAAGAATGTCATCTCTTAGGGGTTTGTCGTTTGAAATGTTTTGACAAATTTAATAAATTGAAATGTTACCATTGTCATTTGTGAACCATTGAACATTTTAATAAACTCAATGTCTTTTAAGGCAATATAAACATATCAAAGATTTCCTTCAATTTTTATTATACTAATTGAGGCAGAATAATGTAACACATCGAAATATTAGCATACGACTTCATATAGTATTTATTAGCGATATTGATGAATTTATGATTTAATATGGTTACACCCAGAAAAAAGTGCCTTCGAAACTAAAGGAAAAATTTTTCATCAATATAGTTTATCCATTTTATTTCCATTAAGGTAAATTTTTGTGAGAAATAATAAAATTTACTCGTTTCAGTAAAAAAAAACCTAAACTGTAAGCAGTTAGGAATAGTTCATTAAATAGAATAAGGCATGGAATTTTACTCATACTATTTTCTTCGCTGGGTATAAGAATTTACTACTGAACAAGAAAATTTTATTCACCGATAACAAAGCATTCGTAAAAATAAACAAAAACCGAACTAAAACCAAGTTTCCTCAAAATTAGTAAAATTTCTTATAAAATGATAATTGCGACTTCCTTTATAATAGAAAGTTTTTCATACATACGAACAACACTTGACATAAAAAAATATTTTAGTTCATTCGTACTAAGAAGTATGCAATCCTTTCAAAACTTGAGGAAACACACTTGTTAGAATATAGGAAATTTTCCTATATTTCTATTGTCTACCCGTAATCGATGCCTGTCATCGTAATCGATGTGTTTGCGCGTGGGTTGTTTTTTTAGTTGGAATCGCGTTGTTGCGGTATACGGAGAGATTGTTAAAAAATAATATTGTAAAATAATATAATAAATAACAAATAAAATATTTATTATTTTAAATTAGTGAGAACAATTTTCGTTTTTTGAAAATAAATCTATCAATGTTCGTGATGGCGTATAAAGAAAGAAAACACCAGCAGAATAACAACCCTTTCATTTGTCTTCATTTTGGAATCTTCAATTATCAGGTAATATTCAGTGACGCTAACCTTTTGTAACAAAAATGGTTTATGATTTTTTATATTTGTAGGTATTGAAATTATAAAAGGAGGACAAAATCGTTAGGCAGCAACTTATTAAAAGTGAAAGGTACAAGAAGAAAAATGCGTTTTACAGTTGATGACATTACATGGAAATTGGAAATAGTGGAATAATAAACTAGTATTTAAAGGCCAGTCGATGCTATTGATTCTTAATAAATATATTTAATATATTAATAAAACGTGTATTTTATTGAAGAAAAAATTGCCTATATAAATAAATAAAATTGTATTTAAAAACGAAGGTAAGCAGTTCTAATTATGAAGTAAAAGTTTTACCACAAATGTGTAAGATTTGTCCAAATGAATGAAAAATTTTCAATTTTCAATAAAATCATTCCATATATGAATTCAAATCAGTTAATTTTTGTCATTCTGTAGTAGTGGTACATAAATATAGGAAAACGTTAACTAATATATGGAATGCATTATACCTAATTTCTACAAAAATCACATCGTTCAAACAAATAAAAATGTCTTTGGCGCTATACGAAGTTCAACTTTCTTCACAATGAGTTCATTTTAACTTAAAGAAGGGATCACTTTTTTCTGGGTGTATGTCTATCCGTCTAGAGATATTACGATATAATTCGAATTACAAAAATGTTTTCTTTAAATGATCTCCAGATTTAATTTTTGAGCTTCAACACAGAAAAAAATTTCATGAACATTTTTCCAATTAAAGTTAATTGATTCAACAAATTGTTTAATTGAAATAAAAATCAATCACAACATGTAAGGAAAGTCTAAAGTCGGGCGGGGCCGACTATATTATATCCTGCACCACTTTGTAGATCTACATTTTCGATACCATATCAAATCCGTCAAATGTGTTGGGTGCTATATATAAAGGTTTTTGTTCTCCTACACGCTCACAAAAAATCGCTTCTGTAACATATACTCCCAAACATATTTTGCTTCAAGCATATACATTTTTGGGTATTGCCCAAACATTTATATGTTTGATCTCTTCCAATATATAATATGTTTGAAAGCATATTGGTCTAAACAATATATGTTTGGGTAGTCTAAGTTCCAAACATTTTGTATTTTTGCATCCAAATTCAATAATGTTGTCTTCCAAAAAACAATATGTTATTTTGTGAACATATAATATGTTTGGAAGCATTTTGCACCCAAAAATATTATATGCTTAAAAAAAATTCTCCCAAACAATATTGTGCTCAAAATTTTATTTATTTATTTATATATTTACAATCATAATGAATTATGAAAATAAACAGGTAATATAGGTGCTAACAACATAGGTTTTCGACCTGAATGCTCAAAATTTTGTTTCTGCCCAATTGTATATTCCCCCACATCTTTCTCACTTCCACGAGATTTTTTAGTTCTTAGCACCTTTTTCTGTAATACAAACATTGTAGAAGAAATTATCCAATTGTATGATTTTTTTTATTTTAATTTTACCTTTTGCCGGACGGGGATTCGAACAGCGGACCACACAGTTTGTAAGGATCAAAGAAGTAGCTGATCAATTGCCCAAGGAAAAATAAAATGTTAATTTTGTAATAACAAGCAACAACCACCAACTTAATTCAATATCGCTCCCTGTTAAATAGCGCTCCAAGCTACTAAACACATATATGTTTATAGGCTATTTCTAAATTAATATATGTTTGCATCCAAGCATATTATATTTACAAACATTTTATGTCCCAAACATAATATGTTCTAACATATTAACATATATGTCCCAAACATGTTATGGTAGTTTATGAACATTATATGCTTGCACTCAAAAATATTTTGTTTAAAAATTTGGGTTCCAAACATATAATGTTTATAGCCAAACATATGAATAAATATCACTCGATCTGGACAGAATTTGATAGACTTCTACAAAATCTATAGACTCAAAAATTAAGTCGGCTAATGCACTAGGGTGGAACACAATGTTAGTAAAAAAAAATATGGGAAACGTTTAAATCTGAAGCAATTTTAAGGAAACTTCGAAAAAGTTTATTTATGATTTATCGCTCGATATATATGTATTAGAAGTTTAGGAAAATTAGAGTCATTTTTACAACTTTTCGTCTAAGCAGTGGCGATTTTACAAGGAAAATGTTGGTATTTTGACCATTTTTGTCGAAATCAGAAAAACATATATATGGGAGCTATGTCTAAATCTGAACCGATTTGGCACGCATAGCTACAATGCTAATTCTACTTCCTGTGCAAAATTTCAACTAAATCTGTGCAAACAATTGGCCTCTGTGGTCATATGTGTAAATCGCATAGCTACAATGCTAATTCCACTCCCTGCACAGAAAAAAATTTCACGAACATTTTTCCAATTAAAATTTTAATTGAGTTTTAAAAAATATTCAATTAAAAATTTAATTGATTCAACAAATTTTTTAATTGAAACAAAAATCAATCACAAAAATTAATAGTATCAATTAATTTTTTTAATTGGATCAATTAATTTTTTAATTGACCTTCAATTAATTTTTTAATTGATACTATCATTTCTGTGATTGAAGACATTTCAATTAAAAAATTAATTTCGTGATTGAACCAGAAATTTTTTTTGTGTGTGTGTGCAAAATTTCAATTTAATCGGAATAAAAAATTGGCCACTGTGGTCATATGAGTGTAAATCGGGCGAAAGATATATATGGGAGCTATATCTAAATCTGAACCGATTTCAATAAAATTTGGCACACTTGACTACACTACTAATTGTACTCCTAGTGCAAAATTTCAAACTAATTGGGGTAAAACTCTGGCTTCTGGGACCGTATTAGTCCATATCGGGCGAAAGATATATATGGGAGCTATATCTAAATCTGAACCGATTTCTTCCAAAATCAGTAGGGTTCTATTCTGAGCCAAAACACATACTTGTGCCAAATTTGGAGTCGATTGGACTAAAACTGCGACCTAGACTTTGATTACAAAAATGTGTTCACGGACATGGCTATATCGACTCTGGAGCCCAACCTGAGCATTTTTGCCAAAGACACCCTGTGTCTATCTCGTATGCACCTGTTCCACAGTGTGGCGCAGGGTATACAAATTAATAGTATCAATTAATTTTTTAATTGATACTATAATTTTTGTGATTGAACACATTTCAATTAAAACAATTAATTAATTTCGTGATTGAATCACAAAAAAAATTGTTTGTATGTAATCACTCGATTTTTTTTGGATACGATTTTTTTAAGATTTTCACCGTGGGCTCTGAAAAAAAAATATAAATGGCATAGAGCACTGAAGATTCGGACGACCTTCTGTTTTTATACCCTGCGCCACACTGTGGAACAGGGTATTATAAGTTAGTGCATATGTTTGTAACACCCAGAAGGAGACGAGATAGACACATGGTGTCTTTGGCAATAATGCTCAGGGTGGGTCGCTGAGTCGATATAACCATGTCCGTCTGTCCGCCCGTCCCTCCGTCCGTCTGTCTGTCAGTGAACACATTTTTGTGATCAAAGTCTAGGTCGCAATGTAAGTCTAATCGCCTTCAAATTTGGCACATGTTCCTAATTTGGGTCAGAATAGAACCCTATTGATTGTGGAAGAAATCTGTTCGGATTTAGATATAGCTCCCATATATATCTTTCGCCCGATATGGACTTATATGGCCCCAGAAGCCAGAGTTTTATATCGATTTGCTTGAAATTTTGTACAAACATAACACTTAGTCGTATAGTCAAGTGCCAGATCAAGAAGCCAGATTTTTGGCCGAATTTGGTTGAAATTTTGCACAGGAAGTAGATTTAGCATTGTAGCTATGCGTGCTAAATTTGGTTGAAATCGATTCCGATTTAGATATAGCTCCCATATATATCTTTCGCCCGATATGGACTAATATTGTCCTAGAAGCCAGAGTTTTGGTCCAATTTGTTTGAAATTTTGCAGCTTTCGCCCGATTTACACTCATATGACCATAGAGGCCAATTTCTTACTCCGATTTAGTTGAAGTTTTTCACAGGGAGTAGAATTAGCATTGTAGCTACGCGTGCCAAATTTGGTTCGGTTTAGATTTAGATATAGCTCCCACATATATGCTTTTCTGATTTCGACAAAAATGGTCAAAATACCAACATTTTCCTTGTAAAATCGCCACTGCTTAGTCGAAAAGTTGTAAAAATGACTCTAATTTTCCTAAACTTCTAATACATATTAATCGAGCGATAAATCATAAATAAACTTTTGCGAAGTTTCCTTAAAATTGCTTCAGATTTAAATGTTTCCCATATTTTTTACTAACATTGTGTTCCACCCTAGTGCATTAGCCAACTTAAATTTTGAGTCTATAGATTTTGTAAAAGTCTATCAAATTCTGTCCAGACCGAGTGATATTGAAATGTATGTATTTGGGACAAACCTTTATATATAGCCCCCAACACATTTGACGGATGTGATATGGTATCGAAAATTTAGATCTACAAAGTGGTGCAGGGTATAATATAGTCGGCCCCGCCCGACTTTAGACTTTCCTTACTTGTTTTTAATTGCAGAAATTATACCAATCACCTATGTCAATAAAATAATTAATGCAAACAATATTTCTACAATCTCAATTAAGATTTTAATTATTGCATTCACATTGTAGGAGTTGATGAAAAAACGTTGGTATAATTTTTCACTAATTTTAATTTTATTAAGATTTGTTGGGTAATGTTACAAAATATTTCTCATGTTACACTAATATACATTTCATTGTGGATGAAAATATTCTGCCCATGATTTGTTATGTTAATCATTAAAAAAAAAAAAACAACAAAAACTTGTTCTCTCTTAGCATTTTTTGTTTCTTATTTGCTTTTCTATATAATCATCAATCTCCGGGTTAAAAGGTTAACAATATTGTTCCCTGTTGATAAAGGTATACTTTAGAAAATAAATATGGAAAAGGCTATTAATGTTTTAAAATCGTTTCCTACAGTCTCCCCAACTGTAACGACATCCCACAATTAATCAGTCTGGTTTTGGATGTCGGTTAGTAATATCAGTGATTTCTGTTTTTTTTTTGTTGTTTTAAATTAAAATCAAAAATCAGTTATAATTTATTGTCGTATAATGTGGTGGTGTAACACCATTTTCAAAGCTTTTCGAAAAGAATGTGACTTAAATTTTATATCTTTATAAACATTGAAAAGTATTTGGAACATGAAAATTATATGTTATAGTGAGAGAAAATTTGAAAATTTGAGTTGACAACATAAAAAGTGTTAAGAGTACACAGAAAAAGTCAACCGTTAGATCAAGCTGAAACTATCTCAAATTTATGGTAAACAGATTATTTCCAATTTCCCCCACCCAATGAAATTATCCTTATGCGACGATGAAGAAATTTGCCCTAAACATTTGAAGAAATAACTATGGCGTGTTTAATATGCCCAGCAACATTGCAAAAAAATTGGAATTGAATCTCCTATATATTTTTTTCAATTCCGATTAAGACAAGATGCAAAACATACGCTTTAAAATGAAAATGAAAATTTTGAAAAATTTTAATAGAATAGAAAATCAATAAAAAAAAAACAAGTATATACGGCCGTAAGTTCGGCCAGGCCGAATCTTATGTACCCTCCACCATGAATTGCATAGAAACTTGTACTAAAGACTGTCATCTATAATCGGATGCGGTAACACTTGCCGATGGCAAGGTATCTTAAAACTTCTTAGCACCGTGTTCTCAACTGTAAGTTAGTCCATACGGGGTATATATTAAACAAAACAAGGCCGATTAAATACGTAAATAATTCAGTTTGCAAAATTTTCTATAGAAATAAAATTTTGACAACATTTTCTATAGTAATAAAATTTTCTATAGTAATAAAATTTTGACAAAATTTTCTATAGAAATAAAATTTTGACAAAATTTTCTATAGAAATAAAATTTGCACAAAATTTTCTATAGTAATAAAATGTTGACAACATTTTCTATAGAAATAAAATTGTGGTAGGTTATTTTTGGGGATCGGCTATATATAACTATAGACCGATATGGACAAATTTTGGCATGGTTGTTAGCGGCCATATACTAGCGCATTGTACCAAATTTCACCACGTACCAAATTTCAACCGGGTCGGGTGAATTTTGCCCTTCCAAGGGGCTCCTGAGGTCAAATCTGGGTATCGGTTTATATGGGGGGCTAAATATAATTATGGATCGATATGGACCAATTCCTGCATGGTTGTCAGAGACCATATACTAACACCACGTACCAAATTTCAACCGAATCGGATGAATTTTGCTCATCCATGAGGCTCCGGAGGTCAAATCTGGGGATCGGTTTATATGGGGGCTATATATAATTATTTTCTATAGCTATAAAATTTGACAAAATTTTCTATAGAAATCGGGCCGCAAGCCAAATCGGGGAATCGGTTTATATGAGGGCTATATATAATTATGGACCGATATGAACCAAAGTTTGCATGATTGTTAGAGACCATATATTAACACCATGTACCAAACTTTAGCCGGATCGGATGAAATTTGCTTCTCTTAGAGGCTCCGCAAGCCAAATCGGGAGATCGGTTTATATGGGGGCTATATGTTATATAATTATGGACCGATGTCGACCAATTTTTGCATAGTTGTTAGAGACAATATACTTACACGATGTACCAAATTTCAGCCGGATCGGATTAAATTTGCTTCTCTTTGAGGCTCTGCAAGCCAAATCTGAGGATCGGTTTATATGGGGCTATATATAATTATGGACCAATTCTGGCATGGTTGTCAGAGACCATATACTAACACCATGTTCAAAATTTCAACCGGATCGGATGAAATTTGCTTCTCTTAGACGCTCCGCAAGCCAAATCTGGGGATCGGTTTATATGGGGGCTATATATAATTATGGACCGATTTGGACCAATTTTTGCATGGTTGTGAGAGACCATATACCATATTTTAGCAGCTAAACTCGAACTTAGTACTCACCTTTACCACACGGACGAAAAAGACTGTTTTTCATATGTTTCGGTGTAACAATTATATGTTTGGAACTCAAATTTTTTAACACAATATTTTTAAGTGCAAGCATATAATGTTCATAAACTAGCATAATATGTTTGGGACATATATGTTAATATGTTAGAGCATATTATGTTTGGGACATAAAATGGTTGTAAATATAATATTCTTATATGCAAACATATATTAATTTGGAAATAGCCTATAAACATTTATGTGTTTCGAAAGAGAGACCTAGAGAGTATTCTACAAGTAAAATAAAGGAAGTAACCAATTGGCACCTTAAAAATATATCCACACGAAGGAAATTTCATTAAAATTTTTTAAAAAAATTATTCAAATAAGGAACATTTACTCATATTGTGCAAAATTTAACTAAAATCAACTAATCTTCATGAACTAAAATAAAGTTCAGTTGGCATTAGAGCCCCGTTTTTCTGGGTGTATAATTTTTACACCCAAACATATGAAAAGCAGTATTTTTCGTCCGTGTAGAATGGTTTTATCATTGTTTTCGACAACATTTAAATAATTGCTACCATTTTGTAAATTCTTACTCTGTTTTTAACGTATTTGAAACAAAAAAAGTTAAAATTACCCTTTAAAAATATGAAAAAAACGGGTTATAAAAAATTGAATTAAAAGAACTTCCTGTGTAATAAGAATAAAGAAAATCTTTGGGAGGATATTTTTGGAAGTGCTTTAAAGTTATGTGCTTTTAAAGTTATCCTTGCTTACAAATTCTTTATCCAAATGAACATCCAAAGCATAACTTCTAAAGCGATGCAAACGATGCGAAAGCAGAGTACTTCCATCCTATGATAAACCCATGTAAAATTCATTGGAGAAGACCCAAATTTGCACTTCTTCCGCATCACAAGTTGGGGATCCAATCTGCTTTTTCGAGTGACACAGAATGCTCTTGAAACATGTTTGAGGTGATCATATTTCTTCTCTGCGCGTATAATTATAACTTGATATACGATATTAGATTTTTTATTATACCCATGACTCTCAAACTAATAAATTTAACCTTTAATATTACAAAATAACAACAACAATTATCTCAGGATACATAATTAATTTTGAGGGTCTTGGTAATTTTCTCAAATTATTTACTATCAATGCTAGGTTCAAGATTCCTGGTATAGCCGGCAAAGAACAAACAACATGTGATCTTTGCGGAATTTCTTACAATTGAGAAAATTTAACAAACTGTCAATTAATCCAATAAATTAATTAAGCAATACATACGACACGCACATTCCAAACACCCATCACATCTTCCGCAATCAACTGATAGCAATTATGATGGTCTCTTAGATTAGAATACTACAGTTTTTAGCTAATAAGATCAATCTTAGATATTGTTAATTGATCTCGATTTGTTGTAATGACATAAATTGAAACATTTTTAATTAATTTGTCAATTGTTTGTTTTTTTTTTTCTTACAGAAACCGTCATCATCTAGGAATTCATTGAAGAGCTACATTCACTGAAAGCACGTGTTCCAAAGGCCAAGAATTGAGATCTATTTGAAGAAAAAACCCTCATAAGTTCTAATTCTAAATGAACAAAACAAACGCCATCATCAATTAATTAAAGAATCAATCTCGAAAAAAAGCGGAAGCGGCCACGAGAATACCAACTACCTTTTTAAGTTCAATTGAAAAGGAATCGCAATAAATTAAAAAAAAAAAGAAAACAAAACAACAATCATGGTGAATATTACAGTAAGTAGTGGAAGTAATTCCCTACTTTTCTACATTGAAAAAAAAAATGCACACTCGTAAATTTTCCAATATTTCAATGTGAAAAGGGGATCAATTCAATAAAATTAAAAAAAAAATACATATAATTTGAATATCGTACTGATACGATATTGAATATCGTACGATACGATATGTTGATGACAATTTTTATAGTCTCTCCATCCTAGAGAGAGACTATACTTGGTATAGTCCTAATTTTCAAACATAAGTGTATAAATTGGATAGATGTCTGTTGAATCATTAGTTTATGAATTATGGAATTTTATTGGGGACACCCTCTGGTAATCTGGCAATCATCGCTTCATTTGGCATATATTTTTTTAGATGTGAGAATAGCTAATGGTCACTGGAGAACACGGAAGATACGTAACAGAGAACAGCAACCGGTGGCTTTTTTTCGTATTGCAATCTTAACCACAAAATGTTGGTGGCAGTGAGTAAGACACCAATTACCATGCGATCTTTTACATTGATACAAATGCGAGAATAAAAACACCACCAGTATATAACAATGTTCGTATGCAGTGTCTTGCAATCTTAAACCAATTGACATCGTAACAACGCTCGGTAAACAAAAAACGAGTGTGGCACAGGGATGGAAAATTCAGTACTATAGTACTTTTTTCAATACTTTTTCACCCCGGTCAGTACCGTAGTACCCCCGCGAATGATTT
Organism: Haematobia irritans; assembly: GCF_050003625.1. Lineage (NCBI taxonomy): Eukaryota > Metazoa > Arthropoda > Insecta > Diptera > Muscidae > Haematobia > Haematobia irritans. The sequence continues at coordinate 158,491,540 of NC_134400.1, forward strand.
AGTACCTTTTGTGTAGACATTTTTTTTGATATTAAAATATTTTGAGAAAGTCTTTATCAACCTCATTTGCTAATAGTCTTTTACAAATTTGGCAAAACAGAAGAAAATCTCGATTTTGTGAAAGCCATAGTCAAAAACACGATTTTATTGAGTTTCAAGAATGTTTTAGTCGAAAAAAGCATGCGATTCTATATTATCGATTTTTTATTTCGGTAGAAAATTTTCTCAAAAATTTATTTCTATATAAAATTATTGCAAAATGTTATTTCTATAGAAAATTTTGTAAAAATGTTATTTCTATAGAAAATTTTCTAAAAATTTTTTTTCTTTACGAAATTTTTGCAAAATTTTATTTCTATAAAATTATTTTGAAAAATTTTATTTCTATAAAATTTTTTTGCAAAATTTTATTTCTATAGAATATTTTGTCAACATTTTATTTATATAGAAAATTTTCTCAAAATTTTATTTTTACAAAAATTGTTGTCAAAACTTTATTTCTATAGAAAATTTTGTCAAAATTTTATTTTCTTGACAATTTTTGACAGTAATCTTCCAGTGGAATTTTTGTTGAAATTTAGTAAAAAGTACCTTTTCGATCAAAAAAATACCTTCTTTGTACTTTCTTAAAAATTGTGTTTTCCATCCCTGGTGTGGCACTTAAGTGTGAATGCACTCAACAACAACGATTACCAGCAGTTGTCATTAGCTCAAGAGAATTGAGAGAGTACCAAATAAGAGAATACCAAACTGCTGAGATATGGGTAACCAATTTGTGTGATTGCTTTACTACGGTGTTTTCGAGAGACCAACACTCATACTAACAAAGACCGACAGTCGTCGGTTGCAATGGATATTAGTGGTTGAAAATTTGTTTACCAATTGGTGTTTTAAGATTGCAAATATTGGTGTTTACTAAATACACTGGTCGGTTGCGGTAGATCGCAGCCGTTCTCTGATACGTAAGCAATTCGAAGCCCAATTCATGGATTTGCCATCGTTTTCATTAACTTGTGGGTGAAACTTTTAGTTTGATTTCGTCCTTCACAATTCATGGATTTTCCCATCGTTTTCATTGCATTGCTTGGGTGAAATTTCACTTTGGGTTTGATTTCATCCTTCCATATTCGTTGTTTATGATCCTTCCTTTATTCAAGATAGCCAAAAAATGTATACCAATCACGGTTGCCACTCGTGCCAAAAATAATCCACCAAAATTATAAAAAAATTTACCAAAAATCTACCAAATTAAAAAATATTTTGAAGTTTTCGATAAAATTTTCGTCGTTAGTGAAAAAATGTCTTTTTTTCGAATGAAATGTTTTATTTGTTCATTTTAAATTATGATATTAATGATTTTAGATAAACTTACTTCTTCTTCTACTAAAAGGAGAGCTTACTCACAATGGACTTTTTTTGACAAAAATTGTATTTCTATAGAAAATTTTGTCAAAATTTTATTTCATTCGTTTTGTTTTGTTATTGTTGGTTTATTCTTCAATCATTCTTTTTGTTTTTATTTCGGCTTTCGGAAGGTTCTAGTGTGGTTCACTTTGGGTTTAGTGAACTACCAGAATTTCTTCTGATGATGATAGAGAATGCTGATGAGGAATGTGGAAATTCCGAAACGCACGTCCATCCAACCATCTTGCAGTCTATAGGGCTTTGCCCAAATAAATTTGACAAACATTATTTTCCTCTTTTTGGATTCTTTTAGATTAATTCTAAATCGGACTTTTAAGATCTGTAAATATGCAAATAAAAAGACTTTACTTCATATTTTTATCCGACGTTTCGTTGGCAATTTCCAACTTCTTCTGGGATGAATTTTATTGTAATATTTAGTCTTTTTTCATATTTTCGATATCATTGTTAAAAGGTAAAAAGTGACGGCACATGAATAACATTAAACACAAATTTAAAATAATTTCAAAAATAAATAAATAAAAAACTAAATTAAAATATCACAGAGCTTTTTTCTTATGGCTACGATCACAGATGATTGAATTTAAATTTCCTGTGTTGGTTACTGTACTTGCAGTTTAGTCAATGCATGCTTTTAGGCTGAAATCAAAAACAAGAAACATTTTGTTTCTATAGAAAATTTTGTCAAAATTTGATTTCTATAGAAAATTTTGTCAAAATTTTTTTTCTATGGAAAATTTTCTCAAAATTTTATTTCTATTGAAAATTTTCTCAAAATTTTATTTCTATAGAAAATTTTTTCAAAATTTTATTTCTATAGAAATTTTTTTTCAAAATTTTATTTTTCTATGGAAAATTTTCTCAAAATTTTATTTTTATAGAAAATTTTCTCAAAATTTTATTTCTACGAAAACTTTTGTCAGAATTTTATTTCTATAGAAAATGTTGTCTGAATTTTATTTTATTTAAAATTGAAGTAACTTTTAGTTGTAGAGGAATATTTTGCAAAATCAGTAAAAAATTTACCATTATTGGTAGAAATCTATCAACTGTGGCGGCAACCGTGATAACAATGCTGATTGTTTCAAAGCTTTTCTAAGTGGTTTCGCCGTAATGTGAAACGCCCTTTGGACTAGGCTATAAAAAGAAGATTCCTTGTCAAACATGGAATCGGACAGAATTCAGTTCACCATTGTGGTATCACAATGAACTGAATAGTCTAAGCCTAAAAAACGGCCTATATCTAACCTAACCAACAGGCTGTCTCTAGTAAATCACGATGTTATCTCAGGTTTCTTTTTTATATTTTTTTCTTACACTTCAACAGGTGTTATTGGTCTAATAGCGCTTATTGCGTTAAGGTTGCTTGATTGAAATTTTAAAATTGTACAAATTTTTAGAAGAAACTCTTAGTATCTCAAAATTACCAAAATTTCTCTAGGCTGCCGGAACAACTGACTAAAACAAACACATTAAAGTTACCAGTAGGTTTAATTCGATAGTGAGAAGTTTAATCTGCTCCAAACACTACTCCGAATCATCAATTCGTCGTTTTGTTTTTGGTCAGAAGTGAGCTTTCCTCGCAACCTTTATCTTGCCCAAATATCAGTGAATGGCAATTAGCTTCATTTTCTGATCATTAGAGCGCACCCAATATTTTATTCAGATTCAGTTTAGTGTTATTCAGTGTTGCCAGTATTTTTAAGGCTCTTGTCCCCAAATTATCGTCCCCAAAAATCCCCAATTTAAATTTAAATTCCTCACAAAAATCTCCAATACATTTTTGACCATTAAAAGAAAAAAATAAATAAATAAAGCAAACGGCTCTGCTGTAGAAAATCAGTAATAATAATCCAGCAAGCTGCAATAATATCAAGATTTCGAGCACCAAGAGACTGGTGATCGTATTCCAAATGCTGAAGATATGAAAATAGGAGTTCCGAGTTGCTTGTATTTATGAATGAATATAAAAAAAATTGATAACAAAATTTTTATATAGAAATTTTGGCAATATTTTCTATATAGAAATAAAATTTTGACAAAATTTTCTTTATAGAAATAAAATTTTGATAAAATGTTCTATATAGAAATAAAACAAAACTTTCTATACAGAAATAAAATTTTGACAAAATTTTCTATATAGAAATAAAATTTTGACAAAATTTTCTATATAGAAATAAAATTTTGATAAAACATTCTATAGAAATAAAATTTTGATAAAACTTTCTATAGAAATAAAATTTTGGCAAAATGGTCTGTCTATAGAAATAGAATTTTGGCAAAATTTCCTTTAGAAATAACATTTTGTTAAAAACGATTAAACCAATTTCTCGAAAAAAATCCCCAAATTTATGGAAATTCCCCACCAAATCCGCAAGTCCCCATCTTAAAAATTTAGTCCCCCATTTGCGGAAAAAATATCCCCAATTTGGGGAAAAATCCCCAATACTGGCAACACTGGTGTTATTCAAAATCATTTTGCTGGTGGTGATTTTTTTCGGGAGTCCACTGTATTCAATGTTCTTGGTACAACGATTTTTTGTCTACTACAGTGTCCGGAAATTCGTCATCATGTCAAGTTTTTGCGGGATCTGCGATTTTCGCCTTTCCAAACGGAATATTTGAAGTTATTCGTAATAGCAAAAGTTTTTTCACATAAAATTCCATAATTCATAAACTATTCCAATTAAAATTGTTTATAAATTAGAACCAAAACGTAGTTAATCCTATATTTGTTTATTATATTGTCATACAATTACATCTAAAGATGAGTACTATGTTTGGTGTTTTCATCAAAACACTAAATTAAAAGTACAAATATACGAGGGCAGTTCGGAAACTTCTTAGCCTAGCTCAAAAAGCGCGGTATAAACAGAAAAAAGTTAAGCGTTTTGGAAACTTCCATCTCTGTTATGAACACATGTTAAATTTTGTTCTGATCTGGGAACTCCTTCATATAGAAACAGGTGTTCAAAAAAGACGCATCCGCAATTTTTTTACAATGGAAAAATTAGAAATGCGTGCCGTCATTAAATATTTACATAAAAAAGGTTTATCGGGACAAGAAATTCATAATGATATGGTGAATGTGTTAGGTGAAAGTGCTCCTTCATATGCAACAGTAAAAAATTGGGTTGCTGAATTTAGACGTGGTCGTACAAGCATTGAAGATGAACCACGTAGTGGACGTCCAAAAACAGCAACAACAACATAAATTGTAGCCAAAGTGCATGATATGGTATTAAATGATCGACGAATAAAAGTGCGTGAAATTGTTAATATCATGGGCATCTCAAATGATCGAGTCCATTTAATTTTGCACGAAGAACTACAGATGAAAAAGCTTTCTGCAAGATGGGTGCCGTATTTGTTAACAATCGATCAAAAACGCATAAGAATGGAAATTTCTCAAGTTTGCTTGGATCGTTTTAAGCGAAATAAAATGGATTTTAAGCGTCGTTTCATAACTGTTGATGAGACATGGATCCACCACTATACTCCGTAGACAAAAGAATAATCCAAACAATGGACTGAATCTGGAGGAAGTGCCCCGAAGAAGGCAAAAACAAGGTTACGGCTGGTAAGGTTATGGCAATGGTTTTTTGGGACTTCAAATGTATTTTATTGATTGACTATCTGCAAAAGGGTAAAACAATAAATTCAGAGTACTATTGCAACCTTTTGGATCAATTAAATGTACAAATCCGAGAAAAAACGTCCTGGCTTACAACACAAAAAAATAATTTTTCATCAAGACAACGCACCAGCGCACAAGAGTGTTTTAACATTGGCTAAAATTAAACGAATTAAAGTACGAGTTGCTTGACCACCCACCTTATTCTCCTGATTTAGCTCCCAGTGACTTTTACTTGGTCCCAAATCTAAAAAAAATCCTTGCTGGCAAGCGTTTTACCTCAAATGAAGGCGCAATTACAGTTGTAAACCACTATTTTGAAGACCTTGAGGAAAACTATTTTAATCAAGGGATAGAATTGCTAGAAAAGCATTGGACTAAGTGTATTGAAGTTTCAGGATATTAATATTTTTGAAAAACTAACTATTCTCTTTCATTGATAGGCTAAGAAGTTTCCGAAACGCCCTCGTATATATGAAGACGATTACATTTTTAGCAAGTCTTGTCAAGTTATGGATGGAAAAGACCCAAGGCATTGATTGCAAAACATTTTATATTTCTCAATTAACCTTTAACCGGTGAGGTGAAATTTTTTTGCGTAATTTGCGACGTGTGGTAAATTTTACCCCCTCTTTTACATTAATATTTTTTCTGTAAAAAAATGGTTTTTTTGTATCATTATTATATTTGTTGATTAGTAAACATTGTATTTAACGAAAATAAAACAATATTTCGAAATATTATATGTTCTTTCAATGATTAACATATACTTTATTTCACACGTCTTTTTTAAAATATATGTAAACGAGTGTTCGAGGTGGTAAATTTTACCACCACGTACCCAGTTAAAGGTTAATTGATTCAAAAAAGTAAAACATGCTGGGTTTCAGCTTCAAAACTGAACATAGTACTTACCCAATTGACGTAATTCTATCTGACCATATTCAACATGTATAATTGAGTTATCTAAAATAACTGATAGATTGAGATTTACATATGTGAATGTATGAAAAGATATAATTGCTTTAAACTATAAATTTAATATAATTTTTATTTTTATAATTAATGAAAAAAAAACATAGAATATAGTGATATATTTTATTTACATTAATATTTTGATACCTACTTTAAAATATCCTATACATGCTAAATCTCCATTTTAGAAACATTGATATATCCCTGTATAAAATGTAGAACTTGTTGACACATAGTAAAATTTACGAATACGTTTTTTTTTTCAATGTATTTATTGATTGTCGTACATGTCCTATCTTAATTGTTTACTTGTTGTGTAGTGTAAACAAATTGAAATCGCATGAACTATTAACAATTAATTGTTTATTAGGTTTTTTTCGTTATTAATTTATTACACATGATTGGTTGACTTTTTGTGATTTCAGGATAGCAGCAGCAAACATGCGCCCCAAGAAATGGAGCAATTCTTACCCGGCGATGGATTGGGTGGAAATACAAAGTAAGTAAAATTGAGATTTTTATTATAATGAGAGGGTTTCTGTTATTTAATCAAATAGAGAATTTTATTTTACAAAAAAAAAATAATTAAAGGCAGAGATCTAACTGATCCGGGTAACTAAAGAAAAATCTAAAGGGTGATTTGTTAAGAGCTTGATAACTTTTTTTTTTAAAAAAACGCATAAAATTTGCAAAATCTCATCGGTTCTTTATTTGAAACGTTAGATTGGTCCATGACATTTACTTTTTGAAGATAATTTCATTTAAATGTTGACCGCGGCTGCGTCTTAGGTGGTCCATTCGGAAAGTCCAATTTTGGGCAACTTTTTCGAGCATTTCGGCCGGAATAGCCCGAATTTCTTCGGAAATGTTGTCTTCCAAAGCTGGAATAGTTGCTGGCTTATTTCTGTAGACTTTAGACTTGACGTAGCCCCACAAAAAATAGTCTAAAGGCGTCAAATCGCATGATCTTGGTGGCCAACTTACCGGTCCATTTCTTGAGATGAATTGTTCTCCGAAGTTTTCCCTCAAAATGGCCATAGAATCGCGAGCTGTGTGGCATGTAGCGCCATCTTGTTGAAACCACATGTCAACCAAGTTCAGTTCTTCCATTTTTGGCAACAAAAAGTTTGTTAGCATCGAACGATAGCGATCGCCATTCACCGTAACGTTGCGTCCAACAGCATCTTTGAAAAAATACGGTCCAATGATTCCACCAGCGTACAAACCACACCAAACAGTGCATTTTTCGGGATGCATGGGCAGTTCTTGAACGGCTTCTGGTTGCTCTTCACTCCAAATGCGGCAATTTTGCTTATTTACGTAGCCATTCAACCAGAAATGAGCCTCATCGCTGAACAAAATGTGTCGATAAACACATTTCGAACCGAACACTGATTTTGGTAATAAAATTCAATGATTTGCAAGCGTTGCTCGTTAGTAAGTCTATTCATGATGAAATGTCAAAGCATACTGAGCATCTTTCTCTTTGACACCATGTCTGAAATCCCACGTGATCTGTCAAATACTAATGCATGAAAATCCTAACCTCAAAAGAATCACCCTTTATTAAGATATCAATTACTGAATTTTTGTTGTATTTCATTTCCAGGAAATGTCTCGAATCTTTCACAAAATTTGCAAAAAATCCCAGAATTTTAATTACTCAAGGCATATATTTTTATATTTCCCATTTCTTAGAAAAGAAAACAATTTGAAATTTCAAAAATATTTTTGGTTTTGGATTTTCATACTTTTTAATGTACATATATCTGTCAGATTTTGTACCATTTCATTCAAACTCATCACTTACAGAAACAAATCAAAGCATTGTTCGACTGTTCACCACTTAGGTGAATTCTAACAAATTAGCGTTCTAAAAATAAATTTCGTGTTGTTGCATTACTATGTAACAAAACGAAATAAAAACAAGTTTATACGGCCGTATGTTCGGCCAGGCCGAATCTTATGTACCCTCCACCATGGATTGCGTAGAAACTTCTACGAAAGACTGTCATCCACAAATTTCAACTCACATGGTTGTTAAATATCATATAGTACCACCACGTACCAAATTTCAACCAGATCGGATGAATTTTGCTTCTCCAAAAGGCACCGGAGGTCAAATCAGGGGATCGGTTTATATGGGAGCTATATATTATTATGGACTGATAGGAACCAATTCCTGCATGGTTGTTGGATACCCTATACTAACATACCGTACCAAATTTCAACCGAATGGGAAGAATTTTGCTCTTCCAAGGTGCTCCGGAGGTCAAATCTGGGGATCGGTTTATATGAGGCCTATATATAATTATGGACCGATATCCACCAATTTTTGCATGGGTGTTTGAGGCCATATATTAACATCACGTATCAAATTTCAACTGAATCAGATGAATTTTGGTCTTCTAAGAGGCTCCGGAGGTCAAATCTGGTGATCGGTTTATATGGGGGCTATATATAATTATGGACCGATATGGACCAATTTTCGCATAGTTGTTAGAGACCATATACTAACACCATGTACCAAATTTCAGCCGTATCGGATGAAATTTGCTTCTCTTAGAGACTCCTCCAGCCAAATCGGGGGATCGGTTTATATGGGGGCTATATATAATTATGGACCGATGTGAACCAATTTTTGCATGGTTGTTTGAGACCATATACTAACACCATTTGCCAAATTTCAGCCGGATCGGATGAAATTTGCTTCTCTTAGAGGCTCCGCAAGCCAAATCGGGGGATCGGTTTATATGGGGAACTATATATAATGATGGACCGATATGAACCAATTTTTGCATGGTTGTTAGAGACCATATACTAACACCATGTGCCAAATTTCAGCCGGATCGGATGAAAATTGTTTCTCTTAGAGGATCTGCAAGCCAAATCGGGGATCGGTTTATATGGGTGCTATATATAATTATGGACCGATGTTGACCAATTTTTGCATGGTTGTTAGGGACCATATAGTAACACCATGTACTAAATTTCAGCCGGATCGAATGAAATTTGCTTCTTGTAGAGGCCTCGGCAAGCAAAATTTGGGGGTCCGTTTATATGGGGGCTATACGTAAAAGTGAACCGATATGGCCCATTTGCAATACCATCCGACCTACATCAATAACAACTACTGGTACCAAGTTTCAAGTCGATAGCTTGTTTCGTTCGGAAGTTAGCGTGATTTCAACAGACGGACGGACGGACGGACGGACGGACGGACATGCTCAGATCGACTCAGAATTTCACCACGACCCAGAAATATAAATATATATATATATATATATATATATATATATATATATATATATATATATATATATATATATATATATATATATATATATATATATATATATATATATATATATATATATATATATATATATATATAAATATATATATATATATATATATATATATATATATATATATTATATATATATATATATATATATATATATATATATATATATATATATATATATATATATATATATATATATATATATATATATATATTATATATATATATATATATATATATATATATATATATATATATATATATATATATATATATATATATATATATATATATATATATATATATATATATATATATATATATATATATATATGTATATATGTATATATATATATATATGTATATATATATATATATATATATATATATATATATATATATATATATATATATATATATATATATATATATATATATATAATATATATATATATATATATATATATATATATATATATATATATATATATATATATATATATATATATATATATATATATATATATATATATATAATATATATATATATATATATATATATATATATATATATATATATATATATATATATATATATATATATATATATATATATATATATATATATATATATATATTATATATATATATATATATATATATATATATATATATACATATATATATATATATATATATATATATATATATATATATATATATATATATATATATATATATATACATATATATATATATATATATATATATATATATATATATATATATATATATATATATATATATATATATATATATATATATATATATATATATATATATATATATATATATATATATATATATATATATATATATATATATATATATATATATATATATATATTACAAACGGAATGACAAAGTTAATATACCCCCATCCTATGGTGGAGGGTATTATAAGATTAGGGACTTGTAAGTTATATGAAAAGATGATGTACAGTGGGAGAAAAGATGATTCAATTTGTAAGAGGAAGATTCCGAAATGTTTTCTCCATAAGGAGTTAGCATAAAGGGCCCAAAGTTGAGTAGTTATCTCTCCCAGCCAGATCTGTACTAAAGGCTGTGGAAAGGTTCATTCGCCCGAACCGAAACATGTACAGTCCAGGCGTGTATAGATTTGTATCTGGCGTTTTCTTTTCAATGGCTATTAACCATGTTCCTTAATCTATATCTGTCCATAAAGCTCGAAAAATAATTGTATAATTAGACACCATCACTGTTATTTGAGCAGTAAATGTAAAAAATATACATAAATATATATTTTTACAAATTATAATAATCAGTTTCCTGCTAATATATTCAAGTTCGATTTTATCGCCATCACGACTATAGACTCTTTAGTGACATAAAAATCATCAATTGTGGCGAAATATACCCAAATCCATGTCCATGGCGTTGTCCAAATTCCCAGTATCGAAAGGCACTACAAATGAAACAGTGATTGTCACCTCAGAGCTAACGTTTTTTTTTTTTTTTTTTTTTTGCCATAACCGAAAGTAATATGTCAGTAAACATGAGTTTAGGCTTCCGACTCTTAAAAAACATTTTTTCGAAATATTTCGACGTTTGATCTAAAATCATCGCAGCCATCTGGGAAGAAAGTTTCAAAGGATCCAACATATTTAGGAATTTCAAAGTCTGCAGACAATAACGACTAAGACATGGCGTTTATGCAAATTTACCAAAAGAATTAGTAAGTGATAAAATATGGACAACTATTTTCGAAAAATGTGACTGTTTTTGCTTGTCCCGACATATCCCAGAATATATGGCGCAATGTCCCGGATTTCGGCAATCATCATCTGGCAACCCTAGGTTAGGTTAGGTTAGGTGGCAGCCTGATGTATCAGGCTCACTTAGACTATTCAGCCCATTGTGATACCACATTGGTGAACTTCTCTCTTATCACTGAGTGCTGCCCGATTCCATGTTAAGCTCACACTGAAAAAAATATTGTCGTTAGGTCAAAGATTTCATGTCTTTAAAATGCGAATACAAATTTTGCTTAGCATAGAAGACGCATTTCTCTAAAATAAAGTTATTTTCCTTGTCCAAAAGTCGATAAACTTTTCAATGAAGTCGTATTGTCCTTATAATTAAGTGATTTGACTTAAAAATGGGTATCTTAACATGAAAGAAAAAATTTATAGGCTAAGGTCAACTTGACTTTAATAATTCAGAAAAATTCTTTAAATTTAATGAAATTGTCTTTAAATTTGTTGTCTTTTTGCATCTTGACTACAAAGCAAAAAATCGTTCAAATATAGGACATGTTTTTCAAAACTTTATTTTAAAGCAGTTTTTTACTTCAAACATAGCATAATTTCTACTGGAAGTCGAGTCTTAATTTGGAAAATAAAGTTGCCGTTAACTCGTTTTTAAAGGACTTTGATAGCATATGAAGAAAAATAGCTAAAAAAGCGAAAAATTAAAATTTGCTTCCTAGAAGCAAGTACACAAAACCTAAATTTAAAAGAGAATTGTGTCTTAAAAGTATCCTTACTTGTATTCTCCGCTTCTTTGGCTCGAAATCAATACCAAATTTTTTAAAGTAAAGACAAAATCTTTGGAACCGAGTATGCTTTTTTTCAGTGCAATGACAAGGGACCTCCACATTGCAGTGAAACCACTTAGAGAAGCTTTGTAACACTCAGTAATGGTACCAGCATTACTAAGGTGGAATAATCCACCGCTGAAAAAACTTTTTGGTGTTCAATCGAAGCAGGAATCGAACCCACGACCTTGTGTATGCAAGGCGGGCATGCTAAACATTGCATTGCACCACGGTGGCTCCCACCGTGGTTCAATGTTGTTACTCGAAAAAAAGGTGTCATTGGATAAACCACCTTCATAAGAATATGAAAAAAGCAAGTTATAAAAACAATTGAATTAAAAGTACATCCTAAGTAGTTAAAAAAAGAACATCTTTGGGAGGACATTTTTGGAAGTGATTTTAAAGTTGTGTCTTTAGAAATACTTCCAAATATATTCGCTGTGTAATGTAGCTTTCCTCCAAAAACATTTCAAACGATGTTCGTTGGTCAAAAATTTCGTTTGGGAAGCAAGAATTTTATGTGTGTGTGTTCTGATACCTATTATCAGAAATATTGGCAACAACAATATACACTTATTGGGATCGATTTTAAAAATGTTGTTTCCCACAAAAAAAAATTAAGTTCTTGCGTGTAAATAATAAACATTTTTCACACATGCCTTTGATTAGGAGATGACATTGCAACGTTGATCTTCCTATGTTGTTGACAATCGTGAATCATGTCAGCATTGGTGTTTTTAATCTTCAATTTAAAAAATGCGCTTTTTTGCTGCCACAACTATGCCCCATTGGCGGAAATTCTTTATTAATTCTATTAGATGGGCACATGATAGCTTCAATTGCCCATTTGAAAATTAAAAGCATCTAAAAACGAGATATTACCAGTAGAATTATTATTAAATTATTTAATTGCTGTTAGATTATAGTGGATAATGTTTTGAATAAGAACAATTTGTATAGTTTGTGAAAAGCCGGTAGTTGTGAAAATGTAGTGTGTCGAATCGTATTTTCGACTAATTCACTGCTTTTTTTGTCGGTAAAAAGTCAATAGCTTAAATCTTAAATTTCTCTTAATCTTCAAATTTGTCTAATCGACTTTTTTGCAAATCAAATTGCTTTGGGTCGCCGTCACGGTTGCCACACAAACACAAAATATCCTAGCAACACTCAAAAAAGGGGGCGCTAAGTTAGTTAATGAAAATTTGTTGATTTTAGTTAAAATTTGTCCAATGTGAGTAAATGTACCTTATTTGAATAATTCGTTGCTTACTTTAATGACGTGAACAATTTTACTAAAAAAAAATAAAATAGTTCATATTTTCCCAAAATGGAAGAAGTTTGCTTAAATTGAGTCTCAAATGTGTAAATTTAACTGAAATTATTACTGTCTTGAACTTCGTATGGCGCTAAAGACATTTTAACAATTTTTAAATCCAATTTTTATACCCTCCACCATAGGATGGGGGGTATATTAACTTTGTCATTCCGTTTGTAACACATCGAAATATTGCTCTAAGACCCCATAAAGTATATATATTCTGGGTCGTGGTGAAATTCTGAGTCGATCTAAGCATGTCCGTCCGTCCGTCAGTTGAAATCATGCTAACTTCCAAACGAAAAAAGCTCTCGACTTGAAACTTGGCACAAGTAGTTGTTATTGATGTAGGTCGGATGGTATTGCAAATGGGCCATATCGGTCCACTTTTACGTATAGCCCCCATACAAACGGACCCTCAGATTTGGCTTGCGGAGCCTCTAGGAGAAGCATATTTCATCCGATCCGGCTGAAATTTGGTACATGGTGTTAGTATATGGTCTCTCACAACCATGCAAAAATTGGTCCAAATCGGTCCATAATTATATATAGCCTCCATATAAACCGATCCCCAGATTTGGCTTACGGAGCCTTTAAGAGAAGCAAATTTCATCCGATCCTGGTGAAATTTGGTACATGGTGTAAGTATATTGTCTCTAACAGCTATGCAAAAATTGGTCCACATCGGTCCATAATTATATATAGCCCCCATATGAACTGATCCCCAGATTTGGCTTGCGGAGCCTCTAAGAGAAGCAAATTTCAACCGATCCAGCTGAAATTTGGTACATGGCGCCAAAATTGGTCCATATCGGTCTATAGTTATATATAGCCGATCCCCAAAAATAATCTACCAAAATTTTATCAACATTTTTTTACTATAGAAAATTTTGTCAAAATTTTGTTACTAAATATACCCAACAAAACTTATGATTACTGGTGGTACCTTCAACTTTTGTGGAAGTGGAAAATCTTACTCAGACTTCACATCATTGCTGTTGTTGTTGTCATCAATCCCTGTAGTTGCAGTCATTCATTGGATTTTATTTCTATAGAAAATTTTGTCAAAATTTTATTGCTATAGAAAATTTTGTCAAAATTTTATTTCTATAGAAAATTTTGTCAAAATTTTGTTACTAAATATACCCAACAAAACTTATGATTACTGGTGGTACCTTCAACTTTTGTGGAAGTGGAAAATCTTACTCAGACTTCACATCATTGTTGTTGTTGTTGTCATCAATCCCTGTAGTTGCAGTCATTCATTGGATTTTATTTCTATAGAAAATTTTGTCAAAATTTTATTTCTATAGGAAATTTTGTCAAAATTTTATTTCTATAGAAAATTTTGTTAAAATTTTATTTCTATAGAAAATTTTGTCAAAATTTTATTTCTATTGAAAATTTTGTCAAAATTTTATTTCTATAGAAAATTATGTCAAACTGAATTATTTACGTATTTAATGTTTAATATATACCCCGTATGGACTAACTTACAATTGAGAAGACGGTGTTAAGAAGTTTTAAGATACCTTGCCATCGGCAAGTGTTACCGCAACCCAAATAATTCGATTGTGGATGGCAGTCTTTAGTACAAGTTTCTATGCAATCCATGGTGGAGGGTACATAAGATTCGGCCTGGCCGAACTTACGGCCGTATATACTTGTTTTAAATAGAATATCCTCTACAGCGATTGTGGGCACCGTAAATAGTAGCGATAAATTTCAGAAAAAAATTGCAACATATTAATTTATAATGCCAATAAAATATACCCTTGTTTTCTTAAGTTGTATAGTACTTCATTTATATTGCAAAATGACATCATTGAATAAATCCATGCCGTGGAATAGGGTATAGTGTGTGTAGGATTACAAAACAACAGATCTAAGTTCGATTCCTCCTGGCGTCATAGAGATTTTCAAAGTACAAATTGTACCATAAATATAAACAGAGGGAGAGAAAGGGGTAGTAAAAGACCGAGAATACGAAAGTAACTTATAAGAGAGAATAAAATCTATAAATAGATATGAGAGCAGCAACTCACTCGCTCTTTTCATACCCACCACGGGGTATAATAAGTTTGTCTTTCCGTTTGTAACACATCGAAATATCGTTTTCCGACTATATATAAAGTATATATATTCATGATCAGGGAGCAACTCTAAGACGATATAACCATGTCCGTCTGCCTGTCTGTCTGTCTGTTGTAATCACGCTACAGTCTTCAATAATGAAGCAATCGTGCTGAAATTTTGCACAATCTCGTATTTTGTCTGCAGGCAGGTCAAGTTCGAAGATGGGCTATATCGGTCCAGGTTTTGATATAGTCTCCATATGAACCATTTGGTAAGGCCTCCATATAAACCGATTTCACTTTTTGAGGGTATAGAAGATCATGAAAATTGCTTGAAACTCAATGTAAAATTTCCAGATTTTACGCCTCGGGTGAAGATCTACAGATTTAAGATATCAAATCAAGACGTTATAAAATCTATAAATAGATATGAGAGCAGCAACTCACCCGCTCTTTTCATACCCACCACGGGGTATAATAAGTTTGTCATTCCGTTTGTAACACATCGAAATATCGTTTTCCGACTATATATAAAGTATATATATTCATGATCAGGGAGCAACTCTAAGACGATATAACCATGTCCGTCTGCCTGTCTGTCTGTCTGTTGTAATCACGCTACAGTCTTCAATAATGAAGCAATCGTGCTGAAATTTTGCACAATCTCGTATTTTGTCTGCAGGTAGGTCAAGTTCGAAGATGGGCTATATCGGTCCAGGTTTTGATATAGTCTCCATATGAACCATTTGGTAAGGCCTCCATATAGACCGATTTCACTTCTTGAGGGTATAGAAGATCATGAAAATTGCTTGAAACTCAATGTAAAATTTCCAGATTTTACGTCTCAGGTGAAAATCTACAGATTTAAGATATCAAATCAAGACGTTATGTTATAATTTTCTTGCATCCTTACAAGAGATATTAATGATTCCTCTAAAACTCAAACAAAAATAGTTCTTATAAATCCAGAATCTGATATAGTCTTCATAGGTAAAATCTTTAAATTTATCTTCGGGAAGTGTACTGGTTGAACTTTTCTGCTTGATCTGTCCTCAAACCCCCCCGGAAATTTCAAAAGAAACCCTAATATTTGATTCATGGTGGTGGGTATTTAAGATTCGGCCCGGCCGAACTTACTGCTGTATATACTTGTTGATTCTATTTATGGTAAACCTATTATTTTTGGAGAGCTGGTATGCTTGCGACGAAGTACTTATTTTTCGACTGCTGGTATGCCCATGTAAAAGTAATACTGCTGATATACTATGTACGAAGAAGTTGTTACCTATATGGTGCAGACATACTTGTACTCATACCTGGTAATAGGAGTTTTTGCTGGGATGTACATAAAAAATACCAAAGTCAAGAAAACTTTCTCAAAACATAATATTTCCATGTAGTAAAATAGAATTAAATTGGCTTTAGTGCCATATGGGGTTCACTTTTTTTAGTGTTCCCAAATGCCAAGAATTCTACCAACCAGTAAAGAATATATCAATTTTGGGTCTGTGGGAAATGTGGTCGCTATTCTCAAGCGCTGAGATTTCGGAGTTTACGAATTGGGAAATTTTTATCTTTGCTCTTTCCAGTCTACATTTTTTCTTTGGTGTAATATTTGGAACCTTAAGGGTTTCACCTCAAACTGGTACCTCAATACCCACACTGAAAAAAAAGCATGCGCGGTTCCAAAGATTTTGTCTTTACTTTAACAATTTTGGTATTGATTCCGAGCCAAAGAAGCGGAGAATACAAGTAAGGATACTTTTAAGACACAATTCTCTTTTAAATTTGGGTTTTGTGTACTTGCTTCCAGGAAGCAAATCTTGATTTTTCGATTTTTCAGATTTTTTTCTTCATATGCTATCAAAGTCCTTTAAAAACGAGTTAACGACAACTTTATTTTCCAAATTCAGTCTCGACTTCCAGTAGAAATTATGCTATGTTTCAAGTAAAAAACATCTTTAAAATAAAGTGTTGAAAAACATGTCCTATTTTTTAACGATTTTTTGCTTTGTAGTCAAGTTGCAAAAAGACAACAAATTTAAAGACAATTTCATTAATTTTAAAGAATTTTTCTGAATTATTAAAGTCAAGTTGACCTTACCCTAAACAATTTTTCTTTCGTGTTATGATACCCATTTTTAAGAAAAATCACTTAATTATAAGGACAATACGACTTCATTGAAAAGTTTATCGACTTTTGGTCAAGGAAAAAAACTTTATATTAGAGAAATGCGTCTTCTATGCTAAGCAAAATTTGTATTCGTATTTTAAGGACATGAAATCTTTGGCCTCATGACAATATTTTTTTCAGTGCAGCAAAAAAAATTTGGAAGTTCTTCCAAAGGCACAACTTTAAAAGCACTTCCAGAAGATGCACTCCCAATGATGTTTTTAATTTTAACTACCCAGGAAGTTCTTTTAATTCAACTTTTTATATCTTGGTTTTTTTCATACTTTTAATGGATAATTTTAACTTTATTTGTTTCAAATGAGTTAAAAACAGAGCAAGAATTCATAAAATGGTACAAATCATTTAAATTTTGTCGAAAAAAATGCTAAATCCAATCTGAAAAAATTGTGCATTTTTGAAAATATTTGAGGTCAAATGTTTCCGACAAGCGTTAGAATCCATTAAAAATTATAAAAAATTATTTATTTGACGAAATATCACAGAATTTTTTGTAATTTACATCCAAAACATTGAACTCGGATCACACCTAAAGAAGTGATGCAAATTCAGGGCAACGGCTGTTGAAATGAAGGACTTCTGTCCTATGACAAGCCCATGTTAAATTCATCGCTTCTGCGTCAATTTTGCACCACTTCCGGATCCAAAAAGAACATTTTCATTACTTTTTTGGCGACGCTTTTTTTGCTGGGTATTTATTGCATTCTTTCACGGAATATTTTCAAATCATTTGCCATTTGACTGCCACTGGATATCGTTTAATTTTAAACGTGGTTTGGTTCTTTTTGTTTTTTTTTATATACAGTGTGCAATTGTGAACTTTTCGTGCCAGCTATCCTATAAATTTCTTGAAATTTTTCTTCTTGTCTCTGAGTACTCAGGGTCCATATCAACTTGATAAATACAATAGAGTGAGGTATAAAAAATCTGTAATTTTTTTCTGATTGCTAGGCGCCAGCAGAGCCTGAATAAAGGTCGATTTTGAACAAACATTTGAGGTTCTACCTAACATTTTTTAATTATTTCGAAATTAGTGATGTGAGTATTAGACATTCAGTTCTTATCAGTATTATGATAAGAGTGTTATTCGACAAAAACAAATTAATTTTTGATTTTAAATATATATGTACGTATGTATCTTTAAATCGATTTTATGCGATGACTGCATTTAATAATAATTGCAACTACAACTTTATATTTAAAAATTCATTATTATACCCTCCACCATAGCATGGGGGGTATATTAACTTTGTCATTCCGTTTGTAACACATCGAAATATTGCTCTAAGACCCCATAAAGTATATATATTCTGGGTCGTGGTGAAATTCTGAGTCGATCTGAGCATGTCCGTCCGTCTGTTGAAATCACGCTAACTTCCGAACGAAACAAGCTATCGACTTGAAACTTGGCACAAGTAGTTGTTATTGATGTAGGTCGGATGGTATTGCAAATGGGCCATATCGGTCCACTTTTACGTATAGCCCCCATATAAACGGACCCCCAAATTTGGCTTGCGATTACTCTAAGAGAAGCAAATTTCATCCGATCCGGCTGAAATTTGGTACATGGTGTTGGTATATGTTCTCTAATGACCATGCAAAAATTGGTCCACATCGGCCCATAATTATATATAGCTTCCATATAAACCGATACCCAGATTTGAACTCCGGAGTCTCTTAGAGGAGCAAAAGTCATCCGATCCGATTGAAATTTGGTCCGTGGTGTTAGTATATTGTCTCTAACAAGCGTGCCAAAATTGGTCCATATCGGTCCATAATTATATATAGCCCTCATATAAACCGATCCCCAGATTTGACCTCCGGAGCCTCTTAGAGGAGCATAATTCATCCGATCCGGTTGAAATTTGGAACGTGGTGTTAGAATGTGGTCTCCAACAAACACGCAAGAATTGGTCCATATCGGTCCATAATTATATATAGCCCCCATATAAACCGTTCCCCAGATTTGATCTCCGGAGCCTCTTAGAAGAGCAAAATTCATCCGATTCGGTTGAAATTTGCAACGTGGTGTTAGTATAAGGCCGCTAATAACCATGCCAAAATTGGTCCACATCGATCTATAGTTATATATAGGCGATCCCCAATCACACAAAAATTGGTCCTTATCGGTTCATAATCATGGTTGCCACTCGAGCCAAAAATAATCTACCAAAATTTTATTTTTATAGAAAACATTGTCAAAATGTTATTTCTATAGAAAATTTTGTCAAAATTTTATTTCTATAGAAAATTTTGTCAAAATTTTAGTTCTATAGAACATTTTGTCAAAAATTTATTTCTATAGAAAATTTTGTCAGAATTTTATTTCTATAGAAAATTTTATTCAAATTTTATTTCTATAGAAATTTTTTTCAAAATTTTACTTCAATAGAAAATGTTGTCAAAATTTTATTTTGTCTAAATTTTATTTCTATAGAAACTTTAAACTTAATCGGCCTTTTTTAGTTTAATATATACCACGTATGGACTATGTGGTATATATTACGGTGTTAGGAAGTTTTAAGATACTTTGCCATCGGCAAGTGTTACCGCAACCCAAGTAATTCAATTGTGGATGACAGTCTTCAGTAGAAGTTTCGACGCAATCCATGGTGGAGGGTACATAAGCTTCGGCCTGGCCGAACTTACGGCCGTATATACTTGTTGATTATAAAGTGCTCTTAGTATTAATTTGAAGTCCTTCACAATGAGATAAGGTGTGATAGTTAAAATGGTTCATATCGCAATTGTTCTACAGTTGTCTGCTTAAGGGTCATTTGCTGGCCAAAAAGTTAACAAAAATGGTAATAGTGTCGTTACATTCGATATGGAAAAGCGCTTAATCTGCATGGTTTACACACACAAATACCGGAGACTCGCTTTTCATTTTTTACCATATTGGTTTCAGTTTTTGATCTTAAAAAAAATTATGAATCTAAAATAGCACGACATTTAAATTATTTCATAATTCGTTTGTTACAAAATTTTTATTTTTTCAATAAAAAAAGTTATTTTTGAAACAACAACACTGTCCATTTCGTTTATATCAAACACTGTTCTTTTCTGACTTTAGGTCTTTAATAAGATACATTTTACAGTTCAAAATTTAATATACTACAATGTAATGTTGAAAATTTTTTCGGAATCTTCCGAACATATCTGGAATATATGTAAAAAAAAAACAAAAAAAAACTTTGGTCGAAGCAGGGATCGAACCCACGACCCTTGGCATGCAAATCGGACGTAGCAACCACTGCTCCACGGTGCCAAACTAAATGTTTGTTTATGTTAAATAAACTTTGTTTAATCGGTTCGTGGGTGCCGCAAGCTATGCTATATAAATATAACTTATATTTATCTATTGATGACCATAACATAACATAGCTCAGTGGATAGTGTGTTGGCTTACAAAGTGCATGGTCCGCGGTTCGATTCTGCGTCCAGGCGAAAGGTAAAAAAATTTTAAAAATTTATAAAATCGTATAATTTCTTCTACATTGTCATTACAGGAAAAGGTGTTAAGAACTAAAAAACCTCGTGGATGGTGAGAAAGATGTGAGGGAAAATGCAATTAGCAAGAAAACAATGTTTTTTTCGAGTTTGTCTTTATGATGTTTTTACATCCTGGAAAAGAATAAACGTTTATCACAAAAAGTATATACTTTTCTTCCAAATACACTTCCTTACAGCGAAAAGCAAATGAGAAACGAACTTTGTTTGTCTAAAATTTCGTTTGGGAGGAAAGAATTATTTTTTTGCGTGTAGCCTTTGACTAAAGTTTTAAAAATTTCCAATCCAAAAAGGGCAAAAATCTTTGTTGGAGCCACCGTGGTGCAAAGGTTAGCATGCCCGCCTTGCATACACAAGGTCGTGGGTTCGATTCCTGCTTCGACCGAACACCAAAAAATTTTTCAGTGGTGGATTATCCCACCTCAGTAATGCTGGTGACATTTCTGAGGGTGTTATCATTTGTTATAAACGATCCTTGATGGAGGGCATTCAAGAGTCGGCCCACCCGTATATATATACTTGCTTCTATCTGTGTATTTTTTTTTTTTTTTTATTTTTTTTTTTCATTTCCCCATAAATTCTTGAGTACCTACTACTGCTCTCGTTTCAATTTAACAAATCTTTTATTGATTGTAATTTAAAATGTCTTATTGATTGACGGGAAAGATCAATGTCAAGTTGACATAAGTGGTAGCCATAAACTTGATTGCCTATGGAGAGATTATAAGTAAAAAAAAACGGAAGATTATAAATAACAATTATTTGTATGACAGTTTTGCGTATTCTTATGGATTATTATTATCATCAAAATTACACTGTGTGTGCAATAGATACAAACAAAAAATATAAAACGCATGGAAAGGCAAACATTTTTTTTCTTTGGTATGTTTTATGTTTCTTCACTGAAAAATAATTTACGTGATATTAAAGATTATGCAACCTAAATTTTTGGATGCGCTATTTACAAAATATTAAGGACAAATTTCTTTAAAATAATGAAATTTTAATTAAAACAAAGTTTATAATCTTTACTTCAAAATTTGTTTTTCATTAAATTTAGGACACAAATATTGTAAATTTGCGTCCCTCCGTTAAAGTCGCGTGTCTTTGAACTAAGGAAAATTTTCCTTAAAATAAAGAAACACATTTTTGATTTAAAGAAATCGTCCTTAAATGAACTGAAATATTGCATCTTTAGATTTAAGATAAAAAAGCTTCAAATATAGGCTAAGACTTAGTCTTAGGATTTAGCATCTTTGGTTTAAAGGTTTTTTGGAATTACTTTGAGGTATCCGCTATAATTTGGATTTTTAAACTTACATTTGTTTTTACGTCAATAGCTTTATTACACTGAACCCACCAGGAAGAAAACATTTAGTTAATTTTAGAAAAATTTTAAAATTTTTAGAAAATTTTCACTAAACAGTATTACAAGCGCTGACATTACGCCGATATCACAAAAATAAGTAAATATTTTTCGACAAATTCAAGAACATTTATTAGATATAATTATTTTTTTCCACTTGTTAAAGAATGTCTTTAGTGACATACGAAGTTCATGATTTACAAATTTAAAGAAATAATGAACTATTTGGCGAGAAGTACGAAGTTAGTAAAACTTTTTACCTCATTTGTGTATAATTCTCGAAAAGAAAATGAAAATTCTATAAATGAGATCTGAATCCTAATTTTAATTTTATTGACCCTAGATTTAAGGCCAGATAGGTCGCTAAAAAATATAAAATATTTTTATTTTAAAGAAGCCGCATCTTTGGCTCGGAATCAATACAAAATCCTTAAGAGAAGGTCAAAATCTTTGAATCCAAGTAAACTCTTTTTTTGAGTGTTAGAATAGTCCAAACTTTATCACGAAGTTTTTTGTATAAAAATTTATTTTTTGGCCATAAATGAATCCCTTTTTATTCCAAAAGCACAGTCGATTTCGTTTCTGGAAAACTACAATACATTTCGTAATGTGTTAATAAAAATGTAACATAGTTTTGGAATATATGAACATTTACATTATTTCCGGTTTTGTTTCATCAAAAACTTGTATATGGTATATCTCCTGCCAACATTGTAAGGATCCCCGACATGTCGGAAAAAGTCGTATACGATATCCAAAACTCGTCGAAAAAGCGGCGTGACTACACCCTCACAAAAAATCGCTTCTGTAACATATACTCCCAAACATATTTGCTTCAAGCATATACATTTTTGGGTATTGCCCAAACATTTATATGTTTGATCTCTACCAATATATAATATGTTTGAAAGCATATTGGTCTAAACAATATATGTTTGGGTAGTCTAAGTTCCAAACATTTTGTATTTTTGCATCCAAATTCAATAATGTTGTCTTCCAAAAAACAATATGTTATTATGTGACCATATAATATGTTTGGAAGCATTTTGCACCTAAAAATATTATATGCTTAAAAAAATTCTCCCAAACAATATTGTGCTCAAAATTTTATTTATTTATTTATATATTTACAATCATAATGAATTATGAAAATAAACAGGTAATATAGGTGCTAACAACATAGGTTTTCGACCTGAATGCTCAAAATTTTGTTTCTGCCCAATTGTATATTCCCCCACATCTTTCTCACTTCCACGAGATTTTTTAGTTCTTAGCACCCTTTTAATACAAACATTGTAGAAGAAATTATTCAATTGTATGATTTTTTTATTTTAATTTTACCTTTTGCCGGACGGGGATTCGAACAGCGGACCACACAGTTTGTAAGGATCAAAGAAGTAGCTGATCAATTGCCCAAGGAAAAATAAAATGTTAATTTTGTAATAACAAGCAACAACCACCAACTTAATTCAATATCGCTCCCTGTTAAATAGCGCTCCAAGCTACTAAACACATATATGTTTATTGGCTATTTCTAAATTAATATATGTTTGCATCCAAGCATATTATATTTACAAACATTTTATGTCCCAAACATAATATGTTCTAACATATTAACATATATGCCCCAAACATGTTATGCTAGTTTATGAACATTATATGCTTGCACTCAAAAATATTGTGTTTAAAAATTTGTGTTCCAAACATATAATGTTTATAGCCAAACATATGAAAAACAGTCTTTTTCATCCGTGTATTGAGAAGTTTTACCACGCCAAGTTACTACATTAAAGCATAGCATGAGTACAATTATTATAACTATATTTTCGGAACTTCATTTTCGTTTTTAATTAAAAAAATTAATAATAATAAGCTAGTTGCGCTTGGTGTTTCACAAAATATAATATGGCTCTTGTGACAATAGTGATGGTAAAATACTTCCAAAATCTTGAATGAACAGGCGACTTATTTGACGACCACTCTCTACCGCCACCATAGATGAGGGGTCTAATGGTTTTCCGAACGGTTCAAGTCGCAAGGAGATCGACATATTGTTGCTTGTGCGCCGAATTTCTTATGATACCAACAAAGAGCCGATGATGTAAAGGATTTGTTGCGGTTTTATGAGGAGCTACGGGAATATCTTTGAGTTCGGCGCTTGCGGTCAGTTGAAAAGGCATCACTTACCGAAAGTATAGCATTTATAGTTGAGGGAAGACGTTGCATCCATAATGTTCTCAGCAAATTTTTCAGATATCTTACCGCAAGACAACGCACGCATTTCTCTTAGCAATGCCGAAGATTTTTTGTCACCAATACTTACATTTTCCAAAAGTTTTCGTAGACGCTTCTCTTCAGATTCCATAAATGCATTCAATAATGCAACCTTAAGAGTCCCGTACTTATTTTCCGCTGGGGGATTTTCTAAAATATGGCTTACATGGTTTAGAATGTTGCTCTCGATTGAACCTACTAATGTATGGAACTTGGTATCATCAGCAGTAATTCCAGATGTTAGGTTAGGGTACGTGGCAGCCCGATGTATCAGTCTAACTTAGACTGTTCAGTCCATTGCGACACAGTGGTGTACTTCTCTCTTATCACTGAGTGCTGCCCGATTCCATGTTAAGCTCAAAGACAAGGGAACTCGTTTTTATAGCCGAGTCCGAACGGCATTCCACATTGCAGTGAAACCACTTAGAGAAGCTTTGAAACACTCAGAAATGTCACCAGTGGAATAATCCACCTCTGAAAAACTTTTTGGTGTTCGGTCGAAGCAGCAGGAATCGAACCCACGACCTGGTGTATGCAAGGCGGGCATGCTAACCATTGCACCACGGTGGCTCCCAATTCCAGATATAATAAATTGTGACTCCAATTGCCGGAACCATAATCGAGGATTTTTTCGCCAGAATGGTGGAACGTTTACCGCAACACGAGATATTTCTAAATGGTTGTTGTCGCCAATTTCGTCGGGGTCACCAATGCAGAAATCAATGCGTCGTAATGATTAAAAATCCAAAAAGCAATAATTCTATTTTGACAAATTATCTAAGTCTAAGGCTACTTAGTTAATCCTAAATTTATATAGGGCAAACGTATGTCACTCGAAATGGAAAATAATCTGTGACTACCAGATAATTTAAAACAATAAAACAAAAAGTAGGATTTGAAATAATGGTGAAATTCATTTTTGTGACATTTTTATACCGCTTCACCGCTACTGTGGTACAGGGTATAATAAGTTTGTGTTTTTGTTTGTAACGCCAAGAAAGAAAAGTCAGAGACCCATCGTTTAGTATACCGATCGTCTTAGAATTTAGTTCAGAATCGATTTAGCTATGTCCGTCCGTCTCTCTGTCTGTCCGTCCGTCTGTCTGTCCGTTCATGTGTTTTTGTGTGCAAAGTACAGTTCGCAGTTTACGTCCGATGGTCGTTAAATTTGGGATAGTGCTTTTTCTGGGCAAAGACAATCGTTATTGATTTTGGAAGAAATCCTAAACCTTTATATAGGAAGAAGTTGAGATGGTATTAAAATTTTTGGTCTACATAGTGGTGAAGGGTATAAGAACAGGTTGGCTGATAAGTCCCCTTCAAGAGCGATACAACGATTATAACGACCTTCCAATTTTTTGATACCATTTTGGTAGTGCTCCTTCGGTTTTTCAAAATAGGCCTCAGTTTCGGAGATCACCTCTTCATTGCAGCTAAATTTTTTCCCTGCGAGCATCCTTTTGAGGCCTGAGAACAAGAAAAAGTCGCTGGGGGCAAGATCTGGAGAATACGGTGGGTGGGGAAGCAATTCGAAGCCCAATTCATGAATTTTTGCCATCGTTCTCAATGTCTTGTGGCACGGTGCGTTTTCTTGGTGGAGAAACACTTTTTTTTCTTAATATGGGGCCGTTTTGCCGCGATTTCGACCTTCAAACGCTCCAATAACGCCATATAATAGTTACTGTTGATGGTTTTCCCTTCTCAAGGTAATCGATAAAAATTATTCCATGCGCATCCCAAAAACAGAGGCCATTACTTTGCCAGCGGACTTTTGAGTCTTTCCACGCTTCGGAGACGGTTCACCGGTCGCTGTCCACTCAATCGACAATCGCGATTGGACTCAGGAGTGTAGTGATGGAGCCATGTTTCATCCATTGTCACATATCGACGGAAAAACTCGGGTGTATTACGAGTTAACAGCTGCAAACACGCTCAGAATCATCAACACGTTGTTGTTTTTGGTCAAATGTGAGCTCGCGCGGCACCCATTTTGCACAGAGCTTCCGCATATCCAAATATTGATGAATGATATGACCAACACGTTCCTTTGATATCTTTAAGGTCTCTACTATCTCGATCAACTTCATTTTACGGTCATTCAAAATCATTTTGTGGATTTTTTTGATGTTTTCGTCGGTAACCACCTCTTTCGGGCGTCGACTGCGTTCACCGTCCTCCGTGTTCATTTCACCACGCTTGAAGGTTGGTACTATATAGAAATAATATGCATTTAATAACAGCGACGCCATCTATGTGGCAGACCGGGGACTTATCACCCAACCTGTTATAGTCGGCCCTGCCCGACCTTAGACTTTACTATGTTAACTTGTCAAATTCTGAAAATTTTGAGAATAGACACTGACTGCTATTTTTTTTGCAGACTTTCTTTTATGAGTGCAGAGTTACTAAAATTAAGTTGATTTGATTTGAAACTCTTATATATTTCGTTTAATTGAACAATCAATTATCGATTTTCATTCTCTAAACATTACTGTTCATCTCAATGGTACTAATCTTTGCAATGTGCTTAAAATCAACACGTATTCAAATTTACGTTACGAAAACTTGTCGAATATTACGTTACTATTCGTATGGTATTTTACTAGCCGAATAATACGAGCGTCTATTTTGTATATTTTTCGAAGACGCCTAAAAGTATGCTTTGAAACTTTAAAATTACCCAAATTAAGACACATAGCTTTACTCCTATCCAATGGATAGTGAAATTTTCCCATTGAATTAACAGGAATAATTCAAGCCATATTGTCGATATTGTTTCACATTACCAATCAAACAATGGTTTATTTTTGTTATATGTGTTTCTTGTAACAGAACACTCAAATACAAAAATGGAAGTAGAAAAAAATAAAACTTCACATTCCTCTAATTGATTCCAACTAAAAACACATGCTGGCTGATGCAATAGAAATGGTCAATCGAATCATAGCACATACAACACAAAAGGAAAAATAAAAGGAGGAGAATGTGGTGAAGCTAGACTTGGGCATGACTGAATACTAACTACAGTCACATGCAACAAATGCGCTGAGTATGCACATGGTTGAAGTTTATGATACACATAATCCCTGCCCTCCTATTGTTTTTGGTGTCCACAAAGAAGAACAGAATAATACTCCCCTTGCCAGATATTGTATTATGAGTTTTCGTTCGTTTGTTATAGAGGTAAACATACATAGTAGTAAGAGGAGAAGGAAGGTTTGGCCGAGGGGCCATTCAGAGTAATTGTAGCCACAGAATTGAATTTGCTAATGTTGCAAAAAGATACCAACGTACGTACCACCACAAAAAATCACTATAGACCAATTAATGCGGCTTCTGACCATCACTGGCAAAGCGGTCCCACTATTAGCAAATATCGCAGTAGTTTTCGTTTGTGTTTGAGCCCGTGACTCTTGTCGTAGTCGTTTTTGCTGATCGTTAATGTCGACAGAATTTCACTTCGAATTTAGACATTGGAGAAGATGGTCATCCCAGTTGATTGTTGATTGATTTTCGCACAGATATCTCTTAAAAGCAAATTGTCTTGTCTTGCTAATAAAACAGTAGTCGTTAAGATTTCCCACTGGAAGGTAGTTGTGCTGAAAACGTGCGAATACTCTGAAAATATTTGAAGCATTTTAACAACAAACGAATCTTTATTGAGTTGAGAGAAATTAAAAAAGAAACTTTTGTTAATTACAAATTAAAGAAACTAGCTAAAATATGGTCAAATCCGGGGATACCCTAACCGAACCCATGGAATTGAGGCAGGTTTTGTTTATTAATATATATTTCTTTTTTTAAGTTTGTTTGATTCTGAAATTTATTAACATTTTTCTCTATTTTATTTCAGATATAAAATCCAACCTCGCAAAGATACTGAACAGGCATTGAATCAATCGGATTATGACCCATTTGCCGACAGACAAAATGAACATCCCACAACGTAAGTTTTGTGAATTTTTGGATTTTAAATCCAAACAGAAAATTTAGATTTAAAATTAACGGCTATTTATTTATTTTTTCACAAACAGGGACAGCGAAACCCTAACACATTTGCTGAAAGCTTCACTGGGTACTGGTATTCTATCAATGCCCATAGCTTTCATGTATTCTGGTATTATTATGGGAATATTTGCCACAATTTTAACCGCCCTCATTTGTACACACTGCAGTTATGTGCTGGTAAGTTGAATTAAAAATGTAGGTGTTTAAAAATTAGAAACAAAAAAAAAATTAAATACAATAAATAACGACATAGCAAAAAATCTAAAAAGAAAGTTAAATAAAATATATTGAAATATATAATAATCAAAAAAATATGATAGAAGTGTTACATTAAAAAAAAATATTCGTTGCTTTAAAAAAGAACAAAAAAACTGAATTTGCAAAATTTCTGGGGGTTAAAGCCCTTTTGGAAAATGCCTTGTTGAAAATTGCCGAATTTGTTTTAATCGTGGTTGTTATCGTGTTCGGTTACGCAACGACATCAGTCAATGGCCGCTGAATATAATTCCATTGTAAAAAACCATTTAGATTTGAATCATAATAAAGGGTGATTTGTTAAGAGCTTGATAACTTTTTAAAAAAAAAAAACGCATAAAATTTGCAAAATCTCATCGGTTCTTTATTTGAAACGTTAGATTGGTCCATGACATTTACTTTTTAAAGATAATTTCATTTAAATGTTGACCGCGGCTGCGTCTTAGGTGGTCCATTCGGAAAGTCCAATTTTGGGCAACTTTTTCGAGCATTTCGGCCGGAATAGCCCGAATTTCTTCGGAAATGTTGTCTTCCAAAGCTGGAATAGTTGCTGGCTTATTTCTGTAGACTTTAGACTTGACGTAGCCCCACAAAAAATAGTCTAAAGGCGTCAAATCGCATGATCTTGGTGGCCAACTTACCGGTCCATTTCTTGAGATGAATTGTTCTCCGAAGTTTTCCCTCAAAATGGCCATAGAATCGCGAGCTGTGTGGCATGTAGCGCCATCTTGTTGAAACCACATGTCAACCAAGTTCAGTTCTTCCATTTTTGGCAACAAAAAGTTTGTTAGCATCGAACGATAGCGATCGCCATTCACCGTAACGTTGCGTCCAACAGCATCTTTGAAAAAATACGGTCCAATGATTCCACCAGCGTACAAACCACACCAAACAGTGCATTTTTCGGGATGCATGGGCAGTTCTTGAACGGCTTCTGGTTGCTCTTCACTCCAAATGCGGCAATTTTGCTTATTTACGTAGCCATTCAACCAGAAATGAGCCTCATCGCTGAACAAAATTTGTCGATAAAAAAGCGGATTTTCTGCCACTGATTTTGGTAATAAAATTCAATGATTTGCAAGCGTTGCTCGTTAGTAAGTCTATTCATGATGAAATGTCAAAGCATACTGAGCATCTTTCTCTTTGACACCATGTCTGAAATCCCACGTGATCTGTCAAATACTAATGCATGAAAATCCTAACCTCAAAAGAATCACCCTTTATCTTGATCCGTTGTTAATAAAACATTTGATATGCAATGCAAAAGTGAATTTAGAAATTCTATACCAATGAACTTATATCAAGTTCAACGACAAAGTGATTTCACAGAATACCAAAAATATGACCAGACGTCTAAGAGACTGATTAAAAAAAAACAATATTCCAAGAATAACCAAATAATTACTAGATACATATCCAGACATTTGGTCTAATATTTGTAAGTTATTATTACAATTTGGATCATAGGAAAAGGTCTGCAAATGACAACCGTAGATGTCTGCAATTACATTTTTGTAATTTTTGATACAGCGCAAAAACAATTTGTAAAATATTTAGGTTTTCAAATGATAGTTTTATTTCTTTTGTACTTCCCAGTCCTCTAATATTCGTAAATTCTTCTACATGTGATCTCCAAACATTTCGTTTGCTATTATATCATAATATATAATAACAAATATATTAATTTTATTGTGTTACAATAGACGATAAATTGCCACAATAAACACAGTTTTCTTTTTAATTTTTGAATCAGTTTAGATTTATTATAATTGGCCACCTTTGGCAAGAATTATGGTTTTCAAACGGTCTACAAAGTCATCTCACGCTGCACGAAAAAGGCTATCCCGTATTAAAATCAGTTTAGATTAATTCTAATTGGCTACCTTTGGCAAGAATTATGATCTTCAAACGGTCTACAAAGTCATCTCACGAAAGTTGCTCTGATGTATTTTGGACCATTCCCAGCGAAGCGCCGTCTGGAGATGATAGAAAGGGGCCTCCATTTTAAGGATCTGTCCAGGCCTTCAATATTGTCTCTAGGACATTTTCCCGATTATATTCGGTGTTTATTTTGACCCCACAGTCGATGAATACGAGCGGAGAGCGACATTCGACCGTTAAAGGACCACGGTTGCCACATTTGGTATAATTCTACCAAAACTGGTAGATTTACTGTTTGGTAGATTGGTAGCATTCTTGATATTTTTCCATAGAAATAAAATATTGACAAAATTTTCTATAGAAATAAAATTTTGACAAAATTTTCTATAAAAATAAAATTTTGACAAAATTTACTTTAGAAATAAAATTTTGACAAAATTTTCTATAGAAATTAAATTTTGACAAAATTTTCTATAGAAATAAAATTTTGACAAAATTTTCTATAGAAATAAAATTTTGACAAAATTTTCTATAGAAATAAAATTTTGACAAAAGTTTCTATAGAAATAATATTTTGACAAAATTTTCTATAGAAATAAAATTTTGACAAAATTTTCTATAGAAATAAAATTTTGACAAAATTGTCTATAGACAATTTTATTTCTATGACAAAATTGTTTATAGAAATTAAAATTTGGCAAAAGTTTCTATAGACATAATATTTTGACAAAATTTTCTACAGAAATAAAATTTTGACAAAATTTTCTATAGAAATATAATTTTGACAAAATTTTCTATAGAAACAAAATTTTGACAAAATTTTCTATAGAAACAAAATTTTGACAAAATTTTCTATAGAAATAAAATTTTGACAAAATTTTCTATAGAAATAAAATTTTGACAAAATTTTCTATAGAAATAAAATTTTGACAAAATTTACTATCGAAATAAAATTTTGACAAAATTTTCTATAGAAATTAAAATTTGACAAAATTTTCTATAGAAATAAAATTTTAAGAAAATTTTCTATAGAAACAAAATTTTGAGAAAATTTTCTATAGAAATAAAATTTTGACAAAATTTTCTATAGAAACAAAATTTTGATAAAATTTTCTGTAGAAACAAAATTTTGACAAAATTGTCTATAGACAATTTTATTTCTATGACAAAATTTTATATAGAAATAAAATTTTAACAAAATTTACTATAAAAATAAAATTTTGACAAAATTGTCTATAGAAATAAAATTTTGACAAAATTGTCGATAGAAATAAAATTTTGACAAAATTGTCGATAGAAATAAAATTTTGACAAAATTTACTATAAAAATAAAATTTTGACAAAATTTTCTATAGAAATAAAATTTTGACAAAATTGTCTATAGAAATAAAATTTTGACAAAATTTTCTATAGAAATAAAATTTTGACAAAATTTTCTATAGAAACAAAAATTTAATAAAATTTACTATAGAAATAAAATATTGATAAAATTTTCTATAGAAATTAAAATTTGGCAAAAGTTTCTATAGAAATAATATTTTAACAAGAAATAAAATTTTGATAAAATTTTCTATAGAAATGAAAATTTGGCAAAAGTTTCTATAGAAATAAAATTTTGACAAAATTTTCTATAGAAATAAAATGTTGACAAAATTTTTTATAGAAATAAAATTTTGAGAAAATTTTCTATTGAAATAAAATTGTAACAAAAATTTTTAAAGAAATAAAATTTTGACAAAATTTTCTATAGAAATAAAATGTTAACAAAAATTTTTATAGAAATAAAATTTTAACAAAATTTTCTATAGAAATAAAATTTTGTCAAAATTTTCAGCAGTACTCTTTGGGAAGTAAACCCGATCATTTTGTAATAGATTCTCATCGGAGAAAATCTAATTCGGTAACTGACCACTTTCGTGCAAGTGAAGCAAATCCTTTGCTCTTTCTAGTCTATATTTTTGTTGAACATGGGTGAGCTTATGGGCTTTTAGGAACTTCAATGTGCTTTAAGTTCATTTTTCAATATGTGTTGCAGTCGTTCTCGTGATATGTTCAGCTCATGGGCAAGTTTTCTACCACAGCGCCGTGAATTTCTATCAAATTTGTAGACTTTTTGGATAATTTTTGGTGTTGTTACCGTTGTTTTTTTTTGCACTTTTTGAACGCCATGCAACATTGCTAGTATCACGCTAACGAGCAATGATAAAAGAAATAGATTTATTCACATTTAAATTCTGGAGGGGTTTCCATCGAATTCCATCACGAATTATTACTACAACAGATCTATATGCTTTCGTAAGCTTGTAAACAATAAAATGAATAAATCTCTCATCTGTCAGACAAGCGGTTAAAATTGGTTGCAATACATATCATATATTCCATCTTGGACCTACATACACAGAAAAAAATTTCACGAAAAATTTTCCAATTAAAATTTTAATTGAGTTTTAAAAAATATTCAATTAAAAATTTAATTGAATCAACAAATTTTTTAATTGAAACAATAATCAATCACAAAAATTAATAGGATCAATTAATTTTTTAATTGGATCAATTAATTTTTTAATTGACCTTCAATTAATTTTTTAATTGATACTATCATTTCTGTGATTGAAGACATTTCAATTAAAAAATTAATTGGATCAATTAATTTCGTGATTGAATCAGAAAAATTTCTTTTTGTGTGTAGGCTATCTTCGGACGGGCTTTATTTGCAGGAAAAACACGAACATGTGAATAATTGTAGCATGATAAGTCCATTGTTGAAGGATGCAACAGACGAACGGACATCGTTCGTTCTCCTTACAATTTATGTGGTCAGAAATCGATATTTCCATATTTTACAAGAAACCAATCTCTTTCATTAATCTGCATCAAAATACAACCGGAAAGTAAAAAAATATACATATACACATAATGTATTTGCGGAAGTAAAAGATTTTTCAGTTCATGGTCATACAAATTGTGTGAGCACACTTTGTTGATTATATCGGTGTTTAGTGTAATTTTTGTATCAAAATCTTAAGACTACAAAATGTTTATCATAAAATATCTAGAAAAAATGTTTAGTAAGAAATAAATTCTCCCATTATACAAATCTTGATTAAGAAATTTGATGTACGTTAATCCATAAACGTGTTAATAAGTAAACTTTTGGATGGTTGCGTCACAGGTTCATTGTTGTATTGTCGCGAGAAAGTTTAATAAACAAATTATCAATAAATTATGTTTACAAGAAATGCCCTGCCTATGTGATCATGTTTAGATGAGCTATGAAGCCATAATCCTCAGACAATATATATAAATAAATATTTTTTGGGCAAATATTGAATTTGTTTTTATTTTCTCTTCTTCAGGTGAAATGCGGCCACAAATTGTACTACAAGGCAAGACGTTCAAAAATGAGCTTTGCCGAAATCGCTGAAGTGGCTTTTCTGAATGGTCCCAAATGGTGTCGTGGTTTTGCTCCAATTGCCAAGTTTTCCATATTGTTTGGTTTGTTCCTAACATACTTTGGTACTTGCTCTGTTTACACTGTAATTGTAGCAAAGAATTTCGAACAGGTGAGTACTATTTGATTTTGATTTAATCTCAAATTAACAACTCATGTTTTATTGTTGGTGTAGGTTATAAACCATTGGACTGGTACGGAAATGAATTCACGTTTGCTCATTGCTTCCTTCCTTATCCCATTGATCCTTCTATCCTGGATTCCAAATTTGAAATATTTGGCTCCCGTCTCTATGGTTGCTAATGTGTTCATGGGTCTTGGCTTGGGTATTACTTTCTATTATTTGGTCCAAGATCTACCATCGATTGAAACCCGTAGCTATGTCTCTTGGGGTACTATGCCTGCATTCTTTTCCATTTCGATTTTCGCCATGGAGGCCATTGGTGTTGTTATGCCTTTGGAAAATAATATGGAAAATCCCCGTCATTTCTTGGGTATTTGCGGTGTCTTGAGTCAGGGTATGTCTGGTGTAACTTTGATCTATATGTTTTTGGGTTTCTTGGGCTATTTGCGTTATGGTGATGCCACCGGTGAAAGTATTACATTGAATTTGCCAGTTCATGAATGGTGAGTTATTATAAAGGCAAACAAATTTTGAAATAAATAATTTAACTCTTGTTGTATGTTGGTTTTTTTGTCTGTAGGCCTGCTCAAGCTGTAAAAGTGTTGATCGCTTTGGCTGTATACTGTACATTCGGTTTGCAATTCTATGTCTGCTTGGAAATTGTATGGGATAGCATTAAGGATAAATGTACCAAACGTCCCATTATGGTTAACTATGTTCTGAGGTAAGTAAAATTTCGAAATTTGTTTTAATGAAAAGTCAAATAACTATCAAATGCAAGATAATTTCGATATTTTGTCATTATGTACACTCATCGAAAAAAAAAACAGCTGCTAATAGCAGACGGCTGATTTTCAATATACAAACACTCGAAGCAATCTACAATTGTGGTACAGCATGTAGTTTGATGAAAATTTCTGTTTATAAAATTATATATTCATGCGTTTTATCGAAGAAGAGAGATACAGTCCAAATGAGTGGCATATTAGATTTCTGAAAAACTTCGAAGCATAAAAACGCGTGAAGTAGGTTTAAAAAATTCTACTCGAGGATAGCAATTTTCATTATGAGCAAAAAAACTTTTACATATCCTAAACCCAGAGATGGTCTGTAATGCGCCTTGCAGACTATAAGTTTATCCGGACCACAGTGGTCGTGTCGAACATATCTCATATATTGGCCATATTATAAGTTAAGTCCGAAGGCATAATCGATACTGCTGCATGTTTTGGGATCGATAACACATTTACCGATTCTTTAGTTATCAACGAATTGTCGTATCGGTTGGACACACTGTAAGATTCTGTACAAACACATACATTCCGTCCGGAAAAACTTATAGTCTGTAAGACGCATAAGGTATTTAACATACATTTACGACGTATTTTACCATACGTCAAAAATGTCGTAATCCTTCGTAAAATACTTAGTTTTTAACAATATAAGATTTTATTTTACATTTTTGTATTTCCAAATGCCATTTCCTTATAGAAAAAAGTAAGAAAATGCTAATATTGGCCAGAGTCGAGTATATTGAAACCAACAAAGGCAAATTTTTTATATGCTTACTATTGCTAGATTGATTTCACATAACCATAAATATGAAAATTTGGGTTATATAGAAATCTAAATCGAAGTGGTTGGTATTTTGTATCTCCACACGTTGTACCTAAATCCGATTTTTGCTACACAATTTCAAAAAATTAGATAAAACAAAAAATGGAAATTACTTTTGAGTAAAAATTCAAAAATTCTTCTTTTTCTTCTTGTTGTACCATTTAAAGATGCCAAATTTTAGGCATATATAGAATGTTTAGATACTCACAGCACAAGAGATATCGGCTCCGCTGTACTATCAAAAGTTGAAAACTATACCGCCGAATAGTATCGATTTGGTTACATCCATAGAAAAACAAGTAAGTAAAGTAGAAAGTCGGGCGGGACCGACAATATCATACCCTAAACCACCCCTACTGAATTAGTAAACATTCTTTGTGTGGTGGGGTATCTATGGTATAGGTTTGGGAGATAAACCGTATTTCAATATTTAAGAACATTAAGGGGTACATGTTTATGGGAGATTAATCACAATCTGAACAGAAATGTCTAGTATTACGAGCTACAGTTGATTCTGCACCTACAGAGTTAGTATGCCACTAATATTGAATCCATTATTAAAAAAGAGAAAATCTTTCAATTAGTATGGGTAATAAATCCAAATTTGTAAAACTTGGGAAATATATTTATGTAAGAGCTACACGTAAGTCTAACTACGATCGGCTACTACTTTCAATTTTGAAATTTGAGTAACATTGGTTAATAAATAAGAGTATTATGGCCAAATTTGGAAAAAGCGAGCGGTGTATATATTTGGGAGCTATATCATCAGAACCAATTTGTATAAAATTTTGCAGGGTTGATTGATAACAGGTTGGCTGATAAGTCCCCGGTCTAACAAAGAAAATAACATTTTTTTTTTTGTAAAAATTCGTTTTATTATTCAACATAGTTCCCTCCAAGAGCGATGCAACGATTATAACGACCTTCCAATTTTTTGATACCATTTTGGTAGTACTCCTTCGGTTTTGCCTCAAAATAGACCTCAGTTTCGGCGATCACCTCTTCATTGCAGCCAAATTTTTTCCCTGCGAGCATCCTTTTGAGGTCTGAGAACAAGAAAAAGTCGCTGGGGGCCAGATCTGGAGAATACGGTGGGTGGGGAAGCAATTCGAAGCCCAATTCATGAATTTTTGCCATTGTTCTCAATGACTTGTGGCACGGTGCGTTGTCTTCACAGAAAAAAATATCACCAAAATATATCCAATTAAAAAGTTAATTGAAGTTGAAAATTTTTTCAATTAATAAATTAATTGATACAATTAACTTTTTAATCATGATAGAAACATTAAGTTAATTAAGTCAATGATTGAAAATTTTAAAATTTTTAATTAAAAAATTAATTGATACAATCAACTTTTTAATCAAATTCGGAAGACTAATTCAGTTAAAAAAAGTGCTGATTTTTTTTAATTTTTAATTAAAAATGTATTTCAAACAATCATTTGTTAATCCAAATAAAAACTCTAAGCCAATTCAGAAAGTAATTAAAAATAGTTACCTTTTTCAATTAATAAATTAATTGAGTTTTGCAATCAACATCAATTAAATTTTTAATTGAATCAATTAAAAAATTAATTGAAATTTGCTGAAAAAATCAATTATTTTTTAATCAAGATTTTTTTCTATGCCCAATTAAAACTGTGATTGATACTATCATTTCCGTGATTGAAGACATTTCAATTAAAAAATTAATTGGATCAATTAATTTGGTGATTGAATCAGAAAAAAATTTTTTTGTGTGTTGGTGGAACAACACTTTTTCTTTTCTTCATATGGGGCCGTTTTGCCGCGATTTCGACCTTCAAACGCTCCAATAACGCCATCTAATAGTCACTGTTGATGGTTTTTCCCTTCTCAAGATAATCGATAAAAATTATTCCATGCGCATCCCAAAAAACAGAGGCCATTACTTTGCCTGCGGACTTTTGAGTCTTTCCACGCTTCGGTGTCCACTCAGCCGATTGTCGATTGGACTCAAGAGTGTAGTGATGGAGCCATGTTTCATCTATTGTCACATATCGACGGAAAAACTCGGGTGTATTACGAGTTAACAGCTGCAAACACCGCTCAGGATCATCAACACGTTGTTGTTTTTGGTCAAATGTGAGCTCGTGCGGCACCCATTTTGCACAGAGCATATCCAAATATTGATGAATGATATGACCAACACGTTCCTTTGATATCTTTAAGGCCTCTGCTATCTCGATCAACTTCATTTTACGGTCATTCAAAATCATTTTGTGGAGTTTTTGATGTTTTCGTCGGTAACCATCTCTTTCGGGCATCCACTGCGTTCACCGTCCTCCGTGCTCATTTCACCACGCTTGAATTTTGCATACCAATCAATTATTGTTGATTTCCCTGGGGCAGAGTCCGGAAACTCATTATCAAGCCAAGTTTTTGCTTCCACCGTATTTTTTCCCTTCAGAAAACAGTATTTTATCAAAACACGAAATTCCTTTTTTTCCATTTTTTTCACAATAACAAAAGTTGCTTCACAAAAGACGCTCTATCTCACAAACTAATTGACTTACAGACGTCAAATTTTGACGCGAATCATTTGAAGGTTGGTACTATATAAAAATAATATGCATTTAATACTAGCGACGCCATCTATGTGTCAGACCGGGGACTTATCAGCCAACCTGTTAAATAAAAGTATTATGGCCAAATTTGGAAAAAGCGAGCGGTGTATATATTTGGGAGCTATATCTAAATCAGAACCAATTTGTATAAAATTTTGCAGGGTTGATTGATACTACAGAACGTTACCTTGTGCAAAATCTGAGTAAGATCAGTTAAGAAATGAGACCTCTATGGTCAAGATTAAGGTTATTAGGGCAAATTTTTCCAAAACGGGCTATGCATATATATGCGAGCTATATCTAAATCTGAACCGATTTCGATGAAATTTTGCATATATAGTTAGTGCTATAGTAGATTACCAACTAAGTGAGCCAAATTTGAGTACAATCGGTTGATAAATAAGGGTTTTATAGCCAAATTTGGAAAAATCTGTATCGCCCAATTTTTCTAAATTTGGCCATAAAAACCCTTATTTATCTATATGGGACCTATAGCTAAATCTGAACCGATTTCAATGATTTTTTGCACATATTGTTAGTACTATAGAAGGTTATAGTCAATCAAGTTTGAGTAAGATCTGTTGTTAAATAAGAGTTTTATGGCCAAATTTGGGAAATCGGGCGATTCATATATATGGGAGCTATATCTAAATGTGATCCGATTTCTTTCAAATTCAATAGCGTTCGTCCTTGTGCCAAAAACACCCTGTACCAAATTTCATCCGAATCGGTTAATAATTGCAACCGGAATACTGTGAACAACAAATACATGGACAGACGGACGGACGAACACCAAGCGCTAGATCGACTCAGGAGGTGATTCTGAGTCAATCGGTATATATGTTATGGGGTCTAAAATCAATATTTCTGGTAGGCACATTTTTTGGCAGATATAGCTCCATATATATGTATCGCCCGATTTCGACAAATGGGGTCACGTTGCGCTTTTTTCAAACGGATCGCCACCAAATTTGGCAAATGATAATCTTTTTCATCGCCCTTCAAGTCTGCAAAATTTCATCCAGATATAGATATAGCTCTCATATATATGTATCGCCCGATTTTCCTAAATTTGGCCACAAAACCCTTAAAACCCGATCTTACTAAAAGTTGGCTAAATGTAATCTTCAATAGCACTAACTATATGTGCAAAAAATCATAGAAATCGGTTCAAATTTAGATATAGCTCCGATATATATGTATAGCCCGATTTTCCCAAATTTGGCCATAGAACCCTTATTTATTAACCGATCTTACTCAAAGTTGGCTAGATCCAGTCCTCTATAGTACTAACTATATGTGCAAAATTTCATCGAAATCGGTTCAGATGTAGTTATAGCTCCCATATAAAGGGTGATTCTTTTGAGGTTAGGATTTTCATGCATTAGTATTTGACAGATCACGTGGGATTTCAGACATGGTGTCAAAGAGAAAGATGCTCAGTATGCTTTGACATTTCATCATGAATAGCCGAACGATCTGCCACAACGTCGAATTTTCAGTGAATGGGCCCTAGAAAAGTTGGCAGAAAATCCGCTTTTTTATCGACAAATTTTGTTCAGCGATGAGGCTCATTTCTGGTTGAATGGCTACGTAAATAAGCAAAATTGCCGCATTTGGAGTGAAGAGCAACCAGAAGCCGTTCAAGAACTGCCCATGCATCCCGAAAAATGCGCTGTTTGGTGTGGTTTGTACGCTGGTGGAATCATTGGACCGTATTTTTTCAAAGATGCTGTTGGACGCAACGTTACGGTGAATGGCGATCGCTATCGTTCGATGCTAACAAACTTTTTGTTGCCAAAAATGGAAGAACTGAACTTGGTTGACATGTGGTTTCAACAAGATGGCGCTACATGCCACACAGCTCGCGATTCTATGGCCATTTTGAGGGAAAACTTCGGAGAACAATTCATCTCAAGAAATGGACCGGTAAGTTGGCCACCAAGATCATGCGATTTGACGCCTTTAGACTATTTTTTGTGGGGCTACGTCAAGTCTAAAGTCTACAGAAATAAGCCAGCAACTATTCCAGCTTTGGAAGACAACATTTCCGAAGAAATTCGGGCTATTCCGGCCGAAATGCTCGAAAAAGTTGCCCAAAATTGGACTTTCCGAATGGACCACCTAAGACGCAGCCGCGGTCAACATTTAAATGAAATTATCTTCAAAAAGTAAATGTCATGGACCAATCTAACGTTTCAAATAAAGAACCGATGAGATTTTGCAAATTTTATGCGTTTTTTTTAAAAAAAAAGTTATCAAGCTCTTAACAAATCACCCTTTATGTATCGCCCGATTTTGAAAAATTCGCCCCTAATAACCTTATGTTTGACCATAGAGGCCTCATTTCTTAACTGATCTTACTCAAATTTTGCACAAGGTAACCTTTTGTGGTATTAATCAAACGCGCAAAATATTATGCAAATTGGTTCAGATTTATATATAGCTTCCATATATATGCAGCGCTCGATTTTCCCAAATTTGGCCATAGTACTCTTATTTATTAACCAATGTTACTCAAATTTCAAATTTTGATGTACTAGCCGATCGTATTTATACGTACTTGTAGCTCTTACATAAGAATATTGCACGATTTTTACAAATTTGGATTTATAACCCACACTAATTGAACGATTTTCTCTTTTTTTTAATAATGGGCTCAATATTAGTGGCATACTAACTCCGTAGGTGCAATATCAAATACAGCCAGTGTTGCTAGAAGTAGGGGAAATTCCCTATATGTAGGGTTTTTCTAATATTTAGCGTCTTGTAGGGACGTAGGGCCACAATGTAGGGAAATTTTCACTCAGCAAAATTTGTAATCATTTTTACATTTTGGTGGCTCTAGAGGAGGAAATTAGAAGACGGCAAGGCTTGATCTTTAACAATGTGTGGTAACAACAGTTACCACTCGTGCCACAAAAAATCTAACAAAATTTGAAGATTACCACAAATCTACCAAACAAATATTTTTATAGAAATTTTTGTCAAAACTTTATTCCTGTAGAAAATTTTGTCAAAATTGTATTTCTATAGATTTTTTTTTTTTTTTAAATACTATTTCTATAAAAAATGTTCTCAAAATTTTATTTCTATGGAATTTTTCTCTCAAAATTTTATTTCTATAGAAAAATTTCTCACAAAAATTTGTTAATAGAAACTTGTTCCAAAATTTTATTTTTATAGAGATTTAACAAAAAAGAAAATACTATTTTGGGTAGAATTCTACCAACTGTGACAACCGTGGTGGTAATACAAATTTATATTCTATGTTATATTCGTTGCATATTCATGTTTTAAGATAATAAAGTACTTAGAACCATTTTTATACCCACCACCATAGAATGGTGATGGGGGTATAATAAGTTTGTCATTCCGTTTGCAACACATCGAAATATCGATTTCCGACTATATAAAGTATATATATTCTTGATCAGGGAGAAATTCTAAGACGATATCACGATGTCCATC
Organism: Haematobia irritans; assembly: GCF_050003625.1. Taxonomy (NCBI): domain Eukaryota; kingdom Metazoa; phylum Arthropoda; class Insecta; order Diptera; family Muscidae; genus Haematobia; species Haematobia irritans. Next base: position 158,533,624 of record NC_134400.1, read on the forward strand.
TGTCCGTCTGTCTGTCTGTCTGTCTGTCTGTCTGTCTGTTGTAATCACGCTACAGTCTTCAATAATGAAGCAATCGTGCTGAAATTTCGCACAAACTCGTCTTTTGTCTGCAGGCAGGTCAAGTTCGAAGATGGGCTATATCGGTCCATGTTTTGGTAAGGTCCCCATATAAAACGACCTCCCGATTTGGGGTCTTGGGCTTACAGAAATCGTAGTTTTTATTCAATTTGCCTGAAATTTGAAGTCTAGAGGTATTTTATAACCATAAAGAGGTGTGCCGAAAATGGTTAGTATCGGTCCATGTTTTGGTATAGCCCTCATATAGACCGATCTCCCGATTTTACTTCTTGGGCTTATAGAAACCGCAGTTTTTATTCAATTTACTTGAAATTGGGAATCTAGAGGTATTGTAGGACCGCAAATACGTGTGCCAAAAAATTGTGAGTATCGGTCCATGTTTTGGTATAGCCCCCATATAAAACGACCTCCCGATTTTGGGTCTTGGGCTTATAGAAACCGTAGTTTCTATCCAATTTGTCTGAAATTGGATATCTAGAGGTATTTTAGGACCATAAAGAGGTGTGCCGAAAATGGTGAGTATCGGTCCATATTTTGGTATAACCCCCATATAGACCGATTTCCCGATTTTACTTCTTGGGCTTCTAGAATCCGAAGTTTTTATCCTATTTGCCTGAAATTGGAAATCTAGAGGTATTTTCGGGTCATAAAGAGGTGTGCCGAAAACGGTGAGTATCGGTCCATATTTTAGTATAGCCCCCATAAGAACGATCTCCCGATTTATCTCCTTGGGTTTCTATAACCGTAGTTTTTATCTGATTTGCCTGAATTTGTAAATATTCCGATATTTTAGGCTCACAAAAACGTGTATCGGATTAAGTTTTTATCGGTCCATTTGATAATGCCTCCATATAGACTGACTTCACTTCTTGACGGTGTAGAAGGCGCTCTGATCATGAAAATTGCTTGAAACTCAATGTAAAATTTTCAGATTTTACTTCCACAGATTTAAGATTTCAAATTAAGACGTTATTTTATAATTTTCTTGCACACTTACAAGATACGTTAATGATTCCTCTAAAACTCAAACAAAAATGGTTCTTATAAATCCAGAATCTGATATAGTCGTCATAGGTAAAATCTTTAATTTTATTATTTATGGGAAGTGTCCTCAAGCCCTCCTGAAATTTCAAAGGAAACCCTAATATTTGGTTCATGGTGGTGGGTATTTAAAATTCGGCCCGGCCGAACTTAGTGCTGTATATACTTGTTGTTTTGTAAAATTTGTTTAAATTTAACGAAAAATATTGTAGGGAAGATTGTTTGGGAATGTATGGATTAGTAGGGAACTTTTCTGTCATTGTAGGGTAAACCGAACATTTTCCCTGGCAACACTGACTATGAGCTATAGTCAGATTGAGTCAAAGCATCCATAAACATGTATCCCTTAATTTTCTTAAATATGCAACTGCGGTTTATCTCCCAGACCTATATCAATGTTACCCCACAAATGCTTATGATTACTAATTCAGTAAGGGTGGTTTAGGGTATGATATAGTCGGCCCCGCCCGACTTTCTACTTTACTTACTTGTTTTTGTATATTCCTGCTTTTGGTAATCTGAAAAGCTCCTTAATATGAGATATATCCAGATTTTTGTAGTAAATACAAGATATTTACTTAACTTTTGTGGTTATTGTGTTACGGTAGCCCCTAGATGAGCCCATTTAAGGGCAAAAAAATATTTGCTATTTCAGCAATCAGTGACTGGGTTTCCTTTTTCAGCAAACTTTCTACCATTTTAGGAGACTTTTCTTTTGTGTCCACCAACAAACTTATTTGGGTGTATGGGCACCTTTGTAGTGTTAAATTCATTTCATTCATATTTTGTAAAATAAAAAAATTCTTTCTTTTGCAAATAAACTTAAAATATTCTTTGATTTGATTTGGTTATTACAGAACCGTTTTGGTTACCGCTGCCGTTGGTTTGGCTGTGGCTGTGCCAACTATAGCTCCATTTATGGGTCTAATTGGTGCTTTCTGCTTCTCCATTCTTGGTTTGATCTTCCCCGTAAGTATTTACCCTTGTAATAGAAATTATTACAACAAATATCGTTTCTATATTCGTATGCCTCATTTTTCTCATAGGTCTTCATCGAAATTGTGACACATTGGGATACCGGTTTCGGTCCATTCAACTGGATAATATGGAAGAACATTGTCATCTGTATATGTGGTGTGGCTGCCCTTATCTTTGGTTCGAATAGTGCCATTCAAGATATTTTGAAACTATACTCACCTGCCCCAATCGAAGAAGATGTGGCCGGAGGAATATTGTAAATATTTTATGATAGTTTTAGCGAAACAAAGGATGTAGAAAATTTATACAAAAGAAATCTGTAGTATTTGGTGCAAAAAAAAAAAAACACAAAAACGAATACAAATCCCTATAGAAGCTATAAGGAAAAAAGACATTATCTTTGTTAAGTCGGAGGAATTACATACAAGTTTGAATATGCTTACAGGTTTTTCTTGTTGTATAGGAGAAAGATCTAACTATTGTTATGATTGATTTGGAGCTTAATTACATTAAAATAAAACCATTATTGTATCACCATTAACTAGAGAGATGCTATAGAATAGATTTTGCAAAATAATTGATAAAAAATGAAAAGAAAAGAAAAAAACACAGAAATGTATACATGCACTTGCTTTATATATTAAGAATATGCAGAAGAAAACGAATTGTAAAATATTTAAAAATTTTCTTTTTTAAGAAAAAAACAAAAAGGGAATTCTCATCTTGTGAGAATATAGTTTCCCAAATGGAACAGTGCCTTTATTTTTATGTAAAACTCTGTTTCTTTTTCCAAATACAAACGAAAAATTTTAAATGCATGATAAACGAATCCAAAAGTAAAAAAAACGGAATATATATACATATATTTTTTTATAATTATTTTGGTATTGTTTTTTTTAATAATTTCTATTGGATTCGTGTAATGTCTTTTGTAAACACCTAAGATTTCAATTGTTCCAAAGACAATTTCTTTTTGATTCGATAATCGATTATACAATATCATACGATATCCTCCTCCCCATTCTCCTTGTAGAGTCTAGTTTAGAGAAATTAAAGTTCTTATTACAAAGTTGTTTATTTTAGTTAAGTTTAATTAGCACATCAGGTTTCTTTTGTTTTAATTTGTTCTTTTATTTTTGTTTTTAATTAACCCAGCCTATAATTTTTTCGTTTTTTTTTTTTTTGTTTTATATATTTATAATTTGTTTAACACCATTTATCTATATATTTTCTATATGTATCTAATTCTATACAAGTTACAAAAAAATCTTTAAATATTTAAATTGGAAAATTAATTTTTTGTAGATAGCAACAAAAAAAAAAAAAACACAAATCCTCTGTAAAGCAGACCTACTTTCAGCTATATTGGATTTTCAGGGAGGTGAATTCAAAGAAACGTTTGAATTATTTTTATAGATATTTATGTACATATAAATTATTTCTATACAAATAATTATTATTATGACATATTTAAATCTTTTAAATATGTAAATTAATTTTTCTACGTTTCTTCTCCCACCCTTTTCCAAGCTAAAAAAAAGTTTTGCTAATTTTCTTGTAGCTATTTTTTTATGAAAAAAAAAGAAAACTTATATTCCTTTTTAAATATCCTATCTAGTAAAAAAAATATATATTGTATTTTTAATAGTACTCATCAAATTATAAAATAGAAAAAGAGATAAATATATAATTTTTTATTTTTTACAAAAAACCAAAAGATATTGTGTCTTTTTAAGAAAACTATGAATTATATATTAAAAAAAAAAAACAACAATAATAACACATTTTTGCCGAAAAAAATAAATATTTTTTGATCATTATAACATTTTAAAGGTGTACAAGTAAAACGAAATCGAAAACAAAGTTAAAAATGTATATGTATTTAAACGGTAAATCGCCCAAAAATCGAAAGAGAGCTTACCTAAATATATTTGCGAATAAAATTTGGGCAAACCAAAAGCAAACAAAAAAAAAAATAACAATCACTAGCGCAATTAAATTAAATCTCAGTGAAATTTTGTCCGTATTGCGTACATCGGATTAAATAAATATTTGGGAACTGTATCTAAATGTGAATCTATTTACAGAAAATTCAGGATACTTAGTTACACCCAAGGGAATTTGTTAGTAGACTCAGTGGAAAAGTCAGCTGAAAACGGAAATCCGTCATTGTTTGCTATAAAATAGCAAACATTGTCTCCTATTTTTCAACACGATAACACAAAAAAACATGTTTTAGTTTGGCTGAAATATACAAAAACAAGTATATACAGCAGTAAGTTCGGCCGGACCGAATCTTAAATACCCACCACCATGAATAAAATATAATAGTTTACTTGGAAAACTCATCGTCGTAGCGGGTTACTTGATAATATATAGCATTTTAGGGGGTTTGATGACAAATCTTCTCCCAAGCAAATCAGTTCAAGCAGTACGCTTCCCGAAGAAAAAAATTAAAGATTCCACCTATGAAGACCAGCTCAGATTCTGGATTTATGAGAACCAATTTTGTTTAAGTTTTAGAGAAATCATAAACATATCGTGTATATGATGAAATAACGCCTTGATTTGAAGACCTAGAAATAAATTCGGGAGTTAGGTCTATATGGGGCCTATACCAAAACATGGACCAATACTCACCACCTCTTAATGTTCCTCAAATACCTCTAGAATTCCACTTTCAGACGAATTGGTGAAAACTACGAATTCTAGAAGCCCAAGAAGTAAAATCGAGAGATCAGTCTATATAGGGGCTATACCAGGGAGCCACCGTGGTGCAATGGTTAGCATGCCCGCCTTGCATACACAAGGTCGTGGGTTCGATTCCTGCTTCGACCGAACACCAAAAGTTTTTCAGCGGTGGATTATCCTACCTCAGTAATGCTGGTGACATTTCTGTGGGTTACAAAGCTTCTCTAAGTGGTTTCACTGCAATGTGGAACGCCGTTCGGACTCGGCTATAAAAAGGAGGTCCCTTGTCATTGAGCTTAACATGGAATCGGGCAGCACTCAGTGATAAGAGAGAAGTTCACCAATTTGGTATCACAATGGACTGAATAGTCTATGTGAGTCTGATACATCGGGCTGCCACCTAACCTAGGGGCTATACCAAAACATGGACCGATACGGACCATTTGCGACACACCTCTTTATGGTCCTAAGATACTTCTATATTTATAATTTCTGGCAATTTGGATAAAAACTACGGATTCTAGAAGCCCAAGAAATAAAGTCGGGAGATCGGTCTATATGGGGGCTATACCAAAACATGGACCGATAGGCACCATTTGCGAAACACCTATTTGTGATCTTAAAATACCTCTAGATTTCCAATTTGAGGAAAATCGGATAGAAAATACAGTTTCTAGACGCCCAAGAACCAAAATCGGGAGATCGGTCTATATGGGGGCTATACCAAAACATGGACCGATACGGACCATTTTCGCCACACCTCTTTAAGGTCCCCAAATACCTCTAAATTTCCAATTTCAGGCAAATCGGATAGTAAATACAGTTTCTAGAAGCCCAAGAAGCAAAATCGGGAGATCGGTCTATATGAGGGCTATACCAAAACATGCACCGATACGGACCATTTTCGGCACACCTCTTTAAGGTCCCCAAATACCTCTAAATTTCCAATTTCAGGCAAATCGGATAGTAAATACAGTTTATAGAAGCCAAAGAATAAAAATCGGGAGATCGGTGTATTGGCAACTATACCAAAACATGGACCGATACGGACGATTTTCGACACACCTCTTTATGGTCCTAAAATACCTCTAGATTTTCAATTTGAGGAATATATATATATATATATATATATAAAGGGTGATTCTTTTGAGGTTAGGATTTTCATGCATTAGTATTTGACAGATCACGTGGGATTTCAGACATGGTGTCAAAGAGAAAGATGCTCAGTATGCTTTGACATTTCATCATGAATAGACTTACTAACGAGCCACAACGTCGAATTTTCAGTGAATGGGCCCTAGAAAAGTTGGCAGAAAATCCGCTTTTTTATCGACAAATTTTGTTCAGCGATGAGGCTCATTTCTGGTTGAATGGCTACGTAAATAAGCAAAATTGCCGCATTTGGAGTGAAGAGCAACCAGAAGCCGTTCAAGAACTGCCCATGCATCCCGAAAAATGCACTGTTTGGTGTGGTTTGTACGCTGGTGGAATCATTGGACCGTATTTTTTCAAAGATGCTGTTGGACGCAACGTTACGGTGAATGGCGATCGCTATCGTTCGATGCTAACAAACTTTTTGTTGCCAAAAATGGAAGAACTGAACTTGGTTGACATGTAGTTTCAACAAGATGGCGCTACATGCCACACAGCTCGCGATTCTATGGCCATTTTGAGGGAAAACTTCGGAGAACAATTCATCTCATGAAATGGACCGGTAAGTTGGCCACCAAGATCATGCGATTTGACGCCTTTAGACTATTTTTTGTGGGGCTACGTCAAGTCTAAAGTCTACAGAAATAAGCCAGCAACTATTCCAGCTTTGGAAGACAACATTTCCGAAGAAATTCGGGCTATTCCGGCCGAAATGCTCGAAAAAGTTGCCCAAAATTGGACTTTCCGAATGGACCACCTAAGACGCAGCCGCGGTCCACATTTAAATGAAATTATCTTCAAAAAGTAAATGTCATGGACCAATCTAACGTTTCAAATAAAGAACCGATGAGATTTTGCAAATTTTATGCGTTTTTTTAAAAAAAAAGTTATCAAGCTCTTAACAAATCACCCTTTATATATATATATATATATATATATATATATATATATATATATATATATATATATATATATATATATATATATATATATATATATATATATATATATATATATATATATATATATATATATATATATATATATATATACATCGATTACTGTTTTTAAAGGACTTTTTTCTATAAGTAGACATAAAAACCTTGCTCTTACACTTCTTACCAAGGACACCATGGGTCCAAAAATAATGTTGGTAATAGCAGCAAAAAAGTTTATTATTACAGCAGCTTTTGTCTGCTGACAAAGTTAAACTTACAATCACAGAAAAAACTGTGGTCGATGCCTGCTGTTGAATTTTGTAATTCTTGATCAAGCGAAGAACTATCCAACAGATTGTCAAGGATAATTTTGATGTGTATTCCAATCATATACTATTCTGAGACTCTACCGAATGTGGTTTCATTTCAATAGACCATTGATTAAAGTTTTTTTTGTTAATTTCAAATAAACTAAAACACTTATTTCATTAAAAAAAAAATAGCAGAGAACAAACAGTGACTGTTTTTGTCATTTTCAGCTGAATTTTTTCTGTTTTGACGGCGTAAAAAATTAAACATTTTAAAAGAGAGACAGCATTCAAAATGAATGCGCTGTATTATTTAATTTTTTTTTAATTGTTGATAGCAATTAATTTTTACATTATTTTGAATTAAAAAAAAATACTAATCTGACGATCGTATTCGAAAAATTTTTAATCTAGATCGGAATCATCACTACATCCACCATGCATCGCATATAAGCAATTATCCTATAAACTCCAATTCGTAACGGATTTAATGTACATCTATACCGAGGTATTTTGCTGACCTATAGGTCATAATCCAACATAATCGCTTACTATAAAGGTAGTTGACAAGAAGTTAAGGCATCTTCAAAATGGTTGTCTGTTAGATTAAAAATGACACCTACCTGCAGCGTTGCCACAATGAATTTTTATTTTGGACCGAAATTTTTCCAAAATTGGACCGAAATTCGTACTAGCGGACCATTTTACCAAATAATATTAATATAATTCAAAAGCTAAAATTTTTCCAAAATTTTACATCGGTAGAAAATTTTGTTAAATTTTTATTTCTATTCCAATTTTTTATTTTTATTTATTTCTATAGAAAATTTTGTCAACATTTTATTTCTATAGAAAATTTTGTCAACATTTTATTTCTATAGAAAATTTTGTCAAAATTTTATTTCTATAGAAAATTTTGTCAAACTTTTATTTCTATAGAAAATTTTGTCAAACTTTTATTTCTATAGAAAATTTTGTCAAACTTTTATTTCTATAGAAAATTTTGTCAAAATTTTATTTCTATAGAAAATTTTGTCAAAATTTTATTTCTATAGAAAATTTGTCAAATTTTATTTCTATAGAAAATTTTATCAAAATTTTATTTCTATAGAAAATTTTGTCAAAATTTTATTTCTATAGAAAATTTTGTCAAAATTTTATTTCTAAAGAAAATTCTGTAAAAATTTTATTTCTATAGAAAATTTTGTTAAAATTTTATTTCTGTAGAAAATTTTGTCAAAATTTTATTTCTATAGAAAATTTTGTCAAAATTTTATTTCTATAGAAAATTTGTCAAAATTTTATTTCTATAGAAAATTTTGTCAAAATTATATTTCTATAGAAAATTTTGTCAAAATTTTATTTCTATAGAAAATTTTGTCAAAATTTTATTTCTATAGAAAATTTTGTCAAAATTTTATTTCTATAGAAAATTTTGTCAAAATTTTATTTCTAAAGAAAATTCTGTCAAAATTTTATTTCTAAAGAAAATTCTGTAAAAATTTTATTTCTATAGAAATTTTTTGTCAAAATTTCATTTCTATAGAAAATTTTGTCAAAATTTTATTTCTGAAGAAAATTTTGTAAAATTTTTATTTCTATAGAAAATTTTGTAAATTTGCCGATTTGACGAAAATGAACCAAAATCAACCAAACTCCTTTTGGTCCTATCATCGGACTTAATTTAAAAATTAATAAATTTTTGGACCAATTTTGGTCCATCGGATCGATCGGACCAAAATGGCAACACTGCCTACCTGAGTTTTGATTTGTTGACAAGCCACAAAATGTTTTTGTGTCGCATCATAAATCGTTATAATTATACTGGTACACTCAAAGAAACAAATGTATGCTAATCGTATATAAAGCTTTAAAGAATGTTAGAGAACTAAAATATACAAATCCTTTAAGGAAGATTTTAAATCCTAAAAATATTACGAATTGTTGTTCGGTTGGAAAAGAATTACAAAAATTTAACAGCAGTGAATGGTCGCGTGGTTAAATATTTTAAATTATACCGTAAATGGATACCAAATCTAATGAAAACAAGCCCAAGGTAAAGCCTAACAAGTTCCAATTTGTCACCAAAGCAAGCAAAAAAACAAGAATAGTCTCAATCGAGCAATTTGTAAACTTCTAAAATTGTAGCGCTGATTCAATCGAGTGTACCCAACATAATTTTCCATCTCAATTTATGACATAGCAAGAGGCGTTGAAAAAGTTTTCACTTCCGTGCCTTTTGAGTACTGTGGTACCACGTGACATATTTTTTCAATTCACAAGTTACATTATGAATTCCAGTCCTTTCGAAGTTTTTTTTTTTTTTTTGTAGATGAACGGGTTAAAAAAGTCGATTTGTTTCAAGCGGGCATTTATTTTTGAAAGGTATCACATTTTGACAAAGGAAAATACTTTTGGTTAAGCTGCCCATCCCCCTTGATAGGCAGCTGTGACCGCGACGTTTTCATTGAGCATGACGTCGAACTGAAAGGGAAGCTAATTCGCGTATGTTCTCTCGTAAACATTTTGGTCATGGTCATACCAACAGACTCGGTATTGGCCCACAAGGCACGTATAAACCACAATTTTCCCCGATGGACATTTTCGTTTCAGAAAGGAATGTAAGGACACAACAATTTGCCCCTCTCAGTAATTCTGGTGACATTTCTGAATGGCTTACAGCTTCTCTAGGTGGTGAACACGTTTGCCAAAGTTGGTAGAATTCTACCAAAAATGGGAGATTTTTTACTGTTTGGTAGATTTCTTGGAAATTTCTCTCCAACTAAGATGTACTTAATTTTTTATAGAAAAAAAAATTACCAAATTTTCTATAGGAAAAAAATGTTGACAAAATTTTCTATAGAAAAAAATGTTGACAAAATGTTCCACACCCAGAAAAAAGTGACCCCTTCTTTAAGTTAAAATGAACTCATTGTGAAGAAAGTTGAACTTCGTATAGCGCCAAAGACATTTTTATTTGTTTGAACGATGTGATTTTCGTAGAAATTAGGAATAATTTATTCCATATATTAGTTAACATTTTCCTATATTTATGTACCACTATACTACAGAATGAAAAAATTTAACTAATTTGAATTCATATATGGAATGATTTTATTGAAATTTTTTCATTCATTTGGACAAATCTTACACATTTGTGGTAAAACTTTTACTTCATAATTAGAACAGCTTACCTTCGTTTTTAAATACAATTTTATTTATTTCTATAAGCAACTTTATCTTCAATAAAAGACATGTTTTATTAATATATTGAATATATTTATTAAGAATCAACAGCATCGAATCTCTTTGAAATATTAGTTTATTATTCCACTATTTCCAATTTCCGTGTGATATTATCAACTGTAAAACGCACTTTTTCTTCTTCTTGTACTTTTCACTTTTAATAAGTTGCTGCCTAACGATTTTGTCCTCCTTTTACAATTTCAATACCTACAAATATAAAAACTCATAAAACATTTTTGTTCCAAAAGGTTAGCGTCACTGAATATTACCTGATAATTGAAGATTCCAAAATGAAGACAAATGAAAGGGTTGTTATTCTGCTGGTGTTTTCTTCCTTTTACACTATCACGAACATTGATAGATTTATTTTTAAAAACGAAAATTTTTCTCACTAATTTAAAATAACAAATATTTTATATATTTCATTTGTTATTTGTTATATTATTTTACCATATTATTTTTTAACAACCTCTCCGTATACCAAAACAACGCGATTCCAACTAGAAAAAACAACCGACGCGCAAACATATCGATTACACCCACGCGCAAACACATCGATTACGATGACAGGTATCGATTACAGGTAGACAAGAGAAATTTAGGAAAATTTCCTATATTCTAACAAGTGTGTTTCCTTAAGTTTTGAAATTTTACTAATTTTGAGGAAACTTGGTTTTAGTTCGGTTTTTGTTTATTTTTACGAATGCTTTGTTATCGGTGAATAAAATTTTCTTTTTCAGTAGTAAATTCTTATACCCAGCGAAGAAAATAGTATGAGTAAAATTCCATGCCTTATTCTAGTTAATGAACTATTCCTAACTGCTTACAGTTTAGGATTTTTTTAATGAAACGAGAAAATTTTATTATTTTTCACAAAAATTTACCTTGATGGATAAACTATATTGAAGAAAATTTTTTCCTTTAGTTTCGAAGGCACTTTTTTCTGGGTGCATAGAAAGAAAATTTTGATAGGACGGATGTCCACCATTTCAAATGCCGTTGCACTGAATTTGCAGCACTTCTTAAGGTGTGATCCGAATTCAGTGTTTTGGATGTAAATTAAAAAATTTTGCAATAATTTGCAAAAAAAATAATTTATTTTTTTATGATTTTTAAAGCATTGTACAGCTTGTCTGAAACAGTTGACATCAAATATTTTCAAAAATTGAAAATTTTTCTAGAATGGATTTAGCATTTTTTCGAAAATTTTTTAATAACTTATACCATTTTATTAATCCTTATTCTGTTTTTAACCTATTTGAAACAAAAAAAGTTAAAATTTCCTTGCAAAAATACGAAAAAAGCGAGTTACAAAAAATTGAATAAAAAGAACTTCCAGAGTAGTTAAAATAAAGAACATCTTTAAGAGAACAGTTTTGGAAGTGCTTTTGGGATTCTATAGAAAAAAAATTGACAAAATTGTCTATAGAAATAAAATTTTGACAAAATTGTCTATAGAAATAAAATTTTGACAAAATTGTCTATAGAAATACAATTTTGACAAAATTTTCATAGAAAACAAGTATATACGGCCGTAAGTTCGGCCAGGTCGAATCTTATGTACCAACCACCACGGAATGCGTAAAAACTTCTACGAAAGACTGTCATCCACAATCGAATTACTTGGGTTGTGCACCCAGAAAAAAGTGACCCCTTCTTTAAGTTAAAATGAACTCATTGTGAAGAAAGTTGAACTTCGTATAGCGCCAAAGCCATTTTTATTTGTTTGAACGATGTGATTTTCGTAGAAATTAGGAATAATGTATTCCATATATTAGTTAACATTTTCCTATATTTATGTACCACTATACTACAGAATGAAAAAATTTAACTAATTTGAATTCATATATGGAATGATTTTATTGAAATTTTTCATTCATTTGGACAAATCTTACACATTTGTGGTAAAACTTTTACTTCATAATTAGAACTGCTTACCTTCGTTTTTAAATACAATTTTATTTATTTCTATAAGCAACTTTATCTTCAATAAAATACATGTTTTATTAATATATTGAATATATTTATTAAGAATCAACAGCATCGAATCTCTTTGAAATATTAGTTTATTATTCCACTATTTCCAATTTCCGTGTGATATTATCAACTGTAAAACGCACTTTTTCTTCTTCTTGTACTTTTCACTTTTAATAAGTTGCTGCCTAACGATTTTGTCCTCCTTTTACAATTTCAATACCTACAAATATAAAAAATCATAAAACATATTTGTTGCAAAAGGTTAGCGTCACTGAATATTACCTGATAATTGAAGATTCCAAAATGAAGACAAATGAAAGGGTTGTTATTCTGCTGGTTTTTTCTTTCTTTATACACTATCACGAACATTCATAGATTTATTTAAAAAAAACGAAAATTTTTCTCACTAATTTAAAATAACAAATATTTTATATATTTTATTTGTTATTTATTATATTATTTTACCATATTATTTTTTAACAATCTCTCCGTATATCAAAACAACGCGATTCCAACTAAAAAAACAACCGACGCGCAAATATATCGATTACACCCACGCGCAAACACATCGATTACGATGACAGGTATCGATTACAGGTAGACAATAGAAATTTAGGAAAATTTCCTATATTCTAACAAGTGTGTTTCCTTAAGTTTTGAAAGGATTGCATACTTCTTAGTACGAATGAACTAAAATATTTTTCTATGCCAAGTGTTGTTCGTATGTATGAAAAACTTTCTATTATAAAGGAAGTCGCAATTATCATTTTATAAGAAATTTTACTAATTTTGAGGAAACTTGGTTTTAGTTCGGTTTTTGTTTATTTTTACGAATGCTTTGTTATCGGTGAATAAAATTTTCTTTTTCAGTAGTAAATTCTTATACCCAGCGAAGAAAATAGTATGAGTAAAATTCCATGCCTTATTCTAGTTAATGAACTATTCCTAACTGCTTACAGTTTAGGATTTTTTTAATGAAACGAGAAAATTTTATTATTTTTCACAAAAATTTACCTTGATGGATAAACTATATTGAAGAAAATTTTTTCCTTTAGTTTCGAAGGCACTTTTTTCTGGGTGCATAGAAAGAAAATTTTGATAGGACGGATGTCCACCATTTCAAATGCCGTTGCACTGAATTTGCAGCACTTCTTAAGGTGTGATCCGAATTCAGTGTTTTGGATGTAAATTAAAAAATTTTGCAATAATTTGCAAAAAAAATAATTTATTTTTTTATGATTTTTAAAGCATTGTACAGCTTGTCTGAAACAGTTGACATCAAATATTTTCAAAAATTGAAAATTTTTCTAGAATGGATTTAGCATTTTTTCGAAAATTTTTTAATAACTTATACCATTTTATTAATCCTTATTCTGTTTTTAACCTATTTGAAACAAAAAAAGTTAAAATTTCCTTGCAAAAATACGAAAAAAGCGAGTTACAAAAAATTGAATAAAAAGAACTTCCAGAGTAGTTAAAATAAAGAACATCTTTAAGAGAACAGTTTTGGAAGTGCTTTTGGGATTCTATAGAAAAAAAATTGACAAAATTGTCTATAGAAATAAAATTTTGACAAAATTGTCTATAGAAATAAAATTTTGACAAAATTGTCTATAGAAATACAATTTTGACAAAATTTTCATAGAAAACAAGTATATACGGCCGTAAGTTCGGCCAGGTCGAATCTTATGTACCAACCACCACGGAATGCGTAAAAACTTCTACGAAAGACTGTCATCCACAATCGAATTACTTGGGTTGTGCACCCAGAAAAAAGTGACCCCTTCTTTAAGTTAAAATGAACTCATTGTGAAGAAAGTTGAACTTCGTATAGCGCCAAAGCCATTTTTATTTGTTTGAACGATGTGATTTTCGTAGAAATTAGGAATAATGTATTCCATATATTAGTTAACATTTTCCTATATTTATGTACCACTATACTACAGAATGAAAAAATTTAACTAATTTGAATTCATATATGGAATGATTTTATTGAAATTTTTCATTCATTTGGACAAATCTTACACATTTGTGGTAAAACTTTTACTTCATAATTAGAACTGCTTACCTTCGTTTTTAAATACAATTTTATTTATTTCTATAAGCAACTTTATCTTCAATAAAATACATGTTTTATTAATATATTGAATATATTTATTAAGAATCAACAGCATCGAATCTCTTTGAAATATTAGTTTATTATTCCACTATTTCCAATTTCCGTGTGATATTATCAACTGTAAAACGCACTTTTTCTTCTTCTTGTACTTTTCACTTTTAATAAGTTGCTGCCTAACGATTTTGTCCTCCTTTTACAATTTCAATACCTACAAATATAAAAAATCATAAAACATTTTTGTTGCAAAAGGTTAGCGTCACTGAATATTACCTGATAATTGAAGATTCCAAAATGAAGACAAATGAAAGGGTTGTTATTCTGCTGGTGTTTTCTTTCTTTATACACTATCACGAACATTGATAGATTTATTTAAAAAAAAACGACAATTTTTCTCACTAATTTAAAATAACAAATATTTTATATATTTTATTTTTTATTTATTATATTATTTTACCATATTATTTTTTAACAATCTCTCCGAAACAACGCGATTCCAACTAAAAAACAACCGACGCGCAAATATATCGATTACACCCACGCGCAAACACATCGATTACGATGACAGGTATCGATTACAGGTAGACAATAGAAATTTAGGAAAATTTCCTATATTCTAACAAGTGTGTTTCCTTAAGTTTTGAAAGGATTGCATACTTCTTAGTACGAATGAACTAAAATATTTTTCTATGCCAAGTGTTGTTCGTATGTATGAAAAACTTTCTATTATAAAGGAAGTCGCAATTATCATTTTATAAGAAATTTTACTAATTTTGAGGAAACTTGGTTTTAGTTCGGTTTTTGTTTATTTTTACGAATGCTTTGTTATCGGTGAATAAAATTTTCTTTTTCAGTAGTAAATTCTTATACCCAGCGAAGAAAATAGTATGAGTAAAATTCCATGCCTTATTCTAGTTAATGAACTATTCCTAACTGCTTACAGTTTAGGATTTTTTTACTGAAACGAGTAAATTTTATTATTTTTCACAAAAATTTACCTTAATGGAAATAAAATGGATAAACTATATTGATGAAAATTTTTTCCTTTAGTTTCAAAGGCACTTTTTTCTGGGTGTGGTATCTTAAAACTTCTTAACATCGTTTTCTAAATTTTGAGTTAGTCCATACGTGGTATATATTAGACAAAAAAGTTATGTATAGGTAAGTCTACAAATAATTATGAATCGATATGAACTTTTGCACGGTACGTAGAGAGCCAGAATTGAAATATGGGGGTCGCTTATATGGGGGCTATATACAATTATGAACTTGATATGGACCAATTTTTGTGTGATTGGGGATCGATTTATCTGAGGACTATATATAACTATAGCCTGATATGGACCTAGTTAGGCATGGTTGTTAACGGCCATATACTATCACAATGTACCAAATTTCAACTGACTCGGATGAAATTTGCTCCTCCAAGAGGCTCCAAAACCAAATCTCGGGATCGGTTTATATGGGGGCTATATATGATTATAGACTGATATGGACCACTTTTGGCATGGTTGTTAAATATCATATACGATCACCACGTACCAAATTTCAACTGAATCGGATGAATTTTGCTTCTCCAAAAGGCACCGGAGGTCAAATTTGGGGATAATTATGGACCGATTTCGACCAATTTCGACCAATTTTTGCATGAGTGTGTTAGGCCATATATTAATAGCACGTACCAAGTTTCAATTGAATCAGATGAGTTTTGGTCTTCCAAGAGGCTCCGGAGGTCAAATCTGGTGATCCGTTTATATGGGGGCTATATATAATTATGGACCGATTTCGTTTTCAATTTTTGCATTGGTGTTTGAGGCACATGCTCAGATCGACACAGAATTTCACCACGACCCAGAATATATATACTTTATGGGGTCTTAAGCAATATTTCGATGTGTTACAAACGGAATGACAAAGTTAATATACCCCCATCCTATGGTGGAGAGTATAAAAATGTTGTCAAAATTTTCTATAGAAATATAATTTTGTTGTTGTTATTGTTGGTTTATTATTCAATCATTATTGTTGTTTTTGATTTCAGCTCAAAACCATGCATTGACTAAACTACAAGTGTAGCTTTAACCAACAGATGAAAAATAAAATTTTGACAAATTTTTCTGTAGAAATAAAATTTGGATAAAATTTTCTATAGAAATAAAATTTTGACAAATTTTTCTGTAGAAATAAAATTTTGACAAAATTTTCTATACATATAAAGTTTCGGCAAAATTTGGATAAAAAACTTATTTTTTTTAAATTTGGTAGATTTTTGGTAAAATTTTCTTCAAATTTTGGTAGATAGTTTTTGGCACGAGTGGCAACTGTGAAAGTGAAACGCCATTCTGTCTCGGTCATAAAAACGAGGTCCCTTGTTATTGATCTAAAAATAGATTTGGGCAGCACTCATTGATAAGAGCGAAGATTACCACTTGTGTGGTAACCCAATAGACTGAATAGTCAAAGTGAGACTACAAGAACAGGCTGCCGGTATATCCAACCTAACCATGCCATTGCACTGACTACACTGAAAAAGTAGTGAACCCACCAGGAAGAAAAATTTTGGTTAATTTTAGAAAATTTCGATTATTTGTAGAAAATTTTAAATAAACAATATTACAAAAGCTGGCATAACGCCGATATCACAAAAATAAGTAAATATTTTTCGACAAATTCAAGAAAATGTATTAGACATAGTAAATTTTTTTCACTTGTTAAAGAAAATTTTATAGTTTGAAGAAAATAATTGGAGTTCAAAATTGCAAGAATGTCTTTAGTGCCATACGAAGTTAAAGATGGGCGCATTATTGGTAAAATTTACAAATTTTAAGAAGTTTTGAACTATTTTGTGGGAGACACGAATTTAGTTAATCTTTATGCTTCATTTGTGTATAATTTTTTCCTCTGTATTAGTTAATTTAACTAACGTACACAAAAAATATTAACGTGATGGAAACTTTCTTAAAACGTAATAATTCCAAGAACTGAAAAGAGAGTTAAATCGGCTTTAGTGAAATATAGGGTTCACATTTTGTTTGGGTGTAGGTTAAAATTCTAGGAAATTACATTCGCGAAAGTTGCTTACTTGTAATTTTTATTATTATATTTGGAATCTATTTTCATAGACTATGTTAATTTTGTTTCCAACAATTGTCGACTCAGTTGGCAAAAACAATTTGGTGGGACCTTCAAAGTTAAATTACAAAAAAATAAAGTAATTGTTTCAAAACAAATTTGCATTTAATTTAAAATAAAAAAAAAACGAAAAAACTAAACTCTGAACATCGATTTGAAACATATGATTTTTAAATTGAAAAACAAAAACAGTATTTGAGAACTAAAAGTTAATTATATCCAAGTATTTCAAAACCATATGATATTAAAACAAAACAAACAAAACGAACATCAATTACAAATATGCCGTTTAATTAAACAAAATACAAAATAAGATTTTAAGAAATTTTGATGAAGCAAACAATTGCGTAATATACATAAAGAGTTAACCGAAAATATTTTGTTTCAATTTACACCAAAAATTATTGAAAAAAAGCATAATAAGATTAAATAAATTATTAATAAATCTTACAAGTGTTCAGAAAAATAAAACAGTATTTTCATTTAATGGTGGACAAATAAGAGGTATGACAACGTATATTGCTTTAAAGCAGAATTGTTTCACCAAAAACTGCTAGATTTTACAAAAAAGAGCCAGAAAAACTCAAAACATTTTATATTGAAATTTAAAAAAGTTAAAGGCTTTATTTCGCTTAAAATGCATAATAAATTAATTACGTAGAAACATGTCGAAAATAAACAAGTAAGGAAAGTCTAAAGTCGGGCGGGGCCGACTATATTATACCCTACACCACTTTGTAGATCTAAATTTTCGATACCATATCACATCCGTCTAATGTGTTGGGTGCTATATAAAGGGTGATACGGTCAAAATTTGGTCAAGGGAAAACGCGTGTAAATCGGTGAAATCGTTTATTTGAAACATCAAATTAAATTTCTTTTTCAAGTTCAATTAGTATAAAATTCAGGAAAAATATTCAGTTAGGCTTTCGCTTTTCCAAATCCGAATTGCCGGGCCTCACGCTTGACACCTGCCATCAGATTTTGTACAGCCACCTTGTCCACCTTCTTCGCCGCAGAAAGCCAGTTTGCCTTGAACTGCTGCTCGTCCTTAGCAGTTTTTTTGGTCTTCTTAGGTTCCGCTTGACAATAGCCCAGTATTTCTCAATTGGGCGGAGCTCTGGCGTGTTGGGAGGGTTCTTGTCCTTGGGAACCACCTGCACGTTGTTGGCGGCGTACCACTCCATGGCCTTTTTACCGTAATGGCAAGATGCCAAATCCGGTCAAAACAGTACGGAACAACCGTGTTTCTTCAGGAAAGGCAGTAGACGTTTATTCAAACACTCTTTCACGTAAATTTCTTGGTTGACAGTCCCGGAAGCTATGAAAATGCTGCTTTTCAAGCCACAGGTACAGATGGCTTGCCAAACCAGATATTTCTTTGCGAACTTTGACAGTTTTATGTGCTTGAAAATATCTGCTACCTTTCCCCTTCCTTTTGCCGTATAAAACTCCTGTCCCGTATAAAACTCCTGTCCTGCTTGTAGTCGGCTTTGACGTAGGTTTCGTCGTCCATTACCACGCAGTCAAACTTCGTCAGCATCGTCGTGTACAGCCTCCGGGATCGCGCTTTGGCCGTATTTTGTTTATCATCGCGATTTGGAGTCACTACCTTCTTGTAAGTCGATAGTCCGGCTCGTTTTTTGGCTCGATGCACGGTTGTAGACGATACACCCAGCGTATTTGCAACATCTCGGTTGATTTGGCAACTTTTGGCGATTTTGCCAGCTTTGCGTGCGAGTAGCTCGGATTTTCGCGATGCGCGAGCAAAATTTTGATACGCTGCTCTTCTTGCTTGGACGGCATTTTGACAACTGAAGAGTGAATTCCAAAATCAAAATAGGAGCAACATTCTACACACACACACCTTCAAAATGAGGGGTGTTCAGGTTTTTAAATGCAAAATTGAAAGAAATACGTCAAGTTTATATTGACCAAATTTTGGCCGTATCACCCTTTATATGCATTTTTCCCACTAAACGACTTCAAAATAAGCCAGTTCATATTTTCGGGATCTTCCTAACAGTTTTGGAATATATGTAAAAAAAAAAACCTTTTTGGTGTTCGGCCGAAGCAGGGATTGAACCCACGACCCGTTGTGTGCAAGGCGAGTATGCTAGTCATTGCTCCACGGTGCCCAACTAAATGTATGTTTTTATTATAGTTTCTTTACATCGGCTCGTGGGCGCCAAAAATTATGCTAAATAAATATAACTATTTGATTGTTTGCTCCTGCTTGAGCGATAATTGTCTGTTGATGACAGCTAACAGGTTGGCTGATAAGTCCCCGGTCTAACAAAGAAAAACACATTTTTGTCAAAATTCGTTTTTATTATTCAACATAGTTCCCTTCAAGAGTGATACAACGATTATAACGACTCCTTCGGTTTTGCCTCAAAATATGCCTCAGTTTCGGCGAGCACCTCTTCATTGCAGCCAATTTTTTTCCCTGCGAGCATCCTTTTGAGGTCTGAGAACAAGAAAAAGTCGCTGGGGGCCAGATCTGGAGAATACGGTGGGTGGGGAAGCAATTCGAAGCCCAATTCATGAATTTTTGCCATCTTCTTCATATGGGGCCGTTTTGCCGCGATTTCGACCTTCAAACGCTCCAATAACGCCATATAATAGTCACTGTTGATGGTTTTTTCCCTTCTCAAGATAATCGATAAAAATTATTCCATGCGCATTCCAAAAAACAGAGGCCATTACTTTGCCAGCGGACTTTTGAGTCTTTCCACGCTTCGGAGACGGTTCACCGGTCGCTGTCCACTCAGCCGACTGTCGATTGGACTCAGGAGTGTAGTGATGGAGCCATGTTTCATCCATTGTCACATATCGACGGAAAAACTCGGGTGTATTACGAGTTAACAGATGCAAACACCGCTCAGAATCATCAACATGTTGTTGTTTTTGGTCAAATGTGAGCTCGCGCAGCACCCATTTTGCACAGAGCTTCCGCATATCCAAATATTGATGAATGATATGACTAACACGTTCCTTTGATATCTTTAAGCCTCTGCTATCTCGATCAACTTCATTTTACGGTCATTCAAAATCATTTTGTGGATTTTTTGGATGTTTTCGTCGGTAACCACCTCTTTCGGGCGTCCACTGCGTTCACCGTCCTCCGTGCTCATTTCACCACGCTTGAATTTTGCATAACAATCAATTATTGTTGATTTCCCTGGGGCAGAGTCCGGAAACTCGTTATCAAGCCAAGTTTTTGCTTCCACCGTATTTTTTTCCTTCAGAAAACAGTATTTTATCAAAACACGAAATTCCTTTTTTCCCATTTTTTTCACAATAACAAAAGTTGCATCACAAAAGACGCTCTATCTCACAAGGTTGGTACTATATAAAAATAATATGCATTTAATACTAGCGACGTCATCTATGTGTCAGACCGGGGACTTGTCAGCCAACCTGTTACATAGCCCTGTGGATAGTGTATTGGCTTACAAACTGTATGGCTCTACGGTATGGTCCGCGGTTCGATTCTCCGTCCAGGCGAAAGTTAAAAAATTTATAAAATCAAATAAAATCAAACATGTTTGTATTACACAAAAAACAAAAAACCTGGTGGAAGTGAGAAAGATGTGAGAGAAGAAGCAAATTAGCCAGAAAACTCAAAAACAATTTTTGAGTTCAGGTAGAATTACATAACGTGCGTTCAATGCGTCCGATGATTGAAGAGTTGAAATTTCTCTTTGAAATCAAAAGCTCGAATAGTCTGCCGCAAATAGAAAAAAATCAACCCTTCCATCAACGCACGGATTGACGCATGGTGTGTAATTCAACCTTTAGTCTTTATGAAAGTGTTTTCACACCCCGTAAAAAAATCAAATAAACAAGTATAAATTTATATCTGTTGCAAATTTTATTATAATCTGATGGGGAATAGCCCAAAACAACGTTTTACAAAGTTTATAAAGGGTGATACGGTCAAAATTTGGTCAAGGGAAAACGCGTGTAAATCGGTGAAATCGTTTATTTAAAAAATCAAATTAAATTTCTTTTTCAAGTTCAATTAGTATAAAATTAAGGAAAAATATTCAGTTAGGCTTTCGCTTTTCCAAATCCGAATTGCCGGGCCTCACGCTTGACACCTGCCATCCGATTTTGTACAACCACCTTGTCCACCTTCTTCGCCGCAGAAAGCCAGTTTGCCTTGAACTGCTGCTCGTCCTTAGCAGTTTTTTTGGTCTTCTTTAGGTTCCGCTTGACAATAGCCCAGTATTTCTCAATTGGGCGGAGCTCTGGCGTGTTGGGAGGGTTCTTGTCTTTGGGAACCACCTGCACGTTACTGGCGGCGTACCACTCCATTGCCTTTTTACCGTAATGGCAAGATGCCAAATCCGGTCAAAACAGTACGGAACAACCGTGTTTCTTCAGGAAAGGGAGCAGATGTTTATTCAAACACTCTTTCACGTAAATTTCTTGTTTGACAGTCCCGGAAGCTATGAAAATGCTGCTTTTCAAGCCACAGGGAACAGATGGCTTGCCAGACCAGATATTTCTTTGCGAACTTTGACAGTTTTATGTGCCTGAAAATATCTGCTACGTTTCCCCTTCCTTTTGCCGTATAAAACTCCTGTCCCCGAAGCTGATTGTAGTCGGCTTTGACGTAGGTTTCGTCGTCCATTACCTCGCAGTCAAACTTCGTCAGCATCGTCGTGTACAGCCTCCGGGATCGCGCTTTGGCCGTCGTATTTTGTTTATCATCGCGATTTGGAGTCACTACCTTCTTGTAAGTCGATAGTCCGGCTCGTTTTTTGGCTCGATGCACGGTTGTAGACGATACACCCAGCTTATTTGCGGCATCTCGGAGAGAGAGGTTAGGGTTTCGCTTGAAACTACCGGCAACTCTCTTTGTCGTCTCAGCGGCTTCCGGTTTTCGATTTCCCCCCGATCCAGACTTCCTGGCTGTCGACAAACGTTCCCCAAACACTTTAATTACATTTGTAACGGTTGATTTGGCAACTTTTAGCGATTTTGCCAGCTTTGCGTGCGAGTAGCTCGGATTTTAGCGATGCGCGAGCAAAATTTTGATACGCTGCTCTTCTTGCTTGGACGGCATTTTGACAACTGAAGAATGAATTCCAAAATCAAAATAAGAGCAACATTCTACACACACACACCTTCAAAATGAGGGGTGTTCAGGTTTTTTAAATGCAAATTTTGACCGTATCACCCTTTATTCTTTAAAATTGATTATTAAAGAAAAGTAAACGTGAAAAGTTTTAAGAAAAAATTCAAAAAGTCGACATTACATACCAACAAGAGGATTTTTTTTTTGTTGTCTTCTATGAAATAAACACTTGACTAGCAATGGTGAACATTGTCAAGTCAGTAATTAAGCAAACAAAAAAAAAACAAAAGCATTTATTGTGTATTATTTGGAAGCTTTGGTTCTCAAAAATTTTAACAATGTCATTTGGAGACTTATTATGCTCTATGGGAAATCATCCATTAAAATCGCCGGGTGTTTTTATTGATGATCAGCGCCTCATCAAGTTCATTAGAAATATATATCCAAATTTTCGGGAAAACCAAAAAGTTTGCCGTGATTGTAAAGAAAATGTGAAATCGGCTTACAACATAAAATACCAAAGAGCCGTAGATTATAAAAAAATGTCGTCATCTGGATCGAAAGAGAGCACGAATAATGATCAATGGATGGAATATATAGATGAGTTGCCCTCAGTCGGATCGAACTCTAGCTTAACTGATGAGAATGGCCAAACATCAAATGATGCAGAAAATATTAATTTACAGTCTGGTACTAAACTGCAGCAAGTCGTTTATCTTAATAAAGACGTTATGGATATATATTTAAGTCACATAAATCGGGAATAGTACCCAAACATGCAAAGTTTAGTAGAGAAAGTATTGTAACGGCCAATGAATTATCAGTATGGTGATATTGAAATAAAATATGACATATACATATTTTGTATACCTTCCTTCCTATTATGAAACTGCTAAATTTTTTATACCCTGCGCCACACTGTGGAACAGGGTATTATAAGTTGGTGCATATGTTTGCAACACCCAAAAGGAGACGAGATAGATTCTCCTTTTGGGTGTGAGTCGATATAGCCATGTCCGTCTGTCCGTGAACACATTTTTGTAATCAAGGTCCACGTCGCAGTTTTAGTCCAATCGACTTCAAATTTGGCACAAGTATGTGTTTTGGCTCAGAATAGAACCCTATTGATTTTGGAAAGAAATCGGTTCAGATTTAGATATAACTCCCATATATATCTTTCGCCCGATATGGACTAATACGACCCCAGAAGCCAGAGTTTTACCCCAATTTGGTTGAAATTTTGCACTAGGAGTACAATTAGTAGTGTAGTCAAGTGTGCCAAATTTTATTGAAATCGGTTCAGATTTAGATATAGCTGCCATATATATCGTTCGCCCGATTTTCACTCATATGACCACAGTGGCCAATCTTTTACTCCGATTTACGTGAAATTTTGCACATTAGAATTAACATTTCAACTTGTTGTACCAAATTTGGTTGATACCCAAGAAGTGGTATCGGGTTATATAGGGATGTACCAAACAATTCTCACCATCTTCGGTACACCTATTTATGGTCTTCAAATATCTCTAGAATTCCAATTTCAGGCAAATTGGATTACAACTACGGATTTTAGAAGCCTAAGAAGTAAAATCGGGTGATCGGTCTATTCGGGGGCTATACCAAAACATGGATCGATATCCACCATTTTCGGCACATCCTGTTAGGGTCCTAAAATACTTCTAGATTTCCAATTTCAGGCAAATTAGTTAAAAACTACGGTTTCTAAAAACCCAAGACCCCAAGTCGGGGGGTTGGTTTATATGGGGACTATATTAAAACCCATATAGCCCATCTTCGAACTTGACCTGCCTGCAAACAACAAACGAATCTGTGTCAAATTTCAGGATGATAGCGCCATTACTGAAGGCTGTACTGTGATTACAACAGTCAGACAGACGGACATGCACTCAGAGAAGGAATATGATCACCTCAACCATGTTTCAAGAGCAAAATGTTATTTTTGAATGGTGACCATGTAACATGTTTGTCGCAACCATGTTATTTTCTCGGAGATTATGTGTCTGATTTCGGCAAGCATATTATTGTTGGCGAGAAAAGAACATTTTTGCCATAAACATGTTACATGGTCACCATCCAAAAATAAAATTTTGCTCTTGAAACATGGTTGAGGTGATTCTGCGTGTGGTTATATCATCTTAGACTTTCTCTCTGATCACGAATATATACACTATATGTAGTTGGAAATCGCTATTTCGATGTGTTACAAAAGGAATGACAAACTTGTTATACCCCATCCCCATTCTATGGTGGTGGGTATCAAAATAGCTAAAAAAAAGGAGGTTCCGCCACCGTTGCCACAGTTGGTACAATTCTGTTAGATTTATAGATTGGTAGAATTCTTGATGGTTTGGCTGACAAAATTTTTTATAGAAATATAATATTGATAAAACTTTCTATAGAAATAAAATTTTGAAACATTTTCTATAGAAATAAAATTTTGACAAAATTTTCTATAGAAATAAAATGTTTACAAAATTTTCTATAGAAATAACATTTCGACAAATTTTTCTATAGCAATAAAATCTTGACAAAATTTTCTATAGAAATAAAATTTGGACAAAATTTTCAACAGAAATAAAATTTGGACAAAATTTTCTATAGATATTAAATTTTGACAAAATTTCTATAGAAATAAAATTTGGACAACATTTTCTACAGAAATAAAATTTGGACAAAATTTTCTATAGATATAAAATTTTGACAAAATTTCTATAGAACTAAAATTTTGACAAAATTTTCTATAGAAATAACATTTCAACAAATTTTTCTATAGCAATAAAATCTTGACAACATTTTCTATAGCAATAAAATCTTGACAAAATTTTCTATAGAAATAAAATTTGGACAAAATTTTCTACAGAAATAAAATTTGGACAAAATTTTCTATAGACATTAAATTTTGATAAAATTTTCTATAGAAATAAAATTTTGAAACATTTTCTATAGAAATAAAATTTTGACAAAATTTCTATAGAAATAAAATTTGGACAAAATTTTCTACAGAAATAAAATTTGGACAAAATTTTCTATAGACATAAAATTTTGATAAAATTTTCTATAGAAATAAAATTTTGAAACATTTTCTATAGAAATAAAATTTTGACAAAATTTCTATAGAAATAAAATTTGGACAAAATTTTCTACAGAAATAAAATTTTCTATAGAAATACAATTTTGACAACATTTTCTATAGAAATACAATTTTGACAAAATTTTCTATAGAAATAAAATTTTGACAAAATTTTCTATAGAAATAAAATTTTGACAAAATTTTCTACAGAAAAAACATTTTGACAAAATTTTCTATAGAAATAAAATTTTGACAAAATTTTCTACAGAAATAAAATTTTAACAAAATTTTCTAGAGAAATAAAATTTTGACAAAATTTTCTATAGAAATAAAATTTTGACAAAATTTTCTATAGAAATAAAATTTTGACAAAATGTTCTATAGAAATAAAATTTTGACAAAATTTTCTATAGAAATAAAATTTTGACAAAATTTTCTATAGAAATAAAATTTTGACAAAATTTTCTATAGAAATAAAATTTTGACAAAATTTTCTATAAAAATAAAATTTTAACAAAATTTTTGATAGAAATAAAATTTTGACAAATTTTTTTTATAGAAATAAAATTATGACAAAATTTTTTATAGAAATAAAATTTTGACAACAATTTCTACAGAAATAAAATTTGGACAAAATTTTCTACAGAAATAAAATTTGGACAAAATTTTCTACAGAAATAAATTTTTTACAAAATTTTCTATATGCACTAGGCTCAGGTTAGGTTAGGTGGCAGCCCGATGTATCAGGCTCACTTAGACTATTCAGTCCATTGTGATACCACATTGGTGAACTTCTCTCTTATCACTGAGTGCTGCCCGATTCCATGTTAAGCTCAATGACAAGTCCGAGTCCGAACGGCGTTCCACATTGCAGTGAAACCACTTAGAGAAGCTTTGAAACCCTCAGAAATGTCACCAGCATTACTGACGTGGGATAATCCACCGCTGAAAAACTTTTTGGTGTTCGGTCGAAGCGGGAATCGAACCCACGACCTTGTGTATGCAAGGCGGGCATGCTAACCATTGCACCACGGTGGCTCCCTAGGCACTAGGCTTGCCCAATCCCGAAATGTAATTTTTTTGATAATATATATTTTTTTTTTTATTTTAAAGAAAAGTGTCCTTAATCTGATTTTTATTTTCCTTTTGTGTTCTAAAATGCAGTTTACATAAACTTTCATATCATATTAGGTCAATGTTTTTGTTAGTATTCATTTTAGTCAATTAGCATTAAAAAGTAAGCTTCTTTGTGTTGCAATTATCCATTGCAACACAAAAAAGCTTACTTTTTTATAATAATAAAATGCACGATAATTTCACCTAGGAATACTAGGAGGGAGATCGAATGACCTATGATTAAGCCCAAAAATACAATACTCAGTTGTTGTAATGATAGTTGAAGGGGTCCGATGTGCGCTGTTCGTCTTGACAATTGCTGTAAAGCGCCCGATAAATGTAGGCCTCCGGTAATATCGCGCATCCATTTTTTCAAAATTTCGCCGTATTGAAGGTGACGCAAAAAACGATTATACGGTTCAACAAGATACGATTGGGGACGCAGATAGGCACATATCTGATTTAAGACAACAGTCCTAGGAACCATATAAAATTCATCATGCAAACGACGTGAGGCAATAAACGATTGAAGTTGCCAGTAATTTGTTAACAAGGCCACTGGGTGTGTTGCATTCAGCAGTGTTTCAAAGCCAATTTCATCATTGGCGAAATTGGTGAAGATGATCTGATTCGTAGGAATTTGCCAAGCATGCGTTAACTCTTCGTTGAATATATTCTTAATTAGAAAGGTGTAGTTTTGAGCGACTAGCTTTGCCACTGACATAGGAGATGACCCGGGATATTTGTTGAAAGCCTCGTAAAGCTTTCCTCCAAATGTGGCACAAATCATAAGGAATCCCCAGTTCCATACGATGATTACAATATTGGTTGCGAGTAAATGGTAACGTAACAAACGCGCATTCCCAATTGCTAAGCCGAATACATCAAGCCAGGTTACTCGCAAACTCAAATGGGTCTTCACCAGGTGGCGTACAACATAGATCATTGCCATACCCCAAATAACTGTCAGGATAATTAAGAACCAAACTCCAACGCGGAAGGGAGCAACAATCCATTGACCTTCAAGCATATAGTTGCGTTGTTTTCGAATAACCACCACAGATATGCTGTGAAAATAAGGTTCGCTGACAGTAAAATATTGAGAACGTTCTGGGAAATGATAATAGCCCATTAGAATGTCAAATTTCCTATCCATCATAGCTCGAAAAGGACCTGTAAAGGTCCCATTATCAAATACATGACCAACAATCTTTCCATACGATTGCTTTAGTCTTAGCTTGAAATTTAATTTGGCAGCCATGGTTTTTATGATTTTCGCCTCTAAACCCCAAAATTGATCGATACGTTTCTTATCCGATGTTAGATTGTAGCTGAAGAAAGGGGCAGCCAAACGCATATGAAAGTCAATGGGACATTGGTGGAAATCGTGAAATTTATATGGGAATAGATCCGGGGACATGAATTTTCCATCTTGGAATTTATTATATTGATGTAACATAACTTGGCGACACGTTCCCGGTCGGAAAATATCATAGTTGTACAGATTGAAGGTGTAGTTGTTGTCATAGA
Organism: Haematobia irritans; assembly: GCF_050003625.1. NCBI lineage: Eukaryota > Metazoa > Arthropoda > Insecta > Diptera > Muscidae > Haematobia > Haematobia irritans. The sequence continues at coordinate 158,562,110 of NC_134400.1, forward strand.
TGGCCACAGCAATGTCCACAATATTTCGCTCAAACGCCTTTTCCACAATACGCTGTAACTCTATGGAGCTATTTAAATGTTTTGCTGAGTCCATTACTACCATATACTGGCCCCTCTTGTCTACGCGACGATTATCGATGTCGGGCAGAAGAGTTCTGGAAGAAAATAATTAGCATGAGATTACATCCTGAAACACTGCAATCCACGTAATTGTTTACAAGTTTACAAAAGCATTTTGACCTGTCGAATTCAGAAATAAAGTTATGCGTGATTGAAATCAAGTGTGATTGCTTTGATGCATGTTAAAGTGAACAAAACAAACGGTAACAGAATTGATCGAAATCCACGCCACAGTTGTTAGGAAATTGAGCTGAACATATCGCGAGAACGGATGGAACACATATTGAAAACTGAGCATGGACTGAAGCCATTGAAGTTCGAAAAAGTGTAAGAGCTCATCCTACTTCTTTGATTGACCACCATAACTCAAGCGGCGCCGATAGTCACTCCCCCTTGTATTCATCGACAATGGGGTAAAAATAAATACCGAATATTATCGGGAAAATGTCGTAAAGACAGTATTGAAGACCATGAAAATTACAACAGGACTCAGAATCATTGCCACGGTTGCCACAGTTGGTAGAATTCTACCAAAAATGATAGATATTTTACTGTTTGGTAGATTTTGCAAAATTTTCCGCTCCAATTAAGATACACAATTTTCATGTGCGTGAAGATAAATTGTAAATTGTAAATAGCTAAGACACAAACCAGACAGATTTAGCGGCGCACCGAATGGGTTAATTGAGTTATGCTAAAGCGACCAAAAAATGGTTATATTTATTTTGACTAATTTTAACCAATAATAAATTAACTAACCGACAAATTTGATACCATAATAAAGGTCTCGGAGTGCACTTTCAGAATATAAGGTCACATGGATAAAAGACACAATAACGATTGAGATATTGCAGAAATAAAACCGCACTAATAGATCATTATTTTTTATAAATTCAGGCCACTGTGCAAAACTGCCCATGATATTTTGGTACCAGGAGAAAGGGCGTGACGTGTATATGGTCGCTATATTCGAAACCAATCCAGAAATTTGTGTTTTATGCAATTTAAAGGAAAAATACTAACTTGGATGTATTAATATAAGGAAAAATGTCCCACTGTGCAAAACTGCCCAGGATATTTTGGTATCGAGAGAAAGGGCGTGACATGTACTTTATGGATAAAATATTTCTAAATTCGAAATCAATCCAGAAAATTGTGTTTTATCCAAGTTAATAGGAAATTACGAACTATGATAGAAATATAAAGAAAACTGGCCCACTGTGCCAAACTGCCCAGGATATTTTGGTATCAGGAGAAAGGGCGTGACATGTACTTTACGGCTAAATGGTTTTTATATCCAATACCAATCCAGAAATGTGTGCTTTCCAATTTTATGCAAAAATGCAAACTACGTTCGAAATATAAAGAAAAATATCCCACTGTGCAAAACTGCCCACGATATTTTGGTATCAGAAGAAAGGGCGTGACGTGTACTTTCTGGCTGTATGGTCGCTATATTCGAAACCAATCCAGAAATTTGTGTTTTATGCAATTTAAAGGAAAAATACTAACTTGGATGTATTAATATAAGGAAAAATGTCCCACTGTGCAAAACTGCCCAGGATATTTTGGTATCGGGACACAGTGGGACATTTTTCCTTATATTAATACATCCAAGTTAGTATTTTTCCTTTAAATTGCATAAAACACAAATTTCTGGATTGGTTTTGAATATAGCGACCATATAGCCAGAAAGTACACGTCACGCCCTTTCTTCTGATACCAAAATATCCTGGGCAGTTTTGCACAGTGGGATATTTTTCTTTATATTTCGAACGTAGTTTGCATGTTTGCATAAAATTGGACAAAGCACACATTTCTGGATTGGTATTGGATATAAAAACCTTTTAGCCGTAAAGTACATGTCACGGTCTTTCTCCTGATACGAAAATATCGTGGGCAGTTTGGCACAGTGGGCCAGTTTTCTTTATATTTCTATCATAGTTCGTAATTTCCTATTAACTTGGATACAACACAATTTTCTGGATTGATTTCGAATATAGAAATATTTTATCCATAAAGTACATGTCACTCCCTTTCTCCCGATACCAAAATATCCTGGGCAGTTTTGCACAGTGGGATATTTTTCTTTATATTTCGAACGTAGTTTGCATTTTTGCATAAAATTGGACAAAACACACATTTTTGGATTGGTATTGGATATAAAATCCTTTTAGCCGTAAAGTACATGTCACGCCCTTTCTCCTGATACCAAAATATCCTGGGCAGTTTGGCACAGTGGGCCAGTTTTCTTTATATTTCTATCATAGTTCGTAATTTCCTATTAACTTGGATAAAACACAATTTTCTGGATTGATTTCGAATATAGAAATCTTTTATCCATAAAGTACATGTCACGCCCTTTCTCCCGATACCAAAATATCCTGGGCAGTTTTGCACAGTGGGACATTTTTCCTTATATTAATACATCCAAGTTAGTATTTTTCCTTCAAATTGCATAAAACACAAATTTCTGGATTGGTTTCGAATATAGCGACCATATAGCCAGAAAGTACACGTCACGTCCTTTCTTCTGATACCAAAATATCCTGGGCAGTTTTGCACAGTGGGATATTTTTCTTTATATTTCGAACGTAGTTTGCATTTTTGCATACAATTGGACAAAGCATACATTTCTGGATTGGTATTGGATATAAAAACCATTTAGCCGTAAAGTACATGTCACGCCCTTTCTCCTGATACCAAAATATCCTGGGCAGTTTGGCACAGTGGGCCAGTTTTCTTTATATTTCTATCATAGTTCGTAATTTCCTATTAACTTGGATAAAACACAATTTTCTGGATTGATTTCGAATATAGAAATCTTTTATCCATAAAGTACATGTCACGCCCTTTCCCCCGATACCAAAATATCCTGGACAGTTTTGCACAGTGGGACATTTTTCCTTATATTAATACATCCAAGTTAGTATTTTTCCTTTAAATTGCATAAAACACAAATTTCTGGATTGGTTTCGAATATAGCGACCATATAGCCAGAAAGTACACGTCACGCCCTTTCTCCTGGTACCAAAATATCATGGGCAGTTTTGCACAGTGGCCTGAATTTATAAAAAATAATGATCAATTAGTGCGGTTTTATTTCTGCAATATCTCAATCGTTATTGTGTCTTTTATCCATGTGATCTTATATTCTGAAAGTGCACTCCGAGACCTTTATTATGGTATCAAATTTGTCGGTTAGTTAATTTATTATTGGTTAAAATTAGTCAAAATAAATATAACCATTTTTTGGTCGCTTTAGCATAACTCAATTAACCCATTCGGTGCGCCGCTAAATCTGTCTGGTTTGTGTCTTAGCTATTTACAATTTACAATTTACAATTTATCTTCACGCACATACAATTTTCTATGGAAAAGAAATTATGCAAAAATTGTCTATAGAAATAAAATTTTGCAAAAGTGTTCTATAGACATAAAATTTTATATGTAATATAATATTTTAACAAAATTATCCTTAGAAATAAAATTGTTGACAAAATTTTCTATAGAAATAAAATTGTTGACAAAATTTTCTATAGAAACAAAATTTGCAATAGAAATAAAATTTGGCAAGAATTTACTATAGAAATAAAATTTTCCTATACAAATTCTATTTTAACCAAATTTCCTATAGAAAGAAATTTTTTACAATATTTTCTATAGAAATAAAAATTTGACAAAATTTTCTGCAGAATCAAAATTAAAAAAATCTATAAATTCAATATAAAATATTTCTTTCGAATAAAAAAACATTTTTTATACTAACCACAAAAATTTGATCAATAACTTAAAAATATATAATTTTTTTTCAATTTGGTAGATATTTGGTTAAATTTTCTTCGAATTTTGGCACATAATTTTTGGGACGAGTGGCAACCATGACTATTGCAATTAAGATTGGCTTAAAACGGAGATTTTTCGTTTCATTTCTACGGCACAATGGGTACCAAAATCTGCGGTAGCAATCCGTTTGCCATTTTGGAGATTATGGTTGGCACTAAGAAATATTAAAGTGTCGATCTTTCAAGACTGTGCTTCGCCGGGAATGTACCGAAAGACCGCGGAGCCCGCGTGTGATGGCTTTGTCGACCGTTTGAAATCCATAATTCGGGTTCAAGGTAGCCAATTCAAACATATCTAAACTGATTCTAAAATTTTATGTTATTTTCTACATTTTTAGTTTTTGCAAAAAAAAAAACTCTGTAGAGGTCATTTGCCCTGAGTATAAACAACACAGTTTTGTTTGTTCTGTCTATGTAAACTTTTGTTCCCACAAAGCAGCATTTTGGGGAGGCTTGCGAACGTCTGCATTGCATCACTAATAGCGGATCTACTACAACAAGGTCTAAATTAAAAAAAAAATAACAAAAATTGTCCATATTTTATTGCAAAAAATGAAGGAGAAAATTTGTTGGAATTTTTGATGGGGAGAAAGTAATGGCTTGCGATGGACGATTATTTACAATTTTTTTCGGAATAAATTCTCAAAGATTTGAAAAAACAAATGTAGCATTTTTTATTATTCCAATTTTTTCTTGTTTTTCAGAAACTAACACAGCCCGATATAAACGAAACAGCAAAAAACAAAAATTAAAAAACCATTTTTTTGGTTTGAACTTTTCAACGTTTTCTACACCCCTCAGTCAAACGTTTTTTTTTTTTTTGTGTAATATTTTGATAATTTGTTTTGTAACGTAATATAGAATATTTGTAAATGTAATATGTATGTAATCTGAATTTGCAATGTTTTAATTTACTTACTGAAATCCTTTGAAGGAATCCACATACCATAGATTATATTTGAAAAATTTGTGTTTCCTTCGATGTCCATCACTAAAAATTTCAAATTTCAATGAATTCTTTCCTCTAAAAGCCTCTGCCAAATGACCGTTAATGACAAACTTCCAACTTTTGGAATAATCTACTCGTATAGCTACACTTAAAAGTCCAGTTTTATTCTCGAAATACTCTACAATGCCTTGTTCAAAACTTCGGGATGGTTTACGTGCATCCAAATACCAGATTTTCGGTTCAAATGTAAATGCCATAATTGGAGTAAAGTTCCATACAACGAAGAGAAATTTTACAATATCCATTATGAATGAGTGATTTACTAGAACTGTGGCAAATCACAAACAGACCAGAACCTTTTAAAAACCAATGGTCATTCTATTGGGGATTGTTAAGTGAAAAATTGCAATTCAGCGATTGTAATAAGCGGAAGAAATTTTCATTTCGAGAGAATGATAAATATCATAGATAAGTTCATGACTATTGAAAACTATTAAATTCTTTGACGAATTTTGTTAAAAGTTTATTTCTATAGAAAATTGTGTCACAATTTTATTTCTACAGAAAATTTTGTCAAATTTTTATTTCTATAGAAAATTTTGTCAAAATTTTATTTCTACTGATAATTTTGTCAGCATTTTATTTCTATAGAAAATTTTGTCAAAATTTTATTTCTATACAAAATTTTGTCAAAGTTTTATTTCTTTAAAAAAATTATGTCACAATTGTATTTCTATAGAAAATTTTGTCAAAATTTTATTTCTATAGAAAATTTTGTCAAAATTTTATTTCTACAGAAAATTTTGTCAAAATTTTATTTCTACAGAAAATATTGTCAAAATTTTATTTCTATAGAAAATTTTGTCAAAATTTTACTTCTATAGAAAATTTTGTCAAAATTTTATTTCTATAGAAAATTTTGTCAAAATTTTATTTCTATAGAAAATTTTGTCAAAATTTTACTTCTACAGAAAATTTTGTCAAAATTTTATTTCTACAGAAAATTTTGTCAAAATTTTATTTCTATAGACAATTTTGTCAAATTTTTATTCCTATAGAAAATTTTGTCAAAATTTTAATTCTATAGAAAATTTTGTCAAAAATTTCTTTCTATAGAAATTTTTTTCAAAATTTTAATTCTATAGAAAATTTTGTCAAAGTTTTATTTCTTTAAAACAATTTTGTCACAATTGTGTTTCTATAGAAAATTTTGTCAAAATTTTATTTCTATAGATTTCTATAGTATGTAACGCCAAGAAGGAGTAATCATAGACCAACCTTTTAGTATACGGATCGGCTTACAATTAAATTCTGAGTCGATTTAGCGACGTCCGTCTGTCTGTCTGTCCGTCTGTCTGTTGATGTATTTTTGTGTGCAAAGTACAGCTCGCAGTTTTAGTCCGATTGTCCTAAAATTTGGTATATGGTCCTGTTTCGGCTCAAAGACGATCCCTATTGATTTTGGAAAAAATCGGTTCAGATTTAGATATAGCTGCCATATATATTTTTCACCGATTTGGTCATAATTGGCGTGCATATCTACCGATCTTCCTCAAATTCCGTTCATCCGAATATTTTATGAGTCTCCAAAAACTTGCAAAATATCAGCCAAATCGATTCAGATTTAGATATAGCTCCCATATATAGCTTTCGCCCGATTTACACTCATTTGCCCACAGAGGCCAATTTTTTGCTCCGATTTAGTTGAAATTTTGCATAGGGAGTGGAATTAGCATTGTAACTATGCGTGCCAAATTTGGTTGAAATCTGTTCAGATTTGGATATATCTCCCATATATAGCTTTCGCCCGATTTACACTCATATGACCACAGAGGCCAATTTTTAACTCCGATTTAGTTGAAATTTTGCACAGGGAGTAGAATTAGCATTGTAGCTATGCGTGCCAAATTTGGTTGATATCGGTTAAGATTTTGATATAGCTCCCATATATATGGTTTTCTGATTTCGACAAAAATGGTCAAAATACCAACATTTTCCTTGTTAAATCGCCACTGCTTAGTCGAAAAGTTTTAAAAATGACTCTAATTTTCCTAAACTTCTAACACATGTATATCGAGCGATAAATCACAAATAAACTTTTGCGAAGTTTCCTTAAAATTGCTCCAGATTTAAAAGTTTCCCATATTTATACCCTGCGCCACACTGTGGAACAGGGTATTATAAGTTAGTGCATATGTTTTTTTACTCAAATTGTGTTCCACCCTAGTGCATTAGCCAATTTAAATTTTGAGTCTATAGATTTTGTGAAAGTCTATCAAATTCTGTCCAAATCGAGTGATATTTTAATGTATGTATTTGGGACAAACCTTTATATATAGCCCCCAACACATTTAACGGATGTGATATGGTATCGAAAATTTAGATCTACAAAGTGGTGCAGGGTATAATATAGTCGGCCCCGCCCGACTTTAGACTTTCCTTACTCGTTTTTTTTTTATAGAAAATTTTGTCAACATTTTATTTCCATAGACAATTTTGTCAAAATTTTATTTCTATAGAAAATTTTGTCAAAATTGTATTTCTATAGAAAATTTTGTCAAAATTTTATTTCTATAGAAAATTTTGTCAAAATTTTATTTCTATAGAAAATTTTGTCAAAATTTTATTTCTATAGAAAATTTTGTCAAATTTTTTTTTTATAGAAAATTTTGTCAAGATTTTATTTCTATAGAAAATTTTGTCAAAATTTTATTTCTATAGAAAATTTTGTCAAAATTTTATTTCTATAGAAAATTTTGTCAATTTTTTTATAGAAAATGACAGAATTGTCTATGGAAATGAAATGTTATTTCCATAGACAATTTTATTTCTATAGAAAATTGTTTCAAAATTTTAATTCTATAGAACATTTTGTCAAAATTTTAATTCTATAGAAAATTTTGTCAAAATTTTATTTCTATCAAAAATTGTGTCAAAATTTTAATTCTATAGAAAATTTTGTCAAAATTTTATTTCTATTGAAAATTTTGTCAAAATTTTATTTCTATAGAAAATTTTGTCAAAATTTTATTTCTATAGAAAATTTTGTCAAAGTTTTAATTCTATAGAAAATTATGTCAAAAATTTATTTCTATAGAAAATTATGTCAAAATTTTAATTCTATAGAAAATTATGTCAAAATTTTAATTCTATAGAAAATTTTGTCAATTTTTTTATAGAAAATTTTGTCAACATTTCATTTACATAGACCAGTCTGTCAAAATTTTATTTCTATAGAAAATTTTGTCAAAATTTTATTTCTATGGAAAATTTTTTCAAACTTTTATTTCTATAGAATGTTTTTTCAAAATTTTATTTACAAAATTTTATTTCTATAGAAAATTTTGTCAAAATTTAATTTCTTTAGAAAATTTTGTCTATATTGTATTTCTATAGACAATTTTGTCCAAATTTTATTTCTATAGAAAATTTTGTAAAAATTTTAATTCTATAGAAAATTTTGTCAAAAATTTATATCTACAGAAAATTTTGTAAAAATTTTATTTCTATAGAAAATTTTGTCAAAATTTTAATTCTATAGAAAATTGTGTAAAAGTTTTATTTCTTTAAAAAAAATTTTGTCACAATTGTGTTTCTATAGAAAATTTTGTCAAAATTTTATTTCTATAGAAAATTTTGTCAAAATTTTATTTCTATAAGAAATTTTGTCAACATTTTTTTTCTATAGAAAATTTTGTTAAAATTTTATTTTTACAGAAAATTTGTCAAAATTTTATTTCATTAGAAAATTTTGTCAAAATTTTATTTCATTAGAAAATTTTGTCAAAATTTTATTTCTATATAAAATTTTGTCAAAATTTTATTCCTATAGAAAATTTTTAATAGAAGATTTTGCCAAATTGTGTTTCTATAGGAAATTTGGTCAATATTTTATTTCTATCGAAAATTTTGTGAAAATTTTAGTTCTTTATAAAATGTAAAATCTACCAAAACATCAAGAATTCTACCAATCTACCAAACAGTAAAAAATCTATCAATTTTGGTAGAATTCTACAAACTGTGGCGACCAAGGTTAGAACTTTATAAAAATCATAAAAATTATTTATTTGCCAAAATATCACAGACCGAATTCGGATCAACCCTTAAAAAGTGATGCAAATTCAGTGCAACGGCAGTTGAAATGGTGGACATCTGTTCTATGACAAGCCCATATAAAATTCATTGCTTCTGCATAAATTGTGCACCACTTCCGGAACCAAAAAGAAAATTTTCAATTCATTTTTGGCGACGATTTTTTTGCTGGGATATGACTCACGCAATTCTTGGGATGTCTTCCACGAAGTTCTAGTTTTTACTCACATATAGTGAACTTGCGAATGACGTATGGCACAGTGACACCTAGAAAACCAGTGAAACTATCCATTAATGTCAGCAGCATTATGGAGAAGAGTTAAAACACCTTTGTTTAGTTTTAGGGTGTTCAGCACAAACTGGAATAAAGAACATAAGCCCTTCTGCTCCCCTCAAACTAGAAATGGATAATATTTGCAACAAAATTATTAAATATAAAATCTCATAAGTAAATTATGTCACCTTCCAGCAAAAATCAAGTCGTTAGTCGTTTTCAGTTGACTTGATTGCGTTTCGAAGACAATTGTTTTACTTTAATATATCCCAAATGGATGATTCCATCTAAAGTAAGCAGCTTATGTCTTAAACTGTCTCGTCATCTCCTTGCTAGTTTAGCTGAATGGCTCAGTATACCAACCATTCAACAATCACTTTGCCACTTAGTCAGACACAAGCAAAGGAGTTGAGGTCAATGGAGTTATTCGAACGTATTGCCCACCAATAAACAATGATGGCAACAACTTCAGCCACCAAGATAAATTATTCACCTATTTATCCAAGAAACCCGCCTACCAACATCTCAAGTACCACTAGGTTTTTGAACAAAAACAGAACTGGTAACTTCTCAAGTACCATTATCCAATTTTATGGCATCACTTGTTGTCATTTTAAGGTGAACAGACAAAACTGGTGCAAAGTGCGGCCAGACCGAAACGCGTGTACCCTTCACACGCCAAGAAGAAACATGATCACCTCAAACATACTACAACAAGAGCAAAGTGTTATTTTTCGATGGTGTGTGGAGGTGGGGGGAGGGGGCGTTTGGAACATGGAGAATTTTTGTCCCAAAAATATTTTCTGTCGTCAAAAAAAAATGCTTTCTCTAATTTTTTAAAAAAAAAGGAACTATTATTAGAAGGTGGCACAATAATTTAAAAAAAAGTGTCACTCTTTTTTCTAAAGGAAAAATATGAATTAAATAAATTTTATATAAATTATTTCTAAATTAATCTAAAACTTTTTTCCCTATTTTCGGGCGCCAAGTGACCTTAGTATGAGAAAGGGGAAAATATAGTATTGGACATAAACCCAGAAAAAAATATGTTCAAAATTTTATTTTTATAGAAAATTTTTTAAAAATCTTATTTCTATAGAAAATGTTGTCAAAATTTTTAATTCCATAGAAAATTTTGTCAAAATTTCATTTCTATAGAAAAATTTATCAAAATTTAATTTCTATAGAAAATTTTCTCAAAATTTTTATTCTATAAAAAATGTTGCGATTATTTTATTTCTATAGAAAATTTTGTCAAAATTTCATTTCTATAGAAAATTTTGCCAAAATTTTATTTCTATAGAAAATTTATCTAAATTTTTATGATTAAAAGTGCCAAAATTTTTATGATTAAAAGTGCCAAAATTTTATTTCTATAGAAAATTTTTTCAAAATTTTATTTCTATAGAAAATTTTCTCAAAATTTTTATTCTATAAAAAATTTTTCTCATTATTTTATTTCTATAGAAAATTTTGCCAAAACTTTATTTGTATAGCAAATGTTGTCAAAATTTTATTTCTAAAGAAAATGTTGTCAAAATTTTTAATTCCATAGAAAATTTTGTCAAAATTTCATTTCTATAGAAAATTTTGCCAAAATTTTATTTGTTTAGCAAATGTTTTCAAAATGTTTATGATTATGTTTATGATTTACGGTACCCCAATTGGATACTGAGTACCATGATTTCGGCAGGAATTTACCGCAGTTGGAAGGAGGTACTGATTTTGAATTTAGTTGTGTGACGGAGAATGATGTGTTTCGCTCTTTCTGTGAAGTGAAATCAAACTTGATAGGTTACGACAATATTGATCCGAGGTTTATTAAAATTCTACTTCCTGCAATATTACCATATGTGACGTATATTTTTATTTCAATTTTAACATCAAGTTACTTTCCTAGACTTTGGCGACATGCTACGGTAATCCCAATTCCGAAGGGAAATTCCGAATTTCGGCCCATTTCTTTATTGCCTTTTTTATCCAAGGTTATTGAGAAAATTGTATAGAGACAAATGACAGAATATATGACTTTTAATGATGACTGATTTTAATGTGACTGCTTTGGATAATGTCTGCGAGGATTTGAGAAAGGAACATGATAGTGGGAAGGTATCTATCTCGTATTACTTGATCACTCAAAGGCATTTAACACAGTGGATCACGACCTTCTATGTCTCAAATTGAGATACCTTTTTAACTTCTCTCGAAGAGCGACGCGTCTTTTAGATTCGTATCTTGCTGGAAGGGTACAGACGGTTTATACGGGAAATGGAATATCAGACCCATTCCACATGTCACGAGGTGTTCCACAGGGTTCGACGCTAGGGCCACTGACGATATTCAGATATATCTTGCACAGGATCTTAATTCTTACGAGATCCTGATTAGGAGGCTTGATGATCTGGCAGCCATTCATAGGTGGCGACTGCTAATGGTCTATTCCTTAATCCATTCCTTAATCCATTGCTTGCTAGGAACCTTGGCATTGTCATGAATAGTAAGTTGTCGTGGACGGATCATATTAATATTGTGGTAGGTCAGGCATATGCTAAGTTGAGATCATTATGGTTTGCATAAAGGTTGACCCCATTCAGGACTAGGATTCTGCTTGCTATGACGTATGTCATGCCTTCATTGTTATACGGATGCGAATTGTTTGCTGGTTGTGACGCGGCAAGCAAACGTCAACTTAATGGTATCTATAATGGTGTAGTAAGATACGTATACGGATTGAGGCGTTATGACCCTATTTCACGATATAGATCCTTGATATTTGGGGTATCATTGGTGATATGATTAATATAAGATCGCTTGTATTCCTTCACAAAACCACGGGTCAACCACGGTATTTATATGATAAGCTTTGTTTAAACAGATCGACCAGGGGTAAAAAAATTGTTCCAATGCGGTATCGAAGCCTAGTCTCTGAGTGGTATTTTTTTTATTTACACTATACGTCCCTGGAATAATCTACCTAATAATTTACAGCAAACTAACAACACAATGAAATTTAAAAAAAATAATTTTTGCTCATTACCAGTCTTTGCAAACTAATTAATCCATTTATCAATCATTTTTTTTAAGTGTTTTGTTTTGTATTTTTTTACTTGATACTTTAAATTTATTTATTTAATAATTACTTTGTTATAAACACACAAATGTCCAAACCTTTTTTTCAATTTATTAAACCTTTCAATTTAACTTTAATTTTAAACATATTTTCATTTTCATTTTTATCAAAATTTTGTAATTATTTCATTATGTTTTAATATAAATTATTATTATCATGATTCATGTTTGCTTTTTAAATTTATAACGGATATTGTTTTTTTTTTTTTTATTAAAATTCCTGTACTTTAATTATAAGACTTTAATCTTAAATAAATAAATATTTATAAATAAAGAGTAATTAAAAGTGCCAAAATTTTATTTCTATAGAAAATTTGTCAAAAATTTTCTTCTATAGAAAATTTTTTCAAAATTTTTCTTTTATAGAAAGTGCCAAAATTTTTCTTCTATAGAAAATTTTTTCAAAATTTTTCTTCTATAGAAAGTGCCAAAATTTTATTTCTATAGAAAATTTATCAAAATTTTTCTTCTATAGAAAATTTTTTCAAAATTTTCTCAAAATTTTATTTCTATAGAAAATTTTTTCAAAACTTTTATGATTAAAAGTGAAATACAGACAAATACAGGGAAATAGAGATATCGGACACTAAAAGTTTAGCTCAATGGCTTTCAACTTCCTTTATATAGCCGAGTTCGAATGGCGTTTCGCATTCGGGTGAAACCACTTAGCAACACTCAGAAATGTAACCAGCATTACCGATACGGGATAATCCACCGCCGGAAAACGTTTTGGTGTTCGGTCTAACTGAGATTGAACCCATGACCCTTTGTATTGAAGGCGGGCATGCTAAAGTTTGAAAATAGTTATTGGAAATTAATATTACGATTTGTCTCCAACGAAATGGTAAATTTATCAGGTATCGCCCATATGGTGTAGCGTGTAATCGCATAAAATTTAGAGCAATACGTTTATCGGATAAACAGATGGATTGATGGGCCAGCATTTGTATGGAGGATGTTAATCTATTCAATGCTGACGATTATATGTGAAGCTCTTTCTACATTTGTATTTATGGGAAACTATTATTCATTAAGTGCAGGTAAATATTTATATAACTAATTGAAAAAGTGTGCTGGAATTTCGAAATCACAATCGATCGTAAAAATGGATCAAAAGTGTAACGGATTACAAAAGAAACAAATGAATAATCGTAGGTGGCTAGCTATCCACTTTTATATAGTCGGTTATTTTTTTTTTTTTCTATTACGGCAAATTTTTATGCAAAGGTTTGTTAATTTTTTTATTTGATATCTGCTTTGAAAAACAAACAAAAAATTAAAATTTATATACACTACATGCCCTGCTACTGTCATGTCTCTAGATATCTGATTTGAATTTTGATAAGGACCCGTGGGAGAGACACTCCGGTTCACGTCACTGAATATAATTTGAAACAGGTCTATATTGTTGATAAGATGTAACAAAAGAGATAGGAATATTTAAAAAAATCTTATTGCCTTAGGTTTGATGATTACAATTTCCTGTTAAACTAAAGCCAAAGCCAAAAAATTCTCTCCTCCCCAACGAAATATTAAACAAACGAACATCGTTTTACCATTTGCTTTAACATGGTTGCGACAAACATTTTACATGTTCACCAATTTTCCAAAAATAACATTTTGATGAGGGGAATATTCCATCTCTATTTTAAATCTTTACTACGTAATATTTGCGTTCTCGTTCTTCAGAAGAGAAAATTGATTGATATAAACGAAATCGAATATCATGCATTGCTATTTTAACGAGTGAACTAGTTAAAAATTCGTATCACCTAGCCTGTACCATGCCTTAGAAACAAACTATTTACAGTTGCTGAACTATGCGACACCTTAAATTTCCAAAAGTGTATTTAATTTAAAGATTCCAAATGCTATCAATATAGGCCTATTTTAATCATTATGGGAAACACGGCTTTCCATAAAAACATCTTAATTCATTGTGGTCATTACACACAATCCCTTTGAGATATGCCGCCTACGTTGCCGATATTGACCATTCCATTGACATTGATCGGTCATAACTACATTCAATTTTGTGTGGCACTTAATCAACGATTTCGATCGGAACCTCTTTTTGATTAGGAGCAAAGCACGTTCCTAAAGCAATTTGGAATGTACATTTGCCACCACTTCAGTAATTTGGATGCTTATTTCGTTAAACGAAAAAAAAAAGTAATTTCAAAATTTATTTAATTGGATATTGATTAGATGTTTTGGAATCATTTGTGATAACAATATCATAAACTTCCAAAACCCATACTATTATACATACATACATATGTACATATATTCAATGAGATTTCTGTTAGTTTAAATTGTAATCAAATACATTAATTAATAAATCTGACAACAATTTGTGGAAGATTTTGTTGCGCTAAATCGATGTCTCACTTTAGAGTACGCTAAGTCGACTTGGCATTTTTTGATGGAGTTCGTTGTTTCTTATTCGGATTGATGTGAATTGCATCATGTCAAAAGTTCGAATTTATTGGACACTCTATCAAAAGTTATGGTTAATTTTGCACGTAGCCTGTGACTAAAATGTTAAAATTTCCAATCCAAAAAGAGTCTAAGGGTTTCCGGTTTAAAGTGGTCTAAGTCATTTTTAGCCATGATCTATTATTACTATTTTGAATTCATACATACTAAAACAAGTAAGGAAACTCTAAAGTCGGGCGGGGCCGACTATATTATACCCTGCACCACTTTGTAGATCTAAATTTTCGATACCATATCACATCCGTAGGGTGTTATATATAAAGGTTTGTCCCAAATACATACATTTAAATATCACTCGATCTGTACAGAATTTGATAGACTTCTACAAATCTATAGACTCAAAATTTAAGTCGGCTAATGCACTAGGGTGGAACACAATATTAGTAAAAAATATGTAAAACATTTAAATCTGAAGCAATTTTAAGGAAACTTCGCAAAAGTTTATTTATGATTTATCGCTCGATATATATGCATTAGAAGTTTAGGAAAATCATAGTCATTTTTACAACTTTTCGACTAAGCAGTGGCGATTTTACAAGGAAAATGTTGGTATTTTGACCATTTTTGTCGAAATCAGAAAACATATATATGGGAGCTATATCTACATCTGAACCGATTTCAACCAAATTTGGCACGCATAGCAACAATGCTAATTCTACTCTCTGTACAAATTTTCAACTAAATCGGAGTTAAAAATTTGGCCTCTGTGGTCATATGAGTGTAAATCGGGCGAAAGCTATATATGGGAGATATATCTAAATCTGAACCGATTTCAACCAAATTTGGCACGCATAGTTACAATGCTAATTCTACTCTATGTGCAAAATTTCAACTAAATCGGAGTTAAAAATTTGCCTCTATGGTCATATGAGTGTAAATCGGGCGAAAGCTATATATGGGAGATATATCCAAATCTGAACCGATTTCAACCAAATTTGGCACGCATAGTTACAATGCTAATTCTACACCCTGTGCAAAATTTGAACTAAATCGGAGTTAAAAATTGGCCTCTGTGGGCAAATGAGTGAAAATCGGACGAAAGCTATATATGGGAGCTATATCTAAATCTGAACCGATTTGGCTGATATTTAGCAAGTTTTTCGAGACCCCTAAAACATTCGGATGTACGAAATTTGAGGAAGATCGGTTGATATACACGCCAATTATGACCAGATCGGTGAAAAATATATATGGCAGCTATATCTAAATCTGAACCGATTTTTTCCAAAATCAATAGGGATCGTCTTTGAGCCGAAACAGGACCCTATACCAAATTTTAGGACAATCGGACTAAAACTGCGAGCTGTACTTTGCACACAAAAATACATCAACAGACAGACGGACAGACAGACAGACAGACAGACAGACAGACAGACGGACATCGCTAAATCAGTCTATGCCTGAATGTTGTTACAAACAGTCGCAAGCAATGTATTCTCCGCCAAAATCTGTGTGTTTTAAATGTTACAAACCATTTCAAAGTAACAAATATATGAAATGTTGCATTTGTAAATCGAAACTTCATTTGTTTTGTGCTGATATTAATGAACCTTCAATTTATAATGCGATTCATAAATTAAAAAACATTGTCTATAAATGTGATGATTGTCTTAAAACATCTAAAGACTTAGTTGCTGCTGTTTGCGTGCTCTCTGCCGAAATTAAAGAGTTAAAGGAAAACATAAAAACTTTAATGTGTGAGAGGTTAGATAAATCTGTAGATAAAATGCTGGCAAGTACATCGAAAGATCATTTGGTCTCTGGCTCGAGTGAAAGAAATGAAATTGGTGATGTGCGTAAAGATGATAATGCGCCCATTATTACTAACATTCAAGTATTGGATAATGTAAATACAGAGAATGTTATTGGTACTGGTAATTATTTACCAACTCATGCTGTTAATGCCCCTACAAGCGGTGAAATAGTAAATACAAAGCCCACATTATTTTCACATTCTTCTGATTTGAGTGCTTCTTCGTCTGCTTTAACTGTTGGTGCTGATGCTATTGTTGTTGCTAATGAGAGAACTTCATCTAAAGATATCTGTAATGTGTTGCGAGATGGTGTAGTTGTGGCGAATAAAAGAGTTGCATCCAAAGAGATCTGTACTGATGGAAATAATATTGTTGTTGTTGATGATATGCTAAGAGAATACAAGGGAGAGACAAATACTCAAGCTGTATCTTCTCTTGCTTGCAATGAGAGCGCTGTTAAACCGAACCCAACTAACATTTCGGAATGGGTTAATGTTAAACACAAGAAAAATAATCGTAAAGCTTTTGTCATTGGACAAAATAAATCGAATGACTTAGATGTTGTAGCTCGAAGAAAATGGGTGCATTTGTCTTCTTTCAAGCCGACAGTATCTGAGGAACAAATTGTAAATTATGTTTCTAGCAGTTTGCGAATTGGTAATGATCACATTCTTTGCCGTAAGCTTATAAAGAAAGATATTGACCTTTCGACGATACGAAGAGTTAGTTTTAAACTTGGCATAACGGAGACTTTTTATAATGAGCTATTTAAATCAGAAATGTGGCCTGAATATGTTAAAGTGCGGCCTTTTGAATTTTTTCGAAAGGATATATTGGCGAAGGAGCAAACTTAAACTGTCCTCTTACAAGCAAGCTAAAGTTTTATTTTCAAAATATGTCTGGCATGCGCACTAAAAGCCAGGATATTTTCTTTAACACCAGTCAGTGTATTTATGATGTGATCGTCTTGGTTGAAACCTGGTTAAACAGCGATTTCCATGATGAAGAATTCTTTGATGCCAGATTATTTCAAGTTTTCCGTAAGGATAGAGATACTATGAGTACTAATAACATGAGGGGTGGTGGTGTGCTTGTTGCTGTCCGTCGTGGTATAGCTGCTATGAGAGTAAATTTGCCCAATGATAACAGTTTATTGGATCAATTATGTATTACTATAAGTGGCCAATCTAATTTGACTGTGGTAGTTTCATACATTCCCCCTACAAGCTCCTATACTGTATATAATGAGCATATTCAGAATGTGAAACAAATTGCTGAAGAATGTCATCAAAATGAACTTGCTATTTTTGGTGACTTCAATCTAAGTAAGCTGATATGGACTACAATTCCTGACTCCCGGTTGTTATATGCAATGAATGTTAATACTTCAATTGAAATAAATTTTATAGATACACTTCTAAGTATAAATTTATGTCAGATAAATGGGTTTGTCAACTCTCTTAATCGTATTTTAGATCTAATTTTTATTAGTAGCAATTTACAATTCGATATTAGTAAATGTGAAATGCCTTTATCCATGCCAGATATGCATCATGTGGCTTTAGAAATTGATTTTGAATTTATAATGTTTCGTAAAATTAGTTCATCGTATTGTAATTATTTTTACCCTGATAATTGTAATTTTGAGATTTTAAATCAGGAGTTATTAGATTATAACTGGGCTGATGCGTTTAATGACAAATCAGTAGATGATTGCTATTTTTATTTTGTCAATAAAATTCAGATGCATACTAATAAATACTTGCGAGCTAGTAATGGTAAGGTGCATAAACTTCCATGGTACACGCCAGGATTGAAAAAGTTAAAGAATTTAAGGAATAAGTTCTACAAACTGTTTAAGAATTATAAAGATAATGTAAATTATGAGCGTTACAAATATTATTCGCGTGAATTTGATTACTTAAACAAGTTTCTATATAAGCAATACTTACTAGACTTTCAGAATAGGATCAAGGACAATCCTAAGTCTTTTTGGCAATATATAGACTCGAAAAAATCATTCAGTGAATACCCATCGTCGATGCATTTAGGTGATATTATTGTTAATGATTCTGTGGATTTAGCTAACTTATTCGCAACTTTCTTCGCATCAAATTTCAATGAGGAAGTTCACTACGATGATAGTACTTCTTACTTGGACCTTGTTGATGATTGTTTAGATTTTGGTTTCATTCAAATTAATGAGAGTGATATTTTGGATGCAATTGCATCCTTGAAAGCTTCACGCAAATTTGATGTTGATGGTTTATCTGCGTTTCTTTTACAAAAACTTGCTATTTCTGTCTGTTTACCGTTACGATTAATATTTAATAAATCATTACAATCGGGGTTATTTATCGATCGTTGGAAAATTTCTTTTGTAACTCCAATTTTTAAATCGGGAAATAAAACTGATATATCTAATTATAGGCCCATATCAAAATTGTCGAATGTTTCTAAAGTATTTGAACATGTTATGTATCGTTACATTTCTGCTGCTGTTAAGCCGATTTTATCTACTTACCAACATGGATTTGTAAGTGGCAGGTCTACAACAACGAATCTTTTATCATTTACTAATTTTTGCATAGATAGTTTCGAAAGGGGTTGCCAAGTAGATACTATTTTTCTTGATTTATCCAAGGCGTTTGACAAAGTCGATCATGATATATTGCTTGCGAAATTAGCAAGGATTGGATTTCATTCAAAATCATTAAAGTGGATTGGGTCATATTTATTCAATAGAGTGTACTTGGTGTCTATTGATGGCGTAAACTCTTATAATTATTTTGCGAAATCAGGGGTTCCACAGGGTAGTGTTCTGGGCCCATTATTATTTAATTTGTTCATAAATGATTTGCCTAAGAGCATTTCTTTTTCCAACACTTTGTTATATGCAGATGATTTAAAATTATTCAAGTGCGTCAATAGTTTATTAGATGCTATTCATCTTCAATGTGATTTAAATTCGATTGTGAATTGGTGTGAGATTAATCACTTGTCACTAAATGTTAGAAAATGTTTTTATGTATGTTTTAGTCGTCGTCACTCCCCAATGATATCTGAGTATTATGTTACCGATAATCGTGTTAGGCAGGTTAGTGAGATTTTAGATCTCGGCATTTTTTTCGATTCTAAATTATCATTTAATGCTCATATTGATTACATAATGCCAAAAGCCTATGCCCTTTTAGCTTTGATCAGACGACATAGTACAGAGTTTCAAGATCCTTATGTTCGCAAGACTTTGTACACTGCGCTTGTAAGGACAAAGTTAGAATATGCACAAATTGTTTGGAGCCCGTCGTGTAGTACGCATATTAATCGTATTGAACGTCTTCAGAAAAAATTTGTGAAGTTTTGCTTAAGTTCACTCAATTTTACTGAGCCAATTCCACTCTATGAGCATCGATGTAAATTGATACATTTGCCTACATTAAAAGATCGAAGACTTCTGCAATGCATTCTATTCTTATATAAAGTTATATGTGGCACTTTAGATTGTCCTTATATTTTTAGTAAAATAGGATTTCATGTACCATCCCGAAGATTAAGAAATTTTGAAGTTTTTCATGTTCCTTGTCATAGAACTAGCTACGCTATGAATGAGCCCATCACTAGATTTCTTACAGAATGTAATAGAATAAGTTTGCTATACGACGTAGACTTTTCTTTGAATATTAATCAATTTAAGAACTTGTTAAACACAATTTATTATTAAGCATTAGTCTGTAAGGAATATTTTCCCTAGACGAAATAAATAAATAAATAAATAAAATCGACTCAGAATTTAATTCTAAGCCGATCCGTATACTAAAAGGTTGGTCTATGATTACTCCTTCCTGGCGTTACATACAAATGCACAAACTTATTATACCCTGTACCACAGTAGTGGTGAAGGGTATAAAAATCTACAATAAACATGATTTTAAGACCGAAACAAGTGAATTTATATCTTATATGGTTTTTGAGAAATTTCAAAAAAAAACTTTGAACTTGTTCCCCGTAAAAATGCACTTTTTAGACTTAGCGTACTTTGGAATGGAGACATCGAAATCTAATAATTCAATTAAAGAGAGAAAGGCAATATTTCGCATCAAAATTTTCTATAGAAATAAAATTTTTACTAATTTTTCCATAGAAATACAATTTTGAGAAAATTTTCTATAGAAATACAATTTTGACAAAATTCGCTATAGAAATAAAATATTGAGAAAATTTTCTATAGAAATAAAATTTTGAGAAAATTTTCTATAGAAATAAAATGTTGACAAATTTTTCTATAGGAATAATATTTTGAGAAAATTTTTGATAGAAATAAAATGTTGACAAATTTTTCTATAGAAATACAATGTTGACAAATTTTTCTATAGAAATAAAATTTTGAGAAAATTTTCGATAGAAATAAAATTTTGAGAAAATTTTCGATAGAAATAATATTTTGAGAAAATTTTTGATAGAAATAAAATGTTGAGAAAATTTTCGATAGAAATAAAATTTTGAGAAAATTTTCTATAGAAATAAATTTTTGAGAAAATTTTCTACAAAAATAAAATTGAGAAAATTGTCTATATAAATAAAATTTTGAGAAAATTTTCTATAGCAGAAAAATTTTGACAAAATTTTCTATAGCAGAAAAATTTTGATAAAATTTTCTAATAAAATAAATTTTTGAGAAAATTTTCTGTAGAAATAAAATTTTGACAAAATTTTCTATAGATGAAAAATTTTGACAAAATTTTCTATAGAAGAAAAATTTTGAGAAAATTTTCTATTAAAAATTTTTGAGAAAATAAAATATTGAGAAAATTTTCTATGGGAATAAAATGTTGACAAAATTTTCTATAGAAATAAAATTTTTAGAAAGTTTTTGATAAAAATAAAATTTTAAGAAAATTTTCGGTAGAAATAATATTTTGAGAAAATTTTTGATAGATATAAAATGTTGAGAAAATTTTCGATAGAAATAAAATTTTGAGAAAATTTTCTATAGTAATAAAATTTTGAGAAAATGTTGACAAAATTCTCTATAGAAATAAAATATAGACAAAATTTTCTATAGAAGAAAAATTTTGATTATATTTTCTATTAAAATAAGTTTTTGAGAAAATTTTCTATAGAAATAAAATTTTGACAAAATTTTCTATAAAAGAAAAATTTTGATAAAATTTTCTATTAAAATAATTTTTTGAGAAAATTTTCTATAGAAATAAAATTTTGACAAAATTCGCTATAGAAATAAATTATTGACAAAATTTTTTATAGAAAAAAAAAAAATATTGAGACAATTTTCTATAGAAACAAAATGTTGACAAAATTTTCGATAGAAATAAAATGTTGAGAAAATTTTCGGCAGAAATAATATTTTGAGAAAAATTTTGATAGAAATAAAATGTTGAGAAAATTGTCGATAGAAATAAAATTTTGAGAAAATTTTCTATAGAAATAAAATTTTGAGAAAATGTTGACAAAATTCTCTATAGAAATAAAATATAGACAAAAATTTTTATTAAAATAAAATTTTGACAAAATTTTCGATAGAAATAAAATTTTGAGAAAATTTTCGATAAAAATAAAATTTTGAGAAAATTTTCGGTAAAAATAATATTTTGAGAAAATTTTTGATAGAAATTAAATGTTGAGAAAATTTTCGATAGAAATAAAATTTTGAGAAAATGTTGACAAAATTCTCTATAGAAATAAAATATAGCCAAAAATTTTTATTAAAATAAAATTTTGACAAAATTTTCTATAGAAATACAATTTTGAGAACATTTTCTATAGAAATAAAATTTTGAGAACAATTTTCTACAAAAATAAATTTTTGAGAAAATTTTGGCAAATTTTTTATAGAAATAAAATGTTGACAAAATTTTCTACAGAAATAAAATATAGACAAAATTTTCTATATAAATAAAATTTTGACAAAATTTTTAATAGAAATGAAATTTTGACAAAATTTTTTATAGAAATAAAATGTTGACAAAATTTTCTATAGAAATAAAATTTTGACAAAATTTTCTATAGAAATAAACTTTTGACAAAATTCGCTATAGACATAAAATAATGACAACATTTTTTTTTATAGAAATAAAATATTGATAAAAATTTCTATAGAAATAAAATACTGAGAAAATTTTCTATAGAAATAAAATTTTGAGAAAATTTTGACAAAATTTTTTATAGAAATAAAATGTTGACAAAATTCTCTATAGAAATATAATATAGACAAAATTTTCTATATAAATAAAATTTTGACAAAATTTTTAATAGAAATAAAATTTTGACAACATTTTTTATAGAAATAAAATGTGGATAAAATTTTCTATAGAAATAAAAATTTGAAAAATTTTTCGATAGAAATAAAATTTTGACAAAATTTTCTTAAAATGTTGGTCGACTATTTTTAATGTTGACAAAATTCTCTATAGAAATAAAATATAGACAACATTTTCTATATAAATAAAATTTTGACAAAATTTTTAATAGAAATAAAATGTTGACAAAATTTTTTATAGAAATAAAATGTTGACAAAATTTTCTATAGAAATAAAACTTTGAGAAAATTTTCTATAGAAATAAAATTAAGAGAAAATTTTCTATAGACATAAAATTTTGACAAAATTTTCTATAGAAATAAAATTTTGAAAAAATTCGTTATAGAAATCAAATATTGACAAAATTTTTTTTTATAGAAATAAAATATTGAGAAAAATTTCTATAGAAATAAAATATTGAGAAAATTTTCTATAGAAATAAAATTTTGAGAAAATTGAACTTGTAATAAATTACATTGTTTTACTATTAGCGTTTTTTTTGTTTTTAATACAATTTAAAGAAATTTGTTGCTGTCATATCGTTGTATGTCATGACACAAAAAACAACAGCAATAGTGCCAGTTATTCAAGTACTTTTTAGAAAGGCTGAGAATCAACAATTCGTTTCTGCCTTCATTCATGATAAATGATGACGAAAATCGATTATTTACATATCTGCCATTGAAACATTGCAATGACATAAAACAAACAGAAGCATCATAATTTGTTCATTAAATTTATGAAAGACAAATCAAGTCACTTTTTTAAAATTTTAATAAAGAATAGGTGAGTGTGCAAATCTAGTCCAGAAACTACTACATCATCATATCGCAAAATTTAATTCATTTTTATACTAATAAGAGTGAATAGATTTTTCTGAAATTTTCTGAAAATGGATATGAATAGAAGTAAATAATTTTAACATGTTATTGTTGGCTAAAATTTCGTGTGATAAAAAAGATTTATTTCTAAACCCACCAGGAAGGAAAATGTATGTTATAAAGGGTGATACGGTCAAAATTTGGTCAATATAAACTTGACGTATTTCTTTAAATTTTGCATTTAAAAAACCTGAACACCCCTCATTATGAAGGTGTGAGTGTGTAGAATGTTGCTCCTATTTTGATTTTGGAATTCACTCTTCAGTTGTCTAAACGCCGTCCAAGCAAGAAGAGCAGCGTATCAAAATTTTGCTCGCGCATCGCGAAAATCCGAGCTACTCGCACGCAAAGCTGGCAAAATCGCTAAAAGTTGCCAAATCAACCGTTACAAATGTAATTAAAGTGTTTGGGGAACGTTTGTCGATAGCCAGGAAGTCTGGATCAGGGGAAATCGTAAACCGGAAGCCGCTGAGACGACAAAGAGAGTTGCCTGTAGTTTCAAGCGAAACCCTAACCTCTCTCTCCGAGATGCCGCAAATAAGCTGGGTGTATCGTCTACAACCGTGCATCGAGCCAAAAAACGAGCCGGACTATCGACTTACAAGAAGGTGGTGACTCCAAATCGCGATGCTAAACAAAATACGACGGCCAAAGCGCGATCCCGGAGGCTGTACACAACGATGTTGACGAAGTTTGACTGCGTGGTAATGGACGACGAAACCTACGTCAAAGCCGACTACAAGCAGCTTCCGGGACAGGAGTTTTATACGGCAAAAGGAAGGGGAAAGGTAGCAGATATTTTCAAGCACATAAAACTGTCAAAGTTCGCAAAGAAATATCTGGTTTGGCAAGCCATCTGTACCTGTGGCTTGAAAAGCAGCATTTTCATAGCTTCCGGGACTGTCAACCAAGAAATTTACATGAAAGAGTGTTTGAATAAACGTCTGCTGCCTTTCCTGAAGAAACACGGTTGTTCCGTACTGTTTTGGCCGGATTTGGCGTCTTGCCATTACGATAAAAAGGCCATGGAGTGGTACGCCGCCAACAACGTGCAGGTAGTTTCCAAGGACAAGAACCCTCCCAACACTCCAGAGCTCCGCCCAATTGAGAAATACTGGGCTATTGTCAAGCGGAACCTAAGAAGACCAAAAAAACTGCTAAGGACGAGCAGCAGTTCAAGGCAAACTGGCTTTCTGCGGCGAAGAAGGTGGACAAGGTGGCTGTACAAAATCTGATGGCAGGTGTCAAGCGTGAGGCCCGGCAATTCGGTTTTGGAAAAGCGAAAGCCTAACTGAATATTTTTCCTGAATTTTATACTAATTGAAGTTGAAAAAGAAATTTAATTTGATTTTTTAAATAAACGATTTCACCGATTTACACGCGTTTTCCCTTGACCAAATTTTGACCGTATCACCCTTTATATAAATACTTTTCGACAAATTCAAGATTTTGAATTTGTTAGACATAATTATTTGTAACTTGTTAGAAAAATTTCGTACCTTTCGAAGAAAAAAGTGGAGTTAAAGACTGCAAATTTGTTTTTGTTTTTTTACGTCATTCGAAGTTTAATGGCTAGGGTTTTTCCCGGCAAGCTATTTTTTCGCTTCCCCTTTTCCGGGAAATTTTCTTTACTAAAACAAACAAAGAGACATTTTAACTTATGTGACACACATTTGCATAATTTCACAATTATTACAAGGATATTTTTATGAAATATTGAAATTCCAACCTTTATTAAGATAGTTTCTTGAATTATACCTCATTCACATTAGGCGCGAAATGTATTAAAAGTGGATTTTAAATTCCTTATTTATAAGGAAAGTGACAGTTGAAATCTAGTGAAGGTGGATTTTGGAAGTGTAATGTGAATGAGGTATTACATGAGTGAAATCGAAATAAGTTTCTTTCATTTCCAAACAGTTTTTTAATGTTACAAAAAATCCCACTATAGTGTTCTTCCGAAAACTATACCAAAAGAAATCATTGTAAAAATTGTTTGTATTACAAAATATTTTGTAGTTTAGTATGATTTATGGCTCATGTAAGAGATCAACATTATACATATTGTCAGTTGTCCAGACAGAGCCTTATAACCGTAACTTTAGGCGATTTCTAATTTATTCAACTGTCTAAATGTATGCCACATCAAAGTTGGTTTCGAAAAAATTCCCGATTTCCCGGGAATGGAAAAAGTCCGGGAAAAAGAAAACCCTAATAAAATTTACAAATTTTAGGAAATTCTGAACTGTTTTGTGAGAAATACGAATTTAGTAAATCTTTCATTTAGCTTTTTCATGTTGGAGAAAACAATAATTTCCATGTAGTTTTACAGTTCCGAATATTAATAATATACGAAGAGAATTCTAAACTATAGCTATACACTGAAAAGACAGTGAACCCACCAGGAAGAAAAATTTTGTTTAATTTTAGAAAAATTAAGATTATTTTTACACGGATGAAAAAGACTGTTTTTCATATGTTTGGCTATAAACATTATATGTTTGGAACACAAATTTTTAAACACAATATTTTTGAGTGCCAGCATATAATGTTCATAAACTAGCATAACATGTTTGGGACATATATGTTAATATGTTAGAACATATTATGTTTGGGACATAAAATGTTTGTAAATATAATATGCTTGAATGCAAACATATATTAATTTAGAAATAGCCTATAAACATATATGTGTTTAGTAGCTTGGAGCGCTATTTAACAGGGAGCGATATTGAATTAAGTTGGTGGTTGTTGCTTGTTATTACAAAATTAACATTTTATTTTTCCTTGGGCAATTGATCAGCTACTTCTTTGATCCTTACAAACTGTGTGGTCCGCTGTTCGAATCCCCCTCCGGCAAAAGGTAAAATTAAAATAAAAAAAAATCATAAAATTGAATAATTTCTTCTACAATGTTTGTATTACAGAAAAAGGTGCTAAGAACTAAAAATCTCGTGGAAGTAAGAAAGATGTCGGGGAATATACAATTGGGCAGAAACAAAATTTTGAGCATTCAGGTCGAAAACCTATGTTGTTAGCACCTATATTACCTGTTTATTTTCATAATGCATTATGATTGTAAATATATAAAAAAAATAAATAAAATTTTGAGCACAATATTGTTTGGGAGAATTTTTTTAAGAATATAATATTTTTGGGTGCAAAATGCTTCCAAACATATTATATGTTCACATAATAACATATTGTTTTTTAGAAGACAACATTATTGAATTTGGATGCAAAAATACAAAATGTTTGGAACTTAGACTACCAAAACATATATTGTTTAGACCAATATGCTTTCAAACATATTATATATTGGAAGAGATCAAACATATAAATGTTTGGGCAATACCCAAAAATGTATATGCTTGAAGCAAAATATGTTTGAGAGTATATGTTACAGAAGCGATTTTTTGTGAGGGTGTAGACAATTTTAAATAAACAGTATTAACAGGTTGGCTGATGAGTCCCCGGTCTGACACATAGATGGCGTCGCTAGTATTAAATGCATATTATTTTGTAAATATATAAATAAATAAATAAAATTTTGAGCACAATATTGTTTGGGAGAATTTTTTTAAGCATATTATATTTTTGGGTGCAAAATGCTTCCAAACATATTATATGTTCACATAATAACATATTGTTTTTTGGAAGACAACATTATTGAATTTGGATGCAAAAATACAAAATGTTTGGTACTTAGACTACCCAAACATATATTGTTTAGACCAATATGCTTTCAAACATATTATATATTGGTAGAAATCAAACGTATAAATGTTTGGGCAATACCCAAAAATGTATATGCTTGAAGCAAAATATGTTTGGGAGTATATGTTACAGAAGCGATTTTTTGTGAGCGTGTATATATAACGATAATTATCTATTGATGACCATAACAGCTACGTAACCCAGTGGACAAGGTGTTGGCTTACAAACTGTGTGGTCCGCTGTTCGAATCCCCGTCCGGCAAAAGGTAAAATTTAAAAAAAAAATTATAAAATTGAATAATTTCGTCTACAATGTTTGTACGAGTATTACAGAAAAAGGTGCTAAGAACTAAAAAAAACTCATGGAAGTGAGAAAGATGTGAGGGAATATACAATTAGGCAGAAAAAATTTTTTAGCACAATCTTCTTTGGGAGAAAATTCTTCTAAGCATATAATATTTTTGGGCTCAAAATGCTTCCAAACATATTATATGTTCACATAATAACATATAGATTTTTGGAAGACAACATTATTGACTTTGGATGGAAAAATACAAAATGTTTGGAACTTAGACTACCCAAACATATTATATTGTTTAGACCAATATGCTTTCAAACATATTATATATTGGAAGAAATCAAATATATAAATGTTTGGGCAATACCCAAAAATGTACATGCTTGAAGCAAAATGTGTTTGGGAGTATATGTTACAGAAGCGATTTTTTTGAGAGTGTAGAATTGCAAAAAACAACAAGTGGGTAATTGTGGTAGTAAAATTACATATTTTTGGACATGGGACCTAGAGAAAAAAGGTTTGAAAAACAATGATATTAAACAAATTTTGAACTTCGATTGGGATGTCCCAGTGACGAGGAATGCGGCAATGATGTGGAAGACATATCTGCAGTGCTGAGAAGGAATTTGAAAGGAATTGTAAAAAGAGAAGAAGCAATTGTTATCAGCCTTCTTGCACCCTCAAAAAAAATCGCGTCTGTAACATATAATCCCAAGCATATTTTGCTTCAAGCATATACATTTTTGGGTATTGCCCAAACATTTATATGTTTGATTTCTTCCAATATATAATATGTTTGAAAGAATATTGGTCTAAACAATATAATATGTTTGGGTAGTCTAAGTTCCAAACATTTTGTATTTTTCCATCCAAATTCAATAATGTTGTCTTCCAAAAAACTATATGTTATTATGTGAACATATAATATGTTTGGAGGCATTTTGGACCCATAAATATTATATGCTGAGAAGAATTTTCTCCCAAAGAATATTGTGCTCAAATTTTTTTTCTGCCTAATTGTATATTGCCCCACATTTTTTTCACTTCCGTGAGTTTTTTTAGTTCTTAGCACCTTTTTCTGTAATACAAACATTGTAAAGGGTGATTTGTTAAGAGCTTGATAACTTTTTTAAAAAAAAAACGCATAAAATTTGCAAAATCTCATCGGTTATTTATTTGAAACGTTAGATTGGTCCATGACATTTACTTTTTGAAGATAATTTCATTTAAATGTTGACCGCGGCTGCGTCTTAGGTGGTCCATTCGGAAAGTCCAATTTTGGGCAACTTTTTCGAGCATTTCGGCCGGAATAGCCCGAATTTCTTCGGAAATGTTGTCTTCCAAAGCTGGAATAGTTGCTGGCTTATTTCTGTAGACTTTAGACTTGACGTAGCCCCACAAAAAATAGTCTAAAGGCGTCAAATCGCATTATCTTGGTGGCCAACTTACCGGTCCATTTCTTGAGATGAATTGTTCTCCGAAGTTTTCCCTCAAAATGGCCATAGAATCGCGAGCTGTGTGGCATGTAGCGCCATCTTCTTGAAACCACATGTCAACCAAGTTCAGTTCTTCCATTTTTGGCAACAAAAAGTTTGTTAGCATCGAACGATAGCGATCGCCATTCACCGTAACGTTGCGTCCAACAGCATCTTTGAAAAAATAAGGTCCAATGATTCCACCAGCGTACAAACCACACCAAACAGTGCATTTTTCGGGATGCATGGGCAGTTCTTGAACGGCTTCTGGTTGCTCTTCACTCCAAATGCGGCAATTTTGCTTATTTACGTAGCCATTCAACCAGAAATGAGCCTCATCGCTGAACAAAATTTGTCGATAAAAAAGCGGATTTTCTGCCAACTTTTCTAGGGCCCATTCACTGAAAATTCGACGTTGTGGCAGATCGTTCGTCTATTCATGATGAAATGTCAAAGCATACTGAGCATCTTTCTCTTTGACACCATGTCTGAAATCCCACGTGATCTGTCAAATACTAATGCATGAAAATCCTAACCTCAAAAGAATCACCCTTTAGAAGAAATTATTAAATTTTATAATTTTTTTTTTTCAATTTTACCTTTTGCCGGACGGGGATTCGAACATCGGACCACACAGTTTGTAAGCCAGCACACTAACCACTGGGCTACGTAGCTGTTATGGTCATCAAGAGATAATTATCGTTATAAGTTATATTTATATAGCATAGCTTGCGGCGCCCACGAGCCGAAGCAAACATAACATTGTTAAACATACATTTGTTGGCAGCGAGGAGCAGTGGTTGGTCGTCCGCCTTGCGTGACAGGGTTCCTGGGTTCGATCCCTGCTTCGACCAACACCATTTTTTTTAAATATATTTTTTAACATATATTCCAGATTCGTTCGGAAGTTCCCGAAAAGGTGTTCAGCATTACATACTATTATATTAAATTTTTACTACGAAATTGTAAAGTGTGTTTTATAAAAGACTTAAAGTCAGAAAAGAAAAATGCTTGATATAAACGAAATGGACTGAGTTCAAATCAAATATTATTTTTTTATTGGAAAAATAAAAATAGTGTAACAAATAAAGGTTTTTGTATACAAGTTTAAAATTTTCGAAGAAATTCAAAAACTCTTACAAAAGAAGAACGTGAATTCGAGTATATAAAGATATTTTTCCATCGAATCCTAAAGTTAACGATAACCATTCAAAAGCACATTATATTTAAATTCTAAACATTAATTTTACAACAACACATAAATTTATTTTGGTGTGAACAATTGTTTGCTAGCATGTAACACCATTAACTTAGAAATACAAATAAATATGAATTTTTATTAACGAATAATTTTGTACTTAATTTAATTCTTAAGGCCGGTATAAATTGGTATTATAGCGTTAAAATGACCATGTTTACCCTTTTACATTTCTTTAATAATTTCTTTTAAAGAAAATAAACTTATTCAATTGTTGCTTTGGATCTTTCCCCACCATGTTATAATACAATTTACCGGAAAAAGTTGTAATGTTATTCTGGTTTTGCCGCTAAAATGAGATATAATTTTAGCGGCAAAACTCAAACTCAATGTCCGCTTTTATTTTCGAAAAAAATCCGTCAACTCCTCTTGGACTACTCATTAATAAAGAGGAACTAATCTTTGTTTTTATAGATCTTACTGTTTAATTTTTCACTGTTTCGCCCTGTTTTCATTTTACTTTCACAACTCTAAAAAGAGTGCACTGAAAAAATATTGTCGTGAGGCCAAAGAGTTCATGTCCTTAAAATAAGAATACAACTTTTGCTTAGCTTAGAAGACGCATTTCTCTAATATAAAGTTTTTTCCATGTTCAAAGGTCGCTACTTTCAATGAAGTCGTTTTGTCGTTATAATTAAGTGATTTGACTTAAAAATGGGTATCATAACATGAAAGAACAAATTTTTGGACTAAGGTCAACTTGACTTTAATAATTCAGAAAAATTCTTTAAAATTAATGAAACTGTCTTTAAATTTGTTGCATTTTTGCATCTTGACTACAAGGCAAAAATCATAAAAAAGCATAATTTCTACTGGAAGTCTTGTTTTTAACGGACATTTTATAGCATATGAAAAAAAGCTGAAAAAGCGAAAAATTGAAATGTGCTTCGTAGAGTACACAAAACCCCATTTAAAAGAGAATTGTGTCTTAAAAGCATCCTTACTTGTATTCTCCGCTTCTTTGGTTCGGAATCAATACCAAAATTGTTAAAGTGGAGACATAATCTTTGGAACCGGACATGCTTTTTGTTCAGTGTATAGTGCCCTTTCGTTAGTTTTTATGAAGATCCCTTTAATTACCTTTGTTTGAATATTTTGACTTACTCGTCCTACGTTCCGATTTGTTTTGACGAAACAAAAAAATTGTGCCCGTAATGCGAAAATGATAAACAAAACTCATGCTCTTTTTTCAAATATATTCATTCATTTCATTTCACTTTATTTATAATTATAATCAGAAGCTCAAATAAGGCCAAAATTGATTACAAAAGTTTTACATTGGTTTGACACTTAATTATAAAATATAATTTAAGCTCATCAATATCAATACTATATATAATTTTTGAATATGTGATTAATATACTATTCAAGATTCAAGAACCTAACACGAACATGGATGAATGGAAGGAAAAAGAGATGTTTGTAGCGTAAACACAGTTCGAAAAATTTAAGTGTTAGCTATGGTAGATGTTCATAACTGAGATAAAACCAATTCCTTAAACTTAAAACATGGCAAATTAAAATTTCTATTTTCGTAAGGTATTAAGGTATTCCATAAGCGTGTGACTCGATTTAGGAACGATCGCTGCATCACCAAAGTCTGAAAACGGGGCATTACCAACGCATGCATTCTACTCGAACCTCCAAACTGGAATCTTTCTGCCAGATTTGGCGGTGTCCTAAATTTAAGTACTTTGTAAAACAACATCATGGTTCTAAGCTTCATGAAGTTATCGAATGTACAACCTAGGAGTTCAATTGAGCGAGATATTTTATCTTGGTTCCGAATGAATTTTCTCTCCGAATACTCAATTTAATATTTTACTTAAGCATATACAATTTTTGGCGAAGTTTTATATCACAACATATATATGTTTACTCATAATATGTAAATTTATACTTGTTTATATTCATACGTAGTATTTTTCCTATATTTAATGAAATTTTCTTTGTGTATATATATTTGTAATGCGCCAATTGGTTACTTTCATTATTTTACTTCCAGCATACACTTTGGCTTTCTTTGTAAACACATATATGTTTATGGGCTATTTCTAAATTAATATATGTTTGAATCCAAGCATAATATATTTACAAACATTTTATGCTAGTTTATGAACATTATATGTTTGCACTCAAAAATATTGTGTTTAAAAATTTGAGTTCCAAACATATAATGTTTATACCCAAACATATGACAAAAAGGTCTTTTTCGTCCGTGTGGTGGATTAGCACGAATATTTGCGCTTTTCTATACTTTGGTTCTTTAGACCGCCAGTTAAACTGGCATGGGTTCAGAACAAAAAAAAAAAAACAAAACATTTTCGTGAATCACGCATGAATCACCCGAAGCCGTGAATGGAATTTAAACTAAATCTCATGAATGTGCGTGAACGGGACTAAACAAAAATTTGTCGTGCGTGAGCAAAAATCAAATTGTTTTCGTGATTTGCGTGAGTAAAATTTCTCCGAAATCACGCCCACGAATAAAATTCACGTTCACGATCCAATTCACGCTCACGATAAAATTGACGTTCACGATAAAATTCACATTCACGTTAAGACAGAGACAGAAAAAAATCACACTCACGAACAAATTCACGTTAACGATTCAAGCTCACCGATTTTAATGACCTTCACGGATTTTATCACGCTTACGATTTCAATAGCGTCCGTTGTTTGATTGTGAAACATACTTTTAACGATACTATTGTATATATATATATATATATATATATATATATATATATATATATATATATATATATATATATATATATATATATATATATATATATATATATATATATATATATATATATATATATATATATATATATATATATATATATTTCGTTCTATTTGAACTTATATGGCCTCAAAATCCAGGGTTTTGCCGTGATTTGCTTCAAATTTCGCACAAGGAGTACGTTTAGTAGTATAGGTAATTGTGGCAAATTTGGTTGAAATCGCTTTAGATATGGCTCCCATATATATCTCCCGTCCGAGTTGCACTCATATGACCAGGGGGGCCAAAGTTATACTCCCATTTACGTGAAATTTCGCATAGATAGCAGAATTATTATTCTAACTATGCATGTCAAATTTAGTCAAAATTAGTTCAGATTGTATATAGCTCCCATATATACGTACACCAGAGTTGGGAAATATGGTAGACTGTTTCATATTTTAGACCCATTTTCAATGGGATTTTCCTCCAATTGACTGGATAGTTTCCTCAGAGAATACAAATATGGCCAAAATTCTCACACTCTACACAAATTTCTGTGATGATTTCCCCATATCATAGCCATATCCTACACACTGCAATGCCAAAATTTCCACAGAACGGATGAGTTTTAAATAAGGCTCCAAGTCGCCCGACTAGACCAAATAATATATCACAACCCACACTTGACCACATATCTTGGCGAGATCTAACCAATATCCTTGTAAAATCGCCACTGCTGAGTAGCAAAAATTGTAAATATTACTCTAATTGTCCTATATCTCGAATACATATGTATCGCCTGAAAAATCATAAATCTCTTTTGTACAATTGCATTAAAATTTCTCTCGCTTCATATTTCCCATATTTTTTACTAACATTGTGTTTCATCCCAGGGCCTTAGCCGATTTAAATTTTAATTCTAGAGTTTTGTAGAAGTACAAAAAATTGTTTCCATTAAAAGTATTTGTATCTGGAAATGCAAACTTGTATATAGCTCCCAGCAAATTTTAAGTAGTTGAGATGGTAACACAAATGTTTGTCTACATAGTGGTGAAGGGTATAATATAGTCGGCTCCGCCCGACTTTAGACTTTACTTACTTGTTTTATTTTA
Organism: Haematobia irritans; assembly: GCF_050003625.1. Classification (NCBI taxonomy): domain Eukaryota; kingdom Metazoa; phylum Arthropoda; class Insecta; order Diptera; family Muscidae; genus Haematobia; species Haematobia irritans. The sequence continues at coordinate 158,596,560 of NC_134400.1, forward strand.
AGGAAGTTTATACTTAATATTATATAATTTGCATATCCCAAAATTTAGGTACATCACCTTTCATATGAGGTTAATATTATTTTCAGTATATCTATAATATCATAATGATATTAATGCCACATCTGATATTGGCTCTTTTAGCCTTATGATTCATTGGTTTTTATTTCTTTTAGAGTCTAAACGTAATTAGAGTTGGGCTATTGATTCAATTATCCATTGATTCAATGTTTCCAAAATTATGAACCTGTTTTGCCTTTTATGACTGCTAGGTTATATCGCAGTTTTTGTTTAAAGGTGATAACAACTTAATTATTTATTGTGATTTCAATTGACCACATACATGGACCAATAGCTTGTCCGATTTTACTGTGGTTTTCTATTGATTTAATTACAATTAACAGTGGAATGATCATTGGTTACTTATGTTAGCATCTAATTAATCATTTCTTCTTGTATTCGATTCACTTCGATTCATTTTGAATTGAGCTTTTTTTATCGAATCAAGGCCTCTCAAGTTTAAGTTCAATATTATTAAATATTATCCAAATTATTATAGCTAATATATAAAAAAATGTATAAAGAGGGAATTTAATAGTAATCGTAACATGATAGAAAGATTCTTTGAGATCAAGGATACAATTAACAAGTATATACAGCAGTAAGTTCGGCCCGGCCGAATCTTAAATACCCACCACCATGAACCAAATATTAGGGTTTCCTTTGAAATTTTAGGAGGGCTTGAGGACACTTCCCGAAGATAAATTTAAAGATTTCACCTATGAGGACTATATCAGATTCAGGATTTATAAGAACCGTTTTTGTTTGAGTTTTAGAGGAATCATTAACATCTCTTGTAAGTGTGCAAGAAAATTATAAATCAAGACGTTATTGATTTGAAATCTTAAATCTGTAGAAGTAAAATCTGGAAATTTTATATTGAGTTTCAAGCAATTTTCATGATCAGTGCTCCTTCTAACCCTCAAGAAGTGAAGTCGGTCTATATGGAGGCATTACCAAATGGACCGATAAAAACTTAATCCGATACACGTTTTTGTGAGTCTAAAATACCAGAATATTTACAATTTCAGGCAAATCAGATAAAAACTACGGTTTCTAGAAACCCAAGGAGTTCTTATGGGGGCTATACTAAAATATGGACTGATACTCACCGTTTTCGGCACACCTCTTTATGACCCGAAAATACCTCTAGATTTCCAATTTCAGGCAAATAGGATAAAAACTTCGGATTCTAGAAGCCCAAGAAGTAAAATCGGGAAATCGGTCTATATGGGGGCTATACCAAAATATGGACCGATACTCACCATTTCGGGCACACCTCTTTATGGTCCTAAAATACCTCTAGATTTCCAATTTCAGACAAATTGGATAAAAACTACGGTTTCTATAAGCCCAAGACCCCAAATCGGGAGGTCGTTTTATATGGGGACCATACCAAAACATGGACCGATACTCACAATTTTTGGCACACGTATTTGTGGTCCTACAATACCTCTAGATGTCCAATTTCAGGTAAATTGAATAAAAACTGCGGTTTCTATAAGCCCAAGAAGTAAAATCGGGAGATCGGTCTATATAGCGGCTATACCAAAATATGGACCGATACTCACACTTTTTGGCACACGTATTTGTGGTCCTACAATACCTCTAGATGTCCAATTTCAGGTAAATTGAATAAAAACTGCGGTTTTTATAAGCCCAAGAAGTAAAATCGGGAGATCGGTCTATATGGCACAAATGCGTGTGCCATATAGATCGGTCTATATGGCACACGCATTTGTGGTCCTACAATACCTCTAGATTTTCAATTTCAGGTAAATTGAATAAAAACTGCGGTTTCTATAAGCCCAAGAAGTAAAATCGGGAGATCGGTCTATATGGGGGCTATTCCAAAATATGGACCGATACTCACAATTTTTGGCACACGTATTTGTGGTCCTACAATACCTCTAGATTTCCAATTTCAGATAAATTGAATAAAAACTGCGGTTTCTATAAGCCCAAGAAGTAAAATCGGGAGATCGGTCTATATGGGGGCTATACCAAAACATGAACCGATACTCACCATTTTTGGCACACCTCTTTACGGTCATAAAATACCTCTAGATTTCAAATTGCAGGCAAATTGGATAAAAACTACGGTTTCTATAAGCCCAAGACCCCAAATCGGGAGGTCGGTTTATATGGGGACTATATCAAAACCTGGACCGATATAGCCCATCTTCGAACTTGACCTGCCTGCAGACAAAAGACGAGTTTGTGCAAAATTTCAGCACGATTGCTTCATTATTGAAGACTGTAGCGTGATTACAACAGACAGACAGACAGACAGACGGACATCGTTATATCGTCTTAGAATTCCTCCCTGATCAAGAATATATATACTTATATAGTCGGAAATCGATATTTCGATGTGTTACAAACGGAATGACAAACTTATTATACCCCCGTCACCATTCTATGGTGGTGGGTATAAAAACCAATGTGTTATGAAAACGGAAGTGATAAAATGTGCCTACTATAATATTGGATAAGATTTATGAAAGCACTATGGGTGGTTAATAGCGAAGTGACACAATCGAAGTTCTTCCCTATACTCAGAGAAGCAATATGATCACCCCAAACATGTTTCAAGAGCAAAATGTTATTTTTGGACAGTGAACATGAAACATGTTTGTCGCAACTATGTTATTTTCTCGGTAATTATGTATGTATATGTTTGGCAACAAAAATGTTCCAAAAATAACACTTCGTTCTTGAAACATGTTTGGGTTGATCATATTCATCTCTGCACGAATCAACTAAACAGGGCTGCTGCGTACCAAGTTATATTTGATACGTACGTGTTTCAAGAACGTAAATTTACTTTTTAACACACACAGAGAAGGAATATGATCACCCCAAACATGTTTTAAGAGCACCATGTTATTTTTGAACGGTAAACATGGAACATTTTTGTTGCAAAAATGTTGTTTTCTCAGCACACATAGACATGGTCAACGAAATTAGATACATAGTTTTCGAGAAAATAACATAGTTGCAGCAAACATGTTCCTGTTCACAATTCAAAAACAATATTTTGCTCATAAAACATGTTTGGGATGATCACATTCCTTCTCTAAGTGCATGTAAAGTGTAACATGTTTGTTGCAACCATATTATTTTCTCTGAAATTATGTATATTTAATTTCGGTAAGCCTGTTATATTTGGAGAAAAGAAATATTTTTGTGACAAACTTGTTCCATGTTCCCTGCATGCAAAAAATAATTCTTTCCTCCCAAACGAAATTGTATACAAAGATCGTTTCTCATTTGCTTTTCGCTGTAAGGAAGTTTTGTTTGGAAGAAAAGTATATACTTCTTGTGATAAACGTTTATTATTTTTCCTGGATGTAAAAACAATTTCATAAAGACTAACTCAAAAACAGGCTTTTCTGGCAAATTGCATTTTCCCTCACATCTTTCTCACTTCCACTAAGTTTTTTTTTTTAGTTCTTAGCACCTGTTTCTGTAATACAAACAATGTAGAAGAAATTATTCGATTTTATATTGTTTTAAATTTTACCTTTCGCCTGGACGGAGAATCGAACCGCGGACCATACAATTTGTAAGCCAACACACTATCCACTGGGCTACGTAGCTGTTATTGTCATCAACAGAAAATTATTGCTGTAGCCACCAACGCTCAAGCAACACAAACAGTTATATTTATATAGCATAGTTTTCGGCGCCCACGAGCGGATTAAACAACCTTTATTTAACAGAAACATACATTTAGTTGGGGGTACGTCCGCCTTGCTTACCAAGGGTCGTGGGTTCGATCCCTGCTTCGACCACACACCAAAAAGTTTTTTTTTTGTATTTACATATATTCTTCATATGTTCGGAAGATTCCAAAAAGATGTTCAACATTACATACTACTATATTAAATTTTTACTATGAAACTGTAAAATGTGTCTATTAAAGACTTAAAGTCAGAAAAGAACATTGCTTGATATAAACGAAATTGACTAAATAACACATATAAAATCAAAAGTTTTGTATTTTTTTGGTGATAACAGTTTAAAATTTTCGAAGAAATTCAAAAAACTCTAACAAAAGAACAAGTATATACGGCCGTAAGTTCGGCCAGGCAGAATCCACCATGGATGGCGTAGAAACTTCTACGAAAGACTGTCATCCACAAATTTCAACTCACTCGGATGAAATTTGCTCCTCCAAGAGGCTCCAAAACCAAATCTCGGGATCGGTTTATATGGGGGCTATAATTGATTATGGACTGATATGGACCACTTTTGGCATGGTTGTTAAATATCATATACTACCACCACGTACCAAATTTCAACCAGATCGGATGAATTTTGCTTCTCCAAAAGGCACTGGAGGTAAAATCTGACGATCGGTTTATGTGGGAGCTATATATAATTATGGACTGATAGGAACCAATTCCTGCATGGTTGTTGGATACCATATACTAACATCACGTACCAAATTTCAACCGAATGGGAAGAATTTTGCTCTTCCAAGGTGCTCCGGAGGTCAAATCTGGGGATCGGATTATATGAGGCCTATATATAATTATGGACCGATATCGACCAATTTTTGCATGGGTGTTTGAGGCCATATAGTAACATCACGTACCAAATTTCAACTGAATCAGATGAATTTTGGTCTTCCAAGAGGCTCCGGAGGTCAAATCTGGTGATCGGTTTATATGGGGGCTATATATAATTATGGACCGATATGGACCAATTTTTGCATGGTCATTAGAGACTATATACAAACATCATGTACCAAATTTCAGCCGGATCGGATGAAATTTGTTTCTCTTAGAGGTTCTGCAAGCCAAATCGGGGGATCGGTTTATATGGGGGCTATATATAATTATGGACCGATGTGGACCAATTTTTGCACGGTTGTTAGAGACCATAAAGGGTGATACGGTAAAAATTTGGTCAATATAAACTTGACGTATTTCTTTCAATTTTGCATTTAAAAAACCTGAACACCCTTCATTTTGAAGGTGTGTGTGTAGAATGTTGCCGTCCAAGCAAGAAGAACAGCGTATCAAAATTTTGCTCGCACATCGCGAAAATCCGAGCTACTCGCACGCAAACTGGCAAAATCGCTAAAAGTTGCCAAATCAACCGTTACAAATGTAATTAAAGTTTTTGGGGAACGTTTGTCGACAGCCAGGAAGTCTGGATCGGGGGGAAATCGAAAACCGGAAGCCGCTGAGACGACAAAGAGAGTTGCCGGTAGTTTTAAGCGAAACCCTAACCTCTCTCTCCGAGATGCCGCAAATAAGCTGGGTGTATCGTCTACAACCGTGCATCGAGCCAAAAAACGAGCCGGACTATCGACTTACAAGAAGGTAGTGACTCCAAATCGCGATCATAAAGAAAATACGACGGCCAAAGCGCGATCCCGGAGGCTGTACACGACGATGCTGACGAAGTTTGACTGCGTGGTAATGGACGACGAAACCTACGTCAAAGCCGACTACAAGCAGCTCCGGGACAGGAGTTTTATACGGCAAAAGGAAGGGGAAAGGTAACAGATATTTTCAAGCACATAAAACTGTCAAAGTTCGCAAAGAAATATCTGGTTTGGCAAGCCATCTGTACCTGTGGCTTGAAAAGCAGCATTTTCATAGCTTCCGGGACTGTCAACCAAGAAATTTACGTGAAAGAGTGTTTGAATAAACGTCTGCTGCCTTTCCTGAAGAAACACGGTTGTTCCGTACTGTTTTGGCCGGATTTGGCATCTTGCCATTACGGTAAAAAGACCATGGAGTGGTACGCCGCCAACAACGTGCAGGTGGTTCCCAAGGACAAGAACCCTCCCAACACGTCAGAGTCCGCCGAATTGAGAAATACTGGGCTATTGTCAAGCGGAACCTAAAGAAGACCAAAAAAACTGCTAAGGACGAGCAGCAGTTCAAGGCAAACTGGTTTTCTGCGGCGAAGAAGGTGGACAAGGTTGCTGTACACAATCTGATGGCAGGTGTCAAGCGTGAGGCCCGGCAATTAGGATTTGGAAAAGCGAAAGCCTAACTGAATATTTTTCCTTAATTTTATACTAATTGAACTTGAAAAAGAAATTTAATTTGATTTTTTAAATAAACAATTTCACCGATTTACACGCGTTTTCCCTTGACCAAATTTTGACCGTATCACCCTTTATACTAACACCATGTACCAAATTTCAGCCGGATCGGATGAAATTTGCTTCTCTTAGAGGCTCCGAAAGCCAAATCGGGGGATCGGTTTATATGGGGGCTATATATAATTATAGACCGATGTGAACCGATTTTTGCATGGTTGTTAGAGACCATATACTAACACCATGTACCAATTTCCAGCCGGATCGGATGAAATTTGCTTCTCTTAGAGGCCTCTCAAGCCAAATTTGGGGGTCCGTTTATATGGGGGCTATACGTAAAAGTGGACCGATATGGCCCATTTGCAATACCATCCGACCTACATCATTAACAACTACTTGTGCCAAGTTTCAAGTCGATAGCTTGTTTCGTTCGGAAGTTAGCATGATTTCAATAGACGGACGGGCGGATATGGACCCTGCCAAAAACACCATGAATCTACCTCGTCTCCTTCTGGGTATAACAAACATACTATGTACACTGAAAACACGCATGTCCGGTTCCAAAGAGTTTGTCTGACGACCACAGAGGCCATAGTTTTCTACCGATTTTCGTGAAATTTTGCATAAAGAGTAGAATTGACATTCTACCAATGTTTGGTAAATTTGATTGAAAACGGTTCAGATTTAGATATAACTCCCATTTATATCTTTCGCCCGATATGGACTAATACGGTCCCAGAAGCCAGAGTTTTACCCCAATTTGGTTGAAATTTTGCACTAGGAGTATAATTAGTAGTGTAGTCAAGTGTGCCAAATTTTATTGAAATTGGTTCAGATTTAGATATAGCTCCCATATATATCGTTCGCCCGATTTACACTCATATGACCACAGTGGCCAATCTTTTACTCCGATTTAATTGAAATTTTGCACAGGGAGTAGAATTAGCATTGTAGCTATGCGTGCCAAAGTTGTAAAAATGACTCTAATTTTCCTAATTTTATAATACATATATATCGAGCCATAAATCATAAATAAACTTTTGCGAAGTTTCCTTAAAATTGCTTCAGATTTAAATGTTTCCCATATTTTTTTACTAACATTGTGTTCCACCCTAGTGCATTAGCCGACTTAAATTTTGAGTCTATAGATTTTATAGAAGTCTATCAAATTCTGTCCAGATCGAGTTATATTTAAATGTATGTATTTGGGACAAACCTTTATATATAGCCCCCAACACATTTGACGGATGTGATATGGTATCGAAAATTTAGATCTGCAAAGTGGTGCAGGGTATAATATAGTCGGCCCCGCCCGAATTTAGACTTTCCTTACTTGTTTAATTAAAAATTTTCAATCATTGACTTAATTAACTTAATGCTTCTATCTTGATTAAAATATTAATTGTGTCCATTAATTTATTAATTGAAAAAATGTTCAAATTCAATCAACTTTTTAATTGGAAATATTTTGATTAATTTTTTTTGTGTAAAGACAATTTCATTAATTTTGAAGATTTTTTTCAGAAGTATTACAGCCAAGTTGACCTTAGTAAAGTGAAATTTTCTTTCATGTTAAGATATCCAATTTTAACACGAATCACTTAACAATAAGGACAAAACGACTTCATTGAAAAGTTTATAGACTTTTGGACAAGGAAAAAATGAGAAATGCGTCTTCTATGCCAAGCAAAATTCGTATTTTGAGGATATGAAATCTTTGGCTCCACGACTATTTTTTTTTTTTTTTCAGAGTACTAAGTGGTGCAGAGTATATACAATGCCTTCAAAATTCAGAAAGTCTATCTCTTTTACATAATTGTTGCTATCTATCCTTATTAAGACAAATACATAAGCTTGATATGAATCATTTTGTTCGAAGTTTGAATCGATTTCGTACTAAATCACGGAAAATGTTAATTGCCCCCAAAAACTTATTTTGCCTATCCCCTTTTAAATTATTTTATAAGATAATACTTCTTATTTATCGCCATTGATCGTACGATTACAAATGGCATTTGTACTGTATTCAATTATTTAAGTAGGGTCCAATGCATATCTGAAGTTATTAGAGCAACATTGAATGTTTATTTTTTTTTATTATTTTTTTGTAATTTGGAATGATGAATCAATGTCATTGCATCCATTCCATTGTTCATACATTGTTTGGTTTTAAAGCGTTTTGGGACTAGTCATTGAACCTCTATTTTTATGTGTGAGAAGAAATAAACAAACATTGTTCAAAGACCGCCTCATAGCCCCCGTTCTCCCTAAATGGATACCACGAGAAAAAAAAAACACAACAAATATTCAAAAATCAATTGAACTTGTCAACGACTTAACATTTTTGGTCGTGTCATTCTAAAACCGCATCCAACCATTGTCTACATGATCATCGATGGCAACATCATTTGATGACGAGACATAGGCCACGCACCATAAAACATATCCATTTACAAGATATTGTTAAAAAAAATCTTCACCGTAACGATTCTACAATATTGTATTTTGCAAAACTTGCATTGTTTTTTTGTGAGGTTGTTCTTTTTTTGTCAGACTATTTCTAGATCATAGAAACCAAAGATGCCCATGGTATTCTTAACAGGTCTAATTACATTTTTCATACAAAAACTTTAGACAACAAAGGCCAATCAATTGTTTGATGCCAAAATGCCAACGAAGTACATAATCTTTGTCATCATATTGACACTATTTCGATTTCAGAACTTGTCGAAGATATGGACTGATTTTGAAAGCCCACTCGCCTTTCCACATAGTTGACGATGATAATGTAAAATCCATTTACTACACCCAGAGAAGGTATATGATCACCTCAAACATTTTTGTTGGCAGCGGCTGACCCTAAATTGTTGTCTCAGGCGGCGGCTTCACGACTAAGCCGATATAAATTTGTCTATTCGTTATCCAAAAGGTAATGAGATTAGTTGTACAATCAATCTTACAATCTAATTAATATTTCATTAAAATTTTCTGTGCTAAAATTTTGCAAAATTATTATAGCTGATTGATTTCGTTTGATTGTGGATGGAAGGTTCAAAATGTTGGCAAAAAATACAAAGAATAGTTATATATTTTTCTGATTTAAATCAAATATTTTGATTACTAGGCGGTTTAATTTGAATAGAGATGAGTATTCGGCAGCGACTGACAAAAATGTGGTCGGCTGCTCGGCTCGACGGCTTCATTCTCTGACTGGGAAGGGCATGAAATCTTCGTTTTTAGGACCATGTTTTTTTTTCAGTGTAGAACAAACTTCAATCTCACGGCGGCTGGTTCTCTGCACCGAATTGACCCGATGGGTCAAATTAATCGACCAGCGGCTGCCACATCAGCGTACGTGTTGCTTTGTGCATCTTTTTGTGTTGGAGGAGGTGCATCGAAAGCCTCCTCCGTTTGCTTCTGGACCGACCCGGGATTGGGGAAAACTTCGGACCAAGGTAATGTTCAGTCAGCCGAAACCTGGTGCACCACCATTCGTTTTCGGTGAGGTATAACCTGTACCTTGAATGGTTGCACTTCCACAACTTCTGCTGTTTAACAGGAGAGAGGGAGAATAGTCCTACTGAATACGTGCCAGGATATTGTGCCAGCGAAAGCAGCAGAGGGTCATCAGACTACCCTCCCCAACGTCTCCCGCACCACAATAGTCTCCACGAAGGACAAAACCGGCTATTGTTGTACCAGTTCCGAAAAATGCATCATTTTTGCAATTTAATTGCAACCGGTAAGATTAGTGAGATTGTACATTTTATGAATTGGGAGCGAATCAAGGTCGTGGCGATCCAAGAGGCAAAGCCACCTATAGCTTGCGCCATTGTGGTGGGTACAATGTGTTACATAAGGATTGCACACACGGTTGCCATAATGGATAGAATTCTACCAAAAATGGTAGATTTTTTACTGTTTGGTAGATTGGTAGAATACTTGATGTTTTGGTAGATTTTGCAGAACATGTTTCTCCAACTAAGAGGTACTTCACAAATTTCCTATACAAGAAATGTTTACCAAAATTTTTATACAAATAAAATTGTGACAATTTCTATAGAAATAAAATTTTGACAAAATTTTGAAAAAATTTTCTATAGATATAAAATTTTAACAAAATTTTCTATAGAAATCAAATTTTAACAAAACTTTTTATAGAAATAAAATTTTGACAAACTTTTCTACAGAAATAAAATTTTGACAAAATTGTTATTTCTAGAATGTTAACTAAATTTTCTATAGAAATAAAATGTTCTATAGAAATAAAATTTTCTATAGAAATAAAATTTTGACAAAATTTTCTATAGAAATAAAATTTTGACAAAATTTTCTATAGAAATAAAATTTTGACAAAATTTTTTATAGAAATAAAATTGTTGACAAAATTTCCTATAGAAATAAAATTTTGACAAAATTTTCTATAGAAATAAAATTTTGACAAAATTTTCTATAGAAATAACATTTTGACAAAATTCTCTATAGAAATGAAATTTGGACAAAATTCTGTATAGAAATGAAATTTGGACAAAATTCTCTATAGAAATGAAATTTGGACAAAATTCTCTATAGAAATATAATTTTGACAAAATTTCTATAGAAATAAAATTTTGACAAAATTTTCTATAGAAATAAAATTTTGACAAAATTTTTTATAGAAATAAAATTTTGACAAAATTCCCTATAGAAATGAAATTTGGACAAAATTCTCTATAGAAATGAAATTTTGACAAAATTCTCTATAGAAATAAAATTTTGACAAAATTCCCTATAGAAATATAATTTTGACAAAATTTTCTATAGAAATAAAATTTTGACAAAATGTTCTATACAAATAAAATTTTGACAAAATTTTCTATACAAATAAAATTTTGACAAAATTTTCTATAGGAATAAAATTTTGACAAAATTTTCTATAGGAATAAAATTTTGACAAAATTTTCTATAGAAATAAAATTTTGACAAAATTTTCTATAGAAATAAAATTTTGACAAAATTTTCTATAGAAATAAAATTTTGACAAAATTTTCTATTGAAATAAAATTTTGACAAAATTTTCTATAGAAATAAAATTTTGACAAAATTTTCTATAGAAATAAAATTTTGACAAAATTTTCTGTACAAATAACATTTTGACAAAATTTTCTATAGGAATAAAATTTTGACAAAATTTTCTATACAAAAAAAATTGACAAAATTTTCTATAGAAAATAAAATTTTGAGAAGATTTTCTATAAAAATAAAATGTTTACCAAAATTTCTATAGAAATAAACTGTTGACAAAATTTTCTATAGAAATAAAATTTTGACAAAATTTTCTATAGAAATATAATTTTGACAAAATTTTCAATATTTCGAAAAAAAATTCTATAGAAATAAAATGTTGACAGAATTTTCTATAGAAATAAAATTTTGACAATTTTTCTATAGAAAATGAAATTTTGACAAAATTGTCATAGAAATGAAATTTGGAAAAAATTCTGTATAGAAATAAAATGTTGACAAAATTTTCTATAGAAATAAAATTTTCTATAGAAATAAAATTTTAACAAAATTTTTTATAGAAATAAACTTTTGACAAAATTTTCTATAGAAATAAAATTTTGACAAAAGTTTTATTTCTAAAATTTTAACTAAATTTTCTATAGAAATCAAATTTTAACAAAACTTTTTATAGAAATAAAATTTTGACAAACTTTTCTTATTTATTTATTTATTTACATCTACCGAGCTATGCTCTTACAGATTACATTAAATTTTCATAATAATGTTGAAATATGATTTATACATTGCAAACAAATTATACAAAATTTACGTTTCATTATCAAACAAAATTCTAAGCATTCTCTTGAAAATGTGTCGTTCTGTGTGATAATCTATTCGGTTTGCAATGGAATTAAATAAATTGAGGCATCGTGTTAAGGGTTCATTTATCCCGTAGCTTGTTCTATGAAAAGGAACATTAAATAAATGATATTCCCTTAAAAATCGATTAGGAACGTTGAATGGCAAGAAAGACAATAAATCTGGGCAATCTATATTCGTATCCATAATATCTTTTATAAAAACAATACCTGGGAGCTTTCTCCTAAAATGAAGTTGCTGAATGCCAAGAATTCTACATCGTTCTATATATGATGGCATACTATCCCACGTATAAAGCATTCTTAAAGCAAATCTTGTAAAACGTTTTTGAACCTTTTCTATTCTGTTTATGCCTTCGTTATAAAATGGATCCCAAATAATACACAAATATTCAATATGAGGTCGAACCAAACTCTCATAAAGTTTTTTTAGTGTGTTACTGGAGAATTCCTTTGAATTTCTCTTCAAAAATCCAAATTGAGAATTGGATTTTGAGACAATATATTCAATATGATATTTAAATGAAAGTATAGGATCAAAAAATATTCCAAGATCTTTAACTTGATTTACTCGTAGAAATTCATTGCCAAAGTTGTCTGTATAATTATATAATATCGGAAAATGCTTACGAGTATAAGTCATTTTCAATAGAAATAAAATTTTGAAAAAATTGTTATTTCTAAAACGTTAACTAAATTTTCTATAGAAATAAAATTTTGACAAAATTGTCTATAGAAATAAAATTCTGACAAAACTTTCTATAGAAATAAAATTTTGACAAAATTTCCTATAGAAATAAAATTTTGACAAAATTTCCTATAGAAATAAAATTTTGACAAAATTCTCTATGGAAATAAAATTTTGACAAAATGTTCTGTAGAAATAAAATTTTGACAAAATTTTCTATAGAAATAAAATTTTGACGAAATTTTCTATAGAAATAAAATTTTAACTAAATTTTCTATAGATATAAAATTTTGACAAAATTTTCTATAGAAATAAAATTTTAAAAAAATTTTTTATAGAAATAAAATTTTGACAAAATTTTCTGTAGAAATAAAATTTTAACAAAATTTTTTATAGAAATAATATTTTGACAAAATTTTCTATAGAAATAAAATTTTGACAAAATGTTCTATATAAAATTTTGACAAAATGTTCTATAGAAATAAAATTTTGACAAAATTTTCTATAGAAATAAAATTTTGACGAAAAAAATCTATAGAAATAAAATTTTGACAAAATGTTCTATAGAAATAAAATTTTGACAAAATTTTCTATAGAAATAAAATTTTGACGAAAAAAATCTATAGAAATAAAATGTTGACAAAATTTTCTATAGAAATAAAATTTTGACAAAATTTTCTATAGATATAAAATTTTGACAAAATTTTCTATAGAAATAAAATTCTGACAAAATTTTCTATAGAAATAAAATTTTGATAAAATTTTCTATACAAATAAAATTTTGACAAAATTTTCCATAGAAAATAAAATTTTGACAAAATACTCTATAGAAATGAAATTTGGACAAAATTCTCTATAGAAATTAAATTTGGACAAAATTCTCTATAGAAATAAAATTTTAACAAAATTCCCTATAGAAATATAATTTTGACAAAATTTTCTATAGAAATAAAATTTTGACAAAATTCTCTAGACAAATAAAATTTTGACAAAATTTTCTACAGAAATAAAATTTTGACAACATTTTCTATAGAAATAAAATTTTGACAAAATTTTCTATAGAAATATAATTTTGAAAAAATTTTCAATATTTCGAAAAAAAATTCTATAGAAATAAAATATTGACAGAATTTTCTATAGAAATGAAATTTGGACAAAATTCTCTATAGAAATGAAATTTGGACAAAATTCTCTATAGAAATGAAATTTGGACAAAATTCTGTATAGAAATAAAATTTGGACAAAATTCTGTATAGAAATAAAATGTTGACAAAATTTTCTATAGAAATAAAATTTTGACAAAATTTTCTATAGAAATAAAATTTTGACAAAATTTTCTATAGAAATAAAATTTTGACAAAATTTTCTATAGAAATAAAATTTTGACAAAATTTTCTATAGAAACTAAAATCTTGACAAAATTCTCTATAGAAATAAAATTTTGAGAAGATTTTCTATAAAAATAAATTTTTTACCAAAATTTCTATAGAAATAAACTTTTGACAAAATTTCCTATAGAAATAAAATTTTGACAACATTTTCTATAGAAATAAAATTTTGAGAAATGCGTCTTTTATACTAAGCAAAATTTGCATTCGTATTTTAAAGACATGAAATCTTTGACCTCACACCCAGAAAAAAGTGACCCCTTCTTTAAGTTAAAATGAACTCATTGTGAAGAAAGTTGAACTTCGTATAGCGCCAAAGACATTTTTATTTGTTTGAACGATGTGATTTTCGTAGAAATTAGGAATAATGCATTCCATATATTAGTTAACATTTTCCTATATTTATATACCACTATACTACAGAATGAAAAAATTTAACTAATTTGAATTCATATATCTAATGATTTTATTGAAATTTTTTCATTCATTTCGACAAATCTTACACATTTGTGGTAAAACTTTTACTTCATAATTAGAACTGCTTACCTTCGTTTTTAAATACAATTTTATTTATTTCTATAAGCAATTTTATCTTCAATAAAAGACATGTTTTATTAATATATTGAATATATTTATTAAGAATCAACAGCATCGAATCTCTTTGAAATATTAGTTTATTATTCCACTATTTCCAATTTCCGTGTGATATTATCAACTGTAAAACGCACTTTTTCTTCTTCTTGTACTTTTCACTTTTAATAAGTTGCTGCCTAACGATTTTGTCCTCCTTTTACAATTTCAATACCTACAAATATAAAAAATCATAAAACATATTTGTTGCAAAAGGTTAGCGTCACTGAATATTACCTGATAATTGAAGATTCCAAAATGAAGACAAATGAAAGGGTTGTTATTCTGCTGGTTTTTTCTTTCTTTATACACTATCACGAACATTCATAGATTTATTTAAAAAAAACGAAAATTTTTCCCACTAATTTAAAATAACAAATATTTTATATATTTTATTTGTTATTTATTATATTATTTTACCATATTATTTTTTAACAATCTCTCCGTATATCAAAACAACGCGATTCCAACTAAAAAAACAACCGACGCGCAAATATATCGATTACACCCACGCGCAAACACATCGATTACGATGACAGGTATCGATTACAGGTAGACAATAGAAATTTAGGAAAATTTCCTATATTCTAACAAGTGTGTTTCCTTAAGTTTTGAAAGGATTGCATACTTCTTAGTACGAATGAACTAAAATATTTTTCTATGCCAAGTGTTGTTCGTATGTATGAAAAACTTTCTATTATAAAGGAAGTCGCAATTATCATTTTATAAGAAATTTTACTAATTTTGAGGAAACTTGGTTTTAGTTCGGTTTTTGTTTATTTTTACGAATGCTTTGTTATCGGTGAATAAAATTTTCTTTTTCAGTAGTAAATTCTTATACCCAGCGAAGAAAATAGTATGAGTAAAATTCCATGCCTTATTCTAGTTAATGAACTATTCCTAACTGCTTACAGTTTAGGATTTTTTTACTGAAACGAGTAAATTTTATTATTTTTCACAAAAATTTACCTTAATGGAAATAAAATGGATAAACTATATTGATGAAAATTTTTTCCTTTAGTTTCGAAGGCACTTTTTTCTGGGTGCACGACAATATTTTTTTCAGCGAAGGTTTGATGGGATTTCAGTCACCTTTGGCAACGTGACTGATCCAAATAGATGCGCGAGGTTTTTTAAATGACACTTTGTTGAGCTTCCCGAATGTGATCGAGCGAAAATGTCATGGTCTCCGAGCTAGTGGTACACCATAAATTATCCCAGCTGAAGAGAACAATGTTACCAACACCGTAAAACCATCCAATACGTTGGGTCCCGTCAGAGTTTCTATGCTAATGCCGAAACATATGGGAATACTGGGAGTTGAGAACTAGAACAGACTCCTTATTTTATCCTCATTATATCCGATGTTTGGAAAGTGGGTAGAGTAATTCCACTACTACAGCCAGATAAAGATTCTCTAAGGGCGATTTCGTTTCGCAAAAAATATGCTGCCTTGGTGTTACACTATTATTTCACTCAATGTATCTTCGCCCAAATAATAGGTGAGTTGACCACTGAGGTATCATAATGGATTGAATAGTCTGAGTGAGCATGAAATAAAGGCCTTCCTAACGTAACCATCATTCGCGAATAGTAAAATATTATTTCGATATTCTGGCATAAGACAACGAGGATAAGAACACCCTCGTGAATTGTATATTTGCTATAGTGTAGACAAAAAAGTTTATTTAAAAAAACATCTTTGCTACATTTATTCCAATATGACAATATGCACAGTAGCTTAACATAATTATGAAAAACAACAATATTATTTCCTCTATCGACTCATATTTGTCAGAATTCAAGCCAATCAGCATTATATTGGCCTGTAGGACAAATAACAATAGTATATGATATAGTACAATACAATTCAAGATTGCTATTGTTTAGTCCAAAATAATATACCAACAATGACATCAATCATATTGGGCGTTCTGACATTTATGGGAAAAAATATTTTGAAATCCCTCAGAATGTATCTTCTGTACATGAATAATATGTATATTGTAGCACAAATTGACAATAATATTTTTGTTTCGTTCGAAATAAGTTCAGGAGAACAAGTCAAGGTGATAGTTAGGTAGGTAGTGATTACCCAACTGGCCGATTGGTAAACGGCATGATTTCTTCATGAGAAAAAAGACAGGTTATGAAAATAATTAGACAAATTTCAAAAGTGTTGCATAAACAAAAATCAAAAAAGATCGTGATTGAAAATCTCTGAAACGATTTTACATCTGACATCAATACAGAGTAGCTTATACGAAATGCAATGCGTTTTCGATTCAAATTATGATACCAGTTGGATAGAGTTTCCACAAAAAGGCTATTGGATCATCTCCAATGAAATAATTTATCATGGGCTTATGCACAGAAAAAAAAGCATACTCGGTTCCAAAGATTTGGTCTTTACTTTAAAAAATTTGGTATTGATTCCGAGCCAAAGAAGCGGAGACTACACGGATGAAAAAGACTGTTTTTCATATGTTTGGCTATAAACATTATATGTTTGGAACACAAATTTTTAAACACAATATTTTTGAGTGCAAGCATATAATGTTCATAAACTAGCATAACATGTTTGGGACATATATGTTAATATGTTATAACATATTATGTTTGGGACATAAAATGTTTGTAAATATAATATGCTTGGATGCAAACATGTATTAATTTAGAAATAGCCTATAAACATATATGTGTTTAGTAGCTTGGAGCGCTATTTAACAGGGAGCGATATTGAATTAAGTTGGTGGTTGTTGCTTGTTATTACAAAATTAACATTTTATTTTTCCTTGGGCAATTGATCAGCTACTTCTTTGATCCTTACAAACTGTGTGGTCCGCTGTTCGAATCCCCGTCCGGCAAAAGGTAAAATTAAAATAAAAAAAATCGTACAATTGAATAATTTCTTCTACAATGTTTGTATTACAGAAAAAGGTGCTAAGAATTAAAAAATCTCGTGGAAGTGGAAAAGATGTGGGGGAATATACAATTGGGCAGAAACAAAATTTTGAGCATTCAGGTCGAAAACCTATGTTGTTAGCACCTATATTACCTGTTTATTTTCATAATTCATTATGATTGTAAATATATAAACAAATAAAATTTTGAGCACAATATTGTTTGGGAGATTTTTTTTTAAGCATATAATATTTTTGGGTGCAAAATGATTCCAAAGATATTATATGTTCACATCATAACATATTGTTTTTTGGAAGACAACATTATTGAATTTGGATGCAAAAATACAAAATGTTTGGAACTTAGACTACCCAAACATATATTGTTTAGACCAATATCCTTTCAAACATATTATATATTGGAAGAGATCAAACATATAAATGTTTGGGCAATACCCAAAAATGTATATGCTTGAAGCAAAATATGTTTGGGAGTATATGTTACAGAAACGATTTTTTGTGAGCGTGTACAAGTAAGGATACTTTTTAGACACAATTCTCTTTTAAATTTAGGTTTTGTGTACTTGCTTCTAGGAAGCAAATTTTAATTTTTCGCTTTCTCAGCTTTTTTTCTTCATATGCTATCAAAGTCTTTTAAAAATGAGTTAACGGCAACTTTATTTTCCAAATTAAGACTCGACTTCCAGTAGAAATTATCCTATGCTTGAAGTAAAAACCTTCTTTAAAATAAAGTTTTGAAAAACATGTCCTATATGTGAATGATTTTTTGCTTTGTAGTCAAGATGCAAAAAGACAACAAATTTAAAGACAATTTCATTAAATTTAAAGAATTTTTCTGAATTATTAAAGTCAAGTTGACCTTAGCCTATAAATTATTTCTTTCATGTTATGATACCCATTTTTAAGTCAAATCACTTAATTATAAAGACAATACGACTTCATTGAAAACTTTATCGACTTTTGGACAAGGAAAATAACTTTATATTAGAGAAATGCGTCTTCTATGCTAAGCAAAATTTGTATTCGTATTTTAAAGACATGAAATCTTTGACTTCACGACAATATTTTTTTCAGTGTGGGAAGTACTTCGTTTTCTGATACTACGAAATTGCTTTGGAATTTCATGGCCTCACGAATGCAAATTTTGTTTAGCCTAGAAGACGCATTTGTCTGATACAAAGTTTTTTTCCTTGTCCAAGAGTCGATAAACTTCTCAATGAAGTCGTTTTGTCCCTTTTGTTAAGCAACTCAATTTAAAATTGGGTATCTTAAAATGAAAGAACATTTTGTTTGACTGAGATCAACTTGACTTTAATAATTGTGGAAAATTGTTTAAAATGAATGAAATCGCCTTTAAATTTGTTGACTTTTAACCAGCAAAGCTACAAATAGCAAATTTGTTCTACACTTCATTTCAACGACTGTTTTACTTGAAATAAAGCATCGTTTCTACTTGTAGTCGAGTCCGAGTTTAGAAATTTAAGATTTCGTTAACATGATTTTAAAGAACTCTAATAGAGCATGAAGAAAAAAAGCTGGGGCAGAGTCCGGAAACTCATTATCAAGACAAGTTTTTGCTTCCACCGTATTTTTCCACTTCAGAAAACAGTATTTTATCAAAACACGAAATTCCTTTTTTTTCAATTTTTTTACAATAACAAAAGTTGCTTCACAAAAGACGCTCTATCTCACAAACTAATTGACTTACAGACGTCAAGTTTGACACGAATCATTTGAAGGTTGGTACTATATAAAAATAATATGCATTTAATACTAGCGACGCCATCTATGTGTCAGGCCGGGGACTTATCAGCCAACCTGTTATAAACAAGTATAAATTTACAAATTTGGAGTAAACATATATATGTTGTGATATAAGACTTCGCCAAAAATTGTATATGCTTAAGTAAAAATATTAAAATGAGTATTCGGAACCAAGAGAAATGGCATTTGAAAAAAAGAGCATGAGTTTTGTTTATCATTTTCGCATTATAGGCATATTTTTTTTTTTGTTTCGTCAAAACAAATCGGAACGTAGGACGAGTAAGTCAAAATATTCAAACAAAGGTAATTAACGGGATCTTCATAAAAACTAACGAAAGGGCACTATACACTGAAAAAAAGCATGCCCGGTTGATTGTGTCTCTACTTTAACAATTTTGGTATTGATTCCGAGCCAATGAAGCGGAGAATTCAAGTAAGGATACTTTTAAGACAAAATTCTCTTTTAAATGTGGGTTTTGTGTATTTGACTCTACACTGAAAAAACAGTGAACCCACCAGGAAGAAAACTTTTGAGTAATTTTAGAAAATTTTGAATATTTTTAGAAATTTTTAACTAAACAGTATTACAAGCGCTGGCATCGCGCCGATATCACAAAAATAAGTAAATATTTTTCGACAAATTCAAGAAAATTTATTAGACATAAATAATTTTTTTCGCTTTTTAAAGAAAATTTTGTAGTTTGAAGGAAAAAATTGGAGTTCAAAATTGCAAGAATGTCTTTAGTGACATACGAAGTTCATAATGGACACTTTTGTAGTAAAATTTACAAATTTGAAGAAATAATGAACTATTTTATGACAAATACGAATTTAGTAAATCTCTATCTTTAACTTGTGTATAATTTTCTCCCGTCTTTTAGTTCATTTAACTAACGTACGCAAAAAATTATTAGAGTAAATGAAACTTTCACCAAATATAATAAGTTCATGAACTAAAATATAGTTAAATTGGCTTTAGTGAAATAGTGAGTTCACTTTTTTTTGAGTGTATGAAGCAAATTTTAATTTTTCGCTTTTTCGGCTTTTTTCATATGCTATAAAAGTCCGTTAAAAACAAGACTTATAGTAGAAATTATGCTATGTTTCAAGTAAAAAACGTCTTTAAAATAAAGTGTTGAAAAACATGTCCTATTTTTTTAACGATTTTTGCTTTGTAGTCAAGATGCAAAAATGCAACAAATTTAATGGCAATTTCATTAATTTTAAAGAATTTTTCTGAATTATTAAAGTCAAGTTGACCTTAGTCCAAAATTTTTTTCTTTCATGTTATGATACCCATTTTCACGTCAAATCACTTAATTATAAGGACAACACGACATCATTGCAAAGTTGATCGATTTTTGAACATGGAAAAAAACTATATTAGAGAAATGCGTCTTCTAAGCTAAGCAAAATTTGTAGTCTTATTTTAAGGACATGAAATCTTTGGTCTCACGAGAATATTTTTTTCAGTGTACTCTTTTTAGAGTTGTGACAGTGAAATGAAAACATTGGGAAACAGTGAAAAATTAAACAGTAAGATCTATAAAAACAAAGTTTGGTTCCTCTTTATTAACGGATACTTTCGAAAATAAAAACGGACATTAAGTTCGAGTTTTGCCACTAAAATTATTTCTCATTTTAGCGGCAAAACTCGAATCGGTAAAACCAGAATAACATTATAACTTTTTTCGGCAAATTGTATTATAACTTGGTAGGGAATGATCCAAAGCAATAATTGAATAAGTTTATTTTCTTTAAAATAAATTATTAAGGAAAGCAAACAATTGTTCACACCTAAATAAATTTATGTGTTGGTTGCAAAATTATTGTTTAGAATTTAAATATAATGTGATTTTGAATGGTTATCGTTAACTTTAGGATTCGATGGAAAAATAGTTATATATATACTCGACTTCACGTTCTTCTTTTGTAAGAGTTTTTAAATTTCTTCGAACATTTCAAACTTGTATACAAAAACCTTTTTTTGTTACAAAATTTTTATTTTTGCAATAAAAAATAATAATATATGATTTGAACTCAGTCCATTTCATTTATATCGAGCACTGTTCTTCTCTGACTTTAAGTCTTTTATAAGACACACTTTACAGTTTCGTAGTAAAAATTTAATATAGTAGTATATACACTGTTAGAAAAATATGTTTTTCATATGTTCCGATATAAACAAAATGTGTTTCGGGCACAATTTTTAAACACAATATATTTAAGTGCAAACATTTAATGTTCCTAAACTAACACTAAATGTTTGGGACACATATGTTAATATGTTAGAATATATTATGTTTGGGACATGAATGTTTCATAACAATAATATGTGTGAATGTAAACATATATAAATTTACAAATTTCGAGTAAACATATACATGTTGTGATATTTTATTCAGAGAACGACAGAGAAAACGATAGAGAAAGAAATAGAGATGGAAACCGGGAGGGTTGACGAATATAACACAGCGAGAGAATCAAAAGAGAGCAATTTCGGTGAAACCGCTTGTATGTTGTTTCGGAAAACTGTTTTATGATATGGCCAAAAATTTAATATGCTTAAGTCTAAATATTATTTAATTTGAATATTAGAATGAGTATTTGGAGTAAAGAGAATAGACATTCGGAACCAAGAGAATAGACCAAGAAGAGTTGACGGATACCTTCAAGTAGAAAAGCGGACATTTAAGTTCGAGTTTTGCAGCTAAAACAATTGAAAAAATTTATTTTCTTTAAAATGAATTATTAAAGAAAAGTAAAAGGCAAAACATTTCCATTTTAGAGTGATAATGCCAACTTAATACCGGCCTTAAAGGTAAAAATGAAATTAAGTACAAATGTGTAAATTAAAAAAAAATGGTGTTCGGTCGGAGCAGGGATTGAACCCACGACCCTTTGCATGCAAGGCGTACATGCTAACCACTGCTCCACGTGGCCAACAAATGTATGTTTCTGTTAAATAATGTTATGTTTGCATGGGCTCGTGGGCGCTGCAAACTATGCTATATAAATGTAACTTATAACGATAATTGTCAACAGGTGACTATAACGTAGCCCAGGACCGAGGACCATACGGCTTACAAAGTATGGTCCTCGGTTCGATTCTCCGTCCAGGCGAAAGGTAAAATTTAAAAAAATTGAATAATTTCTTCAACATTATTTGTATTACACAAAAAGGTGCCAAGAACTAAAAAAATCGTGGAAGTGAAAGTTATGTGAGGAAATGAGCACAATCTTCTTTGGGGAAAATTCTTCTCAGCATATAATATTTTTGGGCTCAAAATGCTCCCAAACATATAATATGTTCACACAAAACAAACATATTAATGTTTCGGCAGTATCCAATAATATATGTGATTCCTGCAAAATATGCTTGGAACATATGTTAGAGAAGCGATTTTTTTTGAGGGTGTAATGTTGAACACCTTTTCGGGATATTCCGAACGTATCTGGAATATATGTAAAAAAAAATGGTGTCGGTTGAAGCAGGGATCGAAGGCAGGACCCTTGGCATGCAAGGCGGACGTACCAACCACTGCTCCACGTCGCCAACAAATGTATGTTTAACAATGTTATGTTTGCATCGGCTCGTGGGCGCCGCAAACTATGCTATATAAATATAACTTATAACGATAATTATCTCTTGATGACCATAATAGCTACGTAGCCCAGTGGATAGTGTGCTTACAAACTGTGTGGTCCGATGTTCGAATCCCCTTCCTTCAAAAGGTAAAATTTAAAAAATTATAAAATTGAATAATTTCTTCTACAATGTTTGTATTACAGAAAAAGATGCTAAGAAATAAAAAAACTCGTGGAAGTGAGAAAAATGTGAGGGAATATACAATTAGGCAGAAAAACTGTTTTGAGAACAATCTTCTTTGGGAGAAAATTCTTCTAAGCATATAATATTTTTGGGTTCAAAATGTTTCCAAACGTATTATATGTTCACATAATAACATATAGTTTTTTGGAAGACAACATTATTGAATTTGGATGGAAAAATACATAATGTTTGGAACTTAGACTACCCAAACATATTATATTGTTTAGACTAATATGCTTTCAAACGTATTAGATCTTGGAAGAAATCAAATATATAAATGTTTGGGCAATACCCAAAAATGTATGTGCTTGAAGCAAAATGTGTTTGGGAGTATATGTTACAGAAGCGATTTTTTTTGAGGGTGTAGAAAGGGTCTGAGCAGCTCTACTTTCATACTAACATACCTGTTTGCTCAGAAAAATCGTCCCTATTTTTGCGGATACTCCTGCTATTTCTCTATGGTGATATTCACTTAGCTCGAATCGTGCATCCTCAAAAAAATCGCTTCTTTAACATATACTTCCAAACATATTCTGCTTCAAGCATATATATTTTCAGGATTGGTCCAAACAAAATATTCTTTGTATTAGTAGAAAAAAATTTAATGAAATTTTCTTTATGTGTATATATTTTAAGGTGTCAGTTGGTTACATCCATTTATTTTACTTCCGCCATTCACTCTCGGTCTCTCTTTCTAAACACATAAAGGGTGATTTGTTAAGAGCTTGATAACTTTTTTTTTAAAAAAAACGCATAAAATTTGCAAAATCTCATCGGTTCTTTATTTGAAACGTTAGATTGGTCCATGACATTTACTTTTTGAAGATAATTTCATTTAAATGTTGACCGCGGCTGCGTCTTAGGTGGTCCATTCGGAAAGTCCAATTTTGGGCAACTTTTTCGAGCATTTCGGCCGGAATAGCCCGAATTTCTTCGGAAATGTTGTCTTCCAAAGCTGGAATAGTTGCTGGCTTATTTCTGTAGACTTTAGACTTGACGTAGCCCCACAAAAAATAGTCTAAAGGCGTCAAATCGCATGATCTTGGTGGCCAACTTACCGGTCCATTTCTTGAGATGAATTGTTCTCCGAAGTTTTCCCTCAAAATGGCCATAGAATCGCGAGCTGTGTGGCATGTAGCGCCATCTTGTTGAAACCACATGCCAACCAAGTTCAGTTCTTCCATTTTTGGCAACAAAAAGTTTGTTAGCATCGAACGATAGCGATCGCCATTCACCGTAACGTTGCGTCCAACAGCATCTTTGAAAAAATACGGTCCAATGATTCCACCAGCGTACAAACCACACCAAACAGTGCATTTTTCGGGATGCATGGGCAGTTCTTGAACGGCTTCTGGTTGCTCTTCACTCCAAATGCGGCAATTTTGCTTATTTACGTAGCCATTCAACCAGAAATGAGCCTCATCGCTGAACAAAATTTGTCGATAAAAAAGCGGATTTTCTGCCAACTTTTCTAGGGCCCATTCACTGAAAATTCGACGTTGTGGCAGATCGTTCGGCTATTCATGATGAAATGTCAAAGCA
The DNA here is from genome assembly GCF_050003625.1 of Haematobia irritans. Lineage (NCBI taxonomy): Eukaryota > Metazoa > Arthropoda > Insecta > Diptera > Muscidae > Haematobia > Haematobia irritans. Next base: position 158,621,316 of record NC_134400.1, read on the forward strand.
TACTGAGCATCTTTCTCTTGACACCATGTCTGAAATCCCACGTGATCTGTCAAATACTAATGCATGAAAATCCTAACCTCAAAAGAATCACCCTTTATATGCTTATAGTCAATTTCGAAATTAAAGTACTATATATTTGCATCCACACATATTATATTTAAAAAAATGTTATGTCCCAAACAACATGTTATGCTAGTTTATGAACATTACATGATCACACTTAAAAATAATGTGTTAACAGTTTGAGTTCCAAACATATAATTTTTGCACCGAAACATATGAAAAACAGTCTTTTTCGTCCGTGTAGGAGAACTTCATCTGGTATATAAAGAGATCGTTATAATGAAACCGGTCGCCTTGAAATTAAGATTATATTTATATGTTATTTCGTAATTTCTTCTAATGCTGCTACTTTAGTTATAAACGTCTGTTTTGCTTGGCTGTTCAACATTAAATAAATCATAAAAAATTGAATAAATAAAAAAATATATTGAAATGAGAAACAAATAGCTTCCATTTCTTGTTTAGCAGATATACCAGTGCGAACTTGGTAACACTTCGTGCTATCTACCGTATACTACCAAAAAGAACTAGTTATTATGGGTAATTACTTGGTAGATTGAAGGTCATAGAGTAACGGTCATCTAATTCTAAATTTTTACCCATTTTGTTTTTTTTTTCTGGGCCCACTTTCAAAAGCCCTTGGCATCATGATCATTCTTCATAAATATGCTCGAAATTTTGTAGAATTTGTCTTAACTCTTAAGCATCTATTGTACCACGATTGCATTCATGTAATTAAGCGACTCTAAGTGAATTTATGACAGCCATAAAAATCGATGGAGGGAGTAAAATATATTACTGTACCATCACCACCACAAACTGTCACAACTGCATAACTCCAGAATAATAAACTACATCTTCCAAAGCTTTGGCAAATGAATGGATGGATGCATGGATGGACGGACGCTTAAGTAAGCTTACCTTAAAATGCTCAAAGCCAAACTGAAGATGATGAGGAATGTTGGTTTGTCGGTCGATCGGTCGGTGATCGTTAAAACAAAGTGATTTTTATTTGTTTTGTTTTTTTTAGAAGTGTTTGAGGTTAGTTTTGCCTCGTTTTCCACATTGCTGCACTATTTCTTTGATTACAGTTTTTTTGGTAATAAAGGGTGATTCTTTTGAGGTTAGGATTTTCATGCATTAGTATTTGACAGATCACGTGGGATTTCAGACATGGTGTCAAAGAGAAAGATGCTCAGTATGCTTTGACATTTCATCATGAATAGACTTACTAACGAGCCACAACGTCGAATTTTCAGTGAATGGGCCCTAGAAAAGTTGGCAGAAAATCCGCTTTTTTATCGACAAATTTTGTTCAGCGATGAGGCTCATTTCTGGTTGAATGGCTACGTAAATAAGCAAAATTGCCGCATTTGGAATGAAGAGCAACCAGAAGCCGTTCAAGAAATGCCCATGCATCCCGAATGTTTGGTGTGGTTTGTACGCTGGTGGAATCATTGGACCGTATTTTTTCAAAGATGCTGTTGGACGCAACGTTACGGTGAATGGCGATCGCTATCGTTCGATGCTAACAAACTTTTTGTTGCCAAAAATGGAAGAACTGAACTTGGTTGACATGTGGTTTCAAGATGGCGCTACATGCCACACAGCTCGCGATTCTATGGCCATTTTGAGGGAAAACTTCGGAGAACAATTCATCTCAAGAAATGGACTGGTAAGTTGGCCACCAAGATCATGCGATTTGACGCCTTTAGACTATTTTTTGTGGGGCTACGTCAAGTCTAAAGTCTACAGAAATAAGCCAGCAACTATTCCAGCTTTGGAAGACAACATTTCCGAAGAAATTCGGGCTATTCCGGCCGAAATGCTCGAAAAAGTTGCCCAAAATTGGACTTTCCGAATGGACCACCTAAGACGCAGCCGCGGTCAACATTTAAATGAAATTATCTTCAAAAAGTAAATGTCATGGACCAATCTAACGTTTCAAATAAAGAACCGATGAGATTTTGCAAATTTTATGCGTTTTTTTTAAAAAAAAAGTTATCAAGCTCTTAACAAATCACCCTTTAGAATAAGTGTCTGTTTTGCTGAATTTCCAATGAAGGTGGCAGTTGTTGTGATTGCGAACCCACGTTCATTCAATTTGAATGAAATTGCATGGAAAATTAAATTGATTATTTACAAATATATATTTTTATTATTTTTTTAATTTTGAATCTTGTTTTTGATTTATATAAAATTTGGAAGGCTTACTGATAAATATTTATATGAAATAAAATCAAATTTATCCTGGGTTAAATTCGTCCAGATAAGTTTTGTTGGTGTCTGGCTTACCCATTGCATGTAATGATAAAAAGGTTGCTAATTTGGTTTTGGTGATTTCCAGGAAAATGTATATTCAGTAATATCACCAATGTCTCCTCACCAAACGTGGTCCAGTGTCCCTTCGGGATTTTTTTGTCACCCGAAGTTGAAGCTAAGATCTTCCTTACATAGAAAAAAAAACGAAAATTTTTCCAATTCAAGTTTTAATTGAGTTTTAAAAAATATCCAATTAAAAATTTAATTGATTCAAAAATTTTTTTAATTGAAACAAAAATCAATCACAAAAATTAATAATATCAATTAATTTTTTTAGATAAATTATATTGAATATTTTCATTGTATTAATGAAAATGTTTCGTTATATCAATGAAAAATTTTCGTTGGCTCAATTTTAATCACTACTGCATGAGTTATCATGATGCGGAAAAAATAAATCAATTAAGCACCTCTTTTATCAGTGTGCTAAAACTAAGCTATCCTTATCTATTGATTACTATGACAATCAATATTATATTTGACCTACAACAAATTCCCCGCCACGTTCACATCTTTATGGCGAATAAACCTATTGTATCTAGCCTCCTATATTGAGTGAGGCCCTAAAAGACACCGATGTGAAACGACAACCATAGACGATTTATACCTCACTCACATTACGATGATCATGATCATCATGATGATTATTATCAAAATCGTCTTCATTGACGAAGACCACCGACAATCATCATTATGTCGTTACTTTCAAGGGGTAGCTAGCTAGCATCGCAGACCTAAGTATGAGTATGAGAGTCTAAGCTCATCAGCATTGTGGACATTGTTTTACTACTACGGCATCTGTCGTAAAGATCACATCGTTGATCTCGCATCGTATTCGGTATATTTGGTTTAACGGTTCGTATACACACAATCAAAACGAAAAAAAGGCGCGCACGCGCTTTGTGTTGAATAAAATGTTTGAAAAATTCAAATTTAAATAAGTGTATAAATTATTATAAATATAAAAAAAAATAAAAATTCACGATTTTTAATCGCAAGAAAAAATAAGAATGAAAACGAATTTGAATTGAAATTGAAAATAAAAATAAAACGTGATTTCAAGAATCTTTGGCAATTTAAATGTTGTCCTCGAACCAATCACATGGGAGACATCAAATTTATAAATGACAATTTTCAAAAAAAAACACACAAAATAAAAAATATACAAAACAAACAAAATAAGTGGTTACAAGCCTCCAATCATCGAATCATCATCTATAGAGCTTAGAAGTGAGGTTGCCATTACCAACTCTACTTAAAAAGGCATAAAGAATGAACAACGATTTCATGGTTTCCAGTTAGTGTATCCCATAAACATATAGAGTTTATAAAACAAATTGTTCAAAAAAACACACTAAACGTTACAATTTGTGGCAATTTAAACCTTAGGCATAATTTTTTTGTTTTATACTCAAAATCCTCGTTATTTTTGAAGCCAAAATTGAAGCAATAATTTTGAAGGGGTCCCTTTCTAAAATCGAAAAAAAAAAATTAAATTGTGATTTTTGTCTAACTTCTAGCAATCACTTCTGTTTGAAAAAAAAAAAAAACAATTTAGCCACAAGCAAATTAACCAGGGCATTGCAACGACCCCTTCATCACTTTGGAGATGTTCATTAAGAGTTAGAAAGAAAAAAACGAAAACAATCACTTTAATCCAAAAGCTTCTTCCATTAATTTGCATGAAAAGCAAAATTATTCCATTCAACTTTAGTTAGCGCCATCATGGAGACGACCACCTGAAAACAGAAAACATCAATCGTTCCTAACCATAACTAAAAGGCTAGCAACTGTTGGCCAACCTTTCCCCTCCCCCTTAAAAGAACAATTGCAATTTTTGTTTAATAAAAAAAAAAAACATTAAACAACTCTAAAATCTTTTGCTTGATCATGAATATCATCATCTTGAATGTAATAAAAATTGGAATTCAATTGAAATTCAAATGAAATTCATACCATTGTTTGTTTTTTTATTATTTTGCCTTTTCTTTAATTTCTATGCCGGTATCTCACATTTTTCTTGTCTTCAATAAATGTCATGTGTGTGTATTGTAAAGAAAAAAAAACTTTTATATAAAGTGCAACAACAATTCTTGCCATATAACTAAGCAAAAAAAATTGTAAAATAATTTGTTTGTTTAATCAACTAAACAAGAAACTATTTAAAAAATGTCAACGTATTGGTTTAAATTGTTATTGGCATTAGCTTATGTGGTGGCCACTACAAATGGAACCTTGTTGGATCGCAATCCAAGAGTAAGTGTTACTATGAATCTTTAATTGAAATTAAATACAACGTATCACACCAAATTTTGTGTAATGATAAATCTCTGATATATACACTGCAAAAAATGTAGTTAACAAGTTAAAACTGCCTTAAGTTCGGCCATGCTGAAGATACCATTCATCTAGCCTACACACAAAAAAAAATTTTTCTGATTCAATCACGAAATTAATTGATCCAATTAATTTTTAATTGAAATGTCTTCAATCACAGAAATGATAGTATGAATTACAAAATTAATTGAAGGTCAATTAAAAAGTTAATTGATCCAATTAAAAAATTAATTGATACTATTATTTTTGTGATTGATTTTTGTTTCAATTAAAAAATTTGTTGAATCAATTAAATTTTTAATTGAATATTTTTTAAAACTCGATTAAAATTTTAATTGAAAAAATGTTCGTGAAATTTTTTTGTGTGTAGTATATTAGGCTCTAACACTGATAAAAAATCATTGACCTAATATGAAAAATTTTAAAACCTACAAATTTAGGATATACAATTTATACAATATTTTTGCGTCCCACCCTTAATATTGTATATCATTGAAGTAAAAAAAAAAAACATTTTTGACTTCAATCACGAAAATGATAGCACCAATTCAAAATGCCAAATAAAAACAAGTATATACGGCCGTAAATTCGGCCAGGCCGAAGCTTATGTAACCTCCACCATGGAAACTTCTCCTAAAGACCACGATCGATTTACTTGGGTTGCGATAACACTTGTCGATGGCAAGGTATCTTAAAACTTCCTAACACAGTCTTCTAAATTGTAAGGTTGTCCATACATGGTATATATTAAACTAAAAAAAAATTATTTCTATAAAAAATTTTGTCAAAATTTTATTTCTATAGAATATTTTGTCCCGATTTTATTTCTATAGAAAATTTTGTCCAAATTTTATTTCTATAGAAAATTTTGTCAAAATTTTAATTCTATCGAAAATTTTGTCAAAATTTTAATTCTATAGAAAATGTTGCCAAAATTTTATTTCTATAGGAAATTTTGTCAAAATTTTAATTCTATAGAAATTTTTGTCAAAATTTTATTTCTATAGAAATTTTTGTCAAAATTTTATTTCTATAGAAAATTTTGTCTAAATTTCATTTCTATAGAAATTTTTGTCAAAATTTTATTTCTATAGAAAATTTTGTCTAAATTTCATTTCTATAGAAAATTTTGTCAAAATTTTATTTCTATAGAAAATTTTGTCAAAATTTTATTTCCATAGAATATTTTGTCAACATTTTATTTCTATAGAAAATTTTGTCAAAATTGTATTTCTATAGAAAACTTTCTGAAAATTTCATTCACATAGAAAACTTTGTCAAAATTTCATTCCTATAGAAAATTTTGTCCAAATTTTATTTCTATAGAAAATTTTGTCAAAATTTTAATTCTATAGAAAATGTTGTCAAAATTTTAATTCTATAGAAAATGTTGCCAAAATTTTATTTCTATAGAAATTTTTGTCAAAATTTTATTTCTATAGAAAATTTTGTCAACAATTTATTTCTATAGAAAATTTTGTCAAAATTTTATTTCTATTGAAATTTTTGTCAAAATTTTATTTCTATAGAAAATTTTGTCTAAATTTCATTTCTATAGAAATTTTTGTCAAAATTTTATTTCTATAGAAAATTTTGTCTACATTTCATTTCTATAGAAAATTTTGTCAAAATTTTATTTCTATAGAAAATTTTGTCAAAATTTTATTTCCATAGAATATTTTGTCAACATTTTATTTCTATAGAAAACATTGTCAAAATTTCATTCCTATAGAAAATTTTGTCAACATTTTATTTCTATAGAAAATTTTGTCAAAATTTTATTTCTATAGAAAATTTTGTCAAAATTTTATTTCTATAGAAAATTTTGTCAGCATTTTATTTGTATAGAAAATTTTGTCAAAATTTTATTTGTATAGAAAATTTTGTCAAAATTTTATTTGTATAGAAAATTTTGTCAAAATTTTATTTCTATAGAAAATTTTGTCAAAATTTTATTTCCATAGAATATTTTGTCAGCATTTTATTTCTATAGAAAACATTGTCAAAATTTCATTCCTATAGAAAATTTTGTCAAAATTTTATTTCTATAGAAAATTTTGTCAACATTTTATTTCTATAGAAAATTTTGTCAAAATTTTATTTCTATAGAAAATTTTGTCAGCATTTTATTTGTATAGAAAATTTTGTCAAAATTTTATTTGTATAGAAAATTTTGTCACAATTTTATTTGTATAGAAAATTTTGTCAAAATTTTATTTCCATAGAATATTTTGTCAACATTTTATTTCTATAGAAAATTTTGTCAAAATTTCATTCCTATAGAAAATTTTGTGAACATTTTATTTGTATAGAAAATTTTGTCAAAATTTCAATTCTATAGAAAATTTTGTCAAAATTTCATTTCTATAGAAATTTTTGTCAAAATTTTATTTCTATAGAAAATTTTGCCAAAATTTGTTTTCTATAGAAAATTTTGTCAAAATTTTATTTCTATAGAAAATTTTGTCAAAATTTTAATTCTATAGAAAAAAAAAAGAAAATGTTGTCAAAATTTTATTTCTATAGAAATTTTTGTCAAAATTTCAATTCTATAGAAAATTTTGTCAAAATTTCATTTCCATAGAAATTTTTGTCAAAATTTTATTTCTATAGAAAATTTTGTCAAAATTTTATTTCTATAGAAAATTTTGTCAAAATTTTATTTCTATAGAAAATGTTGTCAACATTTTATTTCTATAGCTCGAAAAATAATTGTATAATTAGATATAATGCATTTGGACGTCGATTGCCTGTTTCGGTATCAGGCTAACATGAAATAAAATAAAATTTGGACAAAATTTTCTATAGAAATAAAATTTGGACAAAATTTTCTATAGAAATAAAATTTTGACAAAATATTCTATAGAAATAAAATTTTAACAAAATATTCTAGAGAAATAACAATTTGACAAAATTTTCTATAGAAATAAAATTTTGACAAAATTTTCTATAGAAATAAAATTTTGACAAAATTTTCTATAGAAATTAAATTTTTAACAAAATTTTCTATAGAAATAAAATTTTGACAAAATTTTCTATAGAAATAAAATTTTGACAAAATTTTCTATAGAAATAAAATTTTGACAAAATTTTCTATAGAAATAAAATTTTGACAAAATTTTCTATAGAAATAAAATTTTGACAAAATTTTCTATAGAAATAAAATTTTGACAAAATTTTCTATAGAAATAAAATTTTGACAAAATTTTCTATAGAAATAAAATTTTGACAAAATTTTCTATAGAAATAAAATGTTGACAAAATTTTCTATAGAAATAAAATTTGGACAAAATATTCTATAGAAATAACAATTTGACAAAATTTTCTATACAAATAAAATTTTGACAAAATTTTCTATAGTAATAAAATTTTGACAAAATTTTCTATAGAAATAAAATTTTTGGTAGATTTGATAGAACCGATATGGACCAATTTTTGTGTGATTTGGGATCGACTATATATAACTATAGACCGATATGGACCAATTTTAGCATGGTTGTTAGCGGTCACATACTAACACCACGTTCCAAATTTCAAACGGATTGGATGAATTTTGCTCCTCCAAGAGGTTCCACAAGCCAAATCTGGGGATCGGTTTATATGGGGGCTATGTATAATTATGGACCGATGTGGACCAATTTTTGCATGGTTGTTAGAGACCATATACCAACACCATGTACCAAATTTCAGCCAGATCGGAAGAAATTTGCTTCTCTGTGAGGTTTCGCAAGCCAAATCTGGGGATCGGTTTATATGGGGGTTATATATAATTATAGACCGATGTGGACCAATTTTTGCATGGTTGTTAGATATCATATACCAAGACCATGGACCAAATTTCAGCCAGATCGGATGAAATATGCTTCTCTTAGAGGTTTCGCAAGGCAAATCTGGGGGTCCGTTTATATGGGGGCTATATGTAAAAGTGATCCGATATGTCCCATTTGCAATACCATCCGACCTACATCAATAACAACTACTTGTTCCAAGTTTCAAGTCGATAGTTTGTTTCGTTCGGTTAGCGTGAGTTAGCGTGATTTCAACAGACGGACGGACGGACATGCTTAGATCGACTCAGAATTTCACCACGACCCAGAAAATATATATATATACTTTATTATTTTCTGCTTTTGGTTTGATTAAAAAGTTAATTAAATATTTTCTTAACTTCTGTATAAAGCTCTTTAAAAAAGTTCTTTACTTGAAAGAAACCGCATCATTGACCCGAAATCAATACCTGCTTAAAGGGTGATACGGTCAAAATTTGGTCAAGGGAAAACGCGTGTAAATCGGTGAAATCGTTTATTTAAAAAATCAAATTAAATTTCTTTTTCAAGTTCAGTTAGTATAAAATTCAGGAAAAATATTCAGTTAGGCTTTCGCTTTTCCAAATCCGAATTGCCGGGCCTCACGCTTGACACCTGCCATCAGATTTTGTACAGCCACCTTGTCCACCTTCTTCGCCGCATAAAGCCAGTTTGCCTTGAACTGCTACGCGTCCTTAGCAGTTTTTTTGGTCTTCTTTAGGTTCCGCTTGACAATAGTCCAGTATTTCTCAATTGGGCGGAGCTCTGGCGTGTTGGGAGGGTTATTGTCCTTGGGAACCACCTGCACGTTGTTGGCGGCGTACCACTCCATGGCCTTTTTATCGTAATGGCAAGATGCCAAATCCGGCCAAAACAGTACGGAACAACCGTGTTTCTTCAGGAAAGGCAGCAGACGTTTATTCAAACACTCTTTCACGTAAATTTCTTGGTTGACAGTCCCGGAAGCTATGAAAATGCTGATTTTCAAGCCACAGGTACAGATGGCTTTCCAAACCAGATATTTCTTTACGAACATTGACAGTTTTATGTGCTTGAAAATATCTGCTACCTTTCCCCTTCCTTTTGCCGTATAAAACTCCTGTCCCGGAAGCTGCTTGTAGTCGGCTTTGACGTAGGTTTCGTCGTCCATTACCACGCAGTCAAACTTCGTCAGCATCGTCGTGTACAGCCTCCGGGATCGCGCTTTGGCCGTCGTATTTTGTTTATCATCGCGATTTGGTGTCACTACCTTCTTGTAAGTCGATAGTCCGGCTCGTTTTTTGGCTCGATGAACGGTTGTAGACGATACACCCAGCTTATTTGCGGCATCTCGGAGAGAGAGGTTAGGGTTTCGCTTGAAACTACCGGCAACTCTCTTTGTCGTCTCAGCGGCTTCCGGTTTTCGATTTCCCCCCGATCCAGACTTCCTGGCTGTCGACAAACGTTCCCCAAACACTTTAATTACATTTGTAACGGTTGATTTGGCAACTTTTAGCGATTTTGCCAGCTTTGCGTGCGAGTAGCTCGGATTTTAGCGATGCGCGAGCAAAATTTTGATACGCTGCTCTTCTTGCTTGGACGACATTTTGACAACTGAAGAGTGAATTCCAAAATCAAAATAGGAGCAACATTCTACACACACACACCTTCAAAATGAGGGTGTTTTTTAAATGCAAAATTGCAAGAAATACGTCAAGTTTATATTGACCAAATTTATACCGTATAACCCTTTAATTGTACTCATAGTGCAAAATTTCAACCAAATTGGGGTAAAACTCTGGATTCTGGGACCGTATTAGTCCATATCGGGCGAAAGATATATATGGGAGCTATATCTAAATCTGAACCGATTTCAATAAAATTTGGCACACTTGACTATAGTACTAATTGTTCTTCTTGTGCAAAATTTTAAGCAAATTATGGTAAAACTCTGGCTTCTGGGGCCATATAAGTCCATATCGGGCGAAATATATATATATGGGAGCTATATCTAAATCTGAAGCGATTTCTTCCAAAATCAATGGGGTTCTATTCTGTGGAAATTACCTGTTAGTAATTTACACTTGTTGAGGTTTTTTTTGTTGAAACATGGAAGCATAGCAAGAATTTTGATTGGAATAAAAAAAATTGAAAGAGAGAAAAAGATTTTGAAAAACTGTCAGTCGATAAAGCAAAATTTTAAAATTAAAAAAAAGGAAGAAAAATTTTTAAGAAAATTCAACGAAGGATTTTTTTTAAACTGAGATACAAGAAATAAAACAAATAACGCGAAATAGTGCGATATATAAGCAAAGACGCCTTTAACGACGCCTTTTCACATAGATTTAGAAGGGCATTAGCAGATTTTGGTTCTAATTGGGTTTAATAACCAGCCACAAGGAGGTCAAAAGCTTCAAATATTTATTTCCCCGAATTGACAAAAACGTTAAGAATTACTACAAATTACCAGCCAAAAGGAGTTCAAGGACTTCGAACACTTATTTCTCACAATTGATGAAAACGCTAGAAATTGCTGCAAATTAGCTCCTCTAACTTCCCGGACGTACCTTTATGGATCTCTTACGGAAATGCAATCATCAATGAATTTATTATTACTATATTATTCCTTAATTTTCATTTAGAGACATATTTACATTTCCCATTCTAGATTAAGTCATACCGAATATTGAAAACCAGAATGCAGCGATCGCTTCAATCTGATGTCAAATAAGGTAAATCCCTTTCCTACAATTCACACATTTATAGACGCTCACTTGATTTACATTAATAGAATTAGTCATACCTACTTACACTTACATTTCCTTTCCCTGTCAAATTTGTTCTCCAACCTACACTGAAAGAAGATTTTATTTTATCAATATCAGTATTTAATTATTCCATTACATTCATTTTTTTTATGATAATAGTAACTTCATTTTAGAAATAATGAACTGCTAAGACGGTTTTATTGACGAAAGGCCAGGCTTGTCGGATGTATTCTCGAAAATTTATATAGTCTCCGTTATTATTCATCTCTCCGTCCGATATTATTCTTCCTTTTCTGCTATCCATCTATTTTAAAGTTATGTAATCGGCCATAAAAGATCCTCCCCAAATTTCCCTGAGCAAGGCCGGAAGTGGAAGATATGGCGATTTCGTTACATCATTTTTGGCGCCCAACGTGGGGCCCATCATTGATGAATCCTGTCATATTCCACCTTGACCAGAAATACTTGGGAAATAAAGAATGATGGGTCCTAGTATTGTGAATTTGGAGTTTGAATGTTAAATCGACTTTGGTTATCAGCCGCTTTAAACCAATTCTAATAGACAAAACTAAATATAGATATCTATTGTTTGCAATTGGAAGTTTGAAACTATGAGATAATTTGATTTCGACCATCACAATAGAGATATCTTATTATTTGTGTTTAATATGCGAGAATAATATTTTAAAGATCATTTATTTTTGGAATTTACTTGTACATGTACTTTATAGCATTTATATATTTTATATTAATTTTATATTGGACTGAGAGATGTTAGAATTTAAAAGTTGAAACGGTGTAGAGAATATATCCGAAAGCCTTGTTGAGTAGTCATAACACATAAATTATATTTTTTTAGAGGAGTACAGGTAAACAAAAAGAAATTTAATTGCGTTTTAATAATTTTCTGGGTAATTCAAATTAAAAGAAAGAAGGAGATAGGTTCATAGAATTTAGGAAAATTGTAGTAGAGAAATTGAAGAAGGCTTATGAGAAAAATGTACATTCATACAATTTAAGAAGTAAGAATAGAATATTCAAAGAAGGGCAGATTGTAACGAGAAGGAATTTCCAACAAAGCAATTTAATTAAACATGTTAATGCAAAGTTAGGTCCGGTAGGAGTTAGAGCTAAAGTTATAGAAAGAATTGGCAATTGTATGTACAAGTTGGAAGACTGTGAAACTAAAAATTTATCAATATTTCACGCAAAGGACATTTGGTAGGGATGGGAATAAAAGATATAATCATTTTTTTTTGTACGTGTTGGTGTGATTGTGGAAATTACCTGTTAGTAATTTACACTTGTTGAGGTTTTTTTGTTGAAACATGGAAGCATAGCAAGAATTTTGATTGGAATAAAACAAAATTGGAAGAGAGAAAAAGATTTTGAAAAACTGTCAGTCGATAAAGCAAAATTTTAAAATTAAAAAAAAGGAAGAAAAATTGTTAAGAAAATTCAACGAAGGATTTTTTTAAACTGAGATACAAGAAATAAAAAAAAAAATAACGCGAAATAGTGCGAAATATAAGCAAAGATAGAACGTTGTATTTTACGTGAAGTTTCGTGCTAAGAATTGAATGCTGGCAAAGGAAAATTTGAATTAACGACGCCTTTTCACATAGATTTAGAAGGGCATTAGCAGATTTTGGTTCTAATTGGGTTTAATAACCAGCCACAAGGAGGTCAAAAGCTTCAATAGAATTGACAAAAACGTTAAGAATTACTACAAATTACCAGCCAAAAGGAGTTCAAGGACTTCGAACACTTATTTCTCACAATTGATGAAAACGCTAGAAATTGCTGCAAATTAGCTCCTCTAACTTCCCGGACGTACCTTTATGGATCTCTTACGGAAATGCAATCATCAATGAATTTATTATTACTATATTATTCCTTAATTTTCATTTAGAGACATATTTACATTTCCCATTCTAGATTAAGTCATACCGAATATTGAAAACCAGAATGCAGCGATCGCTTCAATCTGATGTCAAATAAGGTAAATCCCTTTCCTACAATTCACACATTTATAGACGCTCACTTGATTTACATTAATAGAATTAGTCATACCTACTTACACTTACATTTACTTTCCCTGTCAAATTTGTTCTCCAACCTACACTGAAAGAAGATTTTATTTTATCAATATCTGTATTTAATTATTCCCTTTCATTCATTTTTTTTTTTTTTTAATGTTAATAATAACTTCATTTTAAAAATAATCAACTGCTAAGACGGTTTTATTGACGAAAGGCCAGGCTTGTCGGATGTATTCTCGAAAATTTATATAGTCTCCGTTATTATTCATCTCTCCGTCCGATATTATTCTTCCTTTTCTGCTATCCATCTATTTTAAAGCTATGTAATCGGCCATAAAAGATCCTCCCCAAATTTCCCTGAGCAAGGCCGGAAGTGGAAGATATGGCGATTTCGTTACAATTCTGAGACAAAACACATACTTGTGCCAAATTTGAAGTCGATTGGACTAAAACTGCGACCTAGACTTTGATTACAAAAATGTGTTCACGGACAGACGGACATGGCTATATCGACTCAGGGACCCACCCTGAGCATTTTTGCCAAAGACACCATGTTTCTATCTCGTCTCCTTCTGGGTGTTGCAAACATATGCACTAACTTGTAATACCCTGTTCAACAGTGTGGGACAGGGTATAAAATTTGGGTTGGTGAATTCAAATGTGGTCGTGCAAGTATTGAAGATGAACCACGTAGTGGACGTCCAAAAACAGTAACAACAACAGAAATTGTAGCCAAAGTGCATGATATGGTATTAAACGATCGACGAATAAAAGTGCGTGAAATTGATAATATCATAATATCATCAGGCATCTCAAAATGATTGAGTCCATTTTATTCTGCATGAAGAGCTACAGATGAAAAAGCCTTCTGCAAGATGGGTGCTGCATTTGTTAACAGTCGATCAAAAACGCATAAGAATGAACATTTTTCAAGATTGTTTGGATCGTTTTAAGCGAAATAAAATGGATTTTCAGCGTCGTTTCATAACTGTTGATGAGACATGGATCCATCACTATACTCCAGAGACAAAAGAATAATCCAAACAATGGACTGAAGCTGGAGGAAGTGCCCCAAAGAAGGCAAAAACAATTCAATCGGCTGGTAAGGTTATGGCAACGGTTTTTTGGGACTTCAAAGGTATTTTATTGATTGACTATCTGCAAAAGGGTAAAACAATAAATTCAGAGTACTATTGCAACCTTTTGGATCAATTAAATGTACAAATTCGAGAAAAACGTCCTTGCTTACAGCACAAAAAAATAATTTTTCATCAAGACAACGCACCAGCGCACAAGAGTGTTTTAACAATGGCTAAAATCAACGAATTAAAGTACGAGTTGCTTGACCACCCACCTTATTCTCCTGATTTAGCTCCCAGTGACTTTTACTTGTTCCCAAATCTAAAAAAGTTCCTTGCTGGCAAGCGTTTTACCTCAAATGAAGATGCAATTACAGTTGTAAACCACAGTTGTAAACCACTATTGAAGACCTTGAGGAAAACTATTTTAATCAAGGGATGGAATTGCTAGAAAAGCATTGGACTGAGTGTATTGAAGTTTCAGGAGATTATATTGAAAAATAAAAATATTTTGAAAAACTAACTATTCTCTTTCATTGATAGGCTAAGAAGTTTCTGAACCGCCCTCGTATGTATGTTTATACTCGACTCAACGTTCTTCTTTTGTTAGAGTTTTTGAATTCCTTCAAAAATTTCAAACTTTTATACCAAAAACAGTAAAATTTTTCTAGGATCCCCTACACTCAGAAAAAAGTAACCCCTTCTTTAAGTTAAAATGAACTAATTGTGAAGAAAGTTGAACTTCGTATAGGGCCAAAGACATTTTTATTTGTTTGAACGATGTGATTTTCGTAGCTATTAGGTAGCATACATTCCATATATTAGTTAACATTTTCCTATATTTATGTACCACTATACTATCACACAATAAAAAATGTTCTGATTCAATCACGAAATTAATTGATCCAATTAATTTTTTAATTGAAATGTTTTCAATCACAGAAATTATAGTATAAATTAAAAAATTAATTGAAAGTCAATTAAAAATTAATTGATCCAATTAAAAAATTAATTGATACTATTAATTTATGTGATTGATTTTTGTTTCAATTAAAAAATTTGTTGAATCGATTAAAATTTTTATTGAATATTTTTTAAAACTCAATTCAAATTTTAATAGGAAAAAATTTCGTGAAATTTTTTTCTGTGTACAAAATGAACAAATTTAACTGAATTGAATTCATATATGGAATGATTTTATTGAACTTTTTTCATTCTTTTGGACAAGTCTTATATATTTGTGGTAAACCTATTACTTCAAAATTAGAACCGCCTATCTTCGTTTTTAAATACAATTTTAGTTATTTAAATTGGCAATTTTTTCTTCAATAAAAGACATGTTTTATTAATATATTGAATATATTTATTAAGAATCAACAGCATCGGCTGGCCTTGAAATATTAGTTTGTTATTCCACTATTTTCAATTTCCATGTAATGTTATCAACTGTAAAACGTATTTTTTTATACCCACCACCATAGAATGGTGACGGGGGTATAATAAGTTTGTCATTCCGTTTGTAACACATCGAAATATCGTTTTCCGGCTATATTAAAGTATATATATTCTTGATCTGGGAGAAATTCTAAGACGATATGACCATGTCCGTCTGTCCGTCTGTCTGTCTGTCTGTCTGTCTGTCTGTCTGTCTGTTGTAATCACGCTACAGTCTTCAATAATGAAGCAATCGCGCTGAAATTTTGCACAAACTCGTCTTTTGTCTGCAGGCAGGTCAAGTTCGAAGATGGGCTATATCGGTCAAGGTTTTGATATAGTCCCCATATAAACCGACCTCCCGATTTGGGGTCTTGGGCTTATAGAAATCGTAGTTTTTATCCAATTTGCCTGAAATTTTAAATCTAGAGGTATTGTATGACCATAAAGAGGTGTGCCAAAAATGGTGAGTATCGGTCCATGTTTTGGTATAGCCCCCATATAGACCGATCTCCCGATTTTACTTCTTGGGCTTATAGAAACCGCAGTTTTTATTCAATTTACCTGAAATTGGAAATCTAGAGGTATTGTAGGACTACAAATACGTGTGCCAAAAATAGTGAGTATCGGTCCATGTTTTGGTATAGCCCCCATATAGATCGATCTCCCGATTTTACTTCTTGGGCTTATAGAAACCGTAGTTTTTATCCAATTTGCCTGAAATTGGAAATCTAGAGGTATTTTAGGACCATAAAGAGGTGTGCCGAAAACGGTGAGTATCGGTCCGTATTTTAGTATAGCCCCCATAAGAACGATTTCCCGATTTAACTCCTTAGGTTTCTAGAAACCGTAGTTTTTATCCGATTTGCCTGAAATTGGAAATATTCTGGTATTTAAGGCTCACAAAAACGTGTATCGGATTTAGTTTTTATCGGTCCATTTGGTAATGCCTCCATATAGACCGATTACACTTCTTGAGAGTATAGAAAGCGCACTGTTCATGAAAATTGCTTGAAACTCAATGTAAAATTTCCAGATTTTTTTTCTCGGGTGAAAATCTACAGATTTAAGATTTCAAGTCAAGACGTTATTTTATAATTTTCTTGCACACTTACAAGAGATGTTAATGATTCCTCTAAAACTCAAACAAAAATGGTTCTTATAAATCCAGAATCTGATATAGTCTTCATAGGTAAAATCTTTAAATTTATCTTCGTGAAGTGTACTGATTGAACTGCTCTGCTTGATCTGTCCTCAAACCCTCTGAAATTTCAAAGGAAACGCTAATATTTGATTCATGGTGGTGGGCGTTTAAGATTCGGCCCCGCCTTACTGCTGTATATACTTGTTTTTCTTCTTCTTGTACTTTTCACTTTCAATAAGTTGCTGTCTAGCGATGTTGTCCTCCTTTTAAAATTCAATAACTACAAATATAAAAACTCATAAACCAATTCTTTCTTTTTTTATACACCATCATGAACATTGATAGACTTATTGTTTGTTATTTATGTTCAATAATTTTCATTTTTATTATTTTTTATTTTATTTTTATTATTTTTTATTTTACTTTTGTTTAACAATCTCTCCGTATACCATAACAACACGATTCCAGCTAAAAAAAACCCACGGGCAAACATATCGATTACATCGATGACAGGTACCGATTACAGGTAGATAAAAGAAATATAGGAAATTTTCCTATATTCTAACAAGTGTGTTTCCTTAAGTTTTGAAAGGATTGAATACTTCTTAGTACGAATGAACTAAAATATTTGTCTATGCCAAGTGTTATTCGTATGCATGATAAGCTTTCCATAATAAGAAATTTTACTAAATTTGACGAAACTCGGACAAAATCGTTACACCGCAATTTATTAAAAGTGAAAGGTACAAGAAGCAGAAAAAATGCGTTTACAGTTGATGACATTACATGGAAATTGGAAATAGTGGAATAATAAACTTCTTAATAAATATATTTAATATATTAATAAAACGTGTATTTTATTGAAGAAAAAATTGCCTATATAAATAAATAAAATTGTATTTAAAAACGAAAGTAAGCAGTTCTAAGTTTTAAGTAACAAGGTTCTAAGTTTTAAGTAACAAGGTTTACCACAAATATGCAAGATTTGTCCCAATGAATGAAAGAAGTTCAATAAAATCATTCCATATATGAATTCAATTCAGTTAAATTTTTTCATTCTGTAGTATAAGGGTACATAAATATAGGAAAATGTTAACTAATATATGGAATGCATTCTACCTAATTTCTACAAAAATCACATCGTTCAAACAAATAAAAATGTCTTTGGCACTATACGAAGATCAACTTTCTTCACAATTAGTTCATTTTAACTTAAAGAAGGGGTCACTTTTTTCTGGGTGTACCCTATAAGTTTTAGTCACCTCAGGTCATCCAAACGACTGAGATGCATTGCTCGCTTTAGAAGTTACATACACCAATTGTGGTCTACCAGATGAATATCTGTTACTATGTCAGCAGTCTACTCCGTTTTGCTCAGTTGCCCACAAGTAGAAGATGGTGGTATCATAATGCACTTCACAGACCACATCAAAGAAATTTAACAAAACATATAATGTTTTTACAAATTTAAGCGGCGAATTGTTTTAACAAAGTTAACAATGTGTTAGGAGACAATGCAATGATATTTATGGGTTAAACGCCAACTAGTATTGATGTATACAAATTTTAAAAAAATTTAAATTTAACAAGTATATAAAGAAGTAAATTCGGCCGGGCCGAATTTTAAATACCCACCACCATGAATCAAATATGATAGTTTACTTTGAAAACTCTTCGTCGTAGTGGGTTACGTGATAATATATAGAATTGTATGGGGTTTGATGAGAAATCTTCTCCCAAGCAAGTCAGTTCCCGAAGACAAACTTTAAAGATTCTACCTATGAAGACCAGATCAGATTCTGGATTTATGAGAAAAAATTTTGTTAGAGTTTTAGAGAAATTATAAACATATCGTGTATATGATGAAATTACGCCTCGATTTAAAATTTGAAATATGTAGATTTTTTCCGCCAGTATTTAAATACGATGAGTAAAATCTGGAAATTTTACTTTCAGTTTGAAGCAATTTTCATGATCAGTGCGCCTGCTATACCCTGAAAGAAGTGTTTTCTTTTTTGAGAAACGTAATTTTAGACAAGCAAAGTTTTCTTTTGACACAAATTTTAGAGACAACCGTTGAATAAACGAAAACACTTTATAAGAAAAAGAAATTTCGTTTGTCTAAAATTTTATTATAGATTACTAATTTCCAGCAAATCGGTTAAAAACTACGTATTCTAGAAGCCCAAGAAATAAAGCCAGGAGATCGGTGTATATGGGGCTATACCATTTGCTACTCACATATTTGTGATCTTAAAATACCTCCAGATTTTAAATTTCAAACAAATCGGCCAGAAAATATAGTCTCTATACGCCCAAGAAGTAAAAATCGAGAGATCAGTCTATATGGGGGTTATACCAAAAAATGGACCGATATACCTCAATTTCGGCACTCTTATTTGTAGTCTAAAAATACCTCTAGATTTCGAATGTCAGGCAAATCATGTAATAAATACAGTTTATTGTAGCTCAAGAATTTCAGGCAAAGCGGATGGTAAATAAAGTTTCTAGAAGCCCAAGAAGCAAAATGGAAGATCGGTCTATATGGGGGCTATACCAAAAAATGGACCGATGCGAACCATTTTCGACACACCTCTTTATGGTCCCAAAATACCTTTAGATTTTCAATTTCATACAAATCGGATAGAAAATACAGGTCAGGAGGTCGGTCTATATGGGGGCTATACCAAAACATGGACCGATATGGACCATTTTCGATACACCTCTTTATAGTCCCACAATACCTCTAGATTTCCAATTTCAGGCAAATCGGATGGTAAATATAGTACCTAGACGCCCAAGAAGCAAAATCGGGAGATCGGTCTATATGGGGGCTATATCAAAACATGGACCGATGCGAACGATTTTCGACACACCTCCTTATGGTCCTAAAATACCTCTAGATTTTCAATTTCAGACAAATCGGATAGAAAATACTGTTTCTAGACGCCTAAGAAGCAAAATCGGGAGATCGGTCTATATGGGGCCAATACTAAAACATGGACCGATACGGACCATTTTCGACACACCTCTTTATGGTCCCAAAATACCTCTAGATTTCCAATTTCAGGCAAATCTAATAAAAACTACGGTTTTTATAGGCCCAAGACCCCAAATCGGGAGGTCGGTTTATATGGGGACTATATCAAAACTTGGACCGATATAGCCCATCTTCGAACTTGACCTGCCTGCAAACAAAAAACTAATCTGTGCCAAATTTCGGGACGATAGCGCCATTATTGAAGGCTGTAGCCAGAGAATGAAGCCGACCCATTTTTGTCGGCGGCGGCTGATACTAATTTTTTGCCTCCGGCGGCGGCGGCGGCGGCTTGACGGCTAAGCCGATATAAATTTGTCTTATCGGCGGCGGACAATTATCCATAATAAAATCAATTTGATGTTATCCGAATGGTAATTAGATTAGTTGTACAACTTATCTTACAATCACATTTACATTTAATGTTCTGAGCCAAATTTTTGCAAAATTATTATAGCAACTTGATACTGACGGATTTTGGGTGGAAAGTTAAACATTTTGACAAAAAATGCAACCATTATTAATATTATTTTCTGATTCAAATCAATATTTTTGATTAATTGGCGGCTAACTTTGAGTCGAGATGAGTCGACAAATTCGGCGACGGCTTCGACTGGTAAAAACTAGTCGGCGGCGGCTAAAATCGGCGGCGCGACTCGGCGGCTTCATTCTCTGGCTGTAGCGTGATTACAACAGACAGACAGACAGACGGACAGACGGACATGCTTATATCGTCTTAGAATTTCTCCCTGATCAAGAATATATATACTTTATATAGTCGGAAATCGATATTTCGATGTGTTACAAACGGAATGACAAACTTATTATACCCGTCACCATTTTATGGTGGTGGGTATAAAAAGGTAGCCTCAATCAGACGCTAACATTTTTGTTATGAAATAATTTTATTTTTTCACATGAAAAATGTTCGGAGAACGTAGGAAGTACATTAAATAATAAATTCAGTCCTCTCCACAGATAATAAACTCTTAATATATCAACAAGCATTAAGACCAATATGGATATATGGCATTCAACTATGGGGATGTGCGGCAAACAGTTATATCGAAAAAATACAAAGGTTTCAAAACAAAGTGATAAGAAGTGCAGTAAACGCTCCATGGTATGTCCAAAATAGTGACCTCCACCGAGACTTTAAAAAGTACTGCGATCAAAGAGCAAATCTCTAGAATTGCAGAAAAACATCTTATCCGAACCACACAAATCGCGAAGCCCATAATTTACTCCACACCTCCAATCAACCTAGAAGATTCCGCCGCTTCAATCCACATG
The DNA here is from genome assembly GCF_050003625.1 of Haematobia irritans. Classification (NCBI taxonomy): domain Eukaryota; kingdom Metazoa; phylum Arthropoda; class Insecta; order Diptera; family Muscidae; genus Haematobia; species Haematobia irritans. The sequence continues at coordinate 158,642,620 of NC_134400.1, forward strand.
ATTAACTCGCTTTATTATATGAATGTCTCAATTCAAAATAAAAATTTTACAACAATATTTGTCCTAGTTTATTTTAATTTCTATAAGTCTATGGATTGTTAGTAAATAAACTACTGGTTAGTCACTTCTTCATAATAGAGACTAGTTGTAGTATAAGTTTAGCATCATATATGTATTCGCTTAAATAAATAAAAAAATATGCAGATTTTTTCCGTCTTCAGACATTTTCTTTAAGGCAAATAAAACAGATAATGTAATTCATTTATTCTGAAAGATCATTTTTTCAGTGTAAGAAAATGTTATCAGCCCATGTCCGATTCCAAAGATTTTGTCATTGCTTTAAAAATGTTTGTATTGATTCCGAGCCAAAGAAGCGGAGAATACAAGTAAGGATACTTTTAAGACACAGTTCTCTTTTAAATTTGGTTTTGTGTACTTGTTTCTAGGAAGCAAATTTTAATTGTTCGATTTTTCAGCTTTTTTTCTACATATGCTATCAAAGTCCTTTAAAAACGAGTTAACGACAACTTTATTTTCTAAATTAAGACTCGACTTCCAGTAGAAATTATGCTATGTTTCAAGTAAAAAACGTCTTTAAAATAAAGTTTTGAAAACATGTCCTATATTTGAACGATTTTATGCTTTGTAGTCAAGATGCAAAAAGCCAACAAATTTATTAAAGTCAACTTGACCTGAGCCCAAACATTTTTTCTTTCGTGTTATGATAACCATTCTTAAGTCAAGTCACTTAATGATAAGGATAATACAAAGATAAAACAAGGAAAAAAACTTTATATTAGAGAAATGCGTCTTCTATGCTAAGCAAAATTTGCATTCGTATTTTAAAGACATGAAATCTTTGACATCACGATAATATTTTTTTCATTGTATAAAGAAAATTATTTTCTCTTCTTGCAGAAACGTCAAATATACCGTGAACAAGTTTTACCACATGCTGGAGGCCGAATACCCGATACAGCATTCGAAACGGATCGGCTTTTTCTGAATCAACTACAGAAGGATGGAATTGCGGTACCAGATGGTATTTTACCTGAACAACGAAATCCCCAAGTAAGCAATGCATTTTTTCATCTATAAGGATTGTTGTGAACACCTCATTTGTAAAAACAAAATCCAGGTTTATCCATTCTTTAATAGGCCCTCACGTAAAGTATATCGCATTGCGCTAAGCTCTGATGGACGATATACGCCACAAGAAGGACGTTATCAATATAATCAATTACCGGCTATAGATACAACCTATCTATTTCCTCAGATCCATGGCCAGAGGACTTCATTAGCCCCTCAAAGTGTACCATTGCCGGTTTACAGTCCTTTCCGTATACACAATCCACTTTTGAATCAAGTTAACCTACAGCCCAAGGATAAAGGTAAAGTTCTAATGGTATAAGAAGAACGACATTTAAATAATTTTTAGTTTTGTGATTTCAGCTCAATTTCAAAATGTCTCACCATCAAGTGCGAACAAAGGCTTAAGTAAAGCCAAATCGTATCAAAATTTTAATATTTTCAATTCGCCTTTATCGCCACTAATTGGCAAAGAAACACCTACGGGAGCCAGTGGTGACGGTTCTAAAAATTATTTGCCAGATTTTTCTTATTCGGGCCAAAATCATGTAAGTAGATGTTCGTTTTATTTTCATTAACCCTTTGAGTACCAATGCCCTCTACGAAGGACATGGCATGATGATCGTCTTCAGCACAGTTTTGGCTTATAAATCTGGGTTATCATAAATTTATACTAAATACATACAGGGTGGCAGCAAAGTAAAGCGCAAGATTTTTTTTTTGTTTTAATGTTCAAAACCCAAAAATGTCGAAAATAACATCAAATTTAAAATTTTTTCGAATTGGATACCTTTGGCAAGAATTTTGGTCTTCAGACGGCCAAAAAAACCATGACACAATGCACGAAAACAGCTCTGATATAACAGATTGGCTGGTAAGTCCCCGGTCTAACAAAGAAAAACACATTTTTTTGTCAAAATTCGTTTTTATTATTCAACATAGTTCCCTTCAAGAGCGATACAACGATTATAACGACCTTCCAATTTTTTGATACCATTTTGGTAGTACTCCTTCGGTTTTGCCTCAAAATATGCCTCAGTTTCGGCGATCACCCCTTTATTGCAGCCAAATTATTTCCCTGCGAGCATCCTTTTGAGGTCTGAGAACAAGAAAAAGTCGCTGGGGGCCAGATCTGGAGAATACGGTGGGTGGGGAAGCAATTCGTAGCCCAATTCATGAATTTTTGCCATCGTTCTCAATGACTTGTGGCACGGTGCGTTATATTGGTGGAACAACACTTTTTTCTTCTTCATATGGGGCCGTTTTGCCGCGATTTCGACCTTCAAACGCTCCAATAACGTAGTCATATATAATAGTCACTGTTGATGGTTTTTCCCTTCTCAAGATAATCGATGAAAATTATTCCATGCGCATCCCCAAAAACTGAGGCCATTACTTTGCCAGCGGACTTTTGAGTCTTTCCACGCTTCAGAGACGGTTCACCGGTCGCTATCCACTCAGCCGACTGTCGATTGGACTCAGGAGTGTAGTGATGGAGCCATGTTTCATCCATTGTCACATATCGACGGAAAAACTCGGGTGTATTACGAGTTAACAGCTGCAAACACCGCTCAGAATCATCAACACGTTGTTGTTTTTGGTCAAATGTGAGCTCGCGCGGCACCCATTTTGCACAGAGCTTCCGCATATCCAAATATTGATGAATGATATGACCAATACGTTCCTTTGATATCTTTAAGGCCTCTGCTATCTCGATCAACTTCATTTTACGGTCATTCAAATTGATTTTGTGGATTTTTTGATGTTTTTGTCGGTAACCACCTCTTTCGAGCGTCCACTGCGTTCACCGTCCTCTGTGCTCAATTATTGTTGATTTCCCTGGGGCAGAGTCCGAAAACTCATTATCAAGCCAAGTTTTTGCTTCCACCGTATTTTTCCCCTTCAGAAAACAGTATTTTATCAAATTCCCTTTTTTTCCATTTTTCACAATAACAAAAGTTGCTTCACAAAAGACGCTCTATCTCACAAACTAACATAATTGACTTGACTTACAGACGTCAAATTTTGACACGAATCATTTGAAGGTTGGTACTACATAAATAATATGCATTTAATACTAGCGACGCCATATATGTGTCAGACCGGGGACTTATCAGCCAACCTGTTATTTTGGACCATTCCCGTGTATATTTTAGTGCGAACCTTACTCTCCAACGGGTTAAAATCCGAAGATTTCGGTGGCAATTTTGGGGTAAAAATGAAACGAGGAGCATCCTTTTTAAGCCATTCTTGGTTGTCATTAGTTGGACATTTTCTCTATAATATTTGGCATTTATTTTGAAACTGCTCACTAATTATAAGGGCAAAAATACTTCATTGAAAAGTTCATCGACTTTTGGACTACGAAAATACCTTTTTATCAGACAAATGCGTTTTTCTTCCGCCTTGGAACAATATTTTTTCGATGTTGTTATCATTTATTTGACCAAACACCAACAATTTTTCAGCAGTGAAGTATCCTTTCAGTAATGCTGGTGACATTTTAACGCAATGAGGAACGCCGTTCGGACCCGGCTATAAAAAAGAGGTCCCATGTCATTGAACTAAATTGGGCAACACTCAATGATAAGAGAGTAGTTCACCACCGAGGTATCACAGTGGACTGACTGGACAGCCTAAGTGTACCTGAAATATCGGGCTGCCACTAAACATATATCGGTCCAGGTTTTTTTATAGCCCCCATATGAACCGACCACTCGGTCTGAGTTCTTGAGCATCTAGGCACTACAATGTATTACCGATTTCCCTGAAATTCAAAGTCTAGAGGTATTTTAGATCCATAAGCAAGTGTGCCGAATTTGTTGTCAATGTTGGGTATAGCCCCCATAAGACCGATCTGCCGATTTGACTTCTTGAACGTCTAGACAATTCTTATCCTATTTGCCTAAAATTCAAAATCTAGAGGTATTTTCGGTCCCGAAATAACATAGTAGAGCTAAATATGGTATAAATCGGTCCATTTATTGGTAGAGTCGACCAATATCCCGATTTGACTTCTTTGTTTCCTAGGAAACCTAATTTTTATCCGATTTATATGAAATTAGAAATTTCGATCAGTGTGTCTTCTAAACTGATCATCTCGTCCTCATTCGAGTAAAAATATATATACAAATGTAGATACTTAGAATTGAACTTCGAGGAGGCGTACCATTTCAACCGATGTGTTTGGGAGATTATCTGTCATCAAATCTACCTGCAATTCTATATATTTTCAAATAACACACTACGACGAAGGGTTTTCAAAGGAAACTAATATATTTGATTCGTGTGGGTATTTAAGATTAAGCCCGGCCAAAGTTAAGACCCTATATACACGCAAAAAAACGCGTTTGGAAAACGTGTACCGAAAACGTTTTTCTTTTGTTAGAGTTTTTTGAATTCCTTCGAAAATTTTAAACTTTTATCATTAAAAAAATTCGTTTGTTTTTTATTTTTAATAAAAAAATTATTTTTGAACCAACAACACAGTCCACTTCGTTTATATCAAGCACTGTTCTTTTCTGACTTTAATAAGTCTTTAATAAAACACATTTTACAGTTCATAGTAAAAATTGAACATAGTAGTATGTAATGTTGAACATATTTTCAGAATCTTCCGAACATATCTGGAATACATGTAAAAAAACACAAAAAAAAACTTTTTGGTGTTCGGTCGAAGCAGGGATCGAACCCACGGCCCACTGCTCCACGGTGCCCAACTAAATGTATGTTTCTGTTAAATAAAGTTTGTTTAAACGGCTAGTGGGCACCGCAAGCAATGCTATATAAATACAACTTATATTAATAATTGTCTATTGATGACAATAACAGCTGCATAGCGAGTGTTGCCAACTCCCCAAGGCCAAAAACCACCAAAAATATATTATAAATTCTAACATACTCCTTCCAACCAAAATCGCAAAATTAAATGCTCTACTAAAAAAAAAAGTTTCGAAGATGTATTATAGATCTTTTATGTATGGAATTCGTAATTTTATGAAGTTATGAACCGCTATTCCAGTATACACCTTGATCAGTTTTAATGCTTTCATCCAATTCACCTTGATCAGTAATGTCTTTCAACTTTCAAAATATTAATAAAGGGTGATTCTTTTGAGGTTAGGATTTTCATGCATTAGTATTTGACAGATCACGTGGGATTTCAGACATGGTGTCAAAGAGAAAGATGCTCAGTATGCTTTGACATTTCATCATGAATAGACTTACGATCTGCCACAACGTCGAATTTTCAGTGAATGGGCCCTAGAAAAGTTGGCAGAAAATCCGCTTTTTTATCGACAAATTTTGTTCAGCGATGAGGCTCATTTCTGGTTGAATGGCTACGTAAATAAGCAAAATTGCCGCATTTGGAGTAAAGAGCAACCAGAAGCCGTTCAAGAACTGCCCATGCATCCCGAAAAATGCACTGTTTGGTGTGGTTTGTACGCTGGTGGAATCATTGGACCGTATTTTTTCAAAGATGCTGTTGGACGCAACGTTACGGTGAATGGCGATCGCTATCGTTCGATGCTAACAAACTTTTTGTTGCCAAAAATGGAAGAACTGAACTTGGTTGACATGTGGTTTCAACAAGATGGCGCTACATGCCACACAGCTCGCGATTCTATGGCCATTTTGAGGGAAAACTTCGGAGAACAATTCATCTCAAGAAATGGACCGGTAAGTTGGCCACCAAGATCATGCGATTTGACGCCTTTAGACTATTTTTTATGGGGCTACGTCAAGTCTAAAGTCTACAGAAATAAGCCAGCAACTATTCCAGCTTTGGAAGACAACATTTCCGAAGAAATTCGGGCTATTCCGGCCGAAATGCTCGAAAAAGTTGCCCAAAATTGGACTTTCCGAATGGACCACCTAAGACGCAGCCGCGGTCAACATTTAAATGAAATTATCTTCAAAAAGTAAATGTCATGGACCAATCTAACGTTTCAAATAAAGAACCGATGAGATTTTGCAAATTTTATGCGTTTTTTTTTTTTTTAAAGTTATCAAGCTCTTAACAAATCACCCTTTATATGGAAGGACTCTATTGCTTATTTCAGTTGTGCGTGCTTTTGTGAATTTAATACAAAAGGGAGACCTGGGCCCTTTTATTTTTCTTCGATCAAATATTAAACAAGCATATACGTCCGTAAGTTCGGCCAGGCCGAATCTTATGTACCCTCCACCATGGATTGCGTAGAAACTTCTACGAAAGACTGTCATCCACAATCGAATTACTTGGGTTGTGGAATCTTAAAACTTCTTAACATCGTTTTCTAAATTGTGAGTTAGTCCATACGTGGTTAATATTAGAAAAAAAAGGTATGTATAGGTAAGTCTACAAATAATTAGGAATCGATATGGACTTTTGCAGAGCCAGAATTGAAATATGGGGGCTATATACAATTATGAACTTGATATGGACCAATTTTTGTGTGATTGGGGATCGATTTATCTGAAGGCTATATATAACTATAGACCGATATGGACCTAATTAGGCATGGTTGTTAACGGCCATATACTAGCACAATGTACCAAATTTCAACAGACTCGGATGAAATTTGCTCCAAAACCAAATCTCGGGATCGGTTTATATGGGGGTTATATATGATTATGAACTGATATGGACCACTTTTGACATGGTTGTTAAATATCATACCACCACGTACCAAATTTCAACCAGATCGGATGAATTTTGCTTCTCCAAAAGGCAACGGAGATCAAATCTGGGGATCGGTTCAATCTAGTGATCGGTTTATATGGGGGCTATACATAATTATGGATTGATGTGGACCAATTTTTGCATGGCCATTAGAGACCATATACTAACACCATGTACCAAATTTCAGCCGGATCGGATGAAATTTGCTTCTCTTAGAGACTCCGCAAGCCAAATGGGGGGATTGGTTTATATGGGGGCTATATATAATTATGGACCGATGTGGACCAATTTTTGCATAGTTGTTAGAGACCATATACTTAAACCATGTACCAAATTTCAGCCGGATCGGATGAAATTTGCTTCTCTTAGAGGCTCCGCAAGTCAAATCGGGGGATCGGTTTATATGGGGGCTATATATAATTATGGACCTATGTGGACCAATTTTTACATGGTTGTTAGAGGTCATATTCTGACACCATGTATCAAATTTCAGCCGGATCGGATCAGATCGACTCAGAATTTCACCACGACCCAGAATATATATACTTTATGGGGTCTTAGGTTAGGTTAGGTTAGGTGGTCGGTCGAAGGAGGAATCGAACCCACGACCTTGTGTATGCAAGGCGGGCATGCTAACCATTGCACCACTGTGGGGTCTTATAGCAATATTTCGATGTGTTACAAACGGAATGACAAAGTTAATATACCCCCATCCTATGGTGGAGGGTATAAAAATGATATACCTATAAATTTCATAATCTCCACCAAGTTCTCCGTAAAATTTCAGTAAGTCGACAAATTTTAGTTTTTTCACTGTACTCTAAAAAAAAGTCGGACAAAGGGAGCCCCCCCCCCCTCCTCGACCAATTATCGAAAAATAAAGTAGATGTTCTTTGCTTAGACTCCCCCTTCAACCATACCTGAAAATTTCAAGCAAATCGGATAATTTTGTTCCAATTTTAAAAAGTCGGGCAAGGGGGAGATCCCTTCCTGTCAAAATATTAAAAAATCCATAATCTCACGGCTTGTTCTCTGTAAATCTCAAGTAAATCAGAGAATTTTTGTTTTTACAGTACTTTAAACAAAAGTCGTATAAAGGGGTGGTCCACCTCCGCGACCAAATACCGAAAAATAAAGTAGCGGGTCTTTGTCTAGACATCACCCCTAACCTTCCTTGGAAATTTCACCAAAATCGGGTAACTTTGGCCCAATTTTGAAAAAATCGGGCAAGGAGGATATCCCCCTCTCCCACGAGATATCAAAAAATGAGGTACCCTATTTTCACCACATGATTACCCTCTACGTTCTCCGAACATTTTTCATGTGAAAAAATAGTTATTTTATAACAAAAGCAACTGCGATGAATTCAAATTATAAATTTTTGTAATATGCGCTATATGTAAAAAAAGATTTTCCGCTTTTCCGTTGGAACTTGAATTTTCTTGTTTGTACACCTCAAAGAGCCCAAGACCTTTCCAACGAATGCAAAACCGTGAAAATCGGTTCGTGCGTTCTGGAATTATTGCGTCAGGAAGGAAACCCCGACTTATTTTTATATAGTAGAAGTTTTTATATGTTTCTCATTCCCTTGTATCATCTCTCATTATATGGTTGTGGGTGATACGTACTTTTATATGTCCCACCTTTTGAGTACATGAAAAACATTCTTGCAATACAACAATTATTAAACATTGTTCCATTTCTTTCATTTTCAGCTTTTCAACAATTTTGATGATTTATTTAACCAATTCGATATCCAAGATGGACAAGCGAAAAAATCGAATTCCTATTCATCTGCAACGAATAACAACATTCAACGCTCTCATTACCATCATATAGCGACGTATTAACATATTATATACACAAATATATTATAGTATTCTTAACATTATTAGTTTTGTAAGAAATGTTATTAATTTTAAACATTATATTGATAGATTTAAAATTGAAAAAAAAAACTGTATACGACTCTAAACAAATTTAATTAAGGTCAAATATTTTTTATAGATTTTTAAAATGTATTATGAATTTTGTTAAGGAAAACAACGAAATAAAAATAAATTTTTGATAATAATGTGTTAATTGTAACAATTGCAAGTAAGAATTGACCCAGCCAAAGTTCATAAGCCTTCCAACCTATTTAGGTTAGGTAAAAGGGTTAGCCCGATATTAGATATAAGTACTTTTGTGGGCAAAAATTGTAAGACATAGTTCATAATTTTAGAGTTCTTTATAAAAATCACCCTTTAATATTTTTTAGCTATTATATTTTTGGCAACACATTCGCAGCAATTGGGCCTATGTTACTCAAGAACGTGGAAAAATTTACGGAAAATTTTAGGTGTGACTACTTTCAAAATACAGCTGAACGATCTACTGCAACTTTTAGAAAATTTTCACAAAATTTTATTTCTATTGAGGATTTCTATAGATTCTATAGAAATAAAATGTTGATAAAATTTTCTATAGAAGTAAAATTTTGACAAAATGTTCTATGGAAATAAAATGTTGACAAAATTTTCTAAAGAAATAAAATTTTGACAAAATCTTCTCTAGCAAAAAGATTTTGACAAAATCTTCTACAGAAATAAAAATTTGACAAAATTTTCTATAGAAATAAAATTGTGACAAAATTTTCTATAGAAATAAAATTTTGACAAAATTTTCTATAGAAATAAAATTTTGACAAAATTTTCTAAATAAATTTTTTCTAAATATTTGACAAAATTTTCTATAGAAATAAAACGTTGACAAAATTTTCTATAGAAATAAAATTTTGACAAAATTTTCTATAGAAATAAAATTTTGACAAATTTTCTATAGACATGAAATTTTGACAAAAATTTCTACAGAAATAAAATTTTGACAAAATTTTCTATAAAAATACAATTTTGACAAAATTTTCTATAGAAATAAAATTTTTGTTTTGTTATTGTTGGTTTGTGTTCTTTAATCATTGTTGTTGTTTTTTGATTTCAGTTTAAAACCATTTTTCGCCTTTTTTCGGAGGGTTCAAGTGTGGTTTATTGTTGGGTTTAATGAACTGTCTGAATTTATTCTGATAATTGGTTGATAGTTTTGCTGCAAGTAGAGGATGCTGATGAGGAATGTGGTAATTCCGAAACGTGCGTCCATCCAACCATCTTGCAGTCTATAGGGCTTTGCCCAAATAAATTTGACAAACATTCTTTTCCTCTGTTGGTTAAGCTACACTTGTAGTTTAGTCAATGTATGGTTTTAAGCTGAAATCAAAAAAACAACAACAATGAAATAAAATTTTGACAAAATTTTCTATAGAAATAAAATTTTGACAAAATTTTCTATAGAAATAAAAGTTTGACAAAATTTTCTATAGAAATAAAATTTTGACAAAATTTTCTATAGAAATAAAATTTTGACAAAATTTTCTATAGAAATAAAATTTTGACAAAATTTTCTATAGAAATAAAATTTTGAAAAAAATTTCTATAGAAATAAAATTTTGACAACATTTTCTATAGAAATAAAATTATGACAAAATTTTCTACAGAAATAAAATTTTCTATAGAAATGAAATTTTGACAAAATTTTCTATAGAAATGAAATTTTGACAAAATTTTCTATAGAAATAAAATGTTGACAAAATTTTCTATAGAAATAAAATTTTGACAAAATTTTCTATAAAAATAAAAGTTTGACAAAATTTTCTATAGAAATAAAATTTTGACAAAATTTTCTGTAGAAATAAAATTTTGACAAAATTTTCTATAGAAATAAAATTTTGACAAAATTTTCTATAGAAATAAAATTTTGACAAAATTTTCTATAGAAATAAAATTTTGACAAAATTTTCTATAGAAATAAAATTTTGACAAAATTTTCTATAGAAATAAAATTTTGACAACATTTTCTATAGAAATAAAATTTTGACAAAATTTTCTACGGAAATAAAATTTTCTATAGAAATGAAATTTTGACAAAATTTTCTAAAGAAATGAAATTTTGACAAAATTTTCTATAGAAATAAAATGTTGAAAAAATTTTCTATAGAAATAAAATTTTGACAAAATTTTCTATAGAAATAAAATTTTGACAAAATTTTCTATAGAAATAAAATGTTGACAAAATTTTCTATAGAAATAAAATTTTGACAAAATTTTCTATAGAAATAAAATTTTGACAAATTTTCTATAGATATGAAATTTTGACAAAATTTTCTATAGACATGAGCCACCGTGGTGCAATGGTTAGCATGCCCGCCTTGCATACACAAGGTCGTGGGTTCGATTCCTGCTTCGACCGAACACCAAAAGTTTTTTCAGCGGTGGATTATCCTACCTCAGTAATACTGGTGACATTTCTAAGGGTTACAAAGCTTCTCTAAGTGGTTTCACTGCAATGTGGAACGCCGTTCGGACTTGGCTATAAAAAGGAGGTCCCTTGTCATTGAGCTTAACATAGAATCGGGCAGCACTCAGTGATAAGAGAGAAGTTCACCAATGTGGTATCCATAAGCGTAGGAAGGCCTCTGGGGAGAGGGCTTAGACCCCCCCAGAAAAATTTTAGCCCCCCCAGAATTTGAAAACCTATTTACGATTTTACATTTTTATAAAAATTAAGCAAGTATATACTCGTACAACGCACAAAGTTCCACTAAAGACTTTCATGCACAATCGAATTACTTGGGTTGTGGTAGAAGTCTGATATTTATGAAATAATGCTGTGGTTGAACTTATGATTTAGTTGAATAAAAAATAGTAATTGATATTAGAACTATTCTTTCATAAATTAATATCTTAATAATGCTGCAAAAAACGCGTCGCCAAAAAGAAATGAAAATGTTCTTTTTGGGTCTGGAAGTTGTACACTCTTACTTACTCTTTTACTCTTTTTTTAAACTATTTGAAAAAAGAAAACAAAAAATTACGCATTAAAATATAAAAAAAAATGAAGTAAAAAAACTTTCTGCGTAGTTAAAATAGTTAACTTCTTTGTGAGGACATTTTTGGAAGTGCTTTTAAAGTTGTGCCTTTAGAACAACTCCCAATTTTTTGTTGGGAAAAGTGTGGAACTACCCTACGGGAAATGGATCAACCACAGAACTGGTACAGGACTAGTCCCTGGTGTGTATGGACCAGTCCCAGTTCTGATCAAAACGTATGGAAGGGACCGTCCACCTTTACATGGGTTTGTCATTGACGGAGTAAATTTACATTTTAGGACGCGTCTTGGACTCACCCCAAAGGACATGTCCTGGAACAATTTAGCAGGAGCAACCCATAAACAGGTCCTCAGGAACCAGTCTCGGACAAACTCTTACAAATCTCTTTCAATTTGGGCTCCTAATCGAACCCGAAATGAAAAAAAAAATTGAAATATATCGAACAAAAGGTTATTCTGATAATTTTATTTCACTAAATTTTATTTCACAATTTGCACCAATTTCCCGTAGGGTACTTTTAGTTGCTTTATTATAAATTGATTCTCGAGTTATTTTGATGTCTATTTTTTATTAAATTTTATGAAATAAAACATTAGTTGAACCTATAAGTTCAGTCTATAAAGTTTTAGCTAGGGGGGCTATAGCCCCCCCTAGGAAAATTGTCCAGCTACGCTAATGGTGGTATCACAATGGACTTAATAGTCTAAGTGAGCCTGATACATCGGGCTGCCACCTAACCTAACCTAACCTAACCTAACCTAGGCATGAAATTTTGACAAAATTTTCTATAGAAATAAAATTTTGACAAAATTTTCTATAGAAATAAAATTTTGACAAAATTTTCTATAGAAATAAAATTTTGGCAAAATTTTCTATAGAAATAAAATTTTGACATTTTCTGTAGAAATAAAATTTTGACTAAATTGAAAAAAATTGACAAAATTAAAATATTGACAAACTTTTCTATAGAAAAAAAATGTTGACAAACTTTTCTATAGAAATGATTGACAAAATTTTCTATAGAAAAACATTGACAAAATTTTCTATAGAAATAAAATTTTGACAAAATTTTCTATAGAAATAAAATTTTGACAAAATTTTCTATAGAAATAAAATTTTGACAACATTTTCTATAGAAATAAAATTTTGACATTTTCTTTAGAAATAAAATTTTGACAAAATCTTCTATAGATATAAAATTTTGACAAAAGTTTCTACAGAAATAAAATTTTGACAAAATTTTCTATAGAAATAAAATTTTGACAAAATTTTCTATAGAAATGAAATTTTGACAAAATTTTCTATAGAAAACCGATTTCTCGGAAATATCCCCACAAAAATCTCCAAATTAATGGAAATTCCCCATCAAATACCCAAGTCACCAACTCAAAGATGTCTTCCCCATTCACAAAAAGTATCCCCAATTTGGGGGAAAATCCCCAATACTGGCAACACTGCTCCCTTTCTGATCTCACTATTGCACCAAAACAACTATCACCACAAAAGATACCAACAACACACAAGGAACATTCCAGAAATTCATCCACACTGTCTCTAGAATCAAAACAACCAACAACAGCATAAAACACGCAATGCCAAAAACAAACAATCTTACGAGATATACACAAAATGTCTCTATGATGCAATAATTTTCCACACGCAAAAAAATAATTCTTTCCTCCCAAACGAAATTTTAGACAAACAAAGTTCGTTTCTCATTTGCTTTTCGCTGTAAGGAAGTGTATTTGGAAGAAAAGTATATACTTTTTGTGATAAACGTTTATTCTTTTCCAGGATGTAAAAACAATTTCATAAAGACTAGCTCAAAAAAAAACATTATTTTCTTGCTAATTGCATTGTCCCTCACATCTTTCTCACATCCACGAGGATTTTTAGTTCTTAACACCTTTTCCTGTAATACCAACAATGTAGAAGAAATTATACGATTTTATAAATTTTTAAAATTTTTTTTACCTTTCGCCTGGACGGAGAATCGAACCGCGGACCATGCACATTGTAAGCCAACACACTAACCACTGAGCTATGTACCTGTTATGGTCATCAATAGATAAATATCCATATAAGTTATATTTATATAGCATAGCTTGCGGCGCCCACGAACCGAATAAACAAAGTTTATTTAACAGAAACAAAAATTTAGTTTGGCACCGTGGAGCAGTGGTAGCTACGTCCGACTCTCATGGCAAGGGTCGTGGGTTCGATCCCTGCTTCGGCCAAAGTTTTTTTTTTTGCTTTTGTTTTTTTACATATATTCCAGATATATTCGGAAGATTCCGAAAAAATGTTCAACATTACATTGTACTATATTAAATTTTGAACTGTAAAATGCGTCTTATTAAAGACCTAAAGTCAGAAAAGAACAGTATTTGATATAAACGAAATGGACTGTGTTATTATTTCAAAAATAACTTTTTTTATTGAAAAAATAAAAATTTTGTAACAAACGAATTTTTTTGGTGATAAAAGTTTAAAATTTTCGAAGCAATGCAAAAAACTCTAACAAAAGAAAAACGTTTTCGGTACACGTTTTCCAAACGTTTTTTTTCTTTGCGTGCAGTAGCACATTTATTGATTAGTTGGAATTCTATCTACAGTGTAAGGTAAAATATATTCCAAATTTACGAGGAAAATATAAAAAATCATATACATCTGTCAAGGATTATATTAACTACTTTTTATTCTACTTTATCTAAAATTTTCAATGTAAGGAAAACTACTCCAACTTAAGGCCGGTACGCTGTTCGGTTTACGCGTTGAAACTCCATACAAAACCAAAAACTAGCGAAATTTTTTCCATTTGTGGTACTTTGTTTTTTTCGTGTTGAAAAACTGACTGATGTGAATTAAGAAATTATTTATTTATTAAAATTATTTGTGTGGGTTTATAACGCAAACACGAATCACATTTTTGTTCCGAAAATATACGAAGGATTAAAGGACTAGTAAAGGGTGATTTGTTAAGAGCTTGATAACTTTTTTTTAAAAAAAAACGCATAAAATTTGCAAAATCTCATCGGTTCTTTATTTGAAACGTTAGATTGGTCCATGACATTTACTTTTTGAAGATAATTTCATTTAAATGTTGACCGCGGCTGCGTCTTAGGTGGTCCATTCGGAAAGTCCAATTTTGGGCAACTTTTTCGAGCATTTCGGCCGGAATAGCCCGAATTTCTTCGGAAATGTTGTCTTCCAAAGCTGGAATAGTTGCTGGCTTATTTCTGTAGACTTTAGACTTGACGTAGCCCCACAAAAAATAGTCTAAAGGCGTCAAATCGCATGATCTTGGTGGCCAACTTACCGGTCCATTTCTTGAGATGAATTGTTCTCCGAAGTTTTCCCTCAAAATGGCCATAGAATCGCGAGCTGTGTGGCATGTAGCGCCATCTTGTTGAAACCACATGTCAACCAAGTTCAGTTCTTCCATTTTTGGCAACAAAAAGTTTGTTAGCATCGAACGATAGCGATCGCCATTCACCGTAACGTTGCGTCCAACAGCATCTTTGAAAAAATACGGTCCAATGATTCCACCAGCGTACAAACCACACCAAACAGTGCATTTTTCGGGATGCATGGGCAGTTCTTGAACGGCTTCTGGTTGCTCTTCACTCCAAATGCGGCAATTTTGCTTATTTACGTAGCCATTCAACCAGAAATGAGCCTCATCGCTGAACA
The DNA here is from genome assembly GCF_050003625.1 of Haematobia irritans. Classification (NCBI taxonomy): domain Eukaryota; kingdom Metazoa; phylum Arthropoda; class Insecta; order Diptera; family Muscidae; genus Haematobia; species Haematobia irritans. The sequence continues at coordinate 158,657,988 of NC_134400.1, forward strand.
AAATTTGTCGATAAAAAAGCGGATTTTCTGCCACTGATTTTGGTAATAAAATTCAATGATTTGCAAGCGTTGCTCGTTAGTAAGTCTATTCATGATGAAATGTCAAAGCATACTGAGCATCTTTCTCTTTGACACCATGTCTGAAATCCCACGTGATCTGTCAAATACTAATGCATGAAAATCCTAACCTCAAAAGAATCACCCTTTAGATCAATTGCCCAAAGAAAAATAAAATGTCAATTTTCTAATAGCAAGCAGCAACCACCAACTTAATTCAATATCGCTCCCTGTCACCTAAATAAACACCACTTTCTATGTGCGAAATAATGGTTTCTATAAAATTTTTTCGCAAGAATGAACATAGTACCAGCCTTTATAATAAAAAGAGGAATATGTTAAGCTGTAGTAGCCATCATACGAATCGGTAATGTCGTTAAGTTAATTTTTACTACAAAATTTTTTTTCCATACAAAATTTTTTCGTAGTAAATTGCCCACATTTCGAAGTAAGATTTTTATATTGCCTACACGGATGAAAAAGACTATTTTTCATATGTTTGGCTATAAACATTATATGTTTGGAACACAAATTTTTAAACACAATATTTTTGAGTGCAAGCATATAATGTTCATAAACTAGCATAACATGTTTGGGACATATATGTTAATATGTTAGAACATATTATGTTTGGGACATAAAATGTTTGTAAATATAATATGCTTGGATGCAAACATATATTAATTTAGAAATAGCCTATAAACATATATGTGTTTAGTAGCTTGGAGCGCTATTTAACAGGGAGCGATATTGAATTAAGTTGGTGGTTGTTGCTTGTTATTACAAAATTAACATATTATTTTTCCTTGGGCAATTGATCAGCTACTTCTTTGATCCTTACAAACTGTGTGGTCCGCTGTTCGAATCCCCGTCCGGCAAAAGGTAAAATTAAAATAAAAAAAAATCATACAATTGAATAATTTCTTCTACAATGTTTGTAGTACAGAAAAAGGTGCTAAGAACTAAAAAATCTCGTGGAAGTGAGAAAGATGTGGGGGAATATACAATTAGGCAGAAACAAAATTTTGAGCATTCAGGTCGAAAACCTATGTTGTTAGCACCTATATTACCTGTTTATATTCATAATTCATTATGATTGTAAATATATAAATAAATAAATACAATTTTGAGCACAATATTGTTTGGGAGAATTTTTTTAAGCATATAATAATTTTGGGTGCAAAATGCTTCCAAACATATTATATTTTCACATAATAACATATTGTTTTTTAGAAGACAACATTATTGAATTTGGATGCAAAAATACAAAATGTTTGGAACTTAGACTACCCAAACATATATTGTTTAGACCAATATGCTTTCAAACATATTATATATTGGAAGAGATCAAACATATAAATGTTTGGGCAATACCCAAAAATGTATATGCTTGAAGCAAAATATGTTTGGGAGTATATGTTACAGAAGCGATTTTTTGTGAGGGTGTATGTATTTTTATATTACAATCAACGATGCATTAAGTGGAAATTTATTTAAGGAAAAATCCTTCCCATTTCGTAGTTAGTGAACTAAAAAATATTTACTGAAATTTTATAAGTTTTCCTTTAGCTAAGTTAATTTTCGTTGTGGTTACGAAAAATGAAATGTATTACAGTAAATTTGTTAACTATGTGGAAGTTAAAATGGTCCTTAAATTTACAAGACACTTTTTTTCTGTGTAGTTAACTACCCAACAACGAATTGAATTGTATTACACAAAAAAAATTATTAAAAAAATTTAAGTAAATTTTCTTGGTTTCTGTAATACTATGGAATACAAAATAAGAAACAAATATTTCTTCATCTCTTGGTCTACAACTTCAGTCACCCTCATAATAAATACTTGATATTATTAAAACTTGATTACAGCTATAATAAAACGAATAAAGGCAGAATGCCAGTCATGCATTATATACCAAATATCCCCAAATGTATCCGAAAACTAAGTCAAAAACAAATCTACAAATGAACAACGAATTGTAACGTATACCAGCTAGCAACTCAATAGAGATGTCATTCGTAAAATGTCTATATTGAGTGTTTCTGGACATTAGCGAAATGTTAACTATTCCCAATGTTGACAAAGTTCAATATCTTTCGGCTTTCTGATTTTGGGCTTATCCCCAATCCTAAATATTTCCCGCGACGTGATTTCAAGGTAGCCTTACTTTCAACACACTACATTGCAGTTCAATAAAATCGTGTACCTCAATAAATAATTTCTTGTTTTTCATACTATTTGAAGATAAAAATAGAAAGAATGGAAAGCTTTATTCAGATTTAAAAGAATATATTTGGCGGCTACATATACCCAGCAAGAAAAAGCGTCGCCAAAAAAGTAGTAAAAATTTTCTTTTTGGATCTGAAAGTGATGCAAAATTGGCGCAGAAGCGATCAATTTAACATTGGCTGTTCTTACCACGGATATTCTCCATTTCAATAGCAGTCAGTGTTGCCGTTGGAAATTTTGAAAAAGTCGCATAATAATAAAAAAAAGTCGCTTATATATTATTTTAAATCAATTAAAATAATAAAAATATATATTTTGTATACTACACTTATAATTGACTCTGTGAAATATATTGCACATATTTTATGTTTATGACAAACTCTTACAAGTTTTTAATGAAAAAAAAATCTCTAGCAAAAACTTGCAACTTTGCTATTTCTCAAATGTCACATTTGATCTCTCTGGCTCTCTTTTGCTAAGATTTTGGAGTAAACGAACGACTTCCAGTAAAAATTTGTGATAATTATAAAAAATTATTAACGGATCTAGTGGTTGAAATGGTATGCTATAAAACAACGACTGAACACACCAGAACAACGTGTAGGTTAGGTACATAGGTAGGATGTCTGTTGTGATACTATACGTGATTTACTACTCTCTTATTAATGAGTGCTTCTATGGGTAGCTCAATGACAAGTGGACTCCTTTTTATAGCCGAGTTCAAACGGCGTTTCATTTTACGGGGAAGTATTTAAAGAAGCTTTGGAACACTCAGCATCCACCGCTGACACACATTTTGCTGTTTGGTCGAAACTGGGGTTGAATCCATGAGCAAGGAGGGCTATTGCACAACGATGGCTCCCACTTAAAGCTCGCGGTGATGAATTCCCATTTATAATTTTTTTTTTTGTATTTTGTCAAATAAACATTTTTATAATTTTTTTATGATTTTTAATGCACACTAAAGCTTGTCTGAAACGATTAACCTCATATTGTTTCAAAAATTCGTAATTAGATTGGATTTAGCATTTTTTTCGACAAAATTTTAATAATCAAGATGAGTCGACTTAATCGATGGCCAAAAATAGCCACCCGAGGCTAAAATCGGCAACATGACTCGGCAGCTTAACAGGTTGGCTGATAAGTCCCCGGTCTGACACATAGATGGCGTCGCTAGTGTTAAATGCATAATATTTTTATATAGTACCAACTGAAATGATTCGTGTCAACATTTGACGTCTGTAAGTCAATTAGTTTGTGAGATAGAGCGTCTTTTGTGAAGCAACTTTATTATTTATTGTGAAATAAAAAATGGAGAAAAAAGGAATTTTGTGTTTTGATAAAATACTGTTTTCTGAAGGGGAAAAATACGGTGGAAACAAACACTTGGCTTGATAATGAGTTTCCGGACTCTGCCCCAGAGAAATCAACAATAATTGATTGGTATGCAAAATTCAAGCGTGGTGAAATGAGCACGGAGGACGGTGAACGCAGTGGACACCCGAAAGAGGTGGTTACCGACGAAAATATCAAAAAAATCCACAAAATGATTTTGAATGACCGTAAAATGAAGTTGATCGAGATAGCAGAGGCCTTAAAGATATCAAAGGAACGCGTTGGTCATATCATTCATCAATATTTGGATATTCGGAAGCTCTGTGCGAAATAGGTGCCGCGCGAGCTCACATTTGACCAAAAACAACAACGTGTTTCTGAGCGGTGTTTGCAGCTGTTAACTCGTAATATTTACACCCGAGTTTTTCCGTCGATATGTGACAATGGATGAAACATGGCTCCATCACTACACTCCTGAGTCCAATCGACAGTCGGCTGAGTGGACAGCAACCGGTGAACCGTCTCCGAAGCGTGGAAAGACTCAAAAGTCCGCTGGAATAATTTTTATCGATTATCTTGAGAAGGGAAAAACCATCAACAGTGACTATTATATGGCGTTATTGGAGCGTTTGAAGGTCGAAATCGCGGCAAAACGGCCCCATATGAAGAAGAAAAAAGTGTTGCTCCACTAAGACAACGCACCGTGCCACATGTCATTGCGAACGATGGCAAAAATTCATGAATTGGGCTTCGAATTGCTTCCCCACCCACCGTATTCTCCAGATCTGGCCCCCAGCGACTTTTTCTTGTTCTCATACCTCAAAAGGATGCTCGCAGGGAAAAAATTTGGCTGCAATGAAGAGGTGATCGCCGAAACTGAGGCCTATTTTGAGGCAAAACCGAAGGAGTACTACCAAAATGGTATCAAAAATTGGAAGGTCGTTATAATCGTTGTATCGCTCTTGAAGGGAACTATGTTGAATAATAAAAACGAATTTTGACAAAAAAATGTGTTTTCCTTTGTTAGACCGGGGACTTAACAGCCAACCTGTTAAATCTCTGTTCGCTAAGAATCATTTTCTCAATTTAATTAAAACCCAAATATGTTTAATAGTTGTAAGATTTATTATCTAAAGGGCATCTCTAATCAATGTTCAATGAATTGCTATATACATAGATACTTTTCAGTTTTTTGTTTTCTTTTGGACTAATCAATATGAGGGAGTGTGATTTGACTATGGCTTACTTTGCAGGAAGGCTAATGTTTTGCGGCTAATAAATGTGTAAGCTAAACTGAGCTTTTTGGCTTCGGACAGGAAAAGTGTTGTTGATCATTCTTTTGCTACACAAAAAATCAGTGAATGCATTTAACAATACAGTAGGTAACCGATATATGTACATCTCGTATAAGAATAGTATGCATATAAAAAAAGTCTGTTAAAACAACATACCCGCAAAAAAACGCTTGGAAAACGTGTACCGAAAATGTTTTTCTTTTGTTAGAGTTTTTTGAATTTCTTCGAAAATTTCAAACTTTTATCACCAACAAATTTTTTTGTTGCAAAATTTTTATTTTTGCAATACAAAAAATAATTTTCGATCAAAAAACACAGTCAATTTTGTTTATATCAAGCACTGTTCTTTTCTGACTTTAAGTCTTTAATAGCATTTTCAGAGTAAAAAACAACTAAGGAAAGTCTAAAGTCAGGCGGGGCCGACTATATTATGCCCTGCACCACTTTGTAGATCTAAATTTTCGATACCATATCACATCCGTCAAATGTGTTGGGGACTATATATAAAGGTTTGTCCCAAATACATACATTTAAATATCACTCTATCTGGACAGAATTTGATAGACTTCTACAAAATCTATAGACAAAAAATTTAAGTCGGCTAATGCACTTGGGTGGAACACAATGTTAGTAAAAAATATGGGAAACATTTAAATCTGAAGCACTTTTAAGGAAACTTCGAAAAAGTTTATTTATGAATTATCGCTCGATATATATGTATTAGAAGTTTAGGAAAATTAGAGTCATTTTTAGAACTTTTCGACTAAGAAGTGGCGATTTTACAAGGAAAATGTTGGTATTTTGACCATTTTTGTCGAAATCAGAAAAACATATATATAAGAGCTATATCTAAATCTCAACCGATTTCAACCAAATTTGGCACGCATAGCTACAATGCTAATTCTACTCCCTGTGCAAAATTTCAACTAAATCGGAGTTAAAAATTGGCCTCTGTGGTTATATGAGTGTAAATCGGGCGAAAGCTATACATGGGAGTTATATCTAAATCTGAACCGATTTCAACCAAATTTGGCACGCATAGCTACAATGCTAATTGTACTCCATGTGCATAATTTCAACTAAATCGGAGCAAAAAATTGGCCTCTGTGGTCATATGAGTGTAAATCGGGCGAAAGCTATATATGGGAGCTATATCTAAATCTGAACCGATTTCAACCAAATTGGGACGCATAGCTACAATGCTAATTCTACTCCCTGTGCAAAATTTCAATTAAATCGGAGCAAAAAATTGGCCTCTGTGGTCATATGAGTGTAAATCGGGCGAACGATATATATGGGAGCTATATCTAAATCGGAACCGATTTCAATAAAATTTGGCACACTTGACTACACTACTAATTGTTCTTCTTGTGCAAAATTTTAAGCAAATTAGGGTAAAACTCTGGCTTCTGGGGCCATATAAGTCCATATCGGGCGAAATATATATATATATATGGGAGCTATATCCAAATCTGAACCAATTTCTTCCAAAATCAATAGGGTTCTATTCTGAGCCAAAACACATACTTGTGCTAAATTTGAAGTCGATTGGACTAAAACTGCGACCTAGACTTTGATTACAAAAATGTGTTCACGGAAAGACGGACATGCACACAAAAAAATTTTTTTCTGATTCAATCACGAAATTAATTGATCCAATTAATTTTTTAATTGAAATGTCTTCAATCACAGAAATGATAGTATCAATTAAAAAATTAATTGACAGTCAATTAAAAAATTAATTGATCCAATTAAATATTTAATTGATACTATTAATTTGTGTGATTGATTTTTATTTCAATTAAAAAATTTGTTGACTCAATTAAATTTTTAATTGAAAATTTTTTAAAACTCAATTAAAATTTTAATTGGAAAATTTTTCGTGAAATTTTTTTCTGTGTGGCTATATCGACTCAGGAGCCTACCCTGAGCATTTTTGCTAAAGACACCATGTGTCTATCTCGTCTCCTTCTGGGTGTTGCAAACATATGCACTAACTTATAATACCCTGTTCCACAGTGTGACGCAGGGTATAATTAATATAGTAGAATGTAATAATATCTTTTCGGAATCTTCCGAAAATATTTGGAAGCAGGACATGCAGGACCATTGCACCACGGTGGCCAAATAAATGTATGTTTCTGTTAAATAAAGTTTCTTTTACCGGCTCTTGGGCGCCGAAAACTATGCTATATAAATATAACTGTTGCTTGTGTGTTGATGGCTATAGAGATAATTGTCTGTTGATGGCGATAACAGCTACGCAGCTGATAAAACGATTTTGACCTTCCCTTAAGAATTTTAGTATTGATTCCGAGCCATAGATGCGGCTTCTTTAAAATAAAGACATTTTTTAGCAACCTATCTTGCATTAAATCTAGGACCAATAAAATTAAAATTAGGATACGGATCTCATTTATCGAATTTTCATTCTCTTTTCGCGGTATATTAATAAAGCTATTCACATACAAAGAAATACCAGTTTAAAAATCCAAATTATAACGAATACTTCAAAGTAAAATTTTTTTTAGTTACAAAAAAAAATATTAAACCAGAGATGCTACTAAATCCTCAAAATACGTCTTAGTCTATATTTGAAGCGTTTTCATCTTAAATCTAAAGATTCAATATTTCAGTTTACTCAAGGAAAATTTGCCTTAGTTCAAAGGCATGCGACTTTAAGAGAGGGACGTCAATTTTCAAAATTTGTGTCTTAAATTTAATGAAAAAAATTTTTGAAGCAAAGATTATAAACTTTATTTTAATTAAAATTTCGTTATTTTAAAGAAATTTGTCCTTAATATTTTTGTAAATTACGCATTCCAAAATTTCGGTTGCGTAATCTTTAATATCACGTAAATATTCAGTGTAGAACAAAAAATTAACTAAAAGTAAACAAGAAAATCATTGCCACCTAATCATTACCATTTTAACCATGCAGCAGTTCATTCTTACAATTTTTGGAAATCGTACGAAAATGTTCTTTTGCTTTAGTTCATAATGAACTTATGTGTACATACGGTCATGGAACTTTATACCCATGTTTATTTCATAAAATGTTTGAGACACACTTCAAAAAAGTAAGATTTCATTAATCTGTGGAAAACTTCGAAAAAAACGAATAAAATTTAACTACAAACAAATAATTTTTTTGCAATAAAAATTAGTTAAATTTAGCGTTAGTTTAACTACGGATTTTTTTTGTGTAACGCTAAATTTTACTTACGTTTATTGCAAATTTTCCATAGTCCATTGAAATTTTCGATTCCCAAAAATAGTAAGAATGAATTACTGCATGGTTAAAATGGTCATGGTTTGGTGCCAATGACTTTTTCTTTATTTTTAGTTATTTTTATCTTCTATAAGAGGGTGTAATTTTGTGAACTGCAGTTAAAAAGGGGAAATTAAATATTTAAGGTGTACCGGTATGAAGTGAGCGTCAAGATACAAATGTCTCGTTAGGGAACATTTGTTGGGAACGAGCCCTTATTTGTATACACACCACCATAGTGGAGGCGGGAGTATAATAAGTTTGTCATTCCGTTTGTAACACATCGAAATATCGATGTCCGACTATATAAAGTATATATATATATATATATATATATATATATATATATATATATATATATATATATATATATATATATATATATATATATATATATATACATATATATATATATATATATATATATATATATATATATATATATATATATATATATATATATATATATATATATATATATATATATATATATATATATATATATATATATATATATATATATATATATATATGTATATATTCTTGATCAGGGAGAATATCTAAGACGATATAACCATGTCTGTCTGTTGTTATCACGCTACAGTCTTCAATATTGAAGCAATCGTGCTGAAATTTCGAACAAACTCGTCTTTTGTCTGCAGGCAGATCAAGTTCGAAGATGGGCTATATCGGTCTAGGTTTTGATATAGTCCCCATATAAACCGACCTCCTGATTTTACTTCTTGGGCTTATAGAAACCGTAGTTTTTAACCAATTTGCCTCAAATTGAAAATTTTAGGACCATAAAAAGGTGTGCCGAAAATGGTGAGTATCGGTCAATGTTTTAGTATAGCCCCCATATAGACCCATCTCCCGATTTAACTCCTTGGGTTTCTGGAAACCGTAGTTTTTTATCCGATTTGCCTGAAATTGTAAATATACTGGTATTTTAGACTCGCAAAAACGTGTTACAAATTTAGTTTTTAGTTTCTTGAGGGTATAGAAGGCGTACTGATTATGAAAATTGCTTCAAACTGAATATAAAATTTCCAGATTTTGCTTCTCGTAATCAGATTTTAAAATTTTTCTTGCACACTTACAAGAAATGTTAATGATTCCTCTAAAACTCAAACAAAAATGGTTCTTATAAATCCAGAATCTGACATGTACTCTTCATAGGTAAAATCTTTAAATTTATCTTCGGGAAGTATACTAGTTGAACTGCTCTGCTTGGAAGAATATCTGTTATCAAACCCCCCTGAAATTTCAAAGGAAACTACACGGATGAAAAAGACTGTTTTTCATATGTTTGGCTATAAACATTATATGTTTGGAACACAAATTTTTAAACACAATATTTTTGAGTGCAAGCATATAATGTTCATAAACTAGCATAACATGTTTGGGACATATATGTTAATATGTTAGAACATATTATGTTTGGGACATAAAATGTTTGTAAATATAATATGCTTGGATGCAAACATATATTAATTTAGAAATAGCCTATAAACATATATGTGTTTAGTAGCTTGGAGCGTTATTTAACAGGGAGCGATATTGAATTAAGTTGGTGGTTGTTGTTTGTTATTACAAAATTAACATTTTATTTTTCCTTGGGCAATTGATCAGCTACTTCTTTGATCCTTACAAACTGTGTGGTCCGCTGTTCGACTCCCCGTCCGGCAAAAGGTAAAATTAAAATAAAAAAATCATACAATTGGATAATTTCTTCTACAATGTTTGTATTACAGAAAAAGGTGCTAAGAACTAAAAAATCTCTTGGAAGTGAGAAAGATGTGGGGGAATATACAATTGGGCAGAAACAAAATTTTGAGCATTCAGGTCGAAAACCTATGTTGTTAGCACCTATATTACCTGTTTATTTTCATAATTCATTATGATTGTAAATATATAAATAAATAAATAAAATTTTGAGCACAATATTGTTTGGGAGAATTTTTTTTAAACATATAATATTTTTGGGTGCAAAATGCTTCCAAACATATTATATGTTCACATAATAACATATTGTTTTTTGGAAGACAACATTATTGAATTTGGATGCAAAAATACAAAATGTTTGGAACTTAGACTACCCAAACATATATTGTTTAGACCAATATGCTTTCAAACATATTATATATTGGAAGAGATCAAACATATAAATGTTTGGGCAATACCCAAAAATGTATATGCTTGAAGCAAAATATGTTTGGGAGTATATGTTACAGAAGCGATTTTTTGTGACATTTTATTTTTCCTTGGGCAATTGATCAGCTACTTCTTTGATAGCTGATCAATTGCCCAAGGAAAAATAAAATGTTAATTTTGTAATAACAAGCAACAACCACCAACTTAATTCAATATCGCTCCCTGTTAAATAGCGCTCCAAGCTACTAAACACATATATGTTTATAGGCTATTTCTAAATTAATATATGTTTGCATCCAAGCATATTATATTTACAAACATTTTATGTCCCAAACATAATATGTTCTAACATATTAACATATATGTCCCAAACATGTTATGCTAGTTTATGAACATTATATGCTTGCACTCAAAAATATTGTGTTTAAAAATTTGTGTTCCAAACATATAATGTTTATAGCCAAACATATGAAAAACAGTCTTTTTCATTCGTGTGGGAGCTAAATCAGGAGAATAAGGTGATTTTAGCCGTTGTTAAAACACTCCTATGCGCTGATGAAAAATTATTTTTTTGTGTTGTAAGCCAGGACGTTTTTCTCGAATTTGTACATTTAATTGATCCAAAAGGTTGCAATAGTACTCTGAATTTATTGTTTTTTATTTCCTTCTGTTGAACCAACCAGATTGTTCCAAAAACATTAGCAGTTAACGTTAACGAAGTTAACGTTTTCCAGGTCCGCCAGTAATCTAAAATTCGCTTACGCCTTACACAAAAAGCAGGACACTCACACAAGAGGTGTTTAATTGATTCCTTTTCCTCCGCATCATGACAGCTCATACAGTAGTCATTATACTTCGCGCCACTAGTTTTTGCAAAATCGCCTATCAGGCAGCGACCCGTTATAGCAGATATCAGGAGGGAAATTTGACGTCTTGAGAACACTAGCATATCTAGTATGCGGGCGGTTTAAATTTAAATGGGACCATATTCGCTTGGTGCCGTTACAACCCTTGCAATTCGAACATTTGCCATCATAACAGCCTTCTCACGCTGTAAGAACTTGCAGGTAGCCAGGGGCATACCAAAAGATTCTGGTTCCCCTGGAATATGTAAGGTAGTTTCCAGGGATGGAAAATGCAGTACTATGGTACTTTTTTCAATACTTTTTCACCGTGGTACCCCCGCGAATGATTTAGTACCTTTTGTGTATACAGCCAAATTTGAAACAATTCTGGCATGAATTTGGAGGAAAAAGATGAAGGAAGTCAACACAAGTTCCTAAATATAAGCAAGTATACATTAGCATTATTTTCATTATCCTTTTCAATTGCTGCTGTTGAAAGAGCATTTTTAATATTTGACACATTTAAAAGCAAATTAAGAAATTTAACTTAGCAGCCGAAAGCATTTTAAGACTTACATTTTCATTCAATTATGGGTCTCAATTTGTCAATTTGTACACTGCAACGGCAGACGATTGTAAATTTTGAACTCTTTGTGGGGAAAAATGTCTTTATTTACGGTTTTTGTATCATTATAGGATTTTTTCACTAAATTTGGGAACCCATTTTGTACTTTTTGCATTCTTAAAGTCTTGAGGGTTTTTGAAAAAAAGTCTAGACCAATTTAGGGGCTTTTTTCTTAACATTTGGGGGGAAGTTTCAAAAGTCACCTGGCAACACTTGTTTTAGTCCCCACTTTTTTCCTATTGTCTTTGCAGGATTTACTCCAAGACCATTCTCTTTCGCCCATTTCTCAGTTATCGGGAGGGCTGTCTTTATAATATCTCTGGATTGTGGATGGGAATATTCCCGTGACTGCTAGAGCTACATCATCTGCGTATGCCACCATATCATTTCTTTTTCTAGAGAAACCAGAAGGTTGTTTATAACAACATTCCAAAGAAGAGGTGATTAAACTCCTCCTTGGGGATTATACCTAGTACAGTGAAAACTCTCAGAAGTGGATACCCACGGTCGCCCTAAATTTTGTCCATATTTGGGATGTTAATTCTAATGTGTTAATATAGCAAACGACTCACAGAATTTGTCCACTTTTGAAATGTTTCCGTTTTTCATGGTGTCCAAGTTTGCGAGTTTTCACTGTAATTGATTAGCATTTTATAGTTTCCAAACACTGTGAACTACAAACATAGTTCGATTTAAATCATGTCGATTAAAAAAATATATATATTACCTTCTCGCCTATTACAGCATAGTCGATTGGGGGGATATCATCTACTTGGGTACCATTCACAAACTTTAACTCACAACAGCAACGAACACGTTCAAAAAGCATCCATTTAAAGCTTTTGCTTATGATTTTCATACCATTTTGGCCAACAGTAATGCGTTCAAAGACTTTCGACTTACCAGTGGGCCAAACAGTTGAAGTTTTCAAGTCAAACGGTACAGAAGCCAAAAAGTTTGTAAAAATTGATTGCAAATAATTTTAGGGTAAGATAAAACTCCAATTACTTAGACAAGAAATGGGTGGTGTTTCTAAACAAAAAAAAAAGTGGAACTGAAATCTGGACTAATTTTTTCATATTTAAATCTGGGTTATTTTTAGACTAAATACAAAAGGAGATTTGAAAATTTTTGGATAATCCAAATAAGCAATTGCTGGCAGTGATGTTTTCGTTACGTTTCCTTACAACAATTTGTCTGTCGCTTCTTTCGGCTTATGCCGTCTATGCGATTCAAGTTCAGGTAAGTAATGATTTTTCATCTGTACGTACGCGATTACAATAAAATTACAAGCAACAGGTTTTTGTTTAAAATATTCCAAAATTATTTTGACATTTGATTTAAAGCGGGCCCAATGGTTTATTTCAATTTCAATCATTTCCTGGTTTTTCCCTACTGCATCAAGAAACTCCTAATTCATTCATTGAAATCCATTTGAAATTTGTTTATTTTTTATTTTGCATTTATTTTATTTGTTGTTTTTTTTTTTTTTTTAATGTTTGCATTTACATTCTCTTTTGACCTATAAATTAGTAAATATTTTGTTTTTGTAAGTTTCGATTTCGATTGTCGTAATTTTTTTCCTTTGCATGACTTTTTGAACAATCGATTTAATTATGTCTTTCAATTAGAGTGGCAAGTTAAACGTTATTTTTTTTTCTTAAAGCAATTTGGAAATTTTGAGTCCAGCCAATAGACGAAACCGGTTGCAAAAATTGTTACAGATTTGTCCATAATTCTGAGCGACGGATATTTACTATTATGCATTTACAGTTTGCATTGATTTTATTCTATGAACACAAATATGAGTATAATGCAAAGATTTTGCCTTTATTAATAAATTTCTTTAGGATTGAGTTCGAGTCCTTGAAGTAAGGAAATTTTTAAAATACAATCTGACGTGTATCGAATTTTGGCCAAAAAAGTCGAAATTGATTTTTGATATTTAATATTTGAAAATCGATTCAAATCGACTTGTAACGAAAAAGTAGATATGTTGACATTGGATCAAAAGTCGCATTAACTTTGGATATGCTGTCACAGCTGCCCATGCCATCACTTGAGATGGGCAATCAATGCTGGTGGCAGTTCCGAATTTACGATTTGCTCAATTCTGAACTATTTCTCTGTAAACGCGCGGTTACATTTCGATCCTCAAAATAATGTCACATAAGTGTTGCCAGGTTGGGGATTTCTCCCCAAGTTTAGGGGGATTTTTAGGGGTAACATTTATTTGGGGTTTGTTTTAGGGGTAAAAAATATCTTAGACCTTATAGTGTTGAATTCAATTCTCAAGCCACATCGGAATAATCTTCTTTGCATTCGTTGGAAAGGTCTCGGGCTCCGTGAGGTTTACAGCAAAGAAAATTCAAGAAAAATTCCAACGGAAAAGCGTGAAAATCTTTTTTCATATCTGATGCAACTCCAGGCAGAACGCACGAACCGATTTCCACGTTTTTGCATTCGTTCGATAGTTCTCGTGCTCTGTGAGGTTTATAGCAAAGAAATTTCAAAAAAAAAATTCAACGGAAAAGCGGGAAAATCTTTTTTTTATATATACAGCGCCATCTCTGATGCAACTCCAGAACGCACGAACCTATTTCCACGGTTTTGCTTTCGTTGGATAGGTATCGAGGTTTAAAAACAAGAAAATTCAAGATTCCAACGGAAAAGCGGGAAATCTTTTTATACCCTGCGCCACACTGTGGAACAGGGTATTATAAGTTAGTGCATATGTTTGCAACACGCAGAAGGAGACGAGATAGACACATGGTGTCTTTGGCAAAAATGCTCAGTGGGTGGGCTCCTGAGTCGATATAGCCATGTCCGTCTGTCCGTGAACACATTTTTGTAATCAAAGTCTAGGTCGCAGTTTTAGTCCAATCGACTTCAAATTTGGCACAAGTATGAGTTTTGGCTCAGAATAGAACCCCTTTGATTTTGGAAGAAATCGGTTCAGATTTAGATATAGCTCCCATATATATATTTCACCCGTTATGGACTTATATGACCCCAGAAGCCAGAGTTTTACCCTAATTTGCTTAAAATTTTGCACAAGAAGAACAATTAGTACTATAGTCGAGTGTGCCAAATTTTATTGAAATCGGTTCAGATTTAGATATAGCTCCCATATATATCTTTCGCCCGATTTACACTCATATGACCACAGTGGCCAATCTTTTATTCCGATTTAATTGAAATTTTGCACAGGGAATAGAATTGGCATTGTAGCTATGCGTGCCAAATTTGGTTGAAATCGGTTCAGATTTAGATATAGCTCCCATATATATCTTTCGTCCGATTTAGACTCATATGACCACAGAGGCCAAAGTTTACTACCGATCTTCGGGAAATTTTGCACAGAGGGCAGAATTGATATTCTACCAATGCTTGGTAAATTTGATTGAAATCGGTTCAAATTTAGATATAGCTCCCATATATATCTTTCGTCCGATTTTAACTTATATGGCCACAAAAGCCAGAGTTTTGCCGTGATTTGCTTCAAATTTTGCACAAGGGGTACGTTTAATAGTATCGTTAAGTGTGTCAAATTTTGTTAAAATCGGTTCAGATTTTGATATAGCTCACATATATATCTTTCGCACGATTTGGACTTATATGGTTTCAAAAGCCAGAGTTTTGCCCTGACTTACTTCAAATTTTGTACAAGCGGTACTTTTTACGATACTATTGTATGTGCCAAATATGGTCAAAATCGATTCAGATTTAGATATAGTTCCCATATATATCTTTCGTCCGATTTGAACTTATATGGCCTCAAAATCCAGGGTTTTGCCGTGATTTGCTTCAAATTTCGCACAAGAAGTACGTTTAGTAGTATAGGTAATTGTGCCAAATTTGGTTGAAATCGGTTTAGATTTAGATATGGCTCCCATATATATCTCCCGTCAGATCATAGACCAATTAAAATAGAGACATACCTTGACAATTCACCATGGTTTTGTTTATTTGCAGTGCGAAGTCATTCCACTCAATTGCGCAGTCTAGTGACTCAATTTCTTTTTTTGAAAACGAGAATTACCGTACAAATTAGTCAATTTGCATTACAAAATAGGTGTGGATGTATAGAATTTTATATGCTTTTACAATATTTAGTGGTTCATCAAGAAAACAAAGGAAAGAAAACAAATTAAAGCCAAATTAAAAAATCACTCAATTGCAGACGAAAAAAGAGCCCTCTACGGTGTGCAGACAAACTACAGCGCTGTGAATTCACTTGAGATGTCTATACCTTCCTATGTCTATACCTTCCTTGGTCTATTCTCACACTTTACACAAAATTCTGTGATGATTTCCCCATATCTTAGCCATATCCTACACACTGCAATGCCAAAATTTCCACAGAACGGATGAGTTTTAAATAAGGCTCCAAGTCACCCGACTAGACCAAATAATATATCACAACCCACACTTGACCACATATCTTGGCCCACACTTGAGTCTATAGATTTTGTAGAAGTCTATCAAACTCTGTCAAGATCGAGTGATATTTAAATGTATGTATTTGGGACAAACCTTTATATATAGCCCCCAACACATTTGACGGATGTGATATGGTATCGAAAATTTAGATCTACAAAGTGGTGCAGGGTATAATATAGTCGGCGCCGCCCGACTTTAGACTTTCCTTACTTGTTTCACATGAAAAATGTTCGGAGAACGTCGAGGGTAATCATGTGGTGAAAATAGGGTACCTCATTTTTTGATATCTGGTGGGAGAGGGGGACATCCCCCTAGCCCGACTTTTTCAAAATTGTGCCAAAGTTCCCCGATTTGGGTGAAATTTCCAAGGAAGGTTAGGGGTGATGTCTAGACAAAGACCCGCTACTTATTTTTCGATATTTGGTCGCGGAGGTGGACCACCCCTTTATACGACTTTTGTTTAAAGTACTGTAAAAAAACAAAAATGCTCTGATTAACTTGAGATTTACAGAGAACACGCCATGAGATTATGAATTTATCATGGGGTACCAGATTTTTTAATATTTTGACAGGAAGGGATCCCCCTTGCCCGACTTTTTGAAAATTGGAAGAAAATTATCCGATTTGCTTTACATTTTCAGGGAAGGTTGAAGGGGGCGTCTAGGCAAAGAACATCTACTTTATTTTTCGATATTTGGTCGAGGAGGGGGTGGGGGGCTCCCCTTTGTCCGACTTTTTTTAGAGTAAAGTGAAAAAACTAAAATTTGTCGACTTACTGAAATTTTACGAAGAACTTGAGGGAGATTATGGAATTTATATGGGGTAAATGATTTTTTAATATTTGGTCGGAGAAAAATAAAAGGGCCCAGGGAGACCTCATTTCTCCTCAAGTACATACCGTGAAACAATTAAACTTTCCAATTTACTTAAAATTTACAGAGGATGTGAGGTAGATAATATTATAATGGATATTTGATTTTGTGATATTCGTAATGGAAGAGGGAAAAGGACAAGGGATGCCCTGCTGATATTGGGACGGGGAGGGAGACCTCCTCTAAAACTGAATAAACTAGAATTTTCAAGTTTACTTGAAATTTACAAAGGCCGTAGGGGAAGGCTATGAAATCAATATGGTGTACTTGATTTTTTGGGTATTTGGACGGGAACCTTCTCCTTGCCCCACACTATGAAACTTGAAGGAAAGTTTACAGATTTTCTTGGAATTTGCAGAGAAAGTGACGTCCCTTTACAAAAATAGAGCAAAATCTAGCCTTCTCTGATTTACTTGAAATTGGGAGAAGATGATTTTATATAGGGTACATGATTTATACAAGGTACATGATTTTCCGATGTCTGGTTGGGGAAGGGGATTAGTGAAGATGGGTAGTTTGTGAAATTAATATAGGGTACGTGAATTTACGATATCTGGTTGGGGAGGAGCGAAGGAAAAGGAATGGAGGAAGGAAATGTACATGAAGTTGACAGGCAACGTAGAGGGTGCTTCATTTTCCGGTATATGTTTGAGAAAGGCATGTTCTCCGTGT
Organism: Haematobia irritans; assembly: GCF_050003625.1. Classification (NCBI taxonomy): domain Eukaryota; kingdom Metazoa; phylum Arthropoda; class Insecta; order Diptera; family Muscidae; genus Haematobia; species Haematobia irritans. The sequence goes on from NC_134400.1 coordinate 158,675,787, forward strand.
CCAACACTTTAACAAATGTTAATATGGTAAATTTTTAAGTACTTTTATTTTTTCCGATTTATTGGATGGTATGTTGAGGAGAAGTATATCTCCCCTTGACAAACCACGCTTGAAATTGACAGGAAATGTAGAAGATTGTCCAACGATTTTGAATACAGACCAATTACAAAACTAAAAATTGGTTGAAAGGGAACACCCCCTATCCGGCGTTTGTTAAACCGGTCCGCTCTACATCTGCATAACCGCCCTATTTCTGTATATAAACGAAAAAGCAAGTAATCCGATTTTTTTAATGTACGGGATACGTGTGTGGAAACCATCGAGTGATTAATCAGTACTTCAGTTTTTGTGCCAGACTTCGCCTGAGCCTACTCTTTAAAAGAGTTCAAATTTGTTTTAAGATCGAAGGATATGGTTGACTAAGTTAACGAAAATGTGCTTCGGGAGGCGCAGAGAAGTGGGCCGGGTTACGCTAGTACTGGTATGAATTTGAAAAAAAAACATGATGCGGAAAGTCAACCTAAGTTCCTAAATATAAGCAAATATGCCATAGCATTACTTTCGCTATATACACTCAAAAAAATAATTCACTTATTTTATGAATAGTCTTCTCAAACAATTTCCAAACACGGAATTCATAAATTATATGAAAAATTTTCATCATTTAAAAAATACTGGTTTGTACCACATGTGCCAAACGTAGTGGATGACGAAATCCCTCTTCGACAACAAATTTGAAACGCTTATTCGCAATAGTGAGGAGTGGTGTACACAGACCCCGGGTAGTAAAATTTATATAGATTTCTAGGCTAAACTCTAATTTGGCTAAAATTATAAGAGTAGATTGCAACAGCAACTTTTTTCCTGGCGGAAGTAGCCGGGTAACCGATTATTCGTTACTAAAGTGTACGTAAATAATCGTTTATCTCTAGTAAGCTAATGATGAGACCTTTCAAATTATGTATGAATGGATCTATTCGATATATCCGTTCCGGATATACCGATTAAAACGTGTTTTTTGAAACCAGTTTTTTTACAAAACAGCTAAAAACTCAAACACTATTCGATATAAAGGTACTAATTAACCGATACCATGTAGCTATCTTTTGTACCTATGCGCCATAGTTAAATATAGGCTTATATCTCCACTAGAAGCACTACATACAAATTTTTTTTACAACTGCTTTCATTATTTAATTTCTTCATATTCAGTTTACAACGAAAAAATCGCGCGATTTTTTTTGAAAAAAAAATTTCGATTTATATCCATATCCATATAAAGATTTTTTTTAAGATGTGACTTTCTGAACAATCGTTTTATTACAACCAGGTTCCCATAACCGATTTCAACAGGCTTCTGATTTATTCTACGCGATAAACAACTTTCAAACAAAAATTAATCTAATAGTTTGCTGTGCAAAATTCCACTTTTCACGGGTACAATTAACAGGTTGGGTGATAAGTCCCCGGTCTGACACATAGATGGCGTCGTTAGTATTAAATGCATATTATTTTTATATAGTACCAACCTTCAAATGATTCGTGTCAAAATTTGACGTCTGTAAGTCAATTAGTTTGTGAGATAGAGCGTCTTTTGTGAAGCAACTTTTGTTATTGTGAAAAAAATGGAAAAAAAGGAATTTCGTGTTTTGATAAAATACTGATTTCTGAAGGGAAAAAATACGGTGGAAGCAAAAACTTGGCTTGATGATGAGTTTCCAGACTCTGCCCCAGGGAAATCAACAATAATTGATTGGTATGCAAAATTCAAGCGTGGTGAAATGAGCACGGAGGACGGTGAACGCAACATCAAAAACATAAAAAAAATCCACAAAATGATTTTGAATGACCGTAAAATGAAGTTGATCGAGATAGCAGAGGCCTTAAAGATATCAAAGGAACGTGTTGGTCATATCATTCATCAACATTTGGATATGCGGAAGCTCTGTGCAAAATGGGTGCCGCACGAGCTCACATTTGACCAAAAACAACAACATGTTGATGAATCTGAGCGGTGTTTGCAGCTGTTAACTCGTAATACACCCGAGTTTTTCCGTCGATATGTGACAATGGATGAAACATGGCTCCATTACTACACTCCTGAGTCCAATCGACAGTCGGCTGAGTGGACAGCGACCGGTGAACCGTTTCCGAAGCGTGGAAAGACTCAAAAGTCCGCTGGCAAAGTAATGGCTTCTGTTTTTTGGGATGCGCATGGAATAATTTTTATTGATTATTTTGAGAAGGGAAAAACCATCAACAGTGACTATTATATGGCGTTATTGGAGCGTTTGAAGGTCGAAATCGCGGCAAAACGGTCCCATATGAAGAAGAAAAAAGTGTTGTTCCACCAAGACAACGCACCGTTCCACAAGTCATTGAGAACGATGGCAAAAATTCATGAATTGCGCTTCGAATTGCTTCTCCACCCACCGTATTCTCCAGATCTGGCCCCCAGCGACTTTTTCTTGTTCTCAGACCTCAAAAGGATGCTCGCAGGGAAAAAAATTGGCTGCAATGAAGAGGTGATCGCCGAAACTGAGGCCTATTTTGAGGCAAAACCGAAGGAGTACTACCAAAATGGTATCAAAAAATTAGAAGGTCGTTATAATCGTTGTATCGCTCTTGAAGGGAACTATGTTGAATAATAAAAACGAATTTTGACAAAAAAATGTGTTTTTCTTTGTTAGACCGGGGACTTATCAGCCAATCTGTTAAGTTCATCAGCGTATAACTCCGGTTCTAGCAGAGATATCTCCCTAAGGTTAACTTCAACTTATAAATGAAAGTTTTGGCTATAATTTAAAACCGGTTACAGGAACTAAGTTGATTTATAACCAATTTTGTAAAAAAACAAGTAAGTAAAGTCTAAAGTCGGGCGGGGCCGACTATATTATACCCTTCACCCCTATGTAGGCCAAAATTTGTGTTACCATTTCAACTACTTCACATTTGCTGGAAGCTATATAAAGGAGACAATTTTTTTACTTCTACAAAATCTCTAGAATTAAAATTTAAGTTAATTGGAGGAAACTTCCATTGAAAATGGGTCTAAAATGTGTAACAGTCTACCATATTTCCCCAACTCTGGTGTACGTATATATGGGAGCTATATATTACCTGAACCGATTTTGACAAAATTTGACATGTATAGTTAAATAATAATTCTGCTATCTATGCGAAATTTCACGTAAATGGGAGTATAACTTTGGCCCCCTGGTTATATGAGTGCCAATCGGACGGCAGATATATATGGGAACCATATCTAAATCTGAACCGATTTCAACCAAATTTTTCACAATTACCGATACTACTAAACGTACTCCTTGTGCGAAATGTGAAGCAAATCACGGCAAAACCCTGGATTTTGAGGCCATATAAGTTCAAATCGGACGAAAGATATATATGGGAACTATATCGAAATCTGAATCGATTTTGACCATATTTGGCACATACAATAGTATCGTTAAAAGTACCGCTTTGGCAAAATTTGAAGTAAGTCAGGGTAAAACTCTGGCTTTTGAGACCCTATAAGCCCAAATCGGGCGAAAGATATATATGTGAGCTATATCTAAATCTGAACCGATTTTAACAAAATTTGACACACTTAACAATACTACTAAACGTACTCCTTGTGCAAAATTTTAAGCAAATCACGGCAAAACTCTGGCTTTTTTGGCCATATAAGTTCAAATCGGACGAAAGATTTATATGGGAGCTATATCTAAATTTGAACCGATTTCAATCAAATTTACCAGGCATTGGTAGAATGTCAATTCTGCCCTCTGTGCAAAATTTCCCGAAGATCGGTAGTAAACTTTGGCCTCTGTGGTCATATGAGTCTAAATCGGACGAAAGATATATATGGGAGCTATATCTAAATCTGAACCGATTTGGCTGATATTTTGCAAGATTTTCGAGATTCATAAAATATTTGGATGTACGGTATTTCAAGAAAATCGGTTGATAAACACGCTTACTATGACCACATCGGGGATAAATATATATGGCAGCTATATCTAAATCTGAACTGATTTTTTCCAAAACCAATAGCGATTGCCTCTGTCCCAAGAAACGGCCCTATGCCAAAATTGAGGACGATCGGACTTAAATTGCGAGCTGTACTTTGTGCACAAAATTACATATACAGACAGACGGACGGACAGACAGACAGACAGACGGACATCGCTAAATCGACTCAGAATTTAATTCTAAGCCGATCGGTATACTAAAAAAAGATGGGTCTATGACCACTATTTCTTGGCGTTACATACAAATGCACAAACTTATTATACCCTGTACCACAGTAGTGGTGAAGGGTATAAATATCGGTTCAAAAATATACATTTATTAACGTAGAACCTAAATCGATTGCAGGAAAAACTTGGATTATACCTCATTTGAAAGGTGATACCATTTTAGTGATATTCACTAGAACCGGTTTTATTAACGATTGTTTAACTCTAACCTCGATTGTTAGGTTCGAATAACCGGTTATCCGGTTACGAACGCTACCCGATCACATGCTATTTCGACATAAAATTTCATTCTCTATCGACTAAAAAACCGTTTTTAATGGCGAATGCTCCATGGGAAAATTGCAAGGATTGCAACGACACCAAGCAAAACAATGTATTCAAGACATCAGTGTAATAACGGCGATCCGATTTGCTTGAATTTGAAATCTAGAAGTATTTTATGACCACAAGTAGGTGTGCCGAAATTGGGATGTATCGGTCTATGGTTTGGTATAGCCCCATATAGACTGATCTCCGATTTTACTTCTAGGGCGGCTAGAAACAATATATCCGATTTGCTTGAAATTGAAAATCTAGAGGTATTTTAAGATCACAAATAAATGTGCCGCAAATGGGGTGTATCGGTCCATGTTTTGGTATAGACCCTATATATACTGATCTCCCGACTTTACTTCTTGGGCTTCTAGAATCCATAGTTTTTATCCAATTTGGCTGAAATTAGAAATCTAGAGGTATCTTAGTACCATAAAGAGGTGTGTCGAAAATGGTCCGTTTTTTGGTATAGCCCCTATATAGACTGATCTCCCGATTTTATTTCTTGGGCTTCTAGAATTCGTAGTTTTTATCCAATTTGTCTGAGGTATTTGAGGACCATTAAGAGGTGGGTCGAAAATGGTGGGTATTGGTCCATGTTTTGGTATAGCCCCCTTATAGACCTACCTCCCGAATTTATTTATAGGACTTCTAGGTTTCGGATGACCTCAAATAGGTCAGCCGAATATAGTGGTGCGTCGGCCCATGTTTTGGTATAGCCCCCACATAGACCGATCTCCCGATTTAACTCCTTGTGCTTCTAGAAACCGCAGTTTTTATCCGATTTGCCCGAAAATATAAATATACTGGTATTTTAGACCCTCAAAAATCTGTATCGCATTTATTTTTACCGGTCCATTTGGTAAGGCATCGATATGGACCGATTTAACTTCTTGAGAGTACATCCAAAGAAATAATAGTTTCCTCCGGAAGGAAATTGTAGACGAACGAAATTCCCCTTTCGTATAAAGTATTTTCGTTTTTTGATAAGTGATTCAACGATTGTATCAAAAGAAAACTTTGCTTGTCTAAAATGTCAATCCTCAGAAAAGAAAACTCTTCTTTCAGTGTATAGCAGCCGCACTGATCATGAAAATTGCTTGAAACTGAAAAAAATCTCCAGATTTTACTCCTCGTAATCATTTAAATTATGTCGGAAAACATCTACAGATTTAAGATTTCAAATCAAGGCGTTATTTCATCACTTACACGATATGTTTATGATTTCTCTAAAACTCAAACAAAATGGGTTCTTATAAATCCAGAATCTGATCTAGTCTTCATAGGTAGAATCTTTAAATTTATCTTCGGGAAGCTTACTGGTTGAACTGATTTGCTTGGGAGAATATTTGTCATCAATACCCCTGAAATTCTATATATATAACCCGCTACGACGATGAGTTTTCAAAGAAAACTATTAAATTTTGATACGTGGTGGTGGGTATTTAAGATTCGGCCAGGTCGAATTTACTGCTGTATATACTTGTTATGCACTTCATGCGAAAAATTTCGTTCCCATAAGAAATGCATTGCTATTTATGCTAACGGAATTTTCGGTAGCGTTCAATTTCGTAAGCTGTTACGCACCTCTACTTGGAGAAACTCTTCTTGGATTCGCGAAGAGATCATACTATGAAGAAAGGGCTCTTAAGTTTTTGGACGGGAATGAAACCTCTGTCTAATCGGTTTACTTGAAATTTTTCATAGAACTCTGAAAGATAGGCCAAATATCGGAACGGGGGTTACACACTAGCACAACTTAGAATATACTTGCAAGATTCTATATCGTTGTGGGAGGTGGACGTATGTACTAAATAGAAAGAGCTTGAAAATGATTTTTTTTTTTTGCAGACCTTTGGTCACCTTTTCCATCCCCCAGCAGGCGAACATCCGCATCATCATAAGGAGGAAAAGCAAGATTTAAATAAAATACCTGGTGTCCCTGGAGTGGATTATCCCATATACCACGAAGTTCCCAATACATCATTCTCGTGTGCTCATGTCCCAGCCGTACCGGGAATGTATGCCAATCTCGAGACAGGGTGTCAAGCTTATCATGTATGCCATGATGGACGTGAAGGTCATCAAGGAGCTTCTTTCTTATGCACCAACGGTACCATATTCAACCAAAAGGAATTCGCTTGTGACTGGTGGTACAATGTCAAATGTGAGGAAGCCGCCAACTATTATCAGTAAGACTTATGAAGTATAGAGGGTGATAGAGATTTTTAGCTAATAAATTATTGTTTTTTTTTGTTTTCGCAGTTTAAATGCTGATCCCGAACACAATCCCTACACACCTAAAAAGAAACTCATTGAGCAAGAACATTTGACCCCCATCGATCACCATGACCATGGAGGCGGATTTTTAATACACGCTTAAGAAACTTTGATCGAGATTCCCTGGAGAATTTCCATAATTTTTTTGTTGACTTTTGGCATGAAATCATTGTACGACTATCATTAAAGTTATCCATCATTAATCCATCTTCTTTTGTTGTAAATAGTTTTCAAAATAAATTCTATTTTATGTAGATTATTATATCATTTGCATGTACTTTTATTTCCGTACGCATAATTTTTTTTCTGATTCAATCACGAAATTAATTGATCAAATTAATTGAGATGTCTTCAATCACGAAAATGATAGTATCAATCACAATTTTAATTGAGCGTCAAAAAATAGTTGATTAGAAAATTTATTGATTTCATTGGTAAATGTCAATAAATTTTTTAATTGATTCAATTAAAAATTTAATTGATGTTGATTGCAAAACGTCATTTATTTTTATACCCACCACCATAGGATGGGGGTATATTAACTTTGTCATTCCGTTTGTAACACATCGAAATATTGCTCTAAGACCCCATAAAGTATATATATTCTGGGTCGTGGTGAAATTCTGAGTCGATCTGAGCATGTCCGTCCGTCCGTCCGTCCGTCTGTTGAAATCACGCTAACTTCCGAACGAAACAAGCTATCGACTTAAAACTTGGCACAAGTAGTTGTTATTGATGTAGGTCGGATGGTATTGCAAATGGGCCATATCGGTCCACTTTTACGTATAGCCCCCATATAAACGGACCCCAAAATTTGGCTTGCGAGGCCTCTAAGAGAAGCAAATTTCATCCGATCCGGCTGAAATTTGGTACATGGTGTTAGTATATGGTCTCTAAGAACCATGCAAAAATTGGTCCACATCGGTCCTTAATTATATATTGCCCCCATATAAACCGATCCCCCGATTTGGCTTGCGAGGCCTCTAAGAGAAGCAAATTTCTTCCGATCCGGCTGAAATTTGGTACATGGTGTTGGTATATGGTCTCGAACAACCATGCAAAATTGGTCCACATCGGTCCATAATTATATATAGCCCCCATATAAACCGATCCCCCGATTTGGCTTGCGAGGCCTCTAAGAGAAGCAAATTTCATCCGATCCGGCTGAAATTTGGTACATGGTGTTAGTATATGGTCTCTAACAACCATGCAAAAATTGGTCCACATCGGTTCATAATTATATATAGCCCCCATATAAACCGATCACCAGATTTGACCTCCGGAACCTCTTGGAAGACCAAAATTCATCTGATTCAGTTGAAATTTGGTACGTGGTGTTAATATATGGCCTCAAACTCCCATGCAAAAATTGGTCGATATCGGTCCATAATTATATATAGGCCCCATATAAACCGATCCCCAGATTTGACCTCCAGAGCCCCTTGGAAGAGCAAAATTCTTCCCATTCGGTTGAAATTTGGTACGTGATGTTAGTATATGGTATCCAACAACCATGCAGGAATAAGAAGTTTTAAGATACCACAACCCAAGTAATTCGATTGTGGATGACAGTCTTTCGTAGAAGTTTCTACGCAATCCATGGTGGTGGGTACATAAGATTCGGCCTGGCCGAACTTGAGGCCGTATATACTTGTTTTTTTTTTTAATTAAAAACCTAACTATTTGCCATTACTTTCTTAACTGACTTACGGCCATTTTCATGTAGCTCCGTTAGGCTTTAACTGCCAGTTAACAGAAAGTAAATTACAAAATATCGTCTCTCCGGTTAACTTTAACTGAAAAATTTTCGTCAGTTAAGTTCATAACTGGCCTATGGAATATAAAGGCAAGATGACAGCTTCGTCTATAGTACGGTTTAAAAGTTGGTTAGTTAACGGAACACTAACGGAGCTTTATGAAAATGGGGGTTAGTGTTTTTAGTTTGATTAAAAAATTGATTGCTTGAATTAAATTTTTAATTAAAAATTAAAACATTTTCCATTAAGTTAATTGTATCAATTAATTTTGTTAAATATAAATTTTCAATCAATGACTTAATTAACGGAACAATTCTACTTTAGTAAAAGTTGATCATGTTTTTTTTTTATTTTTTTTTTTTTTTTTTTTGAGGAGTAGGAGAGTGCATTTTAAAGATAAAATTTAAAGTAAACAAATTTTTGTCAGAAAAGCCTAGTTTTCAAGATATCGACCACTGAAAATCGGTATTTTCCTCTCTATTTCTTGTTAACTATGGCAGCACTTATTCATAAAATGTCTGATATTTGCGTTTTTTGGTAAAAATATTAAGCAAAATTTTTATCGGAAGAATTTAGTTTTCGTGATATCGAGCCCTGAAAATTGGTATTAAAATTTTTTGGGGTAAGTATGGCTGTATTTTTTTACTAAATTTAAAAAAATTTAAGAAAATGTATAACAATTTGGCTGAAAACGTCTAGTTTTCGAGACATTGGTCTCTGATTCTTTTCATGTACGAGTATGTTTCTTTTTTAATTTTGTATAAATTTAAGAGTAAGTTCGTGTATAATCAAGAAAGTAAATTCGTGTATAATAAAAAAAAATATTAGGAAAAATTTTGCTATTTTGGGCTTAGTTCTCGGGATATAGGTTATGTAAAAAATATAATGATCGATTTTTTGAATTATATAAAAAAAAAAACATCGCGCGATTTTTTTTTTTTGAAAAAAGTATTAATTTTTTTTTTAAATCAAATAGGGAAAGTTTTTTTTTTGTTTTTAAGGAAAGTGTCGAATGAAAATATTTTCTAAAAAATCGCGCGATTTTTTTTAAGTTTTTCATTTTGTTTTGTTTTCTCTTTAATGACTTTCTATATAAAACTCCCTTCATTGAATTCGCAATGCGGAATTAGCTTTAATATGAGTACCATATTGCTTATATGAGTAAGGTCAAAATTCTGAAGTTCCCGGAACCTCTCCGGGTCCATGAAGTTTTTTATCTGTATTCTAAATAGGGCTCTCATTCGGGATAAATCCCGGGGTTCAGTTAAACGACCCTCAGATGTGAGAGATGTTTTTCATCGCGTTAATGTGATAAAACTTTGATATTTTTATGAAGTTACTAAAACTATGGAGTACAAAAAATTAACACAATGGTACGAAAAAACATACCTAGTACAATAAAATCTTTAAATTTAGTTTGGAATAAGATAACGATATGAAATTACTTTCTAATTTATTTTTTTATAAATTTTTATGGGATTCTTTTCATCGTAAAGTTGACTTGGACTAAGTAGTAGTGCTACCATTTTTTTCATTTTTTTTTTTAATTTACTCCAAGGCATATTAATATTATTAATATGCCTTGAATTTGCTCTTATATTTCTTTTGTATGTGTGTGTGTGTTTTTTTTTTTTTTGTTAATAAAATTGAATTAAGACAAATTGGCATAATGTACTATATTTTTTGGTGCTGTAGTAGATTGTTATTAGTCGCAATATTTAATGAATCCCTAAAATTTCGGGATCCCGAAAAAACCTCCCGGAAAATCCCGGGATTCAATATTTTGATATCACGAATCGCGGGATTTTTAAACATCAATCCCGAATGACAGCCGTAGTACTAAATGATAATGAAAACTTTAGAGCCCGTAACTGCGCAAATAGGCCTTTCCGACTAAAAATAGTCTTTACATTTTGTGTTTAGAATCGAAAAATTGAAAAACTTGTACTAAAATAGATTTAAGCCAATTAACTACCCGCCTTTATACCTGTCTGCCGTCGAGCACTGTTCAAAGCGTGATAGTTGTGTTTGACAGGAAAAGCGGCGTAAATTTTGCTGCACTTTCCAACACTGTTTTATGGAACCAAAATGTAAACAAAGTCAGCTGTCCCCACAGAAGTTCATGATATCGTATTGAATTTTCTTCCTAAGAATGACCCATTCAAATCGTTTCAAAATACCATTGTATGAATTAAAACAGAAATGGCAACAGCTACAGAAGGTTCCCAAAGTATTTGCATACAGTTTGAACGTCAGCGATAGTAAATATCTTCCAGGAAAATATGGATTTTATGCCGAGGTAAATTGATGTATGTTTGCCCCGGAAATGTCCGGTTTTTGAAAAATGGTTTTATTCTCAAAAGCCTATTATACAGTTTTGTATCAAATTTAACCAAATTCTGAGTGTTAATAAAATGTATAGAAGTTCGTTCTATTAGTAATATGTTGTAGTCACTAAAATCTTTCATTGCGGTGAGGAACCTATAATCTGTAGTTTGACCAAAATGCATTGATAAGTTCTCATATGCTTGACTTCCCATCTTCATTACAGTTAAATCCCGAAAGAACAGCTCTCAGGAGGCCACCTCAAACAATTCTATCCCTTGATCCTCCTTTCGATGAAGAGCAATTCAATTTTAAAAAAATCAATCCACAGGAATGTTTACTGACACTGCCCTACACGGATAACGTGAACATTTCATTAATTATAAATAAAAGTCCGTTAACAAAATATCACACCCTTATCTGTCCAAATGTATCTGAAGGATTACCCCAACGAATTACTTTACAAGCACTCACGTTTTGTATGGAATTTCTTATGTCATTGTTGGACGATGGTGAAATGAATTTTCGCATTGGCTACAATAGTCCTGGAGCATTAGCTTCCGTAAACCATTTGCACTTGCATTTAATGTTTATCGACAAGAATTTGTATATAGATGATGTGGTAAGTGTAACAACATTATTTTTCCCAACCAATTTTGTGCTAAAATTCTTTTTGTGTCATTTTAGAAACTAAGATCTCTCATTGATGATGGTATCTATCGTTTTGATGAAACCATGCCCACCGAAGCAATATGCTTTCAAATCAACCCTGTAGATACAGAGGCGATGAAAACCAAAAAATTGGAAAATTTAAATCAATTCATACAATGGTTGTGTACAAATAACATACCTCACAATATATTCATGACCCCGGACCGAATTCGCATAAAAGAAAAAAATTTGAAAATATTTGTATTTGCGCGTAAAGAATACTGTGTTATAAAGGATCTGACTACCTATAACATTGGATTTTGTGAATTGGCAGGCTATATGCCAGTTGGAAGTGAGTACATATGAAAATAGATTTGAGATACCTATAAACTATAATCGTTAACTATCTCATAGGTCGAGAAATTTTCGAGCAATTAAATGAAACAGATATCGTACAAAGAATTAATAATGAAACGGGTGATGTTTTAAGTAAAATTTATTCCTACTTTAGTAAAAATATTTAATACAATTTAAACAAAATACAGTCGAGCACGCTTATAACAAACTCCCAAGGGCCGTGATTTTTAATTCGTTATATACATAGTAATGTTACATTTAGTCAAGTGGAAATTGAATGACATTGGTATGTAAAAATTAATTAATTAAATCTACACAAAGTTATAATTATTTAAAATACAATGAAACCTCTTAGAAGTGTACCCGCACGATCGCCTAAAATTTGTCCACATTTGGTATGTGCCCAGTGATAGGGACTTAACTTGAATGTGTTAATATGTCCACTTTTAAGAGGAGTCCGGTTTTCAGTGTATCCAAGTTTGAGAGGTTTCACCAAAGTTGAATTCTGCTTTTATTTTTTTTTTTCATGTACATTTGATACACTTGATGAGAGGTACTTATGTATTTTGATCTGCTGAATTCGAAAAAAAATTTTAAAAATTTTTTTATGGAACAGGTTTTGAAATATCCCGTTATTTTTAGTTTTTCGCACTTTTTTCACTAAACAAATTATATCTCGAGCTAGAAATGTCCGATTATATCATTGTTGGTACTTAAGTGAAAGGTATTGAGATGACAAATAATGGTGTATTATTGAATCTGTGATAAGTTAAAGGGCGTTGCAAAAAGGACAAATTTTCAAAAAATAATCACGTTTTACAGTGACCCTGTTCCGCCGGAAAAGTACAAACCATTGAAAAAAATTGTTGTTTCTCTTCATGGTCGTACAGATGGTACTCTAATGTAAGTAATAAGGCCAACTAGAAGTAAAACGACCAAAAAATAACAAACTGTTCCATACACAATTTTTTTTAGCATTTTTTTCGAATTCAGCAGATCAAATTACATTACAAAAGTCACCTCTCATCAAGTATACATTTTCAGTGTAAACTAGTGTAATTGATACTTTAGTTGAAATGGAAAGACATTTCAGTTTATTTTCTTGATCCGATTAGAATTGCCTTTTCTGTTCGAAGGCAACATGCCTTTTCTGTTCGAAGGCCACAAATATTGTTCACTACAACCATAAATTCGTTATAACCGTGTATGTTATAAATGTAGTCACTTGTATGGAAAGTTTTACAAAAATCGTTGGGATCTTAAAATTTGTTCTGGGTACATTATAAACGTGTTCAACTGTATAATTATATAACCTATGAGGATTTGCTATCAGCAAACCCCTTACCCAAGCCAGCTCTACTAATTACTTTAGTATTTGCTATTATACGATATTCAATAAATGTATCGCCTCCTTGGTAACGTAGTAGTTTTATTAACGACTCCAAGGAATCATTGGAAATACATCCGTGTATTCTTTTGAAAAACTCCATAAAGTGATGTAAATTGTGACTAGAATACAAAACGATATAATTAATAATAATAATAATAATATAATTAAATTAATAATATTTTTTCTTATTAGCTCATGTAGTACTTACATCATTAGAAGAATTGGACCCAATAATTCAGATGTTTTATACAGATGATGTATATAGGCTCTAGTATGTTTTTGACACGTTACACACGTACAATCTTTCAGCAATGGTGTAAATTCTTCTTTAAGACTGTAAGTTTTGAAAGATGTAGACAATGTACACTTTTGTTATAATTTCTTTTAAAATAATTTGTAATTCCAATATTTTTTTATGTTAAATATTGATATTTTTCAATTAAGGAACTTATTAAATTTTAATAATAATAATAATAATGAAATGAGAATGTCGTTCGTAAATTAAAATAATGTCTGCTGTATTCACACCCATAGGAAAATGTATCCTGTAAAATTTTTGTAATTAATGGTCTAGGGAATAACAATCGTACTATTTTTAGGTTTTTAAATGTTACCCCAAGGATTTTCAAGAACCAAAATATTTGTTTTGTATATTCCAGACCTCTAATATTCTTCAAAGTCTCTTAAAACTTCTTAACATTGTCTTCTAAATTGTATGTTAGTCCATATGTAGTCAATGTTAGTGAAAATGCAGAATATACACCTATATAAGCCGATTTCGTTATTGATCGGTTTATATGGAGTAGTCTATATATAATTATGAATCGATATGGGTTCATTTAGGCATGAACAATTTTTGAATGGTTATTAAAGGGTATATATTGACATACACATACAAAATTCTATCCGGATCGGATGAAATGTACTCCTCCAGGAGACACGAGATAAACAGATTTATATGGGGACTATATAAAATAATCGAATCGATATAGACCGATTTTTGCGTGATAGTTATAGAGCACATACTGACATCACATACTAAATTTTAACCGGATCGGATGAACTTTGCTCCCCCCAGGAAGCTCCAGACGTCAAAAGTGATTTCGATGTGGCCCATTCGCAATAGCATCTAATCTACATTAATAACAAATACTTGCGCTAAAATTCTATCCTATAGTTTATTTCGATCAGATCAACGAGATACTTTTTGGGGTCTGAGACACGGTTACCGCTCGAGACAAAAATAATCCACCAAAATTTGGAGAATATTTTACCACAAACCTACCAAAAAAAATCCTATTTAAAAAGGACATATTTCTATAGAAAATCTTGGCAAAATTTGATTTCTATCGAAAAAATGTGGTAAAATTTTATTTCTATCAAAAAATTCGGAAAATTTTATTTCCATTGAAAAAATTTGCCAAAATTTTATTTCTATCGAAAAAATTATCTATAGAAATTTTTGTCAAAATTTTATTTCTATAAAAAAGTATGTCAAAATTGTATTTCAATAGAAAATTGAAATAAAAATTTTATTTCTACCTAAAATATTTGGCAAAATGTTATTTCTATCGAAAAATTTATTTCCATAGAAAATTTTGTCAAAAATTTTTTTTATAGAAAATTTTGTCAAAATTTTATTTCTATAGAAAATTTTGTCAAAAGTTTTATTTCTATAGAAAATTTTGTCAAAATTTTATTTCTATAGAAAATTTTGTCAAAATTTTATTTCTATAGAAAATTTTGTCAAAATTTTATTTCTATAGAAAATTTTGTCAAAATTTTATTTCTATAGAAAATTTTGTCAAAATTTTATTTCTATAGAAAATTTTGTCAAAATTTTATTTCTATAGAAAATTTTGTCAAAATTTTATTTCTATAGAAAATTTTGTCAAAATTTTATTTCTATAGAAAATTTTGTCAAAATTTTATTTCTATAGAAAATTTTGTCAAAATTTTATTTCTAAAAAAAAATGTTGTCAACATTTTATTTCTATAGAAAATTTTGTCAACATTTTATTTCTATAGAAAATTTTGTCAAAATTTTATTTCTAAAAAAAAATTTTGTCAAAATTTTATTTCTATAGAAAATTTTGTCAAAATTTTATTTCTATAGAAAATTTTGTCAAAATTTTATTACTATAGAAAATTATGTCAAAATTTTATTTCTATAGAAAACTTTGTCAACTTTTTATTTCTATAGAAAATTTCTATTAAAAATTTGTGAAGTACCCCTTAGTTGGAGAGGAATATTTTGTAAAATCTACCAAAACATCAAGAATTCTACCAATCTACCAAACCATTTTTGGTAGAATTGTACCAACTGTGCACAACACGGGTATTATAGTTCCAACTAATATGCTTAACCGGAATTGATTGCAGTGTAACGGTACATATAACATGCGACACTTGTTTGCTTGGTCTGCTAAAGTTACCCAACTCGCCACCAGATAATTCTGAATACATCTTAGTGTGGATACTAGTTGTCACAATCATAGAGCTTGAATTAAATGCTTGATGTACTTTTATACAAAACGACAATACATAGAAACTTCTTTGTCAACCACGGATTGACAGTATTCAAACGTCTTCCACTAATGTGGTGAAACGTGGAAAAACATCCACATTCCTAGTCGGAGCACTACCAATTCCAAGAACCTGAAGTCTTTCTGATCCAGATATACGAGCCTATAGATTTGTATCCTTGGTGTAAGTATATAAATTTCGGCTATATGACTGATGAAACAATATAAACTATACTTAAAGTTATCATAAACCATGAAATAAACCATTGCTTAAATTGTTTGGCTGTCAAATTCGAATTTGAAATACAGTAGAATTCATTTATAGCGACTCCGGTTTTAGCGACCATCTGCTTTTAACGACCAATTTGCATGTCTGCTTTGGAATGGACATTCGGTTATAACGACGATGTAAGTTCTGTGTACTAATTTTTATTTTATTCATTCCATTTTTTGTCGTCAGCCAACACTAAATAAAGAAGCGTATACTGCGGGGAATCACAGAATTTGTTTTCGACTATCCCAAACAGAGGTGCAAATGACAAAGAAGAAATATTCAAAGCAGTTTGGGATGAGTTCGAGTTCAAACCAGGACTGGGATGAGTTCATAAATGTCGATGACAACGTCGTGACATCAGAAGAGCCTTCATTGAGAGAAATAGTGGAGAACACAAAAGAAAATGATGAAACTCACAGCGATATTGAACCAGATGACGAAGATGAGCCAAAATTCCAACTAGGACAGAAACCTTGAGTGCGGTGCACACATTAAAACAGTATTTACGATTTGGGGGTTCTGATATATCAGAGAGTTTATATAGTTCCGTTGAAATTATTGAAAGTAAATTATTAAAAGAAATTCTTGTAAATAGAAAACAAACCACAATTCTAAACCATTTCCAATCTCAATAAATATGAATATACATGATAAAAAAAAAAACTTAAAAATATTGTGTACACTTATTTGGATACAACGACGTTCGGTTATAACGACATATAATTTCGGTCCCTTGGCGGTCGCTATAACCGAATTATACTGTATTATATATTAAATGAAAGGCGATTGTATAAATTAAAACAAAACAAGTATAATATTACTTACCACTCATCGGTTACATCAATAAAAGGCGTTTCGGTAACATTGCCACAGTCCTTGTCTAAATTCCCATCAAACGTAAATGAAAGAGCCTTAAAATTCACTGCCGCACAATAAGCATACGATGTATCGAACATATCTACACCCAATCGTATCAATTCCAACATTACTAAAGGTGTAAATGCCCCTGGCAGCATAATTGGTTTATTTGTCACTTCATCACTTAATTCCTTCATGCAATGAATCATAATGGGTAAAATTTGCTCAGAAGTAACGTCACTTGCAGTTAGACCATAATTATGAAAACCTTCAAAGATAAAACCGCCATATTTTCCCGAGCCGAATTCAATGGCATGTTTTATGGATTGGGAACGATTAAAAGTATTGTACCCTCCAGCAATGGGAGCGAACATACAAGACTTCTTCAACACTTCCGATTCCTCACGTTGATCGTAACAGAACTTCATAAAACTATCGGTACGGTCAACAGATTTTTGTATTCTTTTTTTGGCACTTTCGAAATTTGTATCGGCATCATTAAGACCTTGATAGATATCGGGGTTGAAGGTCTCCACTAGTTCTATATACTTTTTAGGTGTTAATGTTTCTTTGCCACGCCGTGTGAAAAGCGGCACCATGTCTTTGTCATTCGAACCACTTGGCATTTGCTCGCAAGGGTCACGTATTGTCAACACAGTCGGATAATCTTTAAATCCTACATATTCACTTAGACCTTTGCCGCCATAGAGCGACAAAGCCTCTTTCATGTGATCCATGGTAGACAAAGACATTTGTAATATTTGATATTCATTTGTAACACTATCGAACACATCTCGTGAAAGATATGGTATACTTCCTCCCTAAAAAAGAGATTTTCATTCAAAACATTTCTCCTTTTGGCAAAAATGAACAAGTTATTTTTTACCTTTGTTGTTTGCAGCAATATGGGCGTTTTGAATTGAATCCCTGATTCCTGTTGCACCAATTGACCCAATCGTCCCGAATTTTTACTCAATTGTTCCACAACAAACTTCATTTCGCTACTATCTCGATAATAAACTACGCTAACATGAGTATCGAACGTTTTATTTGGTATTTTTACTTCTTACCGCGTTTTTTTAGATTCACAATCACCTGATTCTGTTGTCCAGTCTACGATAATAAAAATATTGGCGAAATGACAGGGTAGCACCGAGATGAAATTTTCAAATATATATCCATTCACTTTTCGGACCAGAGAATGAGCCGACCCAATTTTGTCGTCTACGGTGGACACTAAATTTCTGCATCCGGCGGCGGCGGATTGACGGCTAAGCCGACGTAAATTTGTCTATTCGGCGACAGACAATTATCCATTATAAAACAAAAAATACAACAATTTTTAATCATTTTTCCTGATTTAAATCAATATTTTTGATTAATTGGCTGCTAATTTTGAGTGAGTCGCCTTTTTGGGCCTAGGCTTCGAATGTAAGAAACTGATCGGCGTCGGCTAAAATCGGCGGCTTCATTCCAACATTTTTTGAACTTGACGGCACTTCTGAAATCGAAAGCAGTCGTATAAGATATCCAAAACTCCTCGCAAAAGTGCCGTCACTATTGAGAAGTTGTAACACGCCAAGTTACTACAAAACAATGAGTGCAATTATTAGGTGCCTTTTTAGATAAATTTAGAACGACGCCAATAAGAGCCCATTCAAACTATCAGAAACAGTTCGTTTTAATAGCTCCGTTCGAGAACCCGATAATTTTTGATAATTATTACAAATTTTTACTGGAAGTCGTTCGTTCACACCAAAACGCCAGCAAAAGAGAGCCGGAGAGAGACTAAATTTGACAGTTATGAGATAGAGAAATTGCAAGTTTTTGCTAGAGATTTTTTTCCAGTAAAATCTTGCAAACCATAGCATACGTTGCCAGCTGGTTATTGATAACAAACAAAGTACCAATACAATGTACAATGTCCCATGGCTCGGCTGTATCCGCAATTTTATCTGCCATTTGTGCCAATTTATTCAAAGATTCACTACTTACGGATAATATGACTTGGGTTTGTTTAGGTAAACGTTGCATCCATAGAGATTGGAGTACTTCTTCGGAAACTTTATTTGCAGCTAAAGATGACATTTCACGAAGTAAAGTTGATGGTTTCTTGTCGCCTATTTCAATTTCTCGGATCAACCTTTTTAATCGCTTTTCCTCCGAATCCATAAATCGTTCTTGTATGCTCCTCTTCAAAGTTTCATACATATTGGATTCTGGGGGATTTATTATTATGTCACTTACTTCTGACAGAATGCTAGCATCTATTGATCCAACGACGGTGTGAAACTTAGTGGGGTCTGCTACTATACCGGATGTGATAAACTGGCTTTCGACCCGCTTAAACCAAAGAGCAGGATTGCTACGCCAAAATGGAGGAATCTTGACTGACACTCTTGCAATTTCTTGGTGTCCAGCGTTCAAGGGATCATCGATAGGGTTTATGGACCTATTACCTTGTTCTGGAGATGGTGGATTCACTCCCGGTATAAGGACGTCTTGGTGTGTTTCTCGGTTACCTTGATTTGGCATGGTAATGGAAGTTCTTTGTGGGCTATGGAACATAATCTTTTCGTCCTTTAGCAATGGATGAGCGTTCTCGGGCTTGTCGGGGTCACCAATTGAAGTAAGTTTTGTTGTGAGAGAAATAAAACACAGGAATAAAAAAGGAAATTATTTAATATTTTATTTCACAACCGTTTCTTCAATTAAAATTTTTCGAATGCCCATTAACATTTTTTATTTTCTATATCTCAGAATATAAAGTCAATGGTAACTCAATTTAAAAAAATTATTTTTTAAAGGCCGGTACTATGTTCATTCTTGCGAAAAATTTTTATGGAAACCATTATTTCGCACATAGAAAGCGGCGTTTTTTTAGGTAGCTTGGAGCGCTATTTTACAGGGAGCGATATTGGATTAAGTTGGTGGTGTGCTTGTTTTTACAAAATAACATTTTATTTTTCCTTGGGCAATTGATCTGCTATTCCTTTGATCCTTTGTATAGTTTCGGAACAAAAATATGGTCCGTGTTTGATTTATAAACCCGCACAAATAGTTTTTAATAAATAAATTATTTCTTAATTCATATTGCAAATGGCGCCGTGCTATAAACGTCAGTTTTTCAACACGAAAAAACAAAGTATAACAAATGGAAAAAATTTCGCAAATTTTTCGCATTTTTTGGTTTTGTATGGAGTTTCGACGCGAAAACCGAACAGAGTACCGGCCTTAACAAGTAAAATTATTTTTAAGCAAAGTGAAAAAATCTGAGGTTACTTGATTTTAAAATTTAATTTTTTTAGCAAACAAAGTTAATTTTAATCGAAGTGAAAATGTTAGAGTGGGGTTGCTCCTACAACCACCACATGTTCGACAACTACGATTGGAAGTTAAATATACAGGATTCGTTTTTTGTTTTCAATGTTTTAGCAGCTGAAATTTTTAATGTGCAAATAGTTACTGGATACCTTTTGTGTACTTTTCAGCAAAGAGTGTAAAATACACTCTTACTCTCTTCCCAATAAACACAAACGTTTGAAAAATGCTAAATTTCAACAATTTTTCAAACATTTTTTCAAAGGATTAGGGTAATATTCAAGTTGAGAAATTGTTGAGAAAATCGCGTTCTCAACAAAAAACAGACATTACCCTCAACAGTGAAATTCAACACATTAGCAATAATATTTCAAGTGTTATCCTCAAATTGAAATGCATCGCTACTCAATAATTTGTCCAACAATTTTCGATGCGAGTGAAATTCAAAATTAACATCGTTGCAAATACTTTTCAACCAAAATTTGTGTGAATGATATCCCCACTTCAAATTGAAAGTCAAAGCCAAAATTCTATTCATAAAACAGCATTAAAATTTATTAACATGCGGGCAATTTGAAATTAGGAACGTACTGGACCGCGTGTTAGAATTGATTTCCAGCAGAAGGAATTCACAAAATATCCATTTTAAACTGATAATAGCATACGAATTAAACTGACGATGTGATGCACATTTTCATCCAGAAGTTGTTGATTTCAACAATTTGTTGTTTTTAACAATTTAATTGGTTGCACTTGTAATGTATCTGGAAACTTTTTCTTGTCGATAAGCCACTCATTTTTCATTGGTCAGCTTCTTATTATTTACAAGAATGTATTGTTCTTATTGTTTCCAAAGATTTTAGTTTTCTGCAAAGAGATTTAAATTAAGTGACTTCTTTAAAGTGTTGATTTAATTTTTCATATTGACGTACCAATTATTATAAACTATTTGAAGCAGTTCCAGTTAATTGTCCACCATTTTTCATTGGTCAGCTTTTTAATGTTTTCAAGAACGTAGAATCCATAATTTTAGTTTTCTGCAAAGAGATATACATTTAGTGACTTCCTTAAAGTTTTATTTCATTTTTTATTTTCACTTACCTATTTTTATAAACTATTTGTTTATTTGTATAAAATTTTCCATATTTTTAATTTCTTGCAATTGACCACGAACTTCGTTGCAAAAATAAGTATTGAAAACCACATGGTTTTTTCGTTGCATTTTAGGGTAGTGTTTTGTCAAAGTTTTCTCATATTATCTTCAACACCTTTTCAAAGATTTCGTCAACATTTTGGCAAATTGGAAGTAATTCGCAAACAATTTGAAGGTGTATTGAAGATGAGCTATTTCAAGTCAAGTTGAATTTATGTTGAAAATTATATTTACCCTCAAACTGAAAAGTTGTTGCATTTGAAAAACGCTCATCCTGTGTTTATTGGGTAGTTTTTACTGGATATTTTTACTGGAAAAGTACGCGAACAGACCTAATATAGTTGTAAAAGAATCATCCCAATAAACACAAGCATTGGAGAAATGTTTATACTCAATACGCTTTCAAACATTTTTGCAAAGAATTACCTCAAAATTCAATTTGAGAAATTATTGAGAAAATCGCGTTCTCAACAAAAAACAGACATTATCCTCAACAATAGAATTCAACACGTTAGCAACAATTTCACAACATATTAGCAACAACTTTTCAAACTAAATTTCATATTAATGTTTCAAACCTATTGGAAAATTTGTTGAAGGCAAGCAATTTGCAAGGCCATTTGAATTAAAGTTGAATATGGGATTCACTATCAAATTGATATGGCGTTACCTATGAAAAATGCTCATCCTTGTGTTTGTTGGGCATCTATCAGTCAGCCGTCAAATTCAAAAATTGTTGGCAAGGTATAAATAATTTATCAAAGCAACGCTTCAACTGCAACGCCGGTGATACCAAAACGCTGCGGTCAATGTGCGACATCTATACGGATGAAATTTGTTTTCATTGCAGAAGAAATCTTTTCTTCCTCTTGCATTTCCTGCTCTCTGGATGTATCTTGTAACTAGATTGCCTTCATCAAATCGCTTCGGTTATTGAGCGACATCTATACATTTGACATTTGTTTTCTCTGCAGAAGAGCATAATTCTTCCTCTTATATTCATTCTCTCTGAACAAACCAAGAGCGTGAGAATTCGGCACTAATTTGAAATAAAAAACAACTGCGGCGACAACTGTGGCAGAGAAGCAGCCAGTAATAGTTAATGTGTATCGCAATTCTTTTTTTCCACATGGGACATTTATCTTAACTGTTTTAGTTAATGCTTTTAGTTTTGTTTTCTGCGTGATACTATAATATGAACGCACATGCCAACAAACACAACTTAAATAACTTGTTACAAGAATACTTAGTGGCAAGATTATCCAAAAAGGAAATTTTAACCATACACAACGAAGGCCGCCCGATTTTAGTGCGGAACACCAACACCACTACTATCCGAAATTTAACTTTGATTCCATGTGTTTAAACGATAGGAACATGTTTGCCATTGGTTTAGAGTAATAACTTGAATGAAGATGGAAAGGCAATAAGAAAAAACAAAAAAAAAAAACTTTTCACAAATAACAGAAAAATTGAAATTTCTTTGCATTCGGTTCGGTGACAATTTGTATTTGCGAGTCATGAAGCACTGAGTGCTAACGCTGCTACATAGTTCTGCTCTTTCTTTTCCAATATACTATATTTGTTGTTGTTTCCAATTTATTTTTTGTTCGCTCTTTGTTGCTGTTGCCTCATGATAATTGAAGCCAGTGCAAATCGAGACGTTAAGCAGGCGGTTTGGTAGCTCTGGTTGTTCGTTCGTGTCCGTTGTGTTATGTTTTGTGTTTTATTGCCGTAAAAAAATAATAAAAAAAAAATTAAAGAAACAAAAAACATTTTATATATACAAAAAAAAAAGCCGAAAGAGAAATTCCAAAGAATTAAAAAAGTGGAAAAGAGAGTTTAATTACAAAAGAAATAAAATTATGTACGTGCTTCGCATACAAATGAACACAATATAATTTGATGTACTATGCTACAACATTACGGATTAACCCAACAAAAAAATACAACAACAAAACGTATGTTTAATAAAATACATATATTTCATTTTATCACAAGGCACTCTATCCATTCCTCCAATAGATTTATAAAAATGTGCCAATGTGTATGTATGTATGTGTGTGTGTGGCTTTATGCATCTCCTTGTACAACAATTGATTTATTTTCTCGTATGTCTGCCTTTTGTTCCAGTTGAAAAATCCGAATTGTAGAAAATCCATAAAAAATAGAAGAAGCACAACTACATAATAATTACGTATATATATATATTTATTCATTTAATTTTTGTGTTCCGCTTTTCTTTATTTACTTCCATTCATTGCTACTATCGTCGACGCGGTCGTCGACGTCGTCGTAATAATGAACAGCTAACGAATATTGTGTGTGCTGTTTGTGCGATTTCTCTTTATTTATTTGATGCAATGTTGCCAACTTAATTTTTTTTGGTATGATATTTTGCAGAAGAATAGAGGTATTTTCCATTTCAATTTCTGAGATCTATGCACAAATAGTAACCTCAAGGGATCGGTTTAATACATGAGATCAAATATGTACATATTTTGCTCCGTATATATATATATGTATATATGCATCCTACATCTAAATGATAAACCTACATGTATATTTTTGTTTCCTAATTAACTGTATAATTAAAATTAATTAAAAGAAAAATTCGTTGTCTGTGAAATGTTAGTTTTCTAATGAGGGGCAAACAACTCGGTCACTGACAAAATACATTTTGAGACCCCAAATTTCATACAAAGTAAGGAAGAGAACAAAAACAAGTGCTTGCAATAATTTTAATAGCCTTAAAACATTTACAAGCAATTATCGACCGTTTGTTAATAAATATGTGCGCATGTTTCATATATAATCAATGTGCTTGATTTATAGCGGTTTATATAGTGTTTGAAAAATAAATGAATGAAACTAACATAACAGAATGATTAAAATATTTTTCTTGCTTTTTGTTACACACACCATCGTTGTCATATTGTCAAATTATGCCGTTTGTGCGATATTATTTGTATGAGCAATAGAGAAACAAAGAAGATACACTGTAAAAAATAATGTAGATCAAGGATTGTAGTCTTACAAACTTTATCTGAAATAAAGAAAATTATCGGTACTTTCTTGCAACAAATCTACTTTAGCAAAAGTTGTTAAAAACAAACAATTTCTTTGAGTGTAGAAGAACGGATTTTAAAGCGAAAATGTTAAGTAAAAAATTTGCCAGAAAATCCTAGTTTTCGAGATATCGACATCTGAAAATCGGTATTTTCCTTTATCTTTTAGTTAGTTCTGACAACAATTTTTGCGTTTTTGATAAAAATTGTATATTTGAAAGAGAAATATTAAGTAAAAATTTTGTCGGGAGAGCGTAGTTTTCGCGATATCGACTCTTGAAAATTGGCATATAGGTGGTCGGACTTCGGCCGGGGTTTGAGTTTTCTCCTATGAACAGGGCCCAAAGTGGGCTAACGCGAACCCAAAGTGGAAAGGTGGGGAGGCCTTTGGCCGGGATTTGAGACTTTCTCCTATGGACAGGGTCCAAAGTGGGCTAACGCGAACTCAAAATGGTAAGGCGACAGGCCTTCGGTCGGGGTTTGAGATTTTCTTCTATGGACACAGTCCAAAGTGGGCTAACGTGAACCCAGGACCTCTCCGGGTCCATTTTATTCTAAATATATAACTTTTAGATGATTATGTGCGATGGATACTAAATCCAATATACATGATAATGCAAAATTTAGGGGCCCGTAACACCGAAAATATGTCCTTCCGACAAAAAGTGGTATATTACATTTTGTGTTTAGAATCGGCCAAAAGTTAGACCAATCGGACCACTTATGGATTTAAGCCTAAAATTTTACCTCAATAAGTTTATTTCATTCAAAATTAATTATAAAAGAAGAATAACTTTGAAAAAGCGCGTTGATGCGAACTTAATACCAACCTTAACTGTAAAGAAGAAAAACTTTTAAGTCTATTTTTTAATAAGTAGTGGCAGCTCTGGACCGCAGTTAAATCCATTGTGTAGCCTCTCATTCTCTTTCCGCTGCAAACACGCCTTATAATGTTTCTCTCTCATTCTCTGCATACCTTATTTATACTCTTGTATCATCAATTGTGTATGGGGGGTCTATTTATGCCTTCTTAATTCGTAGGGAAGCAACAACAACAAAAGCATTGCTTTGCGGTGGGCTCCAGTGTAAACGTATAACGACATTTCATTATTGATTTCTTTATTTGGGTTTTAAAAAGCAAAACAAAAAATACTTTTAAAATTTTGTGTTAATGAATGACATTATGTATATTTCGTAAAACAAAAGTCCATCATTTGACGCCTTTCAATTGCCGCAGCAAAATAATTGTACCAACACACCTATAAAAACTAACGGTGCCACACAACGACATCATATGATCCTACACGATTTTTGCTATTAAGGTGGGTATTAAGTTCGAGTTTAGCCGCTAAAAACGTCATTTTTTCACGATTACTTTTCTTTAATAATCCATTTTAAGGAATACAAACTTTGTGAAAATTTGCTTTGGGCTTTTCCCCATCAAGTTATAATAAAATTTTCAACAAATACGTATAATTTCATGCATTTTTCTTACTGATTTAGTTTTCACTTTAGCGATTTTAGCGGCTAATCTCGAACTTAATACTCACCTTTAGAGCAAATCAAAAGCGATGATGGAAAGGTATTCAAGTCCAAATAGTTTTGAATAATAAAATATAAACTATTACATATGCACTTTTGTTTACTTTAAAATCCTCAAAATAAATACATATTTGAAGCTTAAATCTAAAGATCCAATATTTCAGTTAGTTTAATAATTGTTTCTTTAAATAAACAAGCGATTTCTTTATATTGTTTAAACATTTGCTTCCTTCAAAGACATTTTAGACTTTAAAACCCAGATTACATTATCGCGCTAAATTGGCCATTTTCACGGTTACTTTTCCTTAATTCATTTCACCGAAACTAAATATTTAAAATGTTTGCATTGGATCATTTCCCATCAAATTATAATAAAGAAGATATAATTACTTAACTTAATGCTCACCTTAAAGGTGGAAAAATATAAAGTTTCTATTAATAAAAATTTATTTATTTATTTTTTTAATTTTCTAATTATTACGTACATTTTTTATAATGGCTTTCTGCTAAGAGCCTTTTCCCCAATTTAGTGAATAACGAATATATTCTGCAGTACTAAGTGATTGAAAATGTTTCCCAAAACTCAACATTTTCAAATTTTGAATAAAGGCCAGTATTAAGTTGGCATTATCGCGCTAAAACAGCAATTTTTCTCGGTTACTTTTCTTTAATAATTCATTTTAAAGAAAATAAAATTTTTCAATGGACTGAATAGTCTAAGTGAGCCTGAAACTTAATCGGGCTGCCACTTTAACCTAACCTTCTCTTTTCACAGTGAAAACATGGCGATGAAACACTATTTAATTATAAATAAAAAAACTGCTCAAGACTGGGTATATTTTATTTCAAACAGTATAAAAATTCCAACTTCACCATCCCTGGTTTATTACCGTCCCTCTGTCTGTTTGTATTTTACGGGTAGCTAATGGTATGTTTTTGCTTGCGTGGGGTGTACGCAAAAGGAAATGTAATTTATCCTTTTCTTCATAATTTATGCATATTGTTCATCACAGGGTTTCCAATGCAGCATTAATGAAAATTTAAATTTATGGCAGAAACAATGAGCAGCCCTATATGGCACTAAAGCCAAATTAAGTCTATTTTAATTCATTGCATTATTATATTTTGAGAAAGTTTTCTTGACTTAAATAATTTATTTGTATACGTTAGTTAAATTAGGTTGAAGTATAAAGATTTACTAAATGCTAGTCCCCCACGAAAGGGTTCACAATTTTTTAACATTTTTGTAAATATTACCAATAATGCGCCCATTATGAACTTTGCATGGTACTAAAGACATTTTTGAAATGTTCAAGTCCAAATTTTTCCTTCAAACTATGAAATTTTCTTTAACAAGTGAAAAACAAATAATTATGTATATTAAATTTGTCTCATTTATATTTTTTTCTGCTTTTACTGCATACTACAAAAACACCAATATATTAAAAACAATTAAATAAATAAATAATGTTTTCTATGATATACGACAGTTTCGTATTACAAAAAATTCGACATAGAGTTTGTAAAAATTAGAGCTGTCATTCGGGGTCGATTTTTAAAAATCCCGGTATTCGGGATTTCAAAGAATTGAATTCCGGAATTTTCCGGTTTTCATAATCAACAAAAGATTTTAAGGATTTTCTTTTATTATTTACGGTTACGTTTTACGTAACCTCTTAAATATGAAGTTTCATCAGATATACTGGATCTTACCTTAATGCAAATGAAAAACATCTCGCACATTCGACACTGGTCTAGGGGTCGTTTATACTGAATGAAAACGTCAATTTGTTAATAAAAATCCTAAAAAGCCACAAATTTAATAAATTTGGACTATTTTTTTCGGGGTCCCAAAAATCCCGGGATTCTGAATGAATTCGGAATGGGATAAATCCCGAATAACAGCCTTAGTAAAAATGTCTTCAGTCACAGCTTTATTAAAATGTAAAAACTTTAAGAACATTTTAAATACTTTATGCGTATAAATTTTTTTGTACACATTTTTTCTCCTTTTTAGTTCATATAACTCAAAAATTACTTTTGTGAAGGAAACTTTTTCATATTGGAGAAGTTTTAGACGAGTATCAAATTTCGTTGCTGAGTAAAGATGTTTTTATGTGTTCTCAATTGAAAAAAGGCCTTGTTACAATTCTATAATAATTATAACCTTCGGGTTGGCAATGGACAATGACGAATATAACAGCCGCTATAAAGAAACCCGCATATTGGGGATTTATCATTCATGAGTGCTTTCGCAAATGACACAAAAAGAGTAAGTGTGGTAACCCTGATTAGACAGCGGTGAATTAGTGCTCATTTACCACGAGCTATGAGGCTACATTCACAACAAACAAACACCCAAAAATTTCAGAAACACAATTGTGCTCATTTCAATAAACGACAAGGAATCAAAGCCAGTCCTACAAAAGCAACAACAAAATCTACTCAAAAATCGACATTCTCTCACCAGAGAACTCACACTCACATTTGTACAATCTAATTCTAATAATCAAGTATGTGTACATTAATTTAGAGCCTTTGGAGAATTAGCAAATGTTTGGGGAACGTTGCCTATAAAATATCCGCGTGTCGAAACTCATTGAAATACCATAGGAGAAATTTGAAAATATACAATTATGACCAAATAATGGGCCGAGTGCAACTGACTGGTCTGCAACACAACAGGCACGGTTTATGTCGTTATGTCGTTATTACGTACATTTTTTATAATGGCTTTCTGCTAAGAGCGTTTTCCCCAATTTAGTGAATAACGAATATATTCTGATATATTCGATATTCACTAATATTCTATAAAATATCCGCGTGTCGAAACTCATTGAAATACCATAGGAGAAATTTGGAAATATACAATTATGACCAAATAATGGGCCGAGTGCAACTGACTGGGCTGCAACACAACAGGCACGGTTTATGTCGTCAAGTTTTTTGTTTTTAATTATATAGCTGATTTTTACATATTTTAGATAAAGAAAAATATTGCTTAAATTGAAACAATAAAACTTTTTTTGTGTCCTTGTTCATAACATTTTTTTTATTTAATATTTTTCATTAAAAGCGATTTAAAAAGAAATATAAAAAAAATCCCCTCAAAAAAAAAAAAAAAAACAACCTAAATAGCATTAGCCCCAATTATTGGCATAAACTACAACGCATATGTTCATATGTATGGCATTAATTTGCTGTTTATGTATGAATCGATGTTTGTCATTTACAGTGTTATAGCTACATATGGACATAAAACCATTGAAAACAAAAATCAAACACATACACATATGTATGTCTCTAGCTAAAATAGAAACCAAATGTTGAAATCGTGTTCTATATCCAATCCGCTATACTATCATCATACGTAGCAAGAAGTCTCCCCAAAATGAATTCATATCAATCGCATATAAGTAAATATACATACATATGTACATTCAAATAATTTAGTCACTAATTCAGCAGTAGCCATAATAAAATAGAAACAACATACAATTTGATTGAGAATGAGCGCTTTTACATTCATTCGTTACGACACCCCAGAATTTAAAAAAGCAAAAATTTAAATGATAATCATAAATTAAAATTTACAGCGTAGCTGATACAAAATGTTACTAAATTCAATTCTGATATATCTGTCAGATGCGAATTGGCAGTTGGATGACATATATTGAGGAGCTCATTTTATTATCTAGAAACTTCCAAATTCCACCCGATCGTATGCCCTAATCGTTCTCATCGAGCCTGGCGTCAAATAAAATACAGTAGTTTCGGGATGTCGACTTTTTGGAATTTTCATTTGGACATCGCTGGATCGACTCAGAATTTCAACACAACGCAGGATATATGTATACTTTATGGGGTTTGAGACAAATAAATATTACAAACTAAAAAAAAACGAAAAATTAAATGATAAACATAAATGAATGTTTACAGCGTAGTTGGTGCGAACTTTTTCATTCTGATATAAGGGGTGGTTAAAATTTCAAGGGCCGATGTTGATTTTGGATAAAACACAAACTATTTAGGAAATTATTGTAATTTTATTTTATTATGATATATTGGTATTACTCAATTATGTATGGAACAAAATATCGGCCAAATGGGCGCCGCGACCTCGGTGGCACACCTTCATCCGATTGTCCAAATTTTCGATGACGCTGAGGCATAATGGAGGTTCTATGCCGTTAATGTGCCGAATTATCTCATCCTTTAGCTCTTGAATTGTTGCTGGCTTATCGACATACACCTTTTCTTTCAAATAACCCCAAAGAAAAAAGTCCAACGGTGTCAAATCACATGATCTTGGCGGCCAATTGACATCGCCATTACGTGAGATAACACGGCCATTGAATTTGTTGCGCAAAAGAGCCATTGTTTCGTTAGCTGTGTGGCAAGCGGCACCGTCCTGCTGAAACCACATATCGTCCACATCCATATCTTCCAATTTGCACCATAAAAAGTTCGTTATCATCTCACGATAGCGAACACCATTCACAGTAACTGCCTGAGTGGCCTCATTTTGGAAAAAATACGGCCCGATGATGCCGCCAGCCCATAAACCGCACCAAACAGTCACTCTGTGGGTGCATTGGTTTTTCGACAATCACTCTTGGATTCCCATTGTCCCAAATGCGGCAATTCTGTTTATTGACGAATCCACTGAGGGGGAATGTGCCTCATCACTGAAGATGATTTTCTTCGAAAATTGATCATCCACTGTTGGCATTTCTTGGAATCATTTAACACGTTGTTGGATTGCGTATCTCTCCATGGTTCAAATTGAGTAAGTCTGAAATAGAGAAATGTCAAATAAAATTCGGAAAAAAACTTGGCGTTTAGATGTGGTTCACATTCAACATCGGCCCTTACAATTTAACCACCATTTAGCTGTCAAATTATAAATTCCACCTGAGCTGATACCCTAATTGTTATGATCGAGCCTGGCGTTAAAATAAATGCAATAAATCGGGAAGTCGTCATTTTATAATCTTAGGGGGTATACATGGGGGCTATAACATGATCCGATATGGCCCATTTGTAATACCATCAGAACTACATCAATAACAAGTTTCTTATCGATAACTTGTTTCTTTCCGAAATTTGCGTGATTTCAACAGACATACATCGCAATTTGACTCAGAATTTCACCACGACCCAAAATATATATACTTTATGAGGTCTGAGATCAATTCGATGTGTTACAAACGGAATGACAAGGTATACCCCCTATGGTTGTTGTCATTGAAATAAACAAAGATTCGGATAGCACTCAGTGATAAGAGAGAAGATGACCAATGTGGTATCACAATGGACTGAATAGTCTAAGTGAGCCTGATATATCGGACTGCTACTATACCAAACCAAACAAACCATGGTTGAAGGTATAAGAAGTCGTAACGTAAAACCTGTAATCATATGAATGAAAATTGGGCAAAATATATATGTGCAAGCTATATCTAAATCTGAGCCGATTTTAACCAAAATTGGCATTCATATTCAGAACATAAATTCTACTCCCAGTGCAATATAAATATACTCTGTGGGTATATGAGAGTAAGTTGGGCGAAAGATATATGTGGAAGCTATATCTAAATCTGAACCGATTGGTATCAAATTTGGCACAATTTATGACACTATCAGTTGTACTCCTTGTGCAAAATATAAAGCAAATCAGGTTAAAACACTGGCTTCTGAAGCCATATAAGTACACATCGAGCGAAACATATATATGGGAGCTATAACTAACTCTGAACTGATTTCTTCCAAAATCAATAGGATTATATGCTGACCCAAAATATACTTGTGCTAAACTTGAAGTTGTTTGGACCAAAACTGCGACCTAGGCTTTAACGGACGGACAGATCGACTCAGTGTGCGGCCCTTAGTATTATTGCCGAAGACACTCGTCTCCTTTGGGGTGTTGCAAACATATGCACTAAGTTATAATACCCTGTTCCACATTGTGGCGCAGGGTATAAAAAGGCAAAAGTCGACTATGTTTAGCTCAATGACAAGGGAACTTATTTTAATAACCGAGTCAAAAATGAGGAGACAAGTACACGAGAAAAAAATGACTATAATCACGCGATAACACGCCTCTTGTACCGGCCTTAAAACAGTCATTTGTAGTAAACATTTGGGGAACATATAACAATGAATTTGAGACTTCTTTGAATTATCCAAGTTGTCTAATTAATATTGTTTCTAATTAGTGCTTTCTCCGATTCTTTTTATTCGCCTTTCGGCTTGCGAACTACTACTAAATACAACCAGTAAGGAAAGTTTAAAGTCGGGCGGGGCCGACTATATTATACCCTGCACCACTTTGTAGATCTAAATTTTCGATACCATATCACATCCGTCAAATGTGTTAGGGGCCATATATAAAGGTTTGTCCCAAACACATAACTTTAAATATAACTCGATCTGGACAGAATTTGATAGACTTCTACAAAATCTATAGACTCAAAATTTAAATCGGCTAATGCACTAGGGTGGAACACAATGTTAGTAAAAAAAAAATATGGGAAACATTTAAATCTGAAGCAATTTTAAGGAAACTTCGAAAAAGTTTATTCACGGATGAAAAAGACTGTTTTTCATATGTTTGGCTATAAACATTATATGTTTGGAACACAAATTTTTAAACACAATATTTTTGAGTGCAAGCATATAATGTTCATAAACTAGCATAACATGTTTGTGACATATATGTTAATATGTTAGAACATATTATGTTTGGGACATAAAATGTTTGTAAATATAATATGCTTGGATGCAAACATATATTAATTTAGAAATAACCTATAAACATATATGTGTTTAGTAGCTTGGAGCGCTATTTAACAGGAAGCGATATTGAATTAAGTTGGTGGTTGTTGCTTGTTATTACAAAATTAACATTTTATTTTTCCTTGGGCAATTGATCAGCTACTTCTTTGATCCTTACAAACTGTGTGGTCCGCTGTTCGAATCCCCGTCCGGCAAAAGGTGAAATTAAATTAAAAAAAAAAAACAATCATAAAATTGAATAATTTCTTCTACAATGTTTGTATTACAGAAAAAGGTGCTAAGAACTAAAAAATCTCGTGGAAGTGAGAAAGATGTCGGGGAATATAGAATTGGGCAGAAACAAAATTTTGAGCATTCAGGTCGAAAACCTATGTTGTTAGCACCTATATTACCTGTTTATTTTCATAATTCATTATGATTGTAAATATATAAATAAATAAATAAAATTTTGAGCACAATATTGTTTGGGAGAATTTTTTTTAAGCATATAATATTTTTGGGTGCAAAATGCTTCCAAACATATTAGTCACATAATAACATATTGTTTTTTGGAAGACAACATTATTGAATTTGGATGCAAAAATACAAAATGTTTGGAACTTAGACTACACAAACATATATTGTTTAGACCAATATGCTTTCAAACATATTATATATTGGAAGAGATCAAACATATAAATGTTTGGGCAATACCCAAAAATATATATGCTTGAAGCAAAATATGTTTGGGCAATACCCAAAAATATATATGCTTGAAGCAAAATATGTTTGGGAGTATATGTTACAGAAGCGATTTTTTGTGAGCGTGTTTATGATTTATCGCTCGATATATATGTATTAGAAGTTTAGGAAAATTAGAGTCATTTTTACAACTTTTCGACTAAGCAGTGGCGATTTTACAAGGAAAATGTTGGTATTTTGACCATTTTTGTCGAAATCAGAAAAACATATATATGGGAGCTATATCTAAATCTGAACCGATTTCAACCAAATTTGGCACGCATAGCTACAATGTTAATTCTACTCCCTGTGCAAAATTTCAACTAAATCGGAGCAAAAAAATTGGCCTCTGTGGTCATATGAGTGTAAATCGGGCGAAAGCTTTATATGGGAGATATATCCAAATCTGAACCGATTTCAAGCAAATTTGGCACGCATAGTTACAACGCTAATTCTACTCCCTATGCAAAATTTCAACTAAAACGGAGCAAAAAATTGGCCTCTGTGGGCAAATGAGTGTAAATCGGGCGAAAGCTATATATGGGAGCTATATCTAAATCTGAACCGATTTTGCTGATATTTTGCAAGTTTTTCGAGACTCATAAAATATTCGGATGTACGGAATTTGAGGAAGACCGGTTGATATACACGCCAATTATGACCAGATTGGATGAAAAATATATATGGCAGCTATATCTGAATTGATTTTGTCCAAAATCAATAGGGATCGTCTTTGAGGCGAAACAGGACCCTATACCAAATTTTAGGACAATCGGACTAAAACTGCGAGCTGTACTTTGCACACAAAAATGCATCAACAGACAGACAGACGGACATCGCTAAATCGACTCAGAATTTAATTCTAAGCCTATCCGTATACTAAAAGGTTGGTCTATGATTACTCCTTCTTGGCGTTACATACAAATGCACAAACTTATTATACCCTGTACCACAGTAGTGGTGAAGGGTATAAAAAAGTGAAGACTTGAAAGCAAAGAAAGAATCTCTCAAATACTGAAGTGAAAAAACTAAGTCAATTTATACCGTTCATGGTCGTAAATTTCCTTCTTCCTTTGAACTTCTCGAAATTAAACTGTTGTTTTTTTACCGCATTACTGGTTATTATAATGCTTGTTTTCGAAATATTCTTCTTTGAAAGAAAGTTGAATTCAAGTTTTTCTCAAGCATTTTGGTTCATTTGTATTGTTTGTCCAATACTGAATATACCATGTGATAGCTTGATAATATCTGTAAAAAGGAAGAAATAGCGACGAACGGGAGGGTTGGATATTTAACCGTGTTTGTGTGTGAATAAATCATCAGACAGACATCAACTTGGCACTTCACACATGTATAAAGTAATAAAACCCCTTTTACCAGACGTTGTTTGTTGTTTTTGGGTGGCTAGGAAAATTCATGTTCATTTGGAAAATTTTATTTATTTTCTCCAAGCTAAAAAAAGAGAGAGCTACCAATGCCAAACACACAAAGCTCTCTTCTCTTTAGTGTGTGTATGTTTTGTTTTACCGACAATAAAACGGAGGTTTTGCGGATTTCGCATGAAACCGCAAAAGCACGTTTTTCTTGACTTTTTGTTTGAAGTGTGTATCTACAGTGCTTTCCGCTTTCCTATGCTATCATACTAGTAGCTGATTAGATTTTCTCTTGTGTGTAAATTGGTCTCTATATCTTACATTTGACTTATTTCTGTTTGCAAATGCATTCGAGTGGCGAATGCAGACGATGTCCGTCGCCTTGTCGTTTTTTTTGATTTGTTTTTATTGACTTGTCTGTAGCAAAGTTACTTTGCCTTTGGATTGTCTGGTGTGGTGTCTGCTTTGTTTGTTTTTTTTTTTATGAAGTGGGAGTTCTCGGCAGAGGTAACTGATGACTACCAACAGGCAAGTAAAGTCAACAAATATTCGCAAATACATTTTTTTGTTGGTTAATTTTTTTTTTTCACATTATGAAATAGAGTTGCCATACACTCAAAAAAGCCTCTATTTCACTAAAGCCCATTTAACTTTATTTTAGATCATATAATTATTGTTTGGAGAAATTTACCTTTACTCTAATAATGTTTTGCGTACTTTTCACAAAATAGTTCATATTTTCTTTAAATTTGTAAATTTTACTACAAATGCGTCCATCGTTCCTATGGCACTAAATAGAATCTTGCAATTTTGAACTCCAATTTTTTCCATTAAACTACAAAATTTTATTTAAAGGTTAGTATTAAGTTCAAATTTAGCCGCTAAAGTGAAAACTAAATCAGTAAAAAAGGCATAAAATTATACATATTTATTGCAAATTTTATTATAACTTGATAGGGAATAGCCCAAAGCAAATTTTCACAAAGTTTGTATTCCTTAAGATATATTATTAAAGAAAAGTAATCGTGAAAAAATTAATAAATTTTCTTGAATTGGTCGAAAATATATACTTATTTTTGTGATATTGGCGTGATGTCAGCGTTTTCAATACTGTTTAGTTAATATTTTCTAATAATCGAAATTTCTAAAGTGGATTCCTAGTGGATTGACTGTTTTTTTAGTATATGTTCGAATCAGCTAACATAGTGTTTGTTGCTTAACCCTGGAAAGTCATCCTTATTTTTTGTACACTAACGTCATCCTTCGTCATTTTGACTACGGCTTATTTCAAGACACTATAATTTGCACCGTAAGCAAAAAAGAGAACCAAAATTGAGTTTATTTCCTTATTCAGTTTGTTTTTAATTAATATAAAACAAAAATTCATAAAATGGTTGAATTGGTATAACTTAAATTAATCATTTCCCAATCGACAAAAATGCATTTTATATCGAAAATGAAATTATGTCTCTTCATTTTGACGAAGGATGACTGTCTAGGGTTAAGAACCGGTAACAAACCCTAAATAGAAGCCCATGTAATGTTCCTTAGGCAATTAAACTTAATTTTAGTAAACGAATTTTTCTCCGTTAAAAATGTTTCCAGTGTAGAGTTTGAATCATGAATTCAATCGCATTTTGTATACGTCACTTATGAAAATGAACTAAATACCTACAAACGTACAACAGAAAATGAGTAACATTTAGTAATTTTTTTTTTAATCCTGGAATGTCATCCTTATTTTTTGAACATTAACAGCATCCGACGTCATTTTGTGGGATACTTCAAAAATTATAACCAAAATTAATTAATATAAAAATGCCTAAAATTGTTGAATAAGTATAACGTAAATTTATAATTTCCCAATCGACAAAAACTAATTGATCGAAATTAATCCAGTGTTAATTCGAAGTTTTTTTAAAAATCAGTTTAAACAAAATCAGTTTAATAATTTGTCCTCAAACTATTATGTTTCATTCATATATGTATATTCGCCTTTTCTCTGTATTATTATTGATGTATATTTATTTGAATTCTCGATGTTGGAAAAAATTGTGTGGCATCTCTGAATTTATTTTATTGCACTCTCAGTTCTGGCAGAGAGTGTGATGCTTTATGTTCGGAAAGAATAAAATAAGAAGAACATTTCTCATAAGTAATTACACACACCAACTCAATTCGTTGAATCCTCTTCGTTCAACTAACAAAGTTGTTGCTGTTCTTGGTGTGACGAAGAAGAAGAAGGAGAGAATATAATCACACATACTCATGGATATCTAAAAATCAGTGTTGCCAATTTGGTGCTTTTAGCACCAAATTTAGTGCTTTTTGATTTCTAAAAAGCACCAAATTGGCTTTTTGGTGCCTTTTCAAAAAAAGCACCAACTTGGTGCTTTCTGGCATTTTCATTTAGTGCTTTTGGTGCTTTTTTTTGTTTAAACAGTATTAAGTAATTGATACAAAAATTTTGATTAGACTTTCAAGAGCTGAAGAAACTCAAATTTGTTGCCAAATATAGAATTTGATTGTTATGAAGTTGGTATTGATTATTTTTTAATTAATATTGTTATTTAGGATATTCTGTAGGAAAGTCGAGCGATTAGTGCCGAATTTTTGAATTTGGTAAAGATGTCATTTAAACGTTTGTATTAAATTCACAAAAGCACGCACAACTGAAATAAGCAATAGACTCCTTCCATATATTAATATTTTGAAAGTTGAAAGTCACTGATCAAACTAAATTAAAATAGCGGTTCATAATGGTGAGTACTAAGTTCGAGTTTTGCAGCTAAAGTGAAAACTATATCAGTAAAAATGGGCAAAAAATTATGCATGTTTGCTGCAAATTGATGGGGAATGGACAAAAAGCAAATTTTCACAAAGTTTGTATTCCTTAAAATGAATTATTAAAGAAAAGTAATTATGAAAAAATTACTATTTTAGCGGCTAAACTCGATCTTCATACCCACCTTAACTTCTTAAAATTCAATTCACAAAAGTTCTATAATACATCTTCGGAAGTTTTTTTTTATTAGAGCATTTAATTTTCGATTTTGTGCTGGAAGGTGGTATGTTAGAATTGATAATATATTTTTTGGTGCTTTTTGTCCTTGGGGAGTTGGCAACACTGCTAAAAATCCTCAAAATCATTGAACTGCGCTGCAGACCTACAGACTTGCTCTGCTCATACCGTTGTGTTGTTAATGATGATGATGAGTTTCATTTGTCGACGTCGTCGTCGTAGCTGTCGTCATCATTTCCTTTGGATCACTCGTATATTTTCTGCACTGAAATGAGCAAGTTAGTTTGCGGTTAGTTGCGGCTTAGTGTGGAAGACGCATGTGTGTTTTGTAATACAAAAAAAAAAAACAATGAAAACAGAATAACAACAAGCAATGTAGTGTGTTTTCGATTGCAATGAGAATGTGTGTGTTTGCTTTTTTCTGGTTACAGAATGAGGATTATTTTCCGTGTTTTCTTCGTTTTATTCTGTTTTATGTACGGTGGCTGATTTGTTTTTTTTTTTTTTTTTAGATTTGTTTTCTTTTGAGTGTGGTTTAATTGTAACACTAGAACCCTAGAACCTTGCTTGTGGTCTATTTTAGCTACTATGCCAAACGGTGTTAAAGAAATTAAGAATAAAAGATAGATTATAATGAGTACAACAAAAAATTAATAAACAAGCATATAGAATAAAATGATAATAAAATACGGCTACCTTAAAAAAAGAACCAAAAACGCTTTTTATGGTAATTTACTTCCTTTTTTATATAAGTTTTTTTCTCTATTTCCTCTTTAAATTATTATTACTTTAATTTTCTGCCTCTCCCCTTTTTATACTTGCCAGATTATTGTGACTTTTTAATTTTAAAATATTAAAGTCAATACTAATAAAAAAAACAGAAAAAACTATATTTACCAGCCAAAAAATAATTTACAACAAAAATTTAAAGAAGATTTTCTATCACTTTCTCAGTCAAATACAAAATTTTCGTATTTTTCATATTATACGACTACACCCTAAGAAAAAATACTTTCCTCCGGAACGAAATTTTAGACAAACAAAATTTCCCTTTGTTATAAAGTATTTTCTTTGAGAAGAAATAAATCCGCATTTATGTTAAGCGATGAAACGACTATCTCTAATATTTTTTATTTGGTTTTAAAGAAAATTTTTTCGTGAAAAAAGAAAACATCGGTTGTCTACCATTTCGTTCCTCAGAAAAGAAAACTGTGTGAAACGCAAAGTTGATAATAAAAATTAGGACCTGTCCACCCACTCTCACACACATTTTGGTTAGTTTTGTTTTATACCCTACATCACAGAATGGGGCCAATATTTTGTCATTACTCACTGAAGTATTGTTGTCGAGCTAAAATTCTAAGCTGACCTTGCCATGTCCGTCCGTCTGTTGAAATCACTCTAACTTTGCCAACGAAATAATATCGTATTGTAGTTGGGCATTTTGGACTACATTCGTGTATGGGCCCCATATAAAACTATCCCTTAATTTCTAAAGCTTCGTGGGGTCCCTTCAAACCGATTCCCGCCTAAACGTCAACCCGATCCCCGTCTATACCTCTCAGATTTTTTTTACAACTTCACAGATGATAGAACTCTAAGAGTAGATTACAACAACAAATTTTCCTGATGGAAGCAACCGGCTAACCGGTTATTCGGCTCCAAAGTCTGAGTAAATAATCGGTTCTGGTCAATCGATTACTTGGATATATTCAGCTCTAGAAAGCTAATGATGAGACCTTTCAAATTATGTATGAATCGATCAATTCGATATATGTTTCGGATATAAGATTATGGAATCGGTTTTTTACAACAAAACAGCTCAAAACTCAAAAACTACTCGGTATAAAGGTGCTAATTAACTGATTCAATTTTTTTAGCTAACACTTTTACCACTACGCCATATTAACATTTAGACTGATAACTCCACTAGAACCGGAGATATTAACCGGTTTATATTCATATATTTACAAAGAAAACTGCAACATTTTTCACATACAAAGTATTGTTATGACTGGAAATATTAACTGATTTGTATCAAACCACGGTTTAACAAGAAACATCTTTCGTCTGAGGCGCTTCTTATATCGAATCAATTTAAAAGAAAAAAAAAAAACAATTGTTTTCAAAGAATTCGCGTGTTTTTCTTTCTGTTCTTACAAAATGTGATTTTCAGAACAATCGATTCACTACAATAAGGTTCCCATACCCAGTTTAAAACTGCTTCTGTTTTATTCTACCCGAAAAAAATAATATTATAGTTTACTACGCAAAATTCAACTTTTCATGGATACAATTAAATTCATCAGCGCATAACTCCGGTTCTAGCAGAGATATTGCCTAAATTTCACAATAACTGATAGATGGAAGTGTTGGCTACAATCGGTTACTTAGTACCAATACATCGAACACCTTTTTGATTTATAGTTATGTAAAAAAAAAAACTTTCGAAAATGCACATTTTTTATCGTAGAACATAGACCGATAACGGGAAATACATGGGTCATAACTCATTTTAAAGGTAATACCTTTACCCTTTTAGGTACATTTAAAGTAACAGGTTCAACCAGAACCGGTTTTATTAACGGTTATCCGTTTACGCAAAACGGTTACTTGCTAGTTCGACATAAAATTTAATTGAATAGCTCCAAAATACGATACTATACAATTTTACTCTACTCTAAAATCTTCATTGATAATCTGATCATCTGGCAACCCCTCAGACAGTGGATTTATTTTCTAGTTTTCTTGAGAAAATGGAAAATAAGAAATGAGGCCAAAGCAACGTTTACGACAATTATGAAAGAAAAGCAACGAACCCGTATCCATTTAATAATTGGATTTAAACGGTACATTATTTTTTAGATTTTTAAATTTTTTCTCATTCTATAGAAATGGTGAATGAAAAAGATACCAACACAAATGTACAAAATTGAATGAATATGACACTAAGTAAATTAAGACAATTTTTTTTATTATTATCATTCATATTTGTGTGTTTTTTGTTGTTGTAATATTAGTGTGTTTATGTGTGTGTGTGTACGCGCCAATGACTTGGCGATAAATGAAAATATCCAAAACACAGTTGGGTCATACAAAACTAATGAAATTATTTCGAAATGAGTAACAAAAATATACATACCATATTATTCAAACCGAGACAATTAGAATTGTACATAAGAGATAGATATATTGGGGAATTTAATATCCATGATCCATAATTTTATCATAATCGGGTGATATCATCATCAATTTTGACTTAACGCCTTCAGTATCCCAGCAAAAAAATTTGGAAGTTCTTCCAAAGGCACAACTTTAAAAGCACTTCCAGAAGATGCACTCCCAATGATGTTCTTTATTTTAAGTTCCTGGGTACTTCTTTTAATTCAATTTTTTAAACCTTGTGTTTTTCATATTTTTAATGGGTAATTTTAACTTTTTTGTTTCAAATAGGTCAAAAACAGAGTAATAATTCATAAAATGGCACAAATCATTTAAATTTGGTCGAAAAAAATGCTAAATCCAATCTGAAAAAATTTGAATTTTTGAAAATATTTGAGGTCAAACGTTTCCGACAAACGTTAGAATCCATTAAAAATTATAAAAAATTATAAAAATTATTTATTTGACAAAATATCACAGCATTTTTTAATTTACATCCAAAAAATTGAATTCGGATCATACCTAAAGAATTGATGCAAATTCAGTGCAACGCCTGTTGAAATGGAGGACTTCCGTCCTATGACAAGTCCATGTTAAATGCATCGCTTCTGCGACAATTTTGCACCACTTCCGGAGCCAAAAAGAACATTTTCATTACTTTTTGGCGGCGCTTTTTTTGCTGGGAACGCTTTGTGGAAATCTCAAAATGTGTAGTAAAATTTAGTTTAATTTCCGTGCGTGGTAGTTCATTCTTCCTATAAAACAGTTCACTTTTTTTTCGGTGTAAATATACAGTGTAACCTCCCAAATTTGACTCATTAGGTTAGGTGGCAGCTCGATGTATCAGGCTCACTAAGACTATTCAGTCCATTGTGATACCACATTGGTGAACTTCTCTCTTATCACTGAGTGCTGCCCGATTCCATGTTAAGCTCAATGACAAGGGACCTCCTTTTTATAGCCGAGTCCGAACGGCGTTCCACATTGCAGTGAAACCACTTAGAGAAGCTTTGAAACCCTCAGAAATGTCACCATCATTACTGAGGTGGGATAATCCACCGCTGAAAAACTTTTTGGTGTTCGGTCGAAGTAGGAATCGAACCCACGACCTTGTGTATGCAAGGCGGGCATGCTAACCATTGCACCACGGTGGCTCCCCACACCCATTAACTGACACCTTCCAATTGAAGACAAAATGTAGACATCCGGGGATTTTCACTTCATAGAGGGTTTACTGTTTTTAGGAGCTAATATTTTTTATTTTTTTTAATCTATATTTAAATAAGGTTTTTAATAATGGAATTTCCCACAACAGTAGTCTATAGAAATACAATTTTGACAAAATTTTCTATAGAAATAACAGTTTGACAAAATTTTCTATAGAAATAAAATTTTGACAAAATTTTCTATAGAAATAAAATTTTGACAAAATTTTCTATAGAAATAAAATTTTGACAAAATTTTCTATAGAAATAAAAATTTGATACAATTTTCTATAGTAATAAAATTTTGATAAAATTTTCTATAGTAAAAAAATTTTATAGTAATAAAATGTTGACAAAATTTTCTATAGAAATAAAATTTTGACAAAATTTTCTATAGTAATAAAATTTTGATAAAATTTTCTATATTAAAAAAATTTTATAGTAATAAAATGTTGACAAAATTTTCTATTTATTTCTATAAAATATATTTATTTCTATAAAATATATTGTCAAAATTTTGACAATATATTTTATAGAAATAAAATTTTGACAAAATTTTCTGTAGAAATGAAATTGTGACAAAATTTTCTATAGAAATGAAATTTTGGCAAAATTTTCTGTGGAAATAACATTTTGACAAAATTTTCTGTGGGTATAACATTTTGAAAAAATTTCCTATAGAAATAAAATGTAAACAACATTTTCTATAGAAATAAAATTTTGACAAAAAATTCTATAGAAATAAAATTTTCACAAAATTTTCTATAGAAATAAAATTTTTACAGAATTTTCTATAGAAATAAAATGTTCACCAAATTTTCCACAGAAATAAATTTTTCTATAGAAATATTTTTTTTTTTTTTGCTTTTTCTTGTTGGCTTTTTCTTCAATCATATTTGTTGTTTTGATCTCAGCTTAGAACCATTGACTGAACTACAAGAGTAGCTTAACTAACATAGGAAAAGAATGTTTGTCAAATTTATTTGGGCAAAGCCCCATAGACTGCAAAATGGTTGGATGGACGCACGTTTCGGAATTACCACATTCCTCATTTGCATCCTCTACTTGCAGCAAAACTATCAACCAATTATCTGAATAAATTCGGGTAATTCACCAAACCCAAAGTGAACCACACTTGAACCTTCCGAAAAAAGGTTTATGATAGTCGGCTTTTGCCTAAATAAATCTTTGTACAAACATAGGGAGATCGATCTATATATGGGATATACCAAACATGGACCTAAAATTTCTATAGATTTTCAATGTCATGCAAATCGGATAAAAATTGCGGTAGAGGTGTGCACGTGACTGAAATTTCACTCACACTCACGCACATTCACGAAGCAAAATGTTTATTCACGCACGCTCACGCACGAACTAATTTTAAAGACTCACGCTCACGCACGATTCACTACAATTCACGTGATTCACGACAAATTTCAAGACATTTTTCAAACGGAAATCAGCAAACGTAACAAATTTCAAAAGTAGAATATTGTTCGAGACCTAAATTAATTTCAGTTAACATACGAGTATGAATTAAATCTTGATTTTTTCGTGAGCGTGATTTTGCAGAAATTTTATTCACGCACATTCACGAAACGATTTTATTTCTCACACACGACATACATATTTATTTTAGTCCCATTCACGCACATTCACAAGAGTTGCTTTGGATTTTGTTCACGACTCACGTGATTCACGCGTGTCACGAGAATTTCGTGT
The DNA here is from genome assembly GCF_050003625.1 of Haematobia irritans. Taxonomy (NCBI): domain Eukaryota; kingdom Metazoa; phylum Arthropoda; class Insecta; order Diptera; family Muscidae; genus Haematobia; species Haematobia irritans. The sequence continues at coordinate 158,719,864 of NC_134400.1, forward strand.
CACGCGCACACCTCTAAATTGCGGTATCTAGAAGCCCCAAATGCCAAATAGGGAGATCGGTCTATATGGGGGCCATACCAAAACATGGACCTATACAAACAATATTCAGATCATCTACCTTTGCACTTAAAATACCATTAGATTTCCAATTTCATGCAAATCGTATAAAAAATGTTGTATCTAGAAGCCCAAGAAGACAAATCGGGAGATAGGTCTGTATGGGGGCTATACCAAAACATAGACCGATACACACTATATTCGGCATGGCTATGTGTGGTTTCTGGAACCCCAAGACCCCAAATCGGGTGGTGGGTTTACATGGGGGCTATATCAAAATCTGGACCGATATAGCTCATCTTCGAACTTGACCTGGCTGTAGACGAAAAACTAATCTGTACCAAATTTCAGGATGGTAGCCCCATTATTGAAGGCTGTAGCGTGATTACAACAGATAAACTGACATCCAGTCAGACAGACGGACAGACTAACAATGTTCGTCTTATCGTCTTAGAATTTCTCCCTGATCACCATTCTATGGTGGTGTGTAGAAAAATAGGTGCATGGTAGTATACGACCGTACATGGTATATATTTTTATGGAAATCCACAACAAACCAAGTGACATGTCTAAACAGAGATTAATAAATTTTGACAATGTCAGCATTTCAAAGTTCCATTTCATCCTCATCGCTACCACAGATTCATAAGTGACACTTCAAAATAGCCAACTGTGATGGGGGAAGCATATCAAGAAGTACGAAATGTACTTGAAAGTATTTTGCCATCACTATAGTTACAAGAGCCATTTTATATTTTGTGAAACACCAAGCGCAACTAGCATATTATAATTTATTTGAACAAAAATGAAAATGAAGTGCTGAAAACATAGTTATTACGCTTAAAATTGTCCAAGGTATAGTGGTGAACAATTTTCGACTTTCCAAATGGTATAAAGTGATAGTTTTTCAGATATTTTTCCCGACACGCTGCCTCCATCAAACATAAACACTTATAGACGCTGGAGCATCAGCAGCAGCAATATAGCAGAATTGCAACTTTCAAATTCACATAATTCCTTTGCGATAATTGTTATAACTGGAATAATTTATACATTTTTATTCAAATTAATAAACATCTAAATAATCGTATTTTACTTGACCACAATGATTCTTTTACAACTATCTTAAAATTCACTTTTTCTAATAGTTTTAAGGGGCTCTTATTGGCGTCGTTCTAAATTTATCTAAAAAGATGCCTTGGCGTGGTACAACTTCTCAATAGTGAAGGCACTTTTGCGACGAGTTTTGGATATCGTATACGAATGTTTTCGACGTGGTGGGGATTTTCAGAAGTGCCGTCAAATTCAAGAAAAGTTGGCAGGGTAAGCCTGAAACCTATTTAACCGTAGGGGTAAACAAGCGGAGAATACATTACAAAATAAAATTGTTTGTACCAGAACATTGGAAAGCACATATTTTCTATCCGTGTATATTATACATAAACCTAAACTATCATATGGATTGCATATGTTGAGTATGCCGTGTGACATTCGCATTTGTATTATAATTCGTTTTCGTCTCTTAACCCCGACTGGCAATGTTTAAATTATTTTGCTTAAAAAAAATATTTATCTACAATGCGATTGTATATGAACCTATTGGTATATTTCTATAATATACATCCAAGGATATAATACCAAAAACGTGCAGCAATATTAATAATATTATTAATAGCAATAATAAAAGCGAAACTAATTTCACATCAGATACAATAACATTCAGTCAAACAGCAGAAAAACAAGTCAAGGAGGAGGCATTTACGAACCCCGTAAAATGAGACTCTGCCAAACATACGAACATCTCAACAGGAATGCATTCGGACTGCAGGCAAGCAGTAAGAAACTAGAAATAACACTCTTTGGTTTTTCGGGTATTCCGAATGACGACGATTGCTGCAACAACAATATCTTACAGCTGATACAAGACTCTTGTGTTTGAGAAATAAAACGAAATCCAAATGTGTGTACATTTCAACGAGGCAAATCGGCATTAAAACTATTAGTGAACACACATGCATGGAACGACGACAGTGTTGCCAGCAATTATCTGGCTCTTGTCCTCAAAAATTCGCAATTTAGATTAAATTTCCTCACAAAAATCCTTAACACATTTTTCACAAATTTTGTTTTTAAAAAATAAAGAAAATCAGTAATAATTTAAAAATTGAAAAAATAATTTTTTTTTGATAGCTTACAGTCAAGATTTCGTAACGCAAAATCAGGAGAAATGAAAATGGGACCACTATATATTTATGAACGAAAATCTGCTTCTAAATACTCAAGTAATAAAATTGGATGTTACATCAAAATATTTAAGGGATATATTGTCCAAAGTGAGGAACACTGACAACTGAGCAACATTTAGGGCCGAGTCCTCACGAAATAATTTCACAATTATAAATTAGTGCTTGGGCCCCCAAAATAAAACCGAAAATCCCCAAATTTATTGAAATTCCCCTCAAAATTCCCAAATCCTCAATTCGGAATTGTCGTCCCCTTACACGAAGAAATATCGCAAATTTGGGGAAAAAATTCCCAATATTGGCAACACTGTGGCTGACTGAGTTTAGAATATACCCACAGTGTTGCCTGTTTTAGTTAGCAAAAATATTATCCCCCTCTGTTTTACGAATGTGCAAAACGCAAAATTTCCATCTTTCAAACTACTAAGAGAAATAATTTAAAATTGCAAAAGGATTTTCTGGTGGGTTTAATTAGAAGAAAGTTTAATGAAAACCCTAGAACATTTTACGACTTTTTGACAATAACGAAATTTTCGCATTGTATATTCGTAAATCAAAAAGTGGGAAATTATATTAGCAGTGCATAATGGCTACGGTTTAACGTTATTCTGTATATTTTGAGACAAATTTCAACTTAAATATACAAAATTATGAAGTTTTAATGGGAAATAATTGTTGTTTTCTCTGCACTCAAAAAAAATTTTACTTGGATCCAAAGATTTTGACCTTCCCTTAAGGATTTTGGTATTGATTCTGAGCCAAAAATGCGGCTTCTTTAAAATAAATACATTTTCTACGGACCTCCCTGTCTTTAAATCTAGGATCAATAACATTAAAATCGGATACAGATCTCATTCATCGCGTTTTTATTTTCTTTTTGCGATATATTAATAAAGGTATTTATGTACAAACAAATTCCAATTTAAAAATCCAAATTATGCCAGGTACTCCAAAGTTTTCTTAATGCTAAAAAAACTTTAAACCAAAGATGCAAATCCTTAAAATAAGTCTTAGTCTATATTTGAAGCGTTTTTATCTTAAATTTAAAAATTCAATATGCCAGTTGAGTTAAAGACGATTTTTTTAAATTAAAAATGTTTTTCTTTATTTTAAGGAAAAATTGCCTTACTTCAAAGGTCTACAACATCAGCAGAGAGACGCAAAATTTCAAGATTTGTGTCCTAAATTTAATGAAAAAAAATGTGAAGCAAGAGTTAAACTTTCTTTTAATTAAAATGTCATTGTTTTAAAGAATTTTGTCCTTAGCATTACGTAAATTTTGAGTCCTAAAATTTAAGTGGCATAATCTTCCATATTAGGTCAATATTTTTTTCAGTGTAGATTTAAGTGCAAACTTGGCATAGATTCCCCTCAGGATTATTTGGTAAATAGATTTTTTTGCTGGCAGCATCGCAAGAAGGCGAACATTTCAACTGAATTATGTATAAAAATACAAGTTGTCCGGTCTAAGAGGAGCATCAACTTTATTATACCCTCCACCATAGGATGGGGGTATATTAACTTTGTCATTTCTTTTGCAACACATCGAAATATTGCTCGAAGACCCCATAAAGTATATATATTCTGGGTAGTGGTGAAATTCTGAGTCGATCTAAGCATGTCCGTCCGTCCGTCTCTTGAAATCACGCTAACTTCCGAACGAAACAAGCTATCGACTTGAAACTTAGCACAAGTAGTTGTTATTGATGTAGGTGGGATGGTATTACACAGAAAAAATTTCCGTAGTTAAACTAACGCTAAATTTAACTTAGTTTTATTGTAAAAAAATTATTTGTTTGTAGTTAAATTTTATCACTTTTTGCGAAATTTTCCACAGCCTAATGAAATTTTCGTTTTTTTAAGTATGTCTTAAATATTTTATGAACTAAACGTGAGTATAAAGTTCGATGACCGTACACATAAGTTCAATATGAACTAAAGCAAATGAAAAATTTCGTACGATTCCCAAAAATAGTAAGAATGAACTACTGTATGGTTAAAAGGGTCATGATTTGGCGCCAATGATTTTCTTCTTAACTTTTAGTTAATATTTTCTTCTATTAGAGGGTGTGCTTTCGTGAAGTGTAGTTAAAGAGTACAACAGGGCATTAAATTTTCCTGGTTTTAACAACGTTTTTGGGAAAAACTCAAAATGTGTAGCAAAATTTACTTCAATTTTCGTACGAGTTAGTTTATTCTTCCTATAAAATAGTTTACTTTTTTTCGGTGAACAAATGGGCCATATCGGTTCACTTTTACGTATAGCCCTCATATAAACGGACCCCCAGATTTGGCTTGCGGAGCCTCTAAGAGAAGCATATTTCATCCAATCTGGCTGAAATTTGGTACATGGTATTGGTATATGATCTCTAACAACCATGCAAAAAGTGATCCATATTGGTCCATAATTATATATAGCCCCCATATAAACCGATCCCCAGATTTGGCTTGCGGAGCCTCAAAGAGAAGCAAATTTCATCCGATCCGGCTGAAATTTGGAACATGGTGTTGGTATATAGTCTCTAACAACCATGCAAAAATTGATCCATATCGGTTCATTAGTATATATAGCCCCATATAAACCGATACCCAGATTTGGCTTGCGGAGCCTCAAAGAGAAGTAAATTTCATCCGATCCGCCTGAAATTTGGTACATGATATTGGTATATGATCTCTAACAACAATGCAAAAATTGGTCCACATCGGTTCATAATTATATATAGCCCCCATATAAACCGATCCCCAGATTTGACCTCCTAAGCCTCTTGAAGGAGCAAAATTCATCCGATCTGGTGGAAATTTGGTACATTGCGCTAGTATATGGACGATAACAACCATGCCAAAATTAGTCCGTATCAATCTATAGTTTATATAGCCCCCAAATAAACCGATCCCCAATCACAGAAATATCACGCTTTGCCACTCGAGCCAAAAATAATCTACCAAAATTGTATTGCCAAAGAAAATTTTGTCAAAATTTTATATTTCTATAGAAAATTTTGTCAAAATTTTATTTCTATAGAAAATTTTGCCAAAATTTTATTTCTATAGAAAATTTTGTCAACATTTTATATTTCTATAGAAAATTTTGTTAAAATTTTATTTCTATATAAAATTTTGTTAAAATTTTATTTCTATTGAAAATTTTTTCAAAACTTTATTTCTATAGACAATTTTTTCAGAACTTTATTTCTGTAGAAAATTTTGTCAAAATATTATTTCTATAGAAAATTTATGAAGAACCTCTTAGTTGGAGTGAAATATTTTGCAAAATCTTCCAAAACATCAAGAATTCTACCAATATACCTAGCAGTAAAAAATCTGCCATTTTTGGTAGACTCGTGTTCATAACCCTTCTGTGCGTGATGAGGTCCCGCTGGACCTTTTTGATTTTTATTCATACATAACTTTATCTTTTATATGAATTTCAGCTTGATGGTTTATGACTTCTTGTACTGAAGTGTTTAAGTTGAAAACTTTAAATTTTTATGTGATTGAATCATTAATTCGGTTTTTATAGGTATTTGAAAAAGTTTAGTGCGATTCTGCGTGATGAGGTCCAATGGGACCTATTACTAATTACATTAGTGGTTTTAGCACAGTTTAAAAAGCAGTGTAAAGATATTGCGATTTTCGTATTTGGAACAATTAATAACACTAACATCCTTTCAGAAAATACCGTTATTTGGAAGAATTTGTCATTTTTGAAGTTTCCATTGGTTTCGTTGCTTGGTAGTACATAATTTTATGTCTTCCGTTGATATATCCAATATAGTGAGAGTAAAAGTGCAAAAAAAGTTATTTGAACTTCATGGAAATCCTGGTCGAAATAAGTTTTTATATTTCTATACATTTTCCACACCTATCGGCTCCTGGAATTTGGCAAGATGTGCCTCAATTTGGACCAAGTTTGAAACAACCACTGTGCACATAATACTGCGAGCAAAACGAAAGCCACTAAAAAAAATCGTATTGTTTTTCCTTCAAAAATCCAGTTTGTTAAGAACATTCAACTACACCGAAAGAATTTTCTTCGTAAAAAGAACGAAAAATTGCGTTAAAAGTACGAAATTTGTCATTGTTTTACAACCAAAGAAACTTTTCATTAAAAGTACGAAATATTTCGTACTTTTTACGAAGAAAAGTTCTTCCAAAATTTTCGTAGTTTGTAAGAAAAAAATTCGTACTTTTTTGAAACAATTTCGTTCTTTTTATGAAAATGTTTCGTACTTTGTATGAAAAATTTTCGTAGTTTTTATGAAAAATGTTCGTACTTTTTATGAAAAACTTTCGTACTTTTTTCTGAAAAATGTTCGAACTTTTAGAAAAAAAAATTATAGTCGAAAGTGCATTTGGTTGTAGTTGCAAGTGTGAAAAATGACCACTACTTTACATCTTAAGTTTTTGAATAATTTTTAGTTTTATTGCTTCACTTTTATTCATAGCGCGCTATCACCCAAATGAGAAGTAGCATAGACTTGCATAAAAAATAGAATAAAGGAATACACTCAAGCACATTATAAAAGACAATTTAATGCCGCGAACGGAAATTTTACAACTTCAATGAAACTTCTTCGTTATTTCAAAGAAAATGTTTCGTACTTTTTATGAAGAAATTTTAACGCAGAATGTTTCGTAAAATATTCGTAAAAACTTCTTCACAAAATTCATGAAATATGAAGAAAGTTTCGTTAAAAGTACGAACTTTTTACGAAGAAAAGTTAATGTAGAATGTTTCGTAGAAGTTTCGTATATTCGTAAAATTTACGAAAATGAATGAAAATTTCGTTATTTTAATGAAGAATTCAGGAAAAATAGTTAATGAAGAATTCTTCGTAAAATTAACGAAGAGAATTCTTTCGGTGTACAAAAACAATATATTGTTGCTTGGTACGTATAAGGATACTTATAGGTACCACGCCTGCGTGAAACATCAGGGCCACTAGTATACTAATCAAAAATTTTAACATTATCTGTATCCTATTAAAAATTAAATAAAACTCTATATATACAACCAAATGTTTATATATGCAATTTGTGCATTATAGAAGAGTCCACCTACAGTAAATGATCGAAAAATATCGTAGGGATAACCTCTCTACCATCCTTTTTTTTATTGTAGGTCCCACGGGACCTCATCACGCTGGTATCGCTTCCAGTGTTATCACATACACAAGGGATAATTGTATATAGCCCCCATATAAAGCGACCCCCATGTTTCAATTCTGGCTCTATAATTACCGCACAAAAGTTAATATCGATTCGTAATTATTTCTTAGCTATATATATCGGTCATGAACTTAATATATATGTATTTAATCGACCTTTCTTTTGTCTAATACATATCCCGCATGAACTAACTTACAATTTAGAAGATGATGTTAAGAAGTTTTAAGATGCCTTGCCATCGGCCGCAACCCAAGTAGTTCGATTGTGGATGACAGTTCTTAGTAGAAGATTCTACGCAATCCAAGGTGGATGGTACATAAGATTCGGCCTGGCCGAACTTACAGCCGTATATACATGTTTTCTTTTAAGAGTGATATCATGGCACAAATACTCTAGATACCAGCACTATTACAAAAACAAACACCCAAATACATCGAGCTTATAAACACATTCGTAGCGACTGCTGTTTATTACGGGTGGAGACAGTTGTAATCGCACAAATTTAATGGTTGGCGCCGTAAAAAACAACATTCCAGTGGTGTGGGGTCAGCTGATTGTAATACAGTTCCAATGTGGCAACTCTATTTTTTTAGTTAAGATACATATATCCCTGCTCTATTTTATTAAAAGAGCAAATGCCAAGGTTAAGAGGATAAATAAGTTTTCTAACAACTTTCTTCAAGGCTCTCTTAACACAGGCACACACACATTCTACTGCAATTCTCTGAAACTCGAGAAAATCTGGGTTTTTGATCACTTTACTCTCTATACAAAATGTTCTTTGCTAATGATTTCAACAGTAGATAGAGAGGGTTAGCATCGTTATATATAAATTACATATAAAATAATAATCAAATTTCATTTGATCCTTTTGATAAAATATAGAAATTTCAAATGAAATAAACTTGTAATATTTGTTATTCCGAAATATGTTAAGCCCTTCAAAAAATACTGCTAAAAATGCATTTTACAAACAAAACTTGCCACTCTGTTGACTACACTGAACACACACTGAAAAAATAGTGAACCCCCAGGAAGAAAACTTTTGGTTAATTTTAGAAAATTTTGAATATTTGTAGAAAATTTTAACTAAACAGTATTACAACTGCCGGTATCACGCCGATATCACAAAAATAAGTAAATATTTTTCGACAAATTCAAGAAAATTTATTAGACATAATTTATTTTTTTCACTTGTTAAAGAAAATTTTGTAGTTTGAAGGAAAAAAGTGGAGTTCAAAATTGCAAGAATGTCTTTAGTGATATACGAAGTTCATGATAAACGCATTTGTAGTAAAATTTACAAATTTAAAGAAATAATGAACTATTTTGTGGGGAAATACGAATTTAGTAAATCTTTATGCTTAATTTGTGTATAATTTTTTCCAGTTTTTTAGTTAAGTTAACTAACGTACGCAAAAAAATTATTAGAGTAAAGGAAACTTTCTGCAAACATAATAATTCCTTGAACTAAAACAAAGTTAAATTGGCTTTAGTGAAATAGAGAGTTCAAATTTTTTTGAGTACAGTGCAAAATATTTTTTTCCCATTGTCGCCGTTAGAGTGTTCATAGTCAGATAGCAAGTAACCATGTAGCCAGCAATAAGATTAAGAAATATTAAGGGATAATAAATTAAAATGTTTTTTTTTTTTTCATCTGCAGTGCTATTTCGTATGCCAGCTTTCTGATTTCTTTATGTACATTAAAACAAAAACGATAAAAAATATAAATAAAAATGTTTTCTTCTTCGTCTATAAAAAGTAATAATAAAAGAAATATTAGCCGAAAAGCAAGAAAGCAGCCGTCGCCAATAATAGTGTTATTGCAGAAATATACACATATACACGCTTCGTCGTCTAATTTCCTCTGGTTTTTCATACTCATCTGGGATGACGTGTGTGTATAGTGAAAATTTTCGTAATTTCTTGTTTCGTATGCAAGAAAAAAAAATTGAACAAAAATCTTAAAAAATATTTGAGATAAATTACCCGCATGGACAAATGGTCGTGGTCAAGTTTGTATTGCATTTGAAATCGGAAGCTGTTACGGACCCAATAGGTGATACCGTTATAATAGTACATACAATGAAAAAATACTTTCCTCAAGAACGAAATTTTAGACAAACTAAATTACTATTCCTTATAAATTATTTCTTTTAGGGACAAATATTTTCAAATTTATTTCAAACGATGTAACTAGTTTCTCTAATCTTTTTTTATTTGCTTTTCGTTTGTCTAAATTTTCTTTCCATTTAGAAAATTTAATCTTCTTTCAGTGTAGATTTTTTTTTATAAAAAGTCTCATATACACTTTTTTCAATAAAAAGCCACTTTTGTATAATGTCACATATATTTTCTGGAAAATATCTCAAACCTTCTTCAAGAAAAAGTCGGACAGATTCTTCTAGAAGTCTCACACATATTTTTTGACAAAATTCTCACATATATTTTTGTTTAGAAAAAGTTACAGATACTTTGTTGTATAAATAGTCTGGCAGAAACGTATATAAGAAAAGTCTCACAGACAGTTTTTTCAAGAAAAATTCTCACAGACCCTTTTTTCAAGAAAAAGTCTCACACACACTTTTTTCAAGAAAGTCTCACTGACTCTTTTCAAGAAAATATATCACAGTCCTAAAATTTAAGTGGCATAATCTTCCATATTAGGTCAATATTTTTTTCAGTGTAGATTTAAGTGCAAACTTGGCATAGATTCCCCTCAGGATTATTTGGTAAATAGATTTTTTTGCTGGCAGCATCGCAAGAAGGCGAACATTTCAACTGAATTATGTATAAAAATACAAGTTGTCCGGTCTAAGAGGAGCATCAACTTTATTATACCCTCCACCATAGGATGGGGGTATATTAACTTTGTCATTTCTTTTGCAACACATCGAAATATTGCTCGAAGACCCCATAAAGTATATATATTCTGGGTAGTGGTGAAATTCTGAGTCGATCTAAGCATGTCCGTCCGTCCGTCTCTTGAAATCACGCTAACTTCCGAACGAAACAAGCTATCGACTTGAAACTTAGCACAAGTAGTTGTTATTGATGTAGGTGGGATGGTATTACACAGAAAAAATTTCCGTAGTTAAACTAACGCTAAATTTAACTTAGTTTTATTGTAAAAAAATTATTTGTTTGTAGTTAAATTTTATCACTTTTTGCGAAATTTTCCACAGCCTAATGAAATTTTCGTTTTTTTAAGTATGTCTTAAATATTTTATGAACTAAACGTGAGTATAAAGTTCGATGACCGTACACATAAGTTCAATATGAACTAAAGCAAATGAAAAATTTCGTACGATTCCCAAAAATAGTAAGAATGAACTACTGTATGGTTAAAAGGGTCATGATTTGGCGCCAATGATTTTCTTCTTAACTTTTAGTTAATATTTTCTTCTATTAGAGGGTGTGCTTTCGTGAAGTGTAGTTAAAGAGTACAACAGGGCATTAAATTTTCCTGGTTTTAACAACGTTTTTGGGAAAAACTCAAAATGTGTAGCAAAATTTACTTCAATTTTCGTACGAGTTAGTTTATTCTTCCTATAAAATAGTTTACTTTTTTTCGGTGAACAAATGGGCCATATCGGTTCACTTTTACGTATAGCCCTCATATAAACGGACCCCCAGATTTGGCTTGCGGAGCCTCTAAGAGAAGCATATTTCATCCAATCTGGCTGAAATTTGGTACATGGTATTGGTATATGATCTCTAACAACCATGCAAAAAGTGATCCATATTGGTCCATAATTATATATAGCCCCCATATAAACCGATCCCCAGATTTGGCTTGCGGAGCCTCAAAGAGAAGCAAATTTCATCCGATCCGGCTGAAATTTGGAACATGGTGTTGGTATATAGTCTCTAACAACCATGCAAAAATTGATCCATATCGGTTCATTAGTATATATAGCCCCATATAAACCGATACCCAGATTTGGCTTGCGGAGCCTCAAAGAGAAGTAAATTTCATCCGATCCGCCTGAAATTTGGTACATGATATTGGTATATGATCTCTAACAACAATGCAAAAATTGGTCCACATCGGTTCATAATTATATATAGCCCCCATATAAACCGATCCCCAGATTTGACCTCCTAAGCCTCTTGAAGGAGCAAAATTCATCCGATCTGGTGGAAATTTGGTACATTGCGCTAGTATATGGACGATAACAACCATGCCAAAATTAGTCCGTATCAATCTATAGTTTATATAGCCCCCAAATAAACCGATCCCCAATCACAGAAATATCACGCTTTGCCACTCGAGCCAAAAATAATCTACCAAAATTGTATTGCCAAAGAAAATTTTGTCAAAATTTTATATTTCTATAGAAAATTTTGTCAAAATTTTATTTCTATAGAAAATTTTGCCAAAATTTTATTTCTATAGAAAATTTTGTCAACATTTTATATTTCTATAGAAAATTTTGTTAAAATTTTATTTCTATATAAAATTTTGTTAAAATTTTATTTCTATTGAAAATTTTTTCAAAACTTTATTTCTATAGACAATTTTTTCAGAACTTTATTTCTGTAGAAAATTTTGTCAAAATATTATTTCTATAGAAAATTTATGAAGAACCTCTTAGTTGGAGTGAAATATTTTGCAAAATCTTCCAAAACATCAAGAATTCTACCAATATACCTAGCAGTAAAAAATCTGCCATTTTTGGTAGACTCGTGTTCATAACCCTTCTGTGCGTGATGAGGTCCCGCTGGACCTTTTTGATTTTTATTCATACATAACTTTATCTTTTATATGAATTTCAGCTTGATGGTTTATGACTTCTTGTACTGAAGTGTTTAAGTTGAAAACTTTAAATTTTTATGTGATTGAATCATTAATTCGGTTTTTATAGGTATTTGAAAAAGTTTAGTGCGATTCTGCGTGATGAGGTCCAATGGGACCTATTACTAATTACATTAGTGGTTTTAGCACAGTTTAAAAAGCAGTGTAAAGATATTGCGATTTTCGTATTTGGAACAATTAATAACACTAACATCCTTTCAGAAAATACCGTTATTTGGAAGAATTTGTCATTTTTGAAGTTTCCATTGGTTTCGTTGCTTGGTAGTACATAATTTTATGTCTTCCGTTGATATATCCAATATAGTGAGAGTAAAAGTGCAAAAAAAGTTATTTGAACTTCATGGAAATCCTGGTCGAAATAAGTTTTTATATTTCTATACATTTTCCACACCTATCGGCTCCTGGAATTTGGCAAGATGTGCCTCAATTTGGACCAAGTTTGAAACAACCACTGTGCACATAATACTGCGAGCAAAACGAAAGCCACTAAAAAAAATCGTATTGTTTTTCCTTCAAAAATCCAGTTTGTTAAGAACATTCAACTACACCGAAAGAATTTTCTTCGTAAAAAGAACGAAAAATTGCGTTAAAAGTACGAAATTTGTCATTGTTTTACAACCAAAGAAACTTTTCATTAAAAGTACGAAATATTTCGTACTTTTTACGAAGAAAAGTTCTTCCAAAATTTTCGTAGTTTGTAAGAAAAAAATTCGTACTTTTTTGAAACAATTTCGTTCTTTTTATGAAAATGTTTCGTACTTTGTATGAAAAATTTTCGTAGTTTTTATGAAAAATGTTCGTACTTTTTATGAAAAACTTTCGTACTTTTTTCTGAAAAATGTTCGAACTTTTAGAAAAAAAAATTATAGTCGAAAGTGCATTTGGTTGTAGTTGCAAGTGTGAAAAATGACCACTACTTTACATCTTAAGTTTTTGAATAATTTTTAGTTTTATTGCTTCACTTTTATTCATAGCGCGCTATCACCCAAATGAGAAGTAGCATAGACTTGCATAAAAAATAGAATAAAGGAATACACTCAAGCACATTATAAAAGACAATTTAATGCCGCGAACGGAAATTTTACAACTTCAATGAAACTTCTTCGTTATTTCAAAGAAAATGTTTCGTACTTTTTATGAAGAAATTTTAACGCAGAATGTTTCGTAAAATATTCGTAAAAACTTCTTCACAAAATTCATGAAATATGAAGAAAGTTTCGTTAAAAGTACGAACTTTTTACGAAGAAAAGTTAATGTAGAATGTTTCGTAGAAGTTTCGTATATTCGTAAAATTTACGAAAATGAATGAAAATTTCGTTATTTTAATGAAGAATTCAGGAAAAATAGTTAATGAAGAATTCTTCGTAAAATTAACGAAGAGAATTCTTTCGGTGTACAAAAACAATATATTGTTGCTTGGTACGTATAAGGATACTTATAGGTACCACGCCTGCGTGAAACATCAGGGCCACTAGTATACTAATCAAAAATTTTAACATTATCTGTATCCTATTAAAAATTAAATAAAACTCTATATATACAACCAAATGTTTATATATGCAATTTGTGCATTATAGAAGAGTCCACCTACAGTAAATGATCGAAAAATATCGTAGGGATAACCTCTCTACCATCCTTTTTTTTATTGTAGGTCCCACGGGACCTCATCACGCTGGTATCGCTTCCAGTGTTATCACATACACAAGGGATAATTGTATATAGCCCCCATATAAAGCGACCCCCATGTTTCAATTCTGGCTCTATAATTACCGCACAAAAGTTAATATCGATTCGTAATTATTTCTTAGCTATATATATCGGTCATGAACTTAATATATATGTATTTAATCGACCTTTCTTTTGTCTAATACATATCCCGCATGAACTAACTTACAATTTAGAAGATGATGTTAAGAAGTTTTAAGATGCCTTGCCATCGGCCGCAACCCAAGTAGTTCGATTGTGGATGACAGTTCTTAGTAGAAGATTCTACGCAATCCAAGGTGGATGGTACATAAGATTCGGCCTGGCCGAACTTACAGCCGTATATACATGTTTTCTTTTAAGAGTGATATCATGGCACAAATACTCTAGATACCAGCACTATTACAAAAACAAACACCCAAATACATCGAGCTTATAAACACATTCGTAGCGACTGCTGTTTATTACGGGTGGAGACAGTTGTAATCGCACAAATTTAATGGTTGGCGCCGTAAAAAACAACATTCCAGTGGTGTGGGGTCAGCTGATTGTAATACAGTTCCAATGTGGCAACTCTATTTTTTTAGTTAAGATACATATATCCCTGCTCTATTTTATTAAAAGAGCAAATGCCAAGGTTAAGAGGATAAATAAGTTTTCTAACAACTTTCTTCAAGGCTCTCTTAACACAGGCACACACACATTCTACTGCAATTCTCTGAAACTCGAGAAAATCTGGGTTTTTGATCACTTTACTCTCTATACAAAATGTTCTTTGCTAATGATTTCAACAGTAGATAGAGAGGGTTAGCATCGTTATATATAAATTACATATAAAATAATAATCAAATTTCATTTGATCCTTTTGATAAAATATAGAAATTTCAAATGAAATAAACTTGTAATATTTGTTATTCCGAAATATGTTAAGCCCTTCAAAAAATACTGCTAAAAATGCATTTTACAAACAAAACTTGCCACTCTGTTGACTACACTGAACACACACTGAAAAAATAGTGAACCCCCAGGAAGAAAACTTTTGGTTAATTTTAGAAAATTTTGAATATTTGTAGAAAATTTTAACTAAACAGTATTACAACTGCCGGTATCACGCCGATATCACAAAAATAAGTAAATATTTTTCGACAAATTCAAGAAAATTTATTAGACATAATTTATTTTTTTCACTTGTTAAAGAAAATTTTGTAGTTTGAAGGAAAAAAGTGGAGTTCAAAATTGCAAGAATGTCTTTAGTGATATACGAAGTTCATGATAAACGCATTTGTAGTAAAATTTACAAATTTAAAGAAATAATGAACTATTTTGTGGGGAAATACGAATTTAGTAAATCTTTATGCTTAATTTGTGTATAATTTTTTCCAGTTTTTTAGTTAAGTTAACTAACGTACGCAAAAAAATTATTAGAGTAAAGGAAACTTTCTGCAAACATAATAATTCCTTGAACTAAAACAAAGTTAAATTGGCTTTAGTGAAATAGAGAGTTCAAATTTTTTTGAGTACAGTGCAAAATATTTTTTTCCCATTGTCGCCGTTAGAGTGTTCATAGTCAGATAGCAAGTAACCATGTAGCCAGCAATAAGATTAAGAAATATTAAGGGATAATAAATTAAAATGTTTTTTTTTTTTTCATCTGCAGTGCTATTTCGTATGCCAGCTTTCTGATTTCTTTATGTACATTAAAACAAAAACGATAAAAAATATAAATAAAAATGTTTTCTTCTTCGTCTATAAAAAGTAATAATAAAAGAAATATTAGCCGAAAAGCAAGAAAGCAGCCGTCGCCAATAATAGTGTTATTGCAGAAATATACACATATACACGCTTCGTCGTCTAATTTCCTCTGGTTTTTCATACTCATCTGGGATGACGTGTGTGTATAGTGAAAATTTTCGTAATTTCTTGTTTCGTATGCAAGAAAAAAAAATTGAACAAAAATCTTAAAAAATATTTGAGATAAATTACCCGCATGGACAAATGGTCGTGGTCAAGTTTGTATTGCATTTGAAATCGGAAGCTGTTACGGACCCAATAGGTGATACCGTTATAATAGTACATACAATGAAAAAATACTTTCCTCAAGAACGAAATTTTAGACAAACTAAATTACTATTCCTTATAAATTATTTCTTTTAGGGACAAATATTTTCAAATTTATTTCAAACGATGTAACTAGTTTCTCTAATCTTTTTTTATTTGCTTTTCGTTTGTCTAAATTTTCTTTCCATTTAGAAAATTTAATCTTCTTTCAGTGTAGATTTTTTTTTATAAAAAGTCTCATATACACTTTTTTCAATAAAAAGCCACTTTTGTATAATGTCACATATATTTTCTGGAAAATATCTCAAACCTTCTTCAAGAAAAAGTCGGACAGATTCTTCTAGAAGTCTCACACATATTTTTTGACAAAATTCTCACATATATTTTTGTTTAGAAAAAGTTACAGATACTTTGTTGTATAAATAGTCTGGCAGAAACGTATATAAGAAAAGTCTCACAGACAGTTTTTTCAAGAAAAATTCTCACAGACCCTTTTTTCAAGAAAAAGTCTCACACACACTTTTTTCAAGAAAGTCTCACTGACTCTTTTCAAGAAAATATATCACAGACACTTTCTTCAAAAAAAGTCTGTGAGACACTTTTTCAAAAAAAAAATCTCTGAGACACTTTTTCAAGAAAAAGTCTCACATACATTTTATTCAAGAAAACATCGTAGACATTTTTCAAGAAATAGTCTCACAGACATTTTTTAAGAAAAACTCTCTGAGGCACTTTTTCAAGAAAAAGTCTCACATATATTTTTTTAAGAACACGTCGCAGACATTTTTCAAGAATTAGTCTCACAGACACTTTTTTTCAAGAAAAAGACTCACAGACACTTTTTTAAGAAAAAGTCTCATAGACCCTTTTCTAAGGAAAAGTGTTTTTAAAGAAAAATTCGCACTTTTTTTCACGGAAAATTCTCACAGGCACTTCTAGAAAAAGTCTCACAGACACTTTTCTATAAAAAGTCTCACATTCACTTTACTAGAAAAAGTTTCACAGGAACTTTTCTACAAAAAGTTTCTCAGGATTTTTACAGAAAAAGTCTCACAGTCAGTTTCTACAAAAAGTCTCACTAACACTTTTCTAGAAAATGTCTCACAGTTACTTTTTAGAAAAAGTCTCACAGACACTTTTATATAGTCGACACATACTTTACTAGAAAAAGTTCCACGGACACAGTTTTTAGAAAAAGTCTTACAGACAATTTTTTTCCAAAAAAAAGTCCTACAGATATTTTTTTGGATAAAAATTCACAGACAGTTTCAAAAACAAGGTCGCAGACACTTCCCAAGAAAATATTTTGAAGAAAAAGTTTCACAAAAACTTTTTTTTTAGGAAAAATTACCACAGACACTTTTTCAAGAAAAAGTCTCTAACAGAGACTTCTTTCAAGAAAAAGTCTCATAGGCACTTCTAGAAAATGTCTCACGGACACTTCTACAAAAAGTTTCACAGAAACTTACAGACAATTTTTTCCAAAAAAAGTCCTACAGTACTTTTTTTTTGATAAAGTATCACAGACAAAGTCGCAGACATTTTTCAAGAAATTGCGTCACAGACACTTTTCTAAGAAAGTCGCAGACATTTTTCAAGAAATTGTGTCACAGACATTTTTTTCTAGAAAATATATCACAGAAACTTTTCTAGAAAATGTTTCACAGGCACTTTTCTAGAAAACGTTTCACAAACACATTTCTTGAAAAAGTCTCAGAGATACTTTTTCTACTTTCTTTTTGAAAAACAAATTACATTTACCATATGAAATAAATGCAATATCGCTTATCGAAAATCGCTATGAATGTGTTCACACTTTTTGAATGTACTCGAAGTTTGGAATAAACAACAATAGCAAACAAATTAATGTAACAACAGGAAGTTATTGTTTTAAGGTCTGGATTCTTGTGTAACATGAGGAATGGACATGACGTTTTATCGTTCTATTATTTATAGCAAACATTAACTATAGACCTACTTTTCCGGTATTTTATGCCCACATATGGAGACATATTAATTTCTCCACAAGTGGAAAGTATTTTCAAACCATCTTTTCAATTATTCTCTTTCTCATACTCAGCTATATCTACATGTCTATTACTTTGACCTTTTTGAAAGCATATTGTATATTATATTGGCATTGATTTAAATTAAATTAAAACAACAACAACAACAAACTAAACAAATGTACATTTCTTTTCTTTCTTGTATTTTCAGAGTAATGTTACTACGACGACTACAAAACATTGGAAAAAATTATAAGCTCGCCAAGTATTCAATGTCATATGAATGAATGGATGGATATACAGAAACCAGCCAGTCATACCTCAAAAGTGTTTTTTATATGTGAGAGCGAGAGAAAGAGAGATCGCGAGCAAATGCAGAAAGAACCCTATACTAATAAAAAAAGAAAGTGTATTCGTATTAAACATCGTATAACGGTGAAAACAAATAAAGTGTGGATATGAAAAAGAAGGATATAAAAATAATTGAAATTATCAAGTGCAATTTTGTTAAATAAAAGAAATAAGAGAAAAAGGAATTTTAATGAAAAAAAATTTTTTTTGTCATTAAATATTTAATACAAGAATATTTTTATTTTATATAAATATTTTTTTTTTAATATATTTTTGTAGATAAGTACGGGAGATTAACTACGCTCTTACTACAAGGAATTAATTAATATCACTATTAACAACAATTTATGTGCCATAATAAAAACAGATATTTAACTAAAAACATAGATTAAGAAAAAAAATATTTAAACTTTAAATCAAAAAGAAAAATTATTCCTAGCAAATCAAAGCTTTAACAAAACGCAAATTTAATAAACGTATTATAGTAACATACCGCAAGCATTACCCTATTTTTATTATCAATATGAAATCATATGCAAAATAAAACAGTAAAAACAAACAAGGGCAACCATTTTACAAGCAGAGTCCACCCTCCCATTTACATCAGGACATACACACACACATTCGTTCTTCCTAACAAAATCTTGGTTAAGGCTATGGTGTTAAAAAATAACACCAGTTAAAAAAAAAGCAAGCAAAAATATAAATTCCAACAAAAACAAACAACGGCCAAAATGTCCTACTCTTAGCTTCCTTACAATAAAAAAAACGAAAGCAAAATCTACGAATGTATAACACCAGCACAAACAATAAGACATCACATCCAGTGTAGAGGAAAACAAACAAAAAAACGAAAGCATACAAATTTGACAAAGTGTAAACATTGTATTCATAACAGTATTATTAACACGTAACCCACGTCACATCGTCGTCATCACCATCATCAGCAGCGTACCCCAGCATCATTGCTGCTAACAACACCCATCATCAGTAAAGTCATCGTCGAGGTACTCCCCAACTCATCGTCATCACCGCAAATCACACGAACATACCGTCTGTCTACCAACAGCGACTGATATCCCCAAACAAAAGCAGCAACAACAATCACACATCAAATATTAGCAGCTGTTGAGTGTAGTATACTCGGGCTAGCCTAGGGAAACACCAAACAAGAAGTAAAAAAAAAAAAATAAACGAGAGTGTTTTACCAACAAGCCAACAGCATTATTATCTTTGTCGTCATCATAATCACCACAACAAGGGCTACTACAAACGCAGCACACACATCAATCCACAACATTGATAGAGAGCAAAAAAATCCAGAAATAACTTTACAGCTTGAAATAGCAACACATTACATTGTTACAGCAACAAAAACATTATAAGCATTCGCAGTAGCAGATATCCAGACCCCCCACATAACTGTTATTTTGTGAGAGAGAGACCCCGCACAGAGGCATAAAGAAGGCGTGTGACAGTGAGTGAGTGGCTAATGCTTCGAAGAGAGCGAGAGAGTGTAAATGCAGTTTATGTATGTTGCTAGCTGTCTGGCCGAGTCTTATTGTTTGAGTCTTTTGCTTGGGAGTATCGGTTCTTCGGTTGCCGTGAAAGCAGACACCACAAAAAAATATAAAACAAAAACAACTACAACTCCTGTTTACCCCACGATTTAAGTGTTTGATTTAGTTCTCTTTGTGTGTTTGGATTGTGTGTGTTTTTTTACTCGTGACGTAGACTCAACGCAGAGCATAGTCAATTGTGGACGTGCGTATCTTTATATATAACTGTATGTAAGGAAATGCAGGCACCACATAGAGTGTGAATTTTTTGTGTGTGCATTTTGGTTCCAAAGATTTCCCCACACATGCCTAAATATACCCATCAGCATTGTGTAAAGCCATTGATGTCTCTGTAGTGTTTCTTGGTATTTTTTAACCTTCTTGTAGATTTTTTTCTGTCTGTGGAGGCTGTCTTTTCTTCATATCTGACTTCTGTGTTTTTGCGTTGTCTTCATGAGTTCCACAAACAAGACCACGTGCTTGTGTGTTTGTGTGAGAATAGACTGACAGGTGGAGGTATGATTTGAACGAGGTATAAACGATACCCAACAGAGCAAAAAACAAGAACGGAATAAACGCAAGGGAGAGAATCAAAATCAAGAGGAAAATTCGAAAACAAAAACAAAAATCTACTCACTAACCCACATAAAAAATAAGAGACTGGAGCAGAAGACACACAGAGATAGAATAACGGCAGCAGCATCGCAAATGACGATAACAATCCCCCTCAACGACAAGAAGAGGGTTACAGCGTGTCGAGGAAAAGAAGTGTGAGGCAAAAACAAGCTATCAAAACAAAATACATAATACACGCGGTGTTTTCCAAACATTTGTGGGCCACCAAATAAATAGCCCGAAAACCTAGAGGCAAACACAAACAAAACAAAAACAAAAAAATTGTGAACTTGTATGTCGCAGACACCACCGTCACTAACAAGTGAGTGAATTGGAGTGTAAACAAAACAAGCGCCACCACCACCTACAAGTCAACAACATCTAACCACACAATAACAACAGTAACGTGTTAATCGTTTCCACCCCACAACGCAAATATCCACGCAACAACCACAAGGAACCCCATAAAACCAAAACAGACACAATGTCGTGCATCTCTAGTAATTTTAGTTCATTCTTTTTAAATTCCCTCAATGATCCATCGGAATTTTCAAAATATTTAAGTAATGGCGAATTGAGATTTTCATCCTTTGAAGATTTTCAAGTCTACAACAATAGCTCGGCGTCTCAGCAACAGTATCAACAGCAACAGCCACAGATTTACCACATGAATGGTGGCGGTCCTACAACATCAGGTGATCCACTACAACAGGGAGGAGATGAGGGAAATTCCAATTTAGAGAATACACATCCAACGGGACAACAACATCACCACCATATGCCACATCCCCACCAACAGCAACCTAACCATTATATTGGAGGCAGCTATCATCCGCAAAACCATGGTAATGGACATCCTTTAATGCATCTGCAGCAACACCAACAAAGATGGACACCTGGTGGTAACGCCGGAAATCCCCAGCAAGGTTTACCCCCACCATCATCACAAGGAGCAAGTAATGGTCCCGTTTCAGTCGGAGGTGCACCCCAACATTTTGATGGCTCCTTTGAATTTATGAAATATTTAAGGCACTCCAATGACTACAATGATAATCAACATCATCCTGGCCATAATTCAAGTGCATCCGGTTCCGGTGGGCCCACGGCTATAGGTACCAAACCTGATCCCTCCTTGAATGCCAACAATGCGAGTCTCATAGACTTGGATACCACACCCCACAAAGTTTCACGTTCCTCACGCAAAACTCCTGCCAATCATCACGGTGCCAGCAATGCGAATAGCAGCAATCACCAACCACCTACTCCTATGGCGGTTGATGTGTACGATCATGATTCCAAGCATATGCTTTACGATTTGCATCACATGAACTCTGTTCACAGTTCCAATTCCAATGAATCATCAATGGAATTATCATCTCTAACCTATCCTAATTCCCATTTGAATGCATCCAATTCGAATACCTCTTCGGAGGGTGGTAATAATCACGGGGGTCACAGTGATTTCTCTATGTTGGGTGTAGCTGGCGGAGGTTCCGGCACAACGGCATCATCCGGAGGTGTATCATCTTCAGCAAATGGTGGTACCGACGCTGCAGCCAATGCTTCTCCTGCAGTTCCAAAGGTCTTGGCCAATTTCAGCATAACTGAAAATTTCGAAGCCCATCCTTCGCACAAAGTGGAAGAGGGTATTTTCCAACATATGAATAAGCTACCTGGCAAAAAGAAGGATAATCTCAAGTCGTTGGGTGTTCGTTTCACCGGTCAAATGACCCTCAATGATAAAATGATAATTGTGGACAACTTTATAAGATTCTGTCAAGTAAGTGCAACTTATATTCTTACATTGTATTTAATTTTTCTATGTTATACGAAATATTTGACACATGTTCCTAAAATTCTGGACAATAGTAAATTAAAAGCTCGCTGGGGATTTTCTTAATATTTGCAACTCAAGTATTATAATGTTTTAATAAAAAACTCGTACACCACAGAATTATTCCGGTGTATGGCACACCTTTCAGACTTCAAAACTTGTTCTTTTCTTCGCAAGTGAGACGCAAGCATTATAGCTTTCAAATGGCAGACAGAGCCATCACTAGCTACACGAAAGTGGCTCTGCGGCAATCTGGCCCATTCCCGTCGAAGTGCCGTCCTGAGATAATCTACTATGCCAGAGATTTTGGTGGCCATTGTGCTGTAGAAATAAAGCGAGGAACCTCGCTTCAAAATTGTGAAATTTTTTATGACGAATTCACAGTTTAGATGCCAGCTATTAAAACAACAGACCGATGTTCCTTTAGTATATCATATTTTAGGCTTAGAGTTGTATTGCTGTGTGTGTGTGGATGGTACACACACACTATTGCTATACCATACACACAGAAATCTTTGGAAGTTTTATCATTGAACTTTATTCAATTCAATTATAAGAAAGATAAACTATAAAAGTTTTCAACATTCACTTTATATTCGGAGCAGGTAGAAGAATACACATCGATATATGTATATCTATATATGGAACTATTTCACCATAATGTAAACGTCGTTCGGACTCGGTTATAAGAGGGAGGGCTCTTACCAATGAGCTTAACATAGAATCGGTCAGTAATCATTTATAGGAGAGCTAGAGTCGGAGTGGAGTAAATATGGCTCAACTTCATAGCACGGTTGCCACTCGTGCCAAAAATAATCGACCAAAATTTGAAAAAAAAAAATTACCAAAAATCTACCAAATTTAAAAAAAAATCTAATTTTAAACTTTTTGAACAAATTTTTGTGGTTAGTATGAAAACAATTGTTTGCCTTCGAAAGAAATGTTTTATTATTTTATTTTAGTTTTTTTTGTAATTGCAATATTATATATTTTCATCTCACCAATTTTTTTAAATGTTATAAAGATTTTAGCTTGCACCAACAAGGGGAAGTTATTACTTCTGCAAAAAGGGAGAACTTACAATAGATTTTGATAGCATGGCCTAACAAGAAAATTCAAATTTTTAAAGATATTGAATTTATAGAAAATTTTGTAAAAATTTAACTTCTAAGGAACATTTTGTCAAAATTTGATTTCTATAGAAGATTTTGTCAAAATTTTATTTCTATAGAAAATTTTGTCAAAATTTTATTTCTATAGAACATTTTGTCAAAATTTAACATCTAAAGAAAATTTTCTCAAAATTTTATTTCTATAGAAAATTGAAGTACCCCTTAGGTTAGGTTAGGTTAGGTGGCAGCCCGATGTATCAGGCTCACTTAGACTATTCAGTCCATTGTGATACCACATTGGTGAACTTCTCTCTTATCACTGAGTGCTGTCCGATTCCATGTTAAGCTCAATGACAAGGGACCTCCTTTTTATAGCCGAGTCCGAACGGCGTTCGACATTGCAGTGAAACCACTTAAAGAAGTTTTGAAACCCTCAGAAATGTCACCAGCATTACTGAGGTGGGATAATCCACCGCTGAAAAACTTTTTGGTGTTCGGTCGAAGCAGGAATCGAACCCACGACCTTGTGTATGCAAGGCGGACATGCTAACCATTGCACCACAGTGGCTCCCCTTAGTTGGAGAGGAATATTTTGGAACTTCAAGAATTCTTACCCAATCTACCAAACAGTAAAAAATCTATCATTTTTGGTAGAAGTCTACCGACTGTGGCAACCGTGCTCCACAGTAGAGGTGTGCTTGTGAGTAATATTTTACTCACGCACGAAAATGTCATGACTCACGAAAAATATCGTGACTCGCGAATAATTTTATGAGTAATTTACCTTAGGACGTGTCTGAAAACACGAGTATAATTAAAATCGAAAGCGTTCTTAATCTCTATATCCCAGGTGTCGCTAAAATGGTAAATGAATTCAATTCGAAAGCGTTTTATGTCCGTGGGCGGTATTATTTTCGTAAGCGTATTTTTCCGAAATTCGTTACTCACGCACTCTCATGAATAATTTATTTTCGTGGCTCACTCTCACGCACGATATTTTATTTGTTAATCACGCACACTCATGCCGTTGCCATCAGTGTGACTCACGACAAATTTGTGTCACGTGTACACTTCTACTCCACAGCCCTGAAAACAACCAACAAATTTGAAGGATTTTGGATGGTATCGAAAATGTATATCCCAGTAGGAAAAAGCGTAGTGTTACAGGCGTAATAACGTACCTTATTTAGGAGCCAGTAGTGATGCCACACAAATGCAAACTCTATTTCAAAATAACTTTGGGTGGTATTGGGGGCCAAGGCCTTGCCCTCTCACTTCAAAATATATTGCTTGTATAAGGCGTGATCTTATTAGTAGAAAAATTTACCTTGAATAAGGCCTTCCAAATAAGTTGTCTTGTAAGGTCTTGGAAAAAAAATAAAAAAAATTGTGCTATTTTTAGATTATTGTTTTTTGTTTTTAATGATTTTTCCCCAATTGCTTAAAGTATGTTGACATAGAATTTATTTTTATTACACTTTAATTTTACGTTTAGAAAATTTCTGCTGAAAGCGGTGTCGAACTCACGACCATTGGCTTCATAAGCGCACACTCTACCCACTCGGCTACGGTCGGCTGTGCTTTGCACAGAGCTAAAGGCTATTATAAATAACATATAACACTCATAAATACATTATCCTACGCATTCCATGAGAGCTGTGTTAACAGGGGGCTAATCACGGCATTCGATATCGAGAACTTTTGATCGAAATCTAAATTTTTCCGATCACCAATCTTTTCGATTGGTAAATTGCAATCGTAAAACATTTTTTACTTGTTTTTTTATTGTTTTCGCCATATAGGAATAGTAAATATATTTGTTTAAGTTCGAATTGTTGGTACTTTGTAGTAAATTTACGTATAATGAACATATTTTTAATATTTAGGACTAATGTAACTCCAATAAAAGTTAAACAAAAATTGGTCATAGTCAAGTTCGGGAGCGAGCATTATAGCTGTGCAAAGAACCATATAAAAAGTGCACATGCTAGATCGATACCCAAGAGATTGTGATCAACCAATTACCGTACCATTCCGTGACAACATAACGCTTCTGGACCACCTTGTAAGAATAGTGAATGATGAAGGCTTCCACTGGCCAAAAGTTTTAAGACGGCAGACAATTGTAAAGCGGTAGAATTGACGTTGACATGCCACCAAAAATTATACCAACTGTTCTGGTTTACGAATTCGCAAAACGCAAAATTTTGGATTGTCAATAACATCTGAACAATTCCATCTTCTTCCAAATAAATTCCTTATCCATAAGAACAATGTGTATAAATTTCATATTATATGTCTTTGTGGTTCGGAAAATGGAGATTGAGGAAAATTTTGCGAATTCGTAAACCGGAACATGGGGATATATTCCATTTGAACGCCTCCTTCGTCAGCCGAAATCGTCCATTGAGCCTCCAAAGGTGACTTTCTAACAGTGCACACCATTTCAAACCCATATACACCAATCAATGTGCACTTTTATTCCTTATTTGTCGCCGAATTATTTTATATACATCTCATCCTCCAATTAGGAAGGAATTCGGAGGAATGTAAAAAGAGTCCATAAGATATAATGCAATACAATTTACTTTTTACTTTGAAATCTTAAAAGAGGTGTGCTTTCTACCTTCTATTTTGTGCCGCTAACTTAATTTTGTCATTTCATATTGTTCTGCTTCGTTTTTTGCTGTTGGCAATGCTAGAGAAATTGCATCAAATGTCAATCGAATGCCATGATCCAAACTTTTTTATCGACAATTTTTTCGATACGATTATGAATTCGATATCGAATGCTGTGATTAGCCCCATGGTCTGTTATTAACAGGTTGGCTGATAAGTCCCCGGTCTGACGCATAGATGGCGATCCTAGTATTAAATGCATATTATTTTTATATAGTACCAACCTTCAAATAATTCGTGTCAAAATTTGACGTCTGTAAGTCAATTATTTTGTGAGATAGAGCGTCTTTTGTGAAGCAACCTTTGTTATTGTGAAAAAATGGAAAAAAAGGAATTTGATACAATACTGTTTTCTGAAGGGGAAAAATACGGTGGAAGCAAAAACTTGGCTTGATAATGAGTTTCCGGACTCTGCCCCAGGGAAATCAACAATAATTGATTGGTATGCAAAATTCAAGCGTGGTGAAATGAGCACGGAGGACGGTGAACGCAGTGGACGCCCGAAAGAGGTGGTTACCGACGACAACATCAAAAAAATCCACAAAATGATTTTGAATGACCATGAAATGAAGTAGATCGAGATAGCAGAGGCCTTAAAGATATCAAAGGAACGTGTTGGTCATATCATTCATCAATATTTGCATATACGGAAGCTCTGTGCAAAATGGGTGCCGCGCGAGCTCACATTTGACCAAAAACAACAACGTGTTGATGATTCTGAGCCGTGTTTGCAGCTGTTAACTCGTAATACACCAGAGTTTTTCCGTCGATATGTGACAATGGATGAAACATGGCTCCATCACTACACTCCTGAGTCCAATCGACAGTTGGCTGAGTGGACAGTGACCGGTGAACCGTCTCCGAAGCGTGGAAAGACTCAAAAGTCCACTGGCAAAGTAATGGCCTCTGTTTTTTGGGATGCGCATGGAATAATTTGTATCGATGATCATGAGAAGGGAAAAACCATCAACAGTAGTGACTATTATATGGCGTTATTGGAGCGTTTGAAGGTCGAAATCGCGGCAAAACGGCCCCATATGAAGAAGAAAAAAGTGTTGTTCCACCAAGACAACGCACCGTGCCACAAGTCATTGAAAACGATGGCAAAAATTCATGAATTGGGCTTCAAATTGCTTCCCCACCCACCGTATTCTCCAGATCTGGCCCCCAGCGACTTTTTCTTGTTCTCAGACCTCAAAAGGATACTCGCAGGGAAAAAATTTGGCTGTAATGAAGAGGTGATCGCCGAAACTGAGGCCCATTTTGAGGCAAAACCGAAGGAGTACTATCAAAATGGTTTCAAAAAATTGGAAGGTCGTTATAATCGTTGTATCGCTCTTAAAGGGAACTATGTTGAATAATAAAAACGAATTTTGACAAAAAAAATGTGTTTTTCTTTGTTAGACCGGGGACTTATCAGCCAACCTGTTAATCGGGGTAAAACTTTGGTCACTGTGGTTATATGAGTCTAAATCGGGCGAAAGATATATACGAGTATGGGAGCTATATCTAAATATGAACCGATTTAAACCACATTTAGCAAGCATAGTTAGAATGTTAACTCTACTCCCTCTTCAAAATTTCACGTAAATCAGAGTACAACTTTGGCCTCTGTGGTCATATTAGTCTAAATCGGGTGAAAGATATATATGAGAGCTATATCTGAATATGAACCCATTTGAATCAAATTTATTACACTTGACTACAGTACTAATTGTTCTCCTTGTGCAAAAATTTCAACCAAATTGGGGTAAAACTATGGCTTCTGGAGCAATATAAGTGCATATCAGGCGAAATATATATATGGGGGCTATATCTACATCTGAACCGATTTTTTTCCAAAATCAATAGGGTGCTATTCTGACCCAAAAAATAAACTTGTACCAAATTTGAAGTCGATTGGACTAAAACTGGGACCTAGCCTTTGATCACATAAATGTATTCACAGACAGACGGGACCAATCCTGAGTATTATTGCCAAAGACACCATGTGTCTATCTCGTCTCCTTCTGCACCCTCACAAAAAATTGCTTCTGTAACATATACTCCCAAACATATATTGCTTCAAGCATATACATTTTTGGGTATTGCCCAAACATTTATATGTTTGATCTCTTCCAATATATAATATGTTTGAAAGCATATTGGTCTAAACAATATATGTTTGGGTAGTCTAAGTTCCAAACATTTTGTATTTTTGCACCCAAATTCAATAATGTTGTCTTCTAAAAAACAATATGTTATTATGTGAACATATAATATGTTTGGAAGCATTTTGCACCCAAAAATATTATATGCTTAAAAAAATTCTCTCAAACAATATTGTGCTCAAAATTTTATTTACTTATTTATATATTTACAATCATAATGAATTATGAAAATAAACAGGTAATATAGGTGCTAACAACATAGGTTTTCGACCTGAATGCTCAAAATTTTTGTTTCTGCCTAATTGTATATTCCCCCACATCTTTCTCACTTCCACGAGATTTTTTAGTTCTTAGCACCTTTTTCTGTAATACAAACATTGTAGAAGAAATTATTCAATTTTATGATTTTTATTTTATTTTAATTTTACCTTTTGCCGGACGGGGATTCGAACAGCGGACCACACAGTTTGTAAGGATCAAAGAAGTAGCTGATCAATTGCCCAAGGAAAAATAAAATGTTAATTTTGTAATAACAAGCAACAACCACCAACTTAATTCAATATCGCTCCCTGTTAAATAGCGCTCCAAGCTACTAAACACATATATATTTATAGGCTATTTCTAAATTAATATATGTTTGCATCCAAGCATATTATATTTACAAACATTTTATGTCCCAAACATAATATGTTCTAACATATTAACATATATGTCCCAAACATGTTATGCTAGTTTATGAACATTATATGCTTGCACTCAAAAATATTGTGGTTAACAATTTGTGTTCCAAAAATATAATGTTTATAGCCAAACATATGAAAAACAGTCTTTTTCATCTTTGCAGTTGTTCCGTAGTGGGGCTTAAAACAGGCATTATAATAGACTTGATTTGAGAAACGAATGGGCAATGCCGATTGAATCATTTCGCCTTTAACAAATTTTTAAAATCAGAGATGATAAAGCACCTTATCATGTAAGCTGTGTTGGAAGTTTCATTGACGCTTTTATAATGCGCTCAGCTCTTATAAATACAGGGCTAACGAATTATCCGACTGGGATGTATATACAAAGCGAAGTAAATAAACAAGGTTTTTATGTGCCAAAAATAGGGTAGATTTGGTTTGGTACACTATATGTCAACTACCTTGTATTTATGGTGTCTTTTTCCTTTGGCTCTAAAAATAAAAATAAATGCTTAATTAAATTTACAATGTGGAAATGCCCACAATGTTAAATTTCCTATACATAAATCCTTCCCCACAGCAGTAAAAAAACATAAAAAACACTTGAACCAAATTAGAGATACATTCGTTAGTTGTGATATTCACTTCTAGGAAGGGGTTACTCTTCCTATTGCTTTGCCTAGATGACTGATTTTTTTTTTGTCATTTGCTAGGACCTTGGCTTGATTTGGTGTTCTATAGTCTAGTGTCAGTCATTTTCTCTACTGTACCCTTTTGGCTTAGTATTTCATCTAAAATTCCCAACATAGACAAAGGGGACAATCTAAGCTATGGGAGAGATTTCAAAGAGGAAATGATGCCTATAATATTTCCAATGTCCGTCCTTTGTTCATGCGTGTGTCTTTTAACAGAAAACCAACAGACACACGGGTGCACTTATCCTCATCACCGACATCACCATCATCATCGGTACGAGAGGAAGAACGGATATAAATTTGATATTTCTGTGTGGTACCAAATAATATAATTTACATATGTATTGTACAAAAGCTATATCTCAAACTCACATGCTCATGCATCCTGCCGGATGTATGTATGTGTGTGTGTATATTTATGTATATATTCGTTTGCATACATTATAATGCCACCCTGTGTTTAGAGAGTGCTATATGTATACTCATTGCTATGCTGTCTACATAGATGATTCTCTTGTATGTGCTTGCACTAGTGATTGTTCTGCTCATATATGTATGGATGTTTTAACATAGGTATGTGTATACATACGTACGTACATATTTATATCTTTCTAGTCTGCATATGTAAATAATTTTAAAATTTATAATCAAAGTGCACAGATATACGATGTTGTATTTGCACACGTGTGTATATACAAATGTGGAAATTTTACCAACTACAGTGAGCAAATGCTTAATAAATGGCTCATGGTCTTAGTTCCTTAAATAGGTACAATTTTGTATATGAGAGATTTCAGGGGAAATTATCATAATCCCTTATGGAATAATGCGTTTCAAAGCAAACTGAAATAATGAGTCCCCATCTAAAGGGGTTCCGATTAATCTGATAAAATCATCTGCTTAGTCGATTTTCTCGAAGGTGTAAGTATGTACACACAGTACGGAAAAATAATTTTATTTGATAAAAAAAAATACGAAGATCCAAATGACATATTATTAAATTTTCCTGCGATAAACTTTTTCAGATTGGAACTGATAGAAAAAAAACACTATTCAACAAAAATATCGTAGGAATTTTATCACTTACAAAAGGAGACCCTTATCACTCAGCAAGGATTGGGGAGAAGAGTGATGTTCACCCGTTTGTAAAGGGTGATTTGTTAAGAGCTTGATAACTTTTTTTTAAAAAAAACGCATAAAATTTGCAAAATCTCATCGGTTCTTTATTTGAAACGTTAGATTGGTCCATGACATTTACTTTTTGAAGATAATTTCATTTAAATGTTGACCACGGCTGCGTCTTAGGTGGTCCATTCGGAAAGTCCAATTTTGGGCAACTTTTTCGAGCATTTCGGCCGGAATAGCCCGAATTTCTTCGGAAATGTTGTCTTCCAAAGCTGGAATAGTTGCTGGCTTATTTCTGTAGACTTTAGACTTGACGTAGCCCCACAAAAAATAGTCTAAAGGCGTCAAATCGCATGATCTTGGTGGCCAACTTACCGGTCCATTTCTTGAGATGAATTGTTCTCCGAAGTTTTCCCTCAAAATGGCCATAGAATCGCGAGCTGTGTGGCATGTAGCGCCATCTTGTTGAAACCACATGTCAACCAAGTTCAGTTCTTCCATTTTTGGCAACAAAAAGTTTGTTAGCATCGAACGATAGCGATCGCCATTCACCGTAACGTTGCGTCCAACAGCATCTTTGAAAAAATACGGTCCAATGATTCCACCAGCGTACAAACCACACCAAACAGTGCATTTTTCGGGATGCATGGGCAGTTCTTGAACGGCTTCTGGTTGCTCTTCACTCCAAATGCGGCAATTTTGCTTATTTACGTAGCCATTCAACCAGAAATGAGCCTCATCGCTGAACAAAATTTGTCGATAAAAAAGCGGATTTTCTGCCAACTTTTCTAGGGCCCATTCACTGAAAATTCGACGTTGTGGCAGATCGTTCGGCTATTCATGATGAAATGTCAAAGCATACTGAGCATCTTTCTCTTTGACACCATGTCTGAAATCCCACGTGATCTGTCAAATACTAATGCATGAAAATCCTAACCTCAAAAGAATCACCCTTTAGTATCGTAATGTACTTGTTAGTTTCCGTACACTAAAACAAATTGATCTAATATTAAAGATTATGCAACCTAAATTTTAGGACATGCAATTTACACAACAGTAGGGACAAATTTTTCTCAATTAATGAAAAGTTA
Organism: Haematobia irritans; assembly: GCF_050003625.1. NCBI lineage: Eukaryota > Metazoa > Arthropoda > Insecta > Diptera > Muscidae > Haematobia > Haematobia irritans. Next base: position 158,751,814 of record NC_134400.1, read on the forward strand.
ATAAACAGAAAGTTTATAATCTTTGCTTCAAAATTTTTTCATAGAATTTAAGACAAGCATATCGGAAATTTGCGTCCCTCCGGCTATAGACGTATATCTGTGAAGTAAAATTTGAGGGAGATAGGTCCCTAAAAAATGTCATAATTTTAAAGAAGCCCAATTTTTGCAAGATCCTTAAGGGACGGAAGGTACTGAACTAATATGAAAGTTAAAAAAATTAGGACCCGAAATATAACACCAAGTTTTAAAGAAAAAAAAAAAATAGAATTAAAACAAAAAATTTTGAAAATAATTGGACAATAAAGGAACAATTTTCCTCAATCAATTTAGTTATTGAGGCAACAAATTATTTCTTGTATATCTTTATTTATACTGAAAAAAAATTTTGTATTAAATTTAGGACACCAATTTCCAAAATTTCATTTATTTAAAAAATTAATAAATGTTGTTTCTTCCTTCGAAAGAAATGGTTTATTATTTTATTTTAGAAGTTTATTTCAGTATTTGCAATATTATATATTATTATCTCTCCTATTAGCGACAATTTTTTGCGTTTATAAATATCCCATTAAACTTTGTAAAAATGTTATTGCTATAGAAAGTTTTGCAAAATTTCAATTCTATAAAAAATTTTGTCAACATTTCAATTCTATAAAAAATATTGGCAAAATTTTATTTCTATAGAAAATTTTGACAAAATTTTATTTTTATAGAAAATTTTGTCAAACTTTTATTGCTATAGAAAATTTTGTCAAAATTTTATTTTTATAGAAAATTTTGTCAACATTTTATTTATAGAAAATTTTGTCAAAATTTTATTTTATAGAAAATTTTGTCAAAATTTTATTTTTATAGAAAATTTCGTCAAAAGTTTATTTTTATAGAAAATTTTGTCAACATTTTATTTTTATAGAAAAATTTGTCAAAATTTTATTTTTATAGAAAATTTTGTCAAAATTTTATTTTTATAGAAAATTTTATCAAAATTGTATTTTTATAGAAAATTTTATCAAAATTTTATTTTTATAGAAAATTTTGTCAAAATTTTATTTTTATAGAAATTTTGTTAAACTTTTATTGCTATAGAAAATATTGTCAAAATTTTATTTCTCTATAGAATATTTTGGCAAAATTTTATTTCTATAGAACATTTTGACAAAATTTTATTTTTATAGAAAATTTTGTCATAATTTTATTTTTATAGAAAATTTTGTCAAAATTTTATTTTTATAGAAAATTTTGTCAAAATTTTATTTATAGAAAATTTTGTCAAAATTTTATTTTATAGAAAATTTTGTCAAAATGTTATTTTTATAGAAAATTTTGTCAAAATGTTATTTTTATAGCAACTTTTGTCAAAATGTTATTTTTATAGCAAATTTTGTCAACATCTTATTTTTATAGAAAATTTTGTCAAAATGTTATTTTTATAGAAAATTTTGTCAAAATTTTATTTTTATAGAAAATTTTGTCAAAATTTTATTTTTATAGAAAATTTTGTCAAAATTTTATTTTTATAGAAAATTTTATCAAAATTTTATTTTTATAGAAAATTTTGTAAAAATTTTATTTTTATAGAAAATTTTGTCAAACTTTTATTGCTATAGAAAATTTTGTCTACATTTTATTTCTCTATAGAATATTTTGGCAAAATTTTATTTCTATAGAAAATTTGGTTAACATTCTATTTCTATAGAAAATTTTGTCAAAATTTTATTTCTATAGAAAATTTTGTCAACATTCTATTTCTATAGAAAATTTTGTCAAAATGTTATTTTTATAGAAAATTTTGTCAAAATTTTATTTTTATAGAAAATTTTGTCAAACTTTTATTGCTATAGAAAATATTGTCAAAATTTTATTTCTCTATAGAATATTTTGGCAAAATTTTATTTCTATAGAACATTTTGACAAAATTTTATTTTTTATAGAAAATTTTGTCAAACTTTTATTGCTATAGAAAATATTGTCAAAATTTTATTTCTCTATAGAATATTTTGGCAAAATTTTATTTCTATAGAACATTTTGACAAAATTTTATTTTTATAGAAAATTTTGTCATAATTTTATTTTTATAGAAAATTTTGTCAAAATTTTATTTTTATAGAAAATTTTGTCAAAATTTTATTTATAGAAAATTTTGTCAAAATTTTATTTATAGAAAATTTTGTCAAAATTTTATTTTATAGAAAATTTTGTCAAAATGTTATTTTTATAGAAAATTTTGTCAAAATGTTATTTTATAGCAACTTTTGTCAAAATGTTATTTTTATAGCAAATTTTGTCAACATTTTATTTTTATAGAAAATTTTGTCAAAATGTTATTTTTATAGAAAATTTTGTCAAAATTTTATTTTTATAGAAAATTTTGTCAAAATTTTATTTTTATAGAAAATTTTGTCAAAATTTTATTTTTATAGAAAATTTTATCAAAATTTTATTTTTATAGAAAATTTTGTCAAAATTTTATTTTAATAGAAAATTTTGTCAAACTTTTATTGCTATAGAAAATTTTGTCTAAATTTTATTTCTCTATAGAATATTTTGGCAAAATTTTATTTCTATAGAAAATTTGGTTAACATTCTATTTCTATAGAAAATTTTGTCAAAATTTTATTTCTATAGAAAATTTTGTCAACATTCTATTTCTATAGAAAATTTTGTCAAAATTTTATTTATGTAGAAAATTGTGTGAAAATTTTATTTCTATAGAAAATTTTATTAAAATTTTATTTCTATAGAAAATTTTGTCAAAATTTTATTTCTATAGACAATTTTTTCAAAATTTTATTTCTATAGAAAATTTTGTCAAAATTTTATTTTTATAGAAAATTTTGTCGTAATTTTATTTTTATAGAAAATTTTGTCAAAATTTTATTTTTATAGAAAATTTTGTCAAAATTTTATTTATAGAAAATTTTGTCAAAATTTTATTTTATAGAAAATTTTGTCAAAATGTTATTTTTATAGAAAATTTTGTCAAAATGTTATTTTTATAGCAACTTTTGTCAAAATGTTATTTTTATAGCAAATTTTGTCAACATTTTATTTTTATAGAAAATTTTGTCAAAATGTTATTTTTATAGAAAATTTTGTCAAAATTTTATTTTTATAGAAAATTTTGTCAAAATTTTATTTTTATAGAAAATTTTGTCAAAATTTTATTTTTATAGAAAATTTTATCAAAATTTTATTTTTATAGAAAATTTTGTCAAAATTTTATTTTTATAGAAAATTTTGTCAAACTTTTATTGCTATAGAAAATTTTGTCTAAATTTTATTTCTCTATAGAATATTTTGGCAAAATTTTATTTCTATAGAAAATTTGGTTAACATTCTATTTCTATAGAAAATTTTGTCAAAATTTTATTTCTATAGAAAATTTTGTCAACATTCTATTTCTATAGAAAATTTTGTCAAAATTTTATTTATGTAGAAAATTGTGTGAACATTTTATTTCTATAGAAAATTTTATTAAAATTTTATTTCTATAGAAAATTTTGTCAAATTTTATTTCTTGCATTTTTTAAGTTTTCTTATAGCTTCTAAAAAATCACCCTTTTGTTGGTATTTTCTTTGAATTAGAGTCGACATTTAATGAATCAATGAAAATAGTAGATATGTATATGGAAAATGATTATTTTCGAACAAAAGTTTTAATTATATTTTAAATTGGAAATATTTTATTTAATTGAAGTGTTGATTGGGATAATGAATATTTTAATTAAAACCGGAAAAAGATTTTATCATTTTTTTTTGATGACTTTATTTTTTAATTTGATTAAAAAGTTAATGGGATACTTAAATGAAATTTCCGATTTTTTTATTATTATTTGTTTTTTTTCTGTATATCATGTCCATTAGTTGTCACCTGGGATCGCCTAATTAATGTTTCGGGATTTTGCCATTGATAATGACTCATATGCGTGGTATGGTTGACAAATGTTTCGGGAGTGTTGTTGGTTAAATTTGTGCGAATCTTTTGTATATGTTCAGTGAATGTGTTCAAAAGTAATGACCAAGCAAGCTTGGTAGCTATACGTATATACATATGTATGTATATATGTTTCTCTAAATATATACCACCGATGTTGGCATATACATGGATACTTTACGTGGTCGATTTCTATGATAATTGGGAAATGTTTGGAAATATATATATAGAAGTATGTAAAGAGTTTAGCACGATGACAAGAAGGGAATTTCGGGTAGGGGAAATATTCGACGACCACCTTATCACAGATGAGAATTTTAATGATGTAATGGGGTTAAAATTATATGCGTTATACATGTGGTGTTAGCCCTCCCTTCTACTACTTAGTCGCTTGACAACAAGGACTAACTGCCTGCCCATTGTTGTCCAACAAACCCCCCCACCATTGCACCCATCTCCTCCTCTGATTTCCCCAAACACCATCATCACACCTATTTAGAGTCTACCCCTTTTACTACTGATGTTGACTGTTGTTGGCTTGTTGGCATCCGCCAAAAACCAAGCGTTTGAATTGAGTTTTCAATTTATTTTGTGTGTGTATGTGTGTGTGCTGTGTCGGGAAACGGAAATGTATTTTCGGTAGGGGGGGAGAAGAGAAGTTGCAAGTGGCAGACACTTAACGGGGTGAATGGATGTCTTTGGTATAATAATCAGCGTTGAAACAGTCAAAGGACATATATATAGCAACACACACACGTACACAATTGCATGGGTGTGTATGGTGAATTTTAAAATTTTTACGTATAAATATGGAAAATTAAGTTTTGGGGAAATATTAATTTTTCAGTAGAGCGAGCCATCAAAATCGAAATGGAATTTTTCAAAAATTTGAATTTTTCAGCAAATACAAAGAATTTTCGAGAGTATTTCTTTACACCATATATATATATATATATATATATATACACACACATATGTGTATGTAAAGACACAATGAGCCTTACATATGTTAATATGTCTATATATTTATGTATCTCACACCACACAAAATTGAGATTTTCAAGAGAAGAAATTTTATCAAACATGGGCATGGTGGTATGTTTGATAAAATTTCTTCACCTCACTCACACTTATTTAAAAGTGTCAAGTAAATACTAAAGTAAATAAGAACATGGATAATGATGCAAAGTAATAAATTTAGAAGGAAACCTCGAAAGACTAAAAGGGGATTGTGGTGGTGGTTCACTGAACCTTTGTATGTGTGTACCCAATTTCTAGAGGAATGTTGGTGTGTTGCATCTCCATCCACTTTATTCCTTCTATTCTATAAGTAGTTTCACTACTTATTCTTCTATATTTGAATTCTCTTAGCTCTTCTTGGCCACCACCCAGTCATAAAAGGTGAAAAACTAGAATTGAATTTTACTATTGCCAAACACACATAAAACTAAAATGTGGAAAGACGAAAAGAACTATAAATTCAGAGACCTTATTTTGGTGTTAAAAAAAATAAGAAACAAAAAAATTCGTCTTCATTGGGTGGAAGGAAACCCGGAAGGAACCACCGTGTTTCCAGTTTTGAATGTCCTTCACTCAAGAAAGTGTGAACTCACCAGGAAGGAAAATGTAGGTTAATTTTAGAAAATTTTAATTAAACTGTATTGGAAACACTGTTTTATCGCGACAATAAATAAATATTTTGCCACAAGTTCATGAACATTTATTAGACGTATTTTTTTTTTACTGTGTTGAAGAAAATGTCCTAGTTTAAAGGAAAAAATTGAACTTCAAAATCGCAAAAATGTCTTTAGCGCCATACGAAGTTCAAGATGGGCGCATTTGTTGTGAGATTTGCAAAATATAAGAAATTATGAACTATCACAGTTTTAATTGGGCATAAAAAATACTTGATAAAACAATTAATTGATTCGACTAAGAAATTTCAATTAATTTTTTACTTGATTCAATTAAAAACGTAACTATTTCTAATCACTTTCTTAACTGACTTACACTCAAAAAAAAGTGAACTCTCTATTTCATTAAAGCCAAATTAACTTTATTTTAGTTCATGGAATTATTATGTTTGGAGAAAGTTTCCGTTACTCTAATAATTTTTTGCGTACGTTAGTTAAATTAACTAATAAACGAGAAAAATATTGTACACAAATTAAACATAAAGATTTACTAAATTCGTATTTCTCACAAAATAGTTTATTATTTCTTTAAATTTGTAATATTTTCTACAAATGCGTTCATCATGAACATCGTATGTCACTAAAGACATTCTTGCTATTTTGAACTCCAATTTTTTCCTTCGAACTACAAAATTTTCTTCAACAAGTGAAAAAAATTAATTATGTCGAACAAATTTTCTTGAATTTGTCGAAAAATATTTACTAATTTTTGTGATATCGGCGTGATGCCCGCGTATTTGTTACTGTTTAGTTAAAATTTTCTAAAATTAACAAAATGTTTTCTTCCCGGTGGCTTCACTGTTTATACCCTGCGCCACACTGTGGAACAGGGTATTATAAGTTAGTGCATATGTTTGCAACACCCAGAAGGAGACAAGATAGGCACATGGTGTCTTTGGCAAAAATGCTCAGGGTGGGCTCCTGAGTCGATATAGCCATGTCCGTCTGTCCGTGAACACATTTTTGTAATCAAAGTCTAGGTCGCAGTTTTAGTCCAATCGACTTCAAATTTTGCACAAGTATGTGTTTTGGCTCAGAATAAATACCTATTGATTTTGGAAGAAATCGGTTCAGATTTAGATATAGCTCCCATATATATATATTTCGCCCGATATGGACTTATATGGCCCCAGAAGCCAGAGTTTTACCCTAATTTTCTTAAAATTTTGCACAAGAAGAAAAATTAGTACTATAGTCAAGTGTGCCAAATTTTATTGAAATCGGTTCAGATTTAGATATAGCTCCCATATATATCTTTCGCCCGATATGGACTAATACGGTCCCAGAAGCCAGAGTTTTACCCCAATTTGGTTGAAATTTTGCACTAGGAGTAGAATTAGCAGTGTAGTCAAGTGTGCCAAATTTTATTGAAATCGGTTCAGATTTAGATATAGCTCACATATATATCGTTCGCCCGATTTACACTCATATGACCACAGTGGCCAATCTTTTACTCCGATTTAATTGAAATTTTGCACAGAGAGTACAATTGGCATTGTAGCTATGCGTGCCAAATTTGGTTGAAATCGGTTCAGATTTAGATATAGCTCCCATATATAGCTTTCGCCCGATTTACATTCATATGACCACAGAGGCCAATTTTTTGCTCCGATTTAGTTGAAATTTTGCACTGGGAGTAGAATTAGCATATTAGCTATGCTTGTCAAATTTGGTTGAAATCGGTTCAGATTTAGATATATCTCCCATATATAGCTTTCGCCCGATTTGCACTCATATGACCACAGATGCCAATTTTTAACTCCGATTTAGTTGAAATTTTGCACAGGGAGTAGAATTAGCATTGTAGCTATGCGTGCCAAATTTGGTTGCAATCGGTTCAGAGTTAGATATACCTCCCATATATATGTTTTTCTGATTTCGACAAAAATGGTCAAAATACCAACATTTTCCTTGTAAAATCGGCACTGCTTAGTCGAAAAGTTGTAAAAATGACTTTAATTTTCCTAAACTTCTAATACATATATATCGAGCGATAAATCATAAATAAACTTTTGCGAAATTTCCTTCAAATTGCTTCAGATTTAAATGTTTCCCATATTTTTTTTTACTAACATTGTGTTCCACCCTAGTGCATTAGCGAACTTAAATTTTGAGTTTATAGATTTTGTCTATCAAATTATGTCCATATCGAGTGATATTTAAATGTATGTATTTGGGACAAACCTTTATATATATCCCCAAACACATTTGACGGATGTGATATGGTATCGAAAATTTAGATCTACAAAGTAGTGCAGGGTATAATATAGTCGGCCCCACCCGACTTTAGACTTTCCTAACTTGTTTTTCAGTGTAGTATTGCGATTTGAAATCACTGTGCGCTGATAGGACCAAAGTAACACGTGTTCTCATTAATGTTTTTTTACAAGCAAATAAACACACATACAAATGACAATATAAAAAAGTGTAATAAGAGATAGAATGCTGTTCTCTCCATCCATTGTTATGAAATTGAGACTGTAATTCCAAACTCGTTCTCTTTGCAGTTCTAACATTCTCTTCGTGTAACATATTCTAACAGTCTCTCATGTTCTCTTCGTTTCTATCCCTCTGTCAATGGAATTGAATACTTTTTTATTTTTGTTGTGATGATGGTATCCTTCAGCAAACTTGATTACACATAACGACAGGATGGTAGGGATGATTGTTTTCACTTTGGGCGATTAGTTTGTGTCAAATGTTAACCATAAGGTGGTGTGAGTTATTAAAACTAAAGTGCAACTTAATGCGTAGAATACCCAGCAAAAAAAGCGTCGCCAAAAATGTAATGAAAATGTACTTTTGGGATCCGCAAAAAAATTGACGCAGAAGCGATGAATTTAACATGGGCTTGTCATAGGACGGAAGCCCTCCATTTCAACAGCCGTTGCACTGAATTTGCATCACTTCTTTAGGTGTGATACGAATTCAATGTTTTGGATGTAAATTAAAAAATTCTGTGATATTTTGTCACATAAATAATTTTTTAAAATTTTTTTATTATTTTTAATGGATTCTAACGCTTGTCTGAAACGTTTGATCTCAAATATTTTCAAAAATGCACAATTTTTTCAGATTGGATTTACCATTTTTTTCGTCAAAATTTAAATAATTTGTACCATGTTATGTATTCTTACTATGTTATTAAGCTATTTGAAACAAAAAAGTTAACATTACCCATTAAAAGTTGAAAAAAGCAAGTTATAAAAAATTTAATTAAAATAACTTCCTGTGTAGTTAAAATAAAGAACATCATTGGGAGTACATCTTCTGGAAGTGCTTTTAAAGTTGTGCTGTTGGAAGAACTTCCAAATTTTTTTTGCTGGGTAGTTGTGTTCGGTTACTTTACTCGGAGCATACAAAGGGGTCTTAGGTTCAATCCCAGTTTCAACCGAAGTTTGTTCCTTCTCAGTAATTCTTGTAACCCTTCTGAGTGCTTCAAAGCTCTTTTCCTAAGTGGTGTGAGGGGAAAAAAATCTCTATATGATTACTCGTTTAAGCGCCACCTGTATGTTAAAAAGTTAGTAATACACGAATACAAAAAAAAAAAAAAAAAAAAACATTTGCAATATAATCCTCCATAGAAAGATGCATAAATTGGTCAAACGGAAAGATATGAGAAAGCCAGATTTTAACCAAATATACACTGAAACAATCGGGTATGTTCTTCCACTGAAAAAAATATTGTCGTAAGTCCAAAGATTTCATGTCCTTAAAATACGAATGCGTTTTTTACTTAGCATAGAAGAGGAGACCATTGTGCAAAAACTATAGAGGGGGCAGTATACACCCATATACCAAATTTTAGGGCACGAGTAGAATCTAAATCTGGAATAATTTCATCAAATTCATTGTCTAGTGAAAAAAGGACGAGAAACTAAAAATAACGAGATATCTCAAAAACTGTTCCATAAAAAAATTCTTTAACCTTCATTTTCGAATTCAGCAGATGAAAATACATAAGAAAAGTCCCTCTCATCAAATATACATTTTCAGTGTAAAATAGTAAACTAAAGATAACTAAAGATAAACTAACTAAGATAAAGATAAACTAACGGATTCAATTCGTAAAGGTCTAGCCAATAACAACATAGGTGTATTGGTTTCTCTTGATCTGGAGAAAGCATTCGATAGGGTTGACTACTTTGTGCTAATTCAAAAGTTGACTAGGAAATTTAGGTTTAGTAGATCTGCTTGTAGGCTAATATATTCCTATTTAATTGGAAGAGAGCAATTTGTTAATGTTGGTGGGGTTTCTTCTGTTACATTGTCTGTAAAAAGTGGTGTTCCACAGGGTTCGGTTTTGGGTCCCCTTGTATTTGTTCTATATGTTCATGATCTGTTTGATAATTTAAGTGTTTGGTGTAAACCTTACGCTTATGCAGATGATGTACAACTACTATTTACTGGATCCGGTCGATACGTTCCTGTTCTGCAGAGCAAGATTGATTTGGCATTACAATCTCTCAGCTCATGGATGTCCTCGAATAGATTTAGTGTGAATACCTCGAAGACGAAGGCTTTACTCTTTTCCAGAGGCGACGTTTCGGATGTGCACCTGTGCTACAATGGTACGAGCATTCAGTTCGTAAGTAGTATAAAATGTTTGGGCGTGATACTAGATGATAAGCTATCGTTTAACCTTCATGTTGATAGCGTGGTTGCGCGTACAACTGCTTGTCTTCGGCAATTGTACAATACAGATTTGGTACTACCACGTTTTGTTAAGGAACGTTTGGCTCATACTATTATCATGCCCAATATTTTATATTGCCTCGAGATCTATTCTGGAACGAGCGGAGGTAACATGCTGAGAGTGAATCATGCAGTGAATAGGGTAGTTAGATATATATACTCTGGTAGAATCTTTGATCATGTGAGCCCAGACGTCCACCGTTTTCTTAATTGTTCTTTTTCTAATTTTGTATACTTTCGTATTATGTTGCAGTTTTATAAAATATTTCGTAATCGTACTCCATCTTTTCATGTTAGTAGTTTTACGTTCTGTCACTCGGTCAGGGCAAATCAGTTGATTATACCTAGAGTTCTGCCCTATTTGGGTGGATCTTTCGGGGTCAGAGTAGCCCGTGTTTTTAACGCGCTACCCTCAACTTTGAGAACATTCAACGTTTCCTGCCGTACATATCGAAAAAAGCTACTTCTTCATTTTGCTAATCTGACATAAAAAAAACTTTATAGTATGCAGTGTCCATTACTTGTCTTACCGCTTAATATGATCGTCATGTACAATTATTAACACTAATCAATAAATATGTGATTTAATTATTATTATTTATAGTATTTTTTTATATAACATAAATTTATATTTATATATTGTTTCCTTTTTTTAAATAATTGTTACCCATATTATTATTATTATTATTATTATTATTATTATTATTACTATTTTAAGTCTTAAGTCATTATGTTTTTATAATTTTGTATTCTAAATTTTGGAGTAGTCTTTATTGTAATTTAATCTATATCGGCCCATGGCTTCAAATTACAAAATCGAGAAAATAAATAAATAAAAAAAATAAATAATTGGCCAAACATATAAGAACGAGTTGAGATGTTTTTTTTATAAGTATTTTACGATGCAGTATTTTTTTTAGATTGCAAAATATGAGTTACTTCCCATTTCTTAACATTTTTTCGCAAACTTAAAAATACAAAATTGTGCCACAAGTGAAGCATATGTGGGAGGTGGCCAACTGATATTATATTTCCGTGATTGAAACAATTACTGTTGAAAATCATCAATAATCAATTAATAATCAGTTTATATCGTTATTGAAAAAAATCTCTATGTACTTTTTCCAAAAACTATCATTTGAAAAGTATTTCAAATGTGTGATCACTGTGTGAACAGACCCATCTAAATTCGATAATTATAACATCCCTGACTACAACATCAAAACGCATGAGTGGCACCTCTGTGAACAACATCTGGGAAAGCCATTACTTATATGGCCGGAATTAAAGATTACTGTGCAGTGTTCTTCTACGCCCTCGTTTTGGAACCGTTTTTTTGGTATGCGTTTTATTTTTGGAACCATTTTTTTGGAATGCGTTTTTTTACTGTTATCACAATTTTGTTACTGTTAACACAAGTCTGCTTGCAAACATATGTAATTGTGGTTACAACAACAGGGCTAAATGAAGCTCAAAATCAATAGTACACACACACACTTACAAGACAAACCTACAAACATGATGGTCATACTTTCATACACACTTAATTAGATGGAACAACGCAGTGGGACAAAAACACATCTATTCACATGCTCCACTGCCCGCATACATAGCATACAATAAAAGGATAATGAGATGAATATGTGTGTATGTTGGCTCAATAGCATCATCATATGTTTCATTGTAAACAGAGGCGCCCAAACATCTATGAATTTTTTTCTTATCACGAAGAAATATTTAATTAAAAACTTATTAATTGGAAAAACACGCAGAGAAGGAATTCATCAATCACCCCAACCATGTTCCATGTTTGTTGTTTTCACGGTTATTTTTTTTTTAATTAATTAATTTAGAAATATAAAATTATTTGCAATCAATTCCTTGGATCTTTTCTATCCATTATTTGGCAAGACTTGATCAAAATAATAATAATAGTCTTTATAAATATATTTGTACTTTTAATTTAGTGTTTTGGTTAAAACAGCCGAACATAGCACTCACCTTATAATGTTACTTTTCACAGAAAAAATGTAACATGTATTTGGAAACCATGTTATTATGTATCTGATTTCCGAAAGCATATTCACTCTTATTCCTGATGTCGCCCTCGCTCTCGCCGTCGCTTTTTGTCGTCTGTCGCCTTTAAGTCGTCTCGTCATTCAATTGGTATTCCTGTGAAGTGGCGACGGCGACGACGACAATTACTTTTTGTACCAATTACAATACTCGGTAATAAAAGGCCGATATCACTAGAAAACAATCAGCTGATGTGCAAAAAAAAAAATGAATTTTAATTTTTTCGGCTTAAAATATTTTTATTTCCGACGCAATTCTATGTCGGAAAATCAAGAAAAATAATTAATTTGACGTGGGAAAAAATGTGGATATATATTCAAGGACAGTAAAAGCTTCCAAAACTATAAAAATGGAGACGACGCTTAGATCAATGGCACAAGGATCATCATGAAAGAAAACAATCAGCTGATATACAAAACTGAAATTTAATTATTTGCGTTTAAAATGCTATTTGTTTGTAATCCCATTTTGACTTGGAAAATCAAAATAAATGATAAATTTGACTCGGGGAAATGATTTAGATATCTACATTAGGACAATAACAACATCCGGCATATACAATTGGAAATCAAAATAAATGATAAATTTGACTCGGGGAAATGATTTAGATATCTACATTAGGACAATAACAACATCCGGCATATACAATTGGAACGACGTTGACATTATGTGCCCAAGGATCATTCAAAGTTCGTGAAGGACACATTTGTTATCTAAGTTTGGTGCTAAATAAAATACAATGGCCTTGAAGGTTTTCTATTAAAAATAAATGGAATTGAAAATCAACACGTTTACTTTAATTGCACAGTGTTCTTTTCTATGATGTGAATGGGATGACCATAACTGCTATCACTTTACCTCTTACCAATTTCTATTTTTGAAATTTATTTTTCAATTGTTCGATTAATAAAGTCTAAAAAACTTCTTCAAAAATTAAACACTAAACTCGTCGCTTGTAAATTTAAAGGCGACAAAAAGCGACGATATTGGTGACAAAAAGCCACACCAGGAATACCGATTTTCTTCGATAGCAGAATATATCGACGAACGGAATACCAATTAGTGGCGACAGAGGAAAAGCGACGGCGAGGGCGACTTCAGGAATAAGGGTGATTGTGTTTGACGAGAAAAGAATATTTTTTGCGACCAAAATGTTACATGGTCGCCGTGAAAAAGTAACATGATGCTATTGAAACATGTTTGAAGTGATCATATTCCTTCTCTGGGTGTATGCGCTCAAAAACTAAAAACACCCTTAATAAGGGGTCTACGAGGGCGGTTCGGAAACTTCTTAGCCTATCAATGAAAGAGAATAGTTTTTCAAAAATATTTTTATTTTTCAATATAATCTCCTCAAACTTCAATACACATAGTCCAACGCTTTTCTAGCAATTCTATCCCTTGATTAAAATAGTTTTCCTCAAGGTCTTCAAAATAGTGGTTTACAACAGTAATTACATCTTCATTTGAGGTAAAACGCTTGCCAGTAAGGAATTTTTTAGATTTTGGAACAAGTAAAAGTCACTGGGAGCTAAATCAGGAGAATAAGGTGGGCGGTCAAGCAACTCCTACTTTAATTCATTGATTTTAGCCATTGTTAAAACACTCTTGTGCGCTGGTGCGTTGTCTTGATGAAAAATTATTTTTTTGTGTTGTAAGCCAGAAAGTTTTTCTCGAATTTGTACATTTAATTGATCCCAAAGGTTGCAATAGTACTCTGAATTTATTGTTTTACCCTTTTGCAGATAGTCAATCAATAAAATACCTTTGAAGTCCCTTACAGAAAACCGTTGCCATAACCTTACCAGCCGATTGAATTGTTTTTGCCCTCTTTGGGGCACTTCCTCCAGCTTCAGTCCATTGTTTGGATTGTTCTTGTCTCATCAACAGTTATGAAATTACGCTTAAAATCCATTTTATTTCGCTTAAAACGATCCAAACAAGCTTGAGAAATGTTCATTCTTATGCGTTTTTGATCGACTGTTAACAAATGCGGCACCCATCTTGCAGAAAGCCTTTTCATCTGTAGTTCTTCATACAAAATTAAATGGGCTCGATCATTTAAGATGCCCATGCTATTAGCAATTTCACGCACTTTTATTCGTCGATCATTTAATACCATATCATGCACTTTGGCTACAATTTCTGTTGTTGTTGCTGTTTTTGGACGTCCACTACGTGGTTCATCTTCAATGCTTGTACGACCACGTTTAAATTCAGCAACCCAAAAAATTTCGGATGCGTCTTTTTTGAACACCTGTTTCTATATGAAGTACTTGGCAGATCGAAACAAAATTTAACATGTGTTCATTTATTTGTAATTTATTTTCTTTTAGATAAAATAAATCCGAATTTGTAATCAGCGATTCAACGATTGTCTTTGATATTTTTATTTGCTTTAAAAGAAATTTTTAGCGTCAAAAGAAAAAATTGTTTGTCTACAATTTCGTTCCTCAGAAAGTAAAAACTCTTCTTTCTGTGCATGCATCTAGGCGCTCAAGAATTGAAATCTGAAGATCTGTAGAGGCTTAATAAGTCCTGATTCGTTCCATCTTTGGGCCTGACCTGTCCGCAGATAAAATACGAGTATGTGTTAAATTTCTGGATGATAGCTTTATTATTGAAGGTTGTAGCAAAATTACAATACACAGAAAGACAACAATTTATAGATCGTCTGTGGCCGGAAATCATAAGGTTCATATTAGCAGATTATCCGTTCACAAAATCGTACAGTTTAGTCAAACACTAATAACTGTATGGGATAAGTTAGGTTAGATATATTGGGCCAGATAGAAATCTATCTTAAAACTAAGTAGTAACATTCTTACTCGAAGGACACATCTACTAATGTCACTACATTGCATGAATTAGTCAGCTTTTTTTGTATGATAAATACAAAATTGTGGCTTATCTAAGCTATTAAGGGAATCGGTTGTCTCCTTAGCCGATTCATCCCCGTTGATTTTACTAATATTTGTTCTACTCCAGCATAAAAGGAATACATGCCTGCAAATTACCCATACCTTGCTGTTGTTTGTAACAGTACACTCCCTGCAAACATTTTCTATCGAAAGTGTATCGAAGTAGTTTCGCCGCGGAAGATAAAACTTTCGCAGGCGATATCATCTTCTTATCGAATTAGGGTCCCCGTTCGAGAACAAATGTCCCACTACGCGATAGTGTTCTCGGGGAATCGAACCAGTGACTAAAAGTAGTTAGAAAAGCGATAGTTATTTTTTAAAAAATAAAAATGATGATCGGATGCACCGAGCATTGAACTCGGAACCTTTCGTTTTCAAGTCAGAGGTTCTCCCTCTGTGCCACCCACGCTCGTTGGTTGATAGTGGATTTTTACATACATATACTCTCAGACAGGTGCTATTGAAAAATTAGCTATGTCGATGTATGGAGTCTATATTTAGATTTTTGATCGCTGTTAGAGTCGAATTTGTTTCGAAACGGAAACACCCCACGCGATAGTTGTTTTTATTGTTGCTGTGCTTGAGATTTTACTACCAGAAAACTTCCTGGCGATCCGAAATAGTGACATCTTAGCGAAAGACGATAAAACTATCACCCAAATGTTGGCAGGGACTGCCTGTCTTATGTCATGTGATTGTATTAACGTATGTGTTCTCATTTGTTTTGATGATGGAATAAGTCTGTGATAGAAATGAGCATGAATAACAAGTGGGAGAGATGATGTTGATGGCGATAATGATATTATATCATGTGTATGGGGGTTATTTGTGTAAAAGATGTCTATATACACACACATGCGTGATATAAATATATATGTCAGCGATATAAATATACCCTGCAAACATTTTCTATCGAAAGTGTATCGAAGTAGTTTCGCCATGGAAGATAAAACTTTCATTGGCGATATCATCTTCTTATCGAGTTAGTGTCCCCGTTCGAGAACAAATGTCCCACTATGCGATAGCGCCCTCGGAGAAACGAACCAGTGACTAAAAGAAGTAAAAAAAGCGATAGCTATTTTTAACAAAAAACTAAAAATGATGATCGCTCGTACCGAGCGTTGAACTCGGAACCTGTCGTTTTCAAATCAGAGGCTCTCCCTCTGTGCTACACACAAAAAAATTTTTTCTGATTCAATCACCAAATTAATTGATCCAATTAATTTTTTAATTGAAATGTCTTCAATCACGAAAATGATAGTATCAATCACAGTTTTAATTGGGCATAGAAAAAATTCTTGATTAAAAAATTAATTGATTTTTTCAGCAAATTTCAATTAATTTTTTTAATTGATTCAATTAAAAATTTAATTGATGTTGACCCAATTAATTTATTGATTAAAAAAGGTAACTATTTTTAATTACTTTCTGAATTGGCTTAGAGTTTTTGTTTGGATTAACAAATGATTGTTTGAAATACATTTTTAATTAAAAATAATAAAAAAATCAGTACTTTTTTTACCCTTTCACTACCGAAAAGACACAAAAAATACATTTTTAATTAAAAATAATAAAAAAAATCAGTACTTTTTTTTACCCTTTCACTACCGAAAAGACACAAAATTCTATTTTTCCACTTTGTTTTGATTTATTTCTCGATGTTATTTTAGAGTAGAGTCTTTAATCTAAATAACCTATAAATATTTTCCATATTGGTGAGATCCAAAATACATGTTTGTAAACTTCTTTAGAAATAAACGAAAAATACGAAAATTTGAGACAATTTTTCTACTGTATGTTTCTAGTAAATGGACATTCATACGAAAACTATAGCTGACACTTTTTAGGGTTCTTTTTTGTATTTTTGTTCACACGTTGAAGGACATTATAGGCCAAATAGCGCTTATTTTCGTAAGGCCACTTGGTCACAATTCAAGAATCAAATTTTCAAAACAAGCTCATATAGCTCTTGAAGTATTTGAAGTAGGTTTTCAAAATGGCAATTTTTGTTCTACATGCTGTTAGTTAGTACAAGTAAAAACAGAAGAAAAATTAAAGTTTTTAACATTAGATTTATTTCGGTAGTGAAAGGGTTAACTGAATTAGTCTTCCGAATTTGATTAAAAAGTGAATTGTATCAATTATTTTTTTAATTAAAAATTTACAAATGTTCAATCATTGACTTAATTAACTTAATGTTTCTATCATGATTAAAAAGTTAATTGTATCAATTAATTTATTAATTGAAAAAATTTTCAACTTCAATTAACTTTTTAATTGGAAATATTTTGGTGATATTTTTTTCTGTGTACCCACGCTCGTTGGTTGATAGTGGCTTTTTACATACATGTACTCTCAAAGAGGCTTTATTGAAAAATTAGCTACGTCGACATACGGAGTTTATATTTAGAGTCGAATTTGTTTCGAAACGGAAACACCCCTCGCGATAGTTATCTTTATTGTTGCTGTGTTCGAGATATTACTATCAGGAAACTTCCTTGTGATTCGAAATAGTGACATTTTGGCGAAAGACGATAAAACAAACACCCAATTGCTTGTTTGTTTCATACCCCCGACGTGATCAACTTTCAACGCCTACAGGTCGGCCTGTGGACCCACTAGGGATCCACAAATTTGCAACCTTAAAGGAAAATACCTCAGCTTTCTTATGTTGATGTCTTTATCCGTTCAAAAGTTGCAGAATTATTTCCAAAAAAAGCGATTTGGAACCACTGTGCGTTGCTCTGTCGATGTGAGCAAAGAATGCTTCAAATTGTAACAAATTGATCATTGTAGTAACAGGTTGGCTGATAAGTCCCCGGTCTAACAAAGAAAACACACATTTTTTTGCCAAAATTCGTTTTTATTATTCAACATAGTTCCCTTCAAGAGCGATACAACGATTATAACGACCTTCCAATTTTTTGATACCATTTTGGTAGTACTCCTTCGGTTTTGCCTCAAAATAGACCTCAGTTTCGGCGATCACCTCTTCATTGCAGCCAAATTTTTTCCCTGCGAGCATCATTTTGAGGTCTGAGAACTAGAAAAAGTCGCTGGAGGCCAGATCTGGTGAATACGATGGGTGGGGAAGCAATTCGAAGCCCAATTCATGAATTTTTGCCATCGTTCTCAATGACTTGTGGCACGGTGCGTTGTCTTGGTGGAACAACACTTTTTTTTTTCTTCATATGGGGCCGTTTTGCCGCGATTTCGACCTTCAAACGCTCCAATAACGCCATATAATGATGTTGATGGTTTTTCCATTCTCAAGATAATCGATAAAAATTCCATGCGCATCCCAAAAAATAGAGGCCATTACTTTGCCAGCGGACTTTTGAGTCTTTCCACGCTTCGAAGACGGTTCACTGTCCACTCAGCCGACTGTCGATTGGACTCAGGAGTGTAGTGATGGAGCCATGTTTCATCAATTGTCACATATCGACGGAAAAACTCGGTGGAACAACACTTTTTTTTTTCTTCATATGGGGCCGTTTTGCCGCGATTTCGACCTTCAAACGCTCCAATAACGCCATATAATGATGTTGATGGTTTTTCCATTCTCAAGATAATCGATAAAAATTCCATGCGCATCCCAAAAAATAGAGGCCATTACTTTGCCAGCGGACTTTTGAGTCTTTCCACGCTTCGAAGACGGTTCACTGTCCACTCAGCCGACTGTCGATTGGACTCAGGAGTGTAGTGATGGAGCCATGTTTCATCAATTGTCACATATCGACGGAAAAACTCGGGTGTATTACAAGTTAACAGCTGCAAACACCGCTCAGAATCATCAACACGCTGTTGTTTTTGGTCAAATGTGAGCTCGCGCGGCACCCATTTTGCACAGAGCTTCCGGATATCCAAATATTGATGAATGATATGACCAACACGTTCCTTTGATATCTTTAAGGCCTCTGCTATCTCGATCAACTTCATTTTACGGTCATTCAAAATCATTTTGTGGTGTTGATTTTTTTGATGTTTTCATTGGTAACCACCTCTTTCGGGCGTCCACTGCGTTCACCGTCCTCCGTGCTCGTTTCACCACGCTTGAATTTTGCATACCAATCAATTATTGTTGATTTCCCTGGGGCAGAGTCCGGAAATTCATTATGAAGCCAAGTTTTTGCTTCCACCGTATTTTTCCCCTTCAGAAAACAGTATTTTATCAAAACACGAAATTCCTTTTTTTCCATTTTTTTTTTGACAATAACAAAAGTTGCTTCACTAAAGACCCTCTATCTTACAAACTAATTGAATTACAGACGTCAAATTTTGACACGAATCATTTTAAGGTTGGTACTATATAAAAATAATATGCATTTAATACTAGCGACGCCATCTATGTGTCAGACCGGGGACTTATTAACCAACCTGTTACTTTCTGCATTTAGTACAATCGTACCAACTTTTATATCCCTGATATATGTATGTAACAAAAAAAGCCAGAATTGCCATTCGTTGCATTTTTTATATACACTGTCGATCAAATTCGTGTGCATGTTTGTACTAATTGTGTTCGTAATTAAGCTTTCTGCCAAAAATCAATCATCGAACTTATGCGTGATGAGATCATTAACCGAAGGTGACGTTTTTTTATTTTTTAGTAGGTTTATATTGTTTAAGATATGTTAAGCTACAATTTTATTTAAACATATCAAATGCATGCCCGGTTTCAACGATTTTGAATTTACGCTAATGATTTTGGTATGGATTCCTTCTACTTTTTTTAATGCGTTTTAGGTTATAAAAAATCGTTTAGTTCAATAGAATTTGCGTTTGTGTAAAGATTCTAATTTTAAAGGTGAATATCTTAACTCTAAGGCTACAAAGCTTTCATCGACTTTTGGCCTAAGAAAAAAACTTTGAATCAGATAAATGCACAGAAAAAAAATTCCGTAGTTAAACTAACGCTAAATTTAATTTATTTTTATTGTAAAAAAATTATTTGTTAGTAGTTAAATTTTATTACTTTTTGCGAAATTTTCCACAGCCAAATAAAATTTTCTTTTTTTTAAGTATGTGTCAAATAATTTATGAACTAAACGTGAGTATAAAGTTCTATGACCGTACACATAAGTTCAATATGAACTAAAGCAAATGAAAATTTTCGTACGATTCCCAAAAATAGTAAGAATGAACTACTGTATGGTTAAAATGGTCATGATTTGGCGCCAATGAGTTTCTTCTTAACTTTTAGTTAATATTTCCTTCTATTAGAGGGTGTAAAAAGTACAGCTTTAACAACGCTTTGGGTAAATCTCAAAATGTGTAGCAAAATTTAGTTCAATTTTCGTACGAGTTAGTTTATTCAGTTTACTTTTTTTTTCGGTGTGTGTATTCTAAGCTAAGAAAAAATCGCATACGTTTTGTAAGGATATGAAATTTTTGTCCGCAAGACACTATTTTTTGTTCGTATGCTTACAAATTATTAAATTAGTCTATTTATCTTAATTTAGTTGTGAAAGTTATTTATCATAAAAAGATGTATGACAATAGGTATCCCTCTACGATCGTAGCAATCGTCTAGTTTTGTAAATTTTACGAATATCCATGAAATTAAGGATATTACTTAAGAATATTTCCCCTTCAGTTTTTTTCACGCAAAAAAAAACAAATTCTTTCCTCCCAAACGAAATTTTAGACAAACAAGGTTCGTTTCTCATTTGCTTTTCGCTGTAAAGAAGTGTATTTGGAAGAAAAGTATATACTTTTTGTGATAAACGTTTATTCTTTTCCAGGATGTAAAAACATTTTCATAAAGACAAACTCAAACAAAAAAAAACACTGTTTTCTTGCTAATTGCATTTTCCCTCACATCTTTCTCACATACCAACAAAATGTAGAAGAAATTATACGATTTTATAAATTTTTAATTTTTTTTCCTTTCGCCTGGACGGAGAATCGAACCGCGGACCATGCACTTTGTAAGCCAACACACTAACCACTGAGCTATGTACTTGTTATGGTCATCAATAGATAAATATCGATATAAGTTATATTTATATAGCATAGCTTGCGGCGCCCACGAACCGAATAAACAAAGTTTATTTAACAGAAACAAACATTTAGTTTGGCACCGTGGAGCAGTGGTTGCTACGTCCGACTTGCATGCCAAGGGTCGTGGGTTCGACCAAAGTTTTTTTTTTTTTTTTTTTTTTACATATATTCCAGATATGTTCGGAAGATTTCGAAAAAATGTTCAATATTACATTGTAGTATATTAAATTTTGAACTGTAAAATGTGTCTTATTAAAGACCTAAATTCAGAAAAGAACAGTGTTTGATAAAAAAAGAAATGGACTGTGTTGTTGTTTCAAAAATAAATTTTTATATTGAAAAATAAAAACTTTGTAACAAACGAATTTTTTTGGTGATAAAAATTTAAAATTTTCGAAGCCATTCAAAAAACTCTAACAAAAGAAAAACGTTTTCGGTACACGTTTTCCAAACGTTTTTTTTTTCTTTACGTGTGGGACTGGTCCCATACCGGTCGGTTCACCTGTCCTTTATAGCCGTTACAGGTCTTTTAACTGGTTAGGTGACCGGTGATATTAACATGGGGTTGTCATAGGAAGGGTCAATTGACCCCCACATAGATACCTACAAACCAATCCTTTAACCGGTTGTTTTCAACCCATCAATTAACCAGTTCAAATAGACATGTTAGAGAGACAGTTCTAAAAAAAAAATATATATATAACTTAAATAAATCTAAAAATAGAACTGTCCCTGTTATAGATGCAAAAGGGCAAGAAATGTGTTAATTAACCCTATGATAGAGGCATTTAAACCGGTTAAGGGATAGGTTCATTGTGTTCTAAAGACAAATGCATGAAGTGGCTACCAATAGGCTAAATACAACCAGTCCCATGACCAGTATAAAATTCCAACTGCTTGGAAATAGGGGTCAATTGGCATCAAAAAACTGAAGGGTCGTAAAACTGACTTACACATTAAGCTCTTTCATACTAAACAATGAAAGTAGTTATTGTTCAAATTATACGAAAAAATACAATATTCTATTCAAAAATGTCTTTAGTGTCATACGATGTTCATGATGGTCGCATTATTGGAAAAATTTACAAATGTTAAGGAAATCTGAACTATTTTGTGGGATACACGAATTTAGATCATTTTTATACTTCATTTGTGTATAATGTTTTCCTCTGTTTTCACTCAAAAAAAAAGTTTACTTGGATCTATTCTGCCCCACTCTTATATACTCTATATACCTCCGATTTCAAACCACCAAAGGGAATTGATGTGGCATATTATGCTGACGATACTGCTCTCATATCCTCGAGTAAAGCCACAAAAGCTCTATTAAAGAAGATGGAGAAAAGCTTATTCTCATGCTATAAATATTTTCAAAAATGGAAGATTAAAATCAACGGCAAAAAAACGCAAAGCATAATATTTCCATGGAATAAATCACCAAAAAGAATACCCTCTAGGCCACTGCACTTTAACAACACCACACTGCGGATAGAGAACGAAGTAAAATACCTGGGTGTCACTCTAGACAAAAAAATTAACATTTCGATAACACATACACCCTCACAAAAAATCGCTTCTGTAACATATACTCCCAAACATATTTTGCTTCAAGCATATACATTTTTGGGTATTCCCCAAACATTTATATGTTTGATCTCTTCCAATATATAATATGTTTGAAAGCATATTGGTCTAAACAATATATGTTTGGGTAGTCTAAGTTCCAAACATTTTGTATTTTTGCATCCAAATTCAATAATGCTGTCTTCCAAAAAACAATATGTTATTATGTGAACATATAATATGTTTGGAAGCATTTTGCACCCAAAAATATTATATGCTTAAAAAAAATTCTCCCAAACAATATTGTGCTCAAAATTTTATTTATTTATATATTTACAATCATAATGAATTATAAAAATAAACAGGTAATATAGGTGCTAACAACATAGGTTTTCGACCTGAATGCTCAAAATTTTGTTTCTGCCTTATTGTATATTCCCCCACATCTTTCTCACTTCCACGAGATTTTTTAGTTCTTAGCACCTTTTTCTGTAATACAAACATTGTAGAAGAAATTATTCAATTTTATGATTTTTTTTTTAATTTTAATTTTACCTTTTGCCGGACGGGGATTCGAACAGCGGACCACACAGTTTGTAAGGATCAAAGAAGTAGCTGATCAATTGCCCAAGGAAAAATAAAATGTTAATTTTGTAATAACAAGCAACAACCACCAACTTAATTCAATATCGCTCCCTGTTAAATAGCGCTCCAAGCTACTAAACACATATATGTTTATAAGCTATTTCTAAATTAATATATGTTTGCATCCAAGCATATTATATTTATAAACATTTTATGTCCCAAACATAATATGTTCTAACATATTAACATATATGTCCCAAACATTTTATGCTAGTTTATGAACATTATATGCTTGCACTCAAAAATATTGTGTTTAAAAATTTGTGTTCCAAACATATAATGTTTATAGCCAAACATATGAAAAACAGTCTTTTTCATCCGTGTAGAAAACACTCGCGATAAAGCAATGAAGGCATTCCGAGCCCTAGGGCCACTTTTAAACAAACGCTCGTCACTCTCATTAAAAAACAAAAACCTATTATACACATGCGTTATAAGACCCGTAATATCTTTTGCATCACCAATCTGGTACGGTGCCGCAAAAACACATCTCAAGCGTTTACAAATTATCCAAAATAAATGTCTTAAACTGATTCACAATAAACCTTGGCGATACCCTCGTCCTTACACCAGGACACCGGATACGAACTCATCATTCCATTCATCAGTAAGCTCAATGAAAATTATTTTCAAAAACTTGCAGATAGCCCTTATGAAATACTAAGAGACTGTTATGAAATCACATAAGAAGTACTGTATTCTCATAAAACAAAAATATTGTAATACAGAAAATATTTACACTTAAATATTTGGCTATTTACTCTATATTTTTAATATGTTTTAACTTTAATGTTAGTTTATACTATCAAATAAGGTTTTTGTTATCCTTTTTGCCTTAAAATTAATTATGTTCATAAAACGGAAAACACAAAAGTCTGTACTAATGCAATTGTTGAAATATCTAGTTGATAAAACTCAAACTGTAATATATACATTTCTTAACTCGATTATATGTAAAAACATTGGATTAATAAATATTTGAATTGAATTGAATTGAAAAAAAAACAAGCGCATGTAAAATTTATAGGAGATAAAAATTAGATAATAGGAATATAAAAGTGTAACAAAAAATACCGATAAAAGTGAAATTGGAAAAAACTGTTTTTTTTTAGTTTTTTTAAATTTGTACATCCAAATGAACTTCCAAGGAAAAACTTCTAAAGCAATGCAAATATTTTTTTATGTGTAATCGAACTATGGCAACACTATTCTCATGATATAATTGCTAACACTACTGTATACAGTGTCTGGATTTCTCAATAATTGTATGAATTTTTAGTGGGTTGTGTGCAGCGGTGCCAACTCTGACGATTTATCGTCATTTTGACGATTTTTGATGGTAAATTTGGCCTCTGACGATTTGAAGAAGATTTTAAACAACGTAGTTATGAGTTGACGATTTTTTATAATGCTCGACACAAGTGTTTCTTTTTAACGTTTTTTATGACGATTTGACGATTTGACGATTTTTCAAAGTGATTAGTTATAAGTTGACGATTTTCATCAGTTGTAATGTAAACAAGCTTTTTTTAATCTCAGAATATGACAATTTATATGTAGCTTGCTCCCAACCGTCTCCAACATAGACAGAAATTTCAAAGCAATCAATATACATAAACCTAAAATGCGGAATTCCTTTTAAACTTAAACATTGCATGGTATTCTTTTGTCAAAAAAACTATTTAAAACTAAATAATTCTGATTGCTATTACCGATAATAGAAATAATAATAAAAAATTTTACACGAGCGAGTAACAAGGATTTAATTCGCTTGAAGAATAGGAAATTTGTCTGTCAAGAAAATGTTGTTAATGTAGTACATGAAGTCACAATCAGAAATATTACTTTAAATTAATTAAAAGTTGATTACTTAGTTGGAGAGTTAAACGGCATTTTTTATGGAACTAAAATGAATTAAAGCCTTCCCAATAAACACAAACGTTTGAAAAATGCTAAATTTCAACAATTTTTCAAACATTTTTTCAAAGGATTAGGGTAATATTCAAGTTGAGAAATTGTTGAGAAAATCGCGTTCTCAACAAAAAACAGACATTACCCTCAACAGTGAAATTCAACACATTACCAATAATATCTCAAGTGTTATCCTCAAATTGAAATGCATCGCTACTCAATAATTTGTCAAACAATTTTCGATGCGAGTCAAATTCAAAATTAACATCGTTGCAAATACTTTTCAACCTAAATTTGTATGAATGATATCCCCACTTCAAATTGAAAGTCAAAGCCAAAATTCTATGAATTTTGTATAATTTATTCATTTCCATCAAAATAAAATATATAATAATACACTACACTACATAATACACTACAATACCAATTGATATATAATAATCTTATTAAACATATCAACAAAAAAAAAAAAAGAAAACAACAAAACATTAAATATCTTAAACATTATTAGTAAACACTTTTGGTTCCTTCCTTTTATTAACATGCGGGCAATTTGAAATTAGGAACGTACTGGACCGCTTGTTAGAATTGATTTCCAGCAGAAGGAATTCACAAAATATCCATTTTAAACTGATAATAGCATATGAATTAAACTGACGATGTGATGCACATTTTCATCCAGAAGTTGTTGATTTCAACAATTTGTTGTTTAACAATTTTAATTGGTTGCACTTGTAATTTTTCTGGAAACTTTTTCTTGTCGATAAGCCACTCATTTTTCATTGGTCAGCTTCTTATTGTTTGCAAGAATGTAGCATCCAAAGATTTTAGTTTTCTGCAAAGAGATTTAAATTTAGTGACTTCTTTAAAGTGTTGATTTAATTTTTCATATTGACGTACCAATTATTATAAACTATTTGAAGCAGTTCCAGTTAATTGTTCACCATTTTTTCATTGGTCAGCTTTTTAATGTTTTCAAAAACGTAGAATCCATAATTTTAGTTTTCTGCAAAGAGATATACATTTAGTGACTTCCTTAAAGTTTTATTTCATTTTTTATTTTCACTTACCTATTTTTATAAACTATTTGGTTATTTGTCTAAAATTTTCCATTTTTTTATTTCTTGCAATTGACCACGAACTTCGTTGCACAAATAAGTATTGAAAACCACATGGTTTTTTCGTTGCATTTTAGGGTAGTGTTTTGTCAAAGTTTTCTCATATTATCTTCAACACCTTTTCAAAGATTTCGTCAACATTTTGGCAAATTGTAAGTAATTCGCAAACAATTTGAAGATGTATTGAAGATGAGCTAATGCAAGTCAAGTTGAGTTTATGTTGAAAATTATATTTACCCTCAAACTGAAAAGTTGTTGCATTTGAAAAACGCTCATCATGTGTTTATTGGGTTTTCTTATGGTTTTGTTCGAATAAAATTTTTAATTTATTGCTAAATCTTTTTTTCAGCTGTTTTTTGACGATTTTTTTTTGGGACGAATTGACGATTTTGACGAAAAATATTTTAAAAATTGACGATTTTCAGCCCAAAACAGTTGGCACCACTGGTTGTGTGAGAACGTTTTATGTACACAAACGCGCTCAAACGCGCACACACATTCTATAATATCCTGAGTAAGCTAAGTAAGTTGTGGATATGAATGATTCTTCTTCATTTTTTCACCGGAGTCCGTCCGTCCACCCATCTGTCTATCATACAGTAGTTGTCTTTTCTGTGTGTGTAGGGGTGGGGGTGTTGTTTCTGTGGGCCTTAGGTTTACTAGGTTTTTTGCATAGCTCTTTCGTTAGCTTGCTGGCCGTGATTTGTGTGTGTGTGTGTTTTTAAATTTATCCTTTATCAATGTGTGAAATTTAACTTGGTTATCACACGTTCCCCCAACACTTTTTATTCTATTTTCTACCCTTTCAGCAGGTATTTCGCATTGTGTATATAATTGTTTAGAACAAAGTGTGTGGTAGAGCAGACAATTATCTTTTCTATATTTCTACTTTTAGTCCTTGAATTTTGACAAGGAAACTGCTTTGTGGTTGTGTGGTTTCTTCAATGTTATCGTTTAGTTAGATGATTGACATCCAGTTTTTTAGGTCCATATTGACGATGGAAATTTACCTTAGTCCCTAAAAGCTTTATTTTAAGTTTTCAAAACATAATTAAAATTTTTAGTTTTGATAAAAGTAACAAAAAATATTTTTCCATTAAATTATTATTTTTTATTTAACTTTATTAACGAATGATATACAATTAATAGTTATTTAATAGAAGCTATATCTACATAGGCCTTAAGCTTTCCCTATTTTATTACTACCGAAGTGTTGGTTTGTAAAAGGTTGGCTGATAAGTCCACGGTCTAACAAAAAAAAAAACATTTTTTTGCCAAAATTCGTTTTTATTATTCAACATAGTTACCTTCATGAGCGATACAACGATTATAACGACCTTTCAATTTTTTTATACCATTTTGGTAGTACTCCTTCGGTTTTGCCTCAAAATAGACCTCAGTTTCGGCGATCACCTCTTCATTGCCGCCAAATTTTGCCTCTGCGAGCATCATTTTGAGGTCTGAGAACTAGAAAAAGTCGCTGGAGGCCAGATCTGGTGAATACGATGGGTGGGGAAGCAATTCGAAGCCCAATTCATGAATTTTTGTCATTGTTCTCAATGACTTGTGGCACGGTGCGTTGTCTTGGTGGAACAACACTTTTTTCTTTTTCATATGGGGCCGTTTTGCCGCGAATTCGAACTTCAAACGCTCCAATAACGCCATATAATAGTCATTGTTGATGGTTTTTCCCCTTCTCAACACAGAAAATAATATTATAATTTTTGAGCTAACAATAAATTGTTGTTACTGAAAATTTTTAAGTTCAACAAAATTTTTGTTGATATAACAAAACGTTTGTTGATATAACAAAATTGGTTGTTAAAGTGACTAAAATCGTAATTGTATTTACAAATTACGTTGTTAGCTCAAATTTAAACATAATTTTAATTGTATTGACAATCAAATTAATTGATATTTTTTTGTGTGAAGATAATCGATAAAAATTAATCCATGCACATCCCAAAAAACAGAGGCCGTTACTTTGCCAGCGGACTTTTGAGTCTTTCCACGCTTCGGAGACGGTTCACCGATCGCTGTCCACTCAGCCGACTGTCGATTGGACTCAGGAGTGTAGTGATGGAGCCATGTTTCATCCATTGTCACATATCGACGGAAAAACTCGGGTATATTACGAGTTAACAGCTGCAAACACCGCTCAGAATCATCAACACGTTGTTGTTTTTGGTCAAATGCAGCGTTGCCAGAATTGTTTCACAAAAAACCGCTAGATTTGTCCAAAAAACTAGCCAAAAAAAGCTAAAAATTTAAAAAAATAGCTAGAAAAAAAGCTAAAATTTTTTGTATCAAAAGTCACATTTTTGGTTGAAATTTAACAAACTTAAAGGCTTTATTTCACTTAAAATGCATATTATTTTAATTGTATTCATTTTAATTCAATTTCTGTGAGACTGTAAGAAAATTTAAGTCATATTAGCTCTGTTTTCGTACTCGATACATTTTGATTACTATCAAAAATTTTTACTGGAAGTCCTTCGTTTATATTTCCTAGTAAAAACATTTTTCCCAGTAAACTTGCAATTGCCAGCTGGTTAATCATCAACAAGTCCAATGTGCGATATATTGCATAATGTCACATAGAACTGCATTAGAAAATATCAATATATTTCGTTTTAACTGAATTAATGATAAATTCGTGAACGTGTACACTTCTCCTAATTTTACCCATTCTAACTGTCTTGCAAGTTTATATTGAATAACTTTTATTCGCAAAATTCCCATACAAACCCATTGTTATCCAATTTTCGTAAATGTAAATCCATTCCATTAATATATAGCAGATTTGTTTTGATCCTATCACTACGAATTTTTTCATTGCATTTTTTGATGTTAAAAAAAAATAATACCACATTCAAAACTTTATTTCCTTAATTATTTCTATGTTCGGTTCCAAAGATTTTGTACACTAATGATTTTGGTATTGATTCCGAGTCAAATTTGAATTTAAATATTCGTTTTTTTTTCAGCTTTTTCTTCATGAGCTATCACAGTGCTTTAAAAACGTGCTAACGACAACTTAAATTTCCAAATTCAGACTCGACTTTAAGTAGAAATTATTCTATGTATACGTTTTTAAAATAAAATGTTGAAAAACCTCTTCTATTTTTGAACGCTATTTTGGTTTTTGGTCAAGATACAAAAACTCCACAAATTTAAAGACTATTTCATTAATTTTAAGAATTTTTTAGAATTGACCCTAGCCTTCTTTCATGAAAAGATACCCATTTTTAAGTTGAATCACTTAACTATAAGGGCAAAAAGAATTTATCGGCTATTGGACAAGGAAAACAG
Source organism: Haematobia irritans (assembly GCF_050003625.1). Taxonomy (NCBI): domain Eukaryota; kingdom Metazoa; phylum Arthropoda; class Insecta; order Diptera; family Muscidae; genus Haematobia; species Haematobia irritans. The sequence goes on from NC_134400.1 coordinate 158,781,686, forward strand.
TTTATATAAGAGAAATTCACAAATGCTATTATAACCAAAATTCGCGTTCGTATTTTAAGGAAATGCAATCTTTGACCACAATATTTTTTCAATGTACACAGCAATTCACATCTACTATTTTAGTTTAGTAATATCATAATAAGTGTAGAATATTATAATAACATAAAAAGGATAAACGAGTCAAATGCTAATATTCCTAATAATTTACTGACAGTTTATATAAGGAATTGAAATATGTGGAAAACCTTATTCTGGCAGCAAGGCTTAGATAAAAACGAAGTTTTATCCATATTTCAATAGGAACATGTCGAAAATAAAAAAAGCCAAAAATAGCTAAAAGTGTCATGAAAAAAAGCCAGAAAAAAAGCTAAAAGCTAAATGCATTTTTTTCCCGCTAAACGTCTTCAAAAAAAGCCAAATCTAGCGGGAAAAAAGCTAAATTGGCAACGCTGGTCAAATGTGAGCTCGCGCAGCATCCATTTTACACAGAGCTTCCGCATATCCAAATATTGACGAATGATATAACCAACACGTTCTTTTGATATCTTTAAGGTCTCTGCTATCTCGATCAACTTCATTTTACGTTCATTCAAAATCATTTTGTGGATTTTTTTTTATGTTTTCGTCGGTAACCACCTCTTTCGGGCGTCCACTGCGTTCACCGTCCTCCGTGCTCAATTCACCACACCCAGAAAAAAGTGCCTTCGAAACTAAAGGAAAAAAATTTCATCAATATAGTTTATCCATTTTATTTCCATTAAGGTAAATTTTTGTGAAAAATAATAAAATTTACTCATTTCAGTAAAAAAAATCCTAAACTGTAAGCAGTTAGGAATAGTTCATTAACTAGAATAAGGCATGGAATTTTACTCATACTATTTTCTTCGCTGGGTATAAGAATTTTTAAATAAACAAAAACCGAACTAAAACCAAGTTTCCTCAAAATTAGTAAAATTTCTTATAAAATGATAATTGCGACTTCCTTTATAATAGAAAGTTTTTCATATATACGAACAACACTTGGTATAGAAAAATATTTTAGTTCATTCGTACTAAGAAGTATGCAATCCTTTCAAAACTTAAGGAAACACACTTGTTAGAATATAGGAAATTTTCCTAAATTTCTATTGTCTACCTGTAATCGATACCTGTCATCGTAATCGATGTGTTTGCGCGTGGGTGTAATCGATATATTTGCGCGTCGGTTGTTTTTTAGTTGGAATCGCGTTGTTTCGGAGAGATTGTTAAAAATAATATGGTAAAACAATATAATAAATAACAAATAAAATATATAAAATATTTGTTATTTTAAATTAGTGAGAAAAATTTTCGTTTTTTTAAATAAATCTATCAATGTTCGTGATAGTGTATAAAGAAAGAAAACACCAGCAGAATAACAACCCTTTCATTTGTCTTCATTTTGGAATCTTCAATTATCAGGTAATATTCAGTGACGCTAACCTTTTGCAACAAAAATGTTTTATGATTTTTTATATTTGTAGGTATTGAAATTGTAAAAGGAGGACAAAATCGTTAGGCAGCAACTTATTAAAAGTGAAAAGTACAAGAAGAAGAAAAAGTGCGTTTTACAGTTGATAATATCACACGGAAATTGGAAATAGTGGAATAATAAGCTAATATTTCAAAGAGATTCGATGCTGTTGATTCTTAATAAATATATTCAATATATTAATAAAACATGTCTTTTATTGAAGATAAAATTGCTTATAGAAATAAATAAAATTGTATTTAAAAACGAAGGTAAGCAGTTCTCATTATGAAGTAAAAGTTTTACCACAAATGTGTAAGATTTGTCGAAATGAATGAAAAAATTTCAATAAAATCATTCCATATATGAATTCAAATTAGTTAAATTTTTTAATTCTGTAGTATAGTGGTATATAAATATAGGAAAATGTTAACTAATATATGGAATGCATTATTCCTAATTTCTACGAAAATCACATCGTTCAAACAAATAAAAATGTCTTTGGCGCTATACGAAGTTCAACTTTCTTCACAATGAGTTCATTTTAACTTAAAGAAGGGGTCACTTTTTTCTGGGTGCACGCTTGAATTTTGCATACCAATCAATTATTGTTTATTTCCCTGGGGCAGAGTCCGGAAACTCATTATCAAGCCAAGTTTTTGCTTCCACCGTATTCTTTCCCTTCAGAAAACAGTATTTTATCAAAACACGAAATTCCTTTTTTTCCATTTTTTTTCACAATAACAAAAGTTGCTTCACAAAAGACTCTCTATCTCACAAACGAACATAATTGACTTACCGACGTCAAATTTTGACACGAATCATTTGAAGGTTGGTACTATATAAAAATAATATGCATTTAATACTAGCGAAAACCGGCGAAGACTAACGAAGAACTTATCGGCCAAGCTGTTAAGTGAGCCTGAAACATCGGGCTGCCACTAAAGGGTTATCCGGTTAAAATTTGGTCAATATAAACTTGACGTATTTCTTGCAATTTTGCATTTAAAAAACCTGAACACCCCTCATTTTGAAGGTGTGTGTGTGTGTAGAATGTTGCTCCTATTTTGATTTTGGAATTCACTCTTCAGTTGTCAAAATGCCGTCCAAGAAAGAAGAGCAGCGTATCAAAATTTTGCTCGCGCATCGCGAAAATCCGAGCTACTCGCACGAATAGCTGGCAAAATCGTTAAAAGTTTCCAAATCAACCGTTACAAATGTAATTAAAGTGTTTGGGGAACGTTTGTCGACAGCCAGGAAGTCTGGATCGGGGGGAAATCGAAAACCGGAAGCCGCTGAGACGACAAAGAGAGTTGCCGGTAGTTTCAAGCTAACCTCTCTCTCCGAGATGCCGCAAGTAAGCTGGGTGTATCGTCTACAACCGTGCATCGAGCCAAAAAACGAGTCGGACTATCGACTTACAAGAATGTAGTGACTCCAAATCGCGATGATAAACAAAATACGACGGCCAAAGCGCGATCCCGGAGGCTGTACACGACGATGCTGATGAAGTTTGACTGCGTGGTAATGGACGACGAAACCTACGTCAAAGCCGACTACAAGCAGCTTCCGGGACAGGAGTTTTATACGGCAAAAGGAAGGGGAAAGGTAACAGATATTTTCAAGCACATAAAACTGTCAAAGTTCGCAAAGAAATATCTGGTTTGGCAAGCCATCTGTACCTGTGGCTTGAAAAGCAGCATTTTCATAGCTTCCGGGACTGTCAACCAAGAAATTTACGTGAAAGAGTGTTTGAATAAACGTCTGCTGCCTTTCCTGAAGAAACACGGTTGTTCCGCACTGTTTTGGCCGGATTTGGCATCTTGCCATTACGGTAAAAAGGCTATGGAGCGGTACGCCGCCAACAACGTGCAGGCCAGAGCTCCGCCCAATTGAGAAATACTGGGCTATTGTCAAGCGGAACCTAAAGAAGACCAAGTACGAGCAGCAGTTCAAGGCAAGCTGGCTTTCTGCGGCGAAGAAGGTGGACAAGGTGGCTGTACAAAATCTGATGGCAGGTGTCAAGCGTGAGGCCCGGCAATTCGGATTTGGAAAAGCGAAAGCCTAACTGAATATTTTTCCTGAATTTTATACTAATTGAACTTGAAAAAGAAATTTAATTTGATTTTTTAAATAAACGATTTCACCGATTTACACGCGTTTTGACCAAATTTTGACCGTATCACCCTTTATACGTAACCTAACCTATGATATAAACATACATTTTCTTTCATGATGGAATCACTTTTTCTGCTTAATATTGAAGCTTAAAACTTTTTCAATTAAAAAATTATTTTATACAATTAACTTTTTAATCAAACTCGGAAGACTAAGCCAGTCTGTAAAAAAATTATTGAAAGTTTTGTTTGATTTTTAATTAAAAATTATTTGAAACAATCAAATCAAATGTTAAACTTAAAACACAAAAACAGTTAAGAAAGTTATTGAAAATAGTTGCGTTTTAGATTAAATTAAAAAAATTCAGTTTTGCAATAAACATAAACATAAATTAAATTAAAAAATTAATTGAGTTTTCAATCAACATCTATTAAAAATTAATTGAAATTAGCTATGAATTAATTCTTTAATCAAGTATTTTTTATGCCCAATTGAAACTGTAACTGATACTATAATTTTCGTGATTGAAGATATTTCAATTACAAAATTAATTGAATCAATTAATGTCGTGATTGAATCAGAAACATTTGTTTTCTGCGCACACTTTGTATACAATTCTGGCAAGCTAACCATTGCACGAACGACAATGCTTCCCATCCGTTTATAGATTATTTCTTTAAAACAAGACTATCTTCCTTTACATTAGAAATATTTTTTTATTTCAAAAAATTTGCCCTCAATAAGATGGCTAACATATCTATTTTTAAAGAAAAAGTATTAAAAACAAATTATGTAAAATATCTGTCAACAAAAATGTCATATTATTTTTTTACACGCAAAAAATGAATCTCTTTTCTGGGAAACGAATTTTGGGAACAACAAAATTCTACTTTGTTGTTAAAGTTGTTTTTTTGCGGCTAAATATAGTTCGTTGGGAGCAAACATGGTAATTACTACCATAAACAAGGATCTATTTGCCTTTAAAGAGACTGGTAACGTTGCCTAAATTAATAAATGAAATCATTATTGCCCTAAAATTTCGGTTCATAGGAAAGAATTATTTTTTTTTTGTGAATATTATGTTTTAAAATTTATGTTATAGAAATTTCGTTATTAAATTCATATATGATTTTATTGTAAAAGAAATTGTAGTACTGATTTTCACTATTTCTTTCTCCTATCTCTCTACATATTTACCTAGATACAATGTCATATTGTATCGTAAGTGAATAAAGTGAAACTGGTTTATTTTATATTCCATACAAGCAATGGTAATATTTAAACCATTGCTTTTGGTAGTTAAGTGTACAAAAAAAGACATTTCATGTAATCTGGTTTTTTGAATAATTTGAAATTTTTTAAATGTCTGATTTATTTTTTTTTTTTTTTGTCTTTTCTTTTTTTAAATGCAAGTTAGCTCAATATCGTTGTTTTTGTATCCTATAAATGTATGTGATGTGATTTTTAATTTATTTTAAATTATTTCGTTTTTCCATTTCTTTCTAGGAATATGATATACAAGATCATCGACCGTTTCTATCACTCAATCAAAGTGGCCTAAATAAACCTGATCAAATAAAATTTGCCCGTTATCTTGGACAAGGTTTACCAACGTTTACATTATTTTGCATTTATAGTAATTTTAAAAATTTATTTTGCACAAAACGTACCGAAATGTAAGTATCTAATCTAACCATCCATATAATAAGTATATACGATTTACATCCGTCTATACTTAATACTTAGACCGAAATAGGTTTTTTTTGCTTTTTTCTATTTTCTGATTATAGATAAGATGTAAATTACAGTTCGTTCAGCAGTCATTGTGAAAGCTATTTTCGAAAGAAGGGAAATTTATTTATTTACAGTTTGTTGCTAATTGTTTTGTAGTTTAATTTTCATAAAACTAAGAGTTCGATAGTGCATAGTGTCATTTATTTTGTGGTACAGGGTGGTACAGGGTATAATAAGTTTGTGCATTTGTATGTAACGCCAAGAAATAATTGTCATAGACCCTTTTAGTATACCGATCGGCTTAGAATTAAATTCTGAGTCGATTTAGCGATGTCCGTCTGTCTGTCTGTCTGTCTGTCCGTCCGTCCGTCTGTCTGTATATGTAATTTTGTGCACAAAGTACAGGTCGCAGTTTAAGTCCGATCGTCCTCAAATTTGACACAACGTCTTTCTTCGGGTAGAAGACAATCGCTATTGATTTTGGAAAAAATCGGTTCAAATTTAGATATAGCTGTCATATATCGTTATCACCGATTTGATCATAATTCACGTATTTATGAACCGACGTTCTTCAAATTTTGTACATCTGAATGTTTTGGCAGTCCCGTAAAAATTGTCAAATATCAGCTAAATCGGTTCAGATTTATATGTAGCTCCCATATATATCTTTCGTCCGATTTGGACTTATGTGGCCCCAAAAGCGAGAGTTTTGCCCTGATTTGCTTCAAATTTTGCACAACGAGTACGTTCAATAGTATCGTTAATTGTGCCAAATTTAGTTGAAATCGGTTCAGATTTAGATATAGCTCCCCTATATATCTTTCGTCCGATTTTGACTTATATGGCTTCAAAAGCCAGAGTTTTGCCCTGATTTGATTAAAATTTTGTACAAGGAGTACGTTTAATAGTATCGTTAATTGTGCCAAATTTAGTTGAAATCGGTTCAGATTTAGATATAGCTCCCATATATATCTTTCGACCGATTTGGACTTATATGGCCCCAAAAGCCAGAGTTTTGCCCTGATTTGCTTCAAATTTTGCACAACAAGTACGTTTAATAATATCGTTAAGTGTGCTTAATTTGGTTAAAATCGGTTCAGATTTAGATATAGCTCCCATATATATCATTCGACCGATTTGGACTTATATGGCCCCAAAAGCCAGGGTTTTGCCCTGATTTGCTTCAAATTTTGCACAACAAGTACGTTTAATAATATCGTTAAGTGTGCTTAATTTGGTTAAAATCGGTTCCGATTTAGATATAGCTCCCATATATATCATTCGCCCTATTTGGACTAATATGCCCACAGAGTCAAAAGTGCTACTCTGATTTACGTGAAATTTTGCAGAGGAAGTAGAATTGAACTTGAAACTTTGAACAGGCAGTAGAATTAAGGTTCTGCATATGCGTGTTTATTTTGGTTGAAATCGGTTCAGATTTTGATATAGCTCCCATATATATCTTTCGCCCGATTTGGACTTATATGGCCCCAAAAGCCAGAGTTTTGCCCTGATTTGCTTCAAATTTTGCACAACAAGTACGTTTAATAATATCGTTAAGTGTGCTTAATTTTGTTAAAATCGGTTCCGATTTAGATATAGCTCACATATATGTCTTTCTTCCGATTTGGATTTATATGACCTCAAAGCCGTGAAATTTTGCAGAGGAAGTAGAATTGAACTTGACACTTTGAACAGGCAGTAGAATTAAGGTTCTGCATATGCGTGTTTATTTTGGTTGAAATCGGTTCAGATTTTGATATAGCTCCCATATATATTTTTCGCCCGATTTTCCGTCATATGACAACAGACGTCAAAGTTGTTATCCTATTTTCGTGAAATTTTGCACGGGGAGTAGATTCAACATAGTAACTATGCATGTGAAATTTGATTGCAATCGGTTCAGATTTCGATATAGATTCCATATATATATGTTTTTCCTGTTTAGGCAAAACTGGCCGAAATACCTACATTTTCCTTATCAAATCGCCACTGCTAAGTCGAAAACTTATCAAAATGACTCAAATTTTCCTACTACTCTATTACACATCTATCGACCGATAAATCATAAATACACTTTTGCGAAGTTGCCTCAAAATTGGTTCATATTTAAATGTTTCCTATATTTTTTTACTAACGTTGTGTTCCACCTCAGCGCATTAGCCGACTTAAATGTAAAATCTATAAGTATTGCAGAACTCTGTACAGATCTCCTCAGATATACAGAATATATGTGTATGGATTCATATAGCATCCAACACATTGGACGAATTTGATATGGTATCGAAAATGTGGACTTACAAAGTGGTGAAGTGTATAATATAGTCGGCCCCGCCCGACTTTAGACTTTCCTTACTTGTTTTAAATGACTTTTTTATTATACCATTCTATACTATAGCATGAACGGTATATTGGTTTTTCCATTTCGAAATATTGATCTCAGACCCCAAAGCTCTGACAATCTTTTTGGGATATGCATTAATGGAAAAAAATACTTTTTAAACAATATGAAACGGAAACTTTGACGAAAAACCAAAACGGAATGTTCACTGTTTCGTCCATGGGCGTTCACGATTTCATGAACAGCATTCGTTTTTCTTTGGTCTTAAAATATTCGTTAGACGTTCTTATGGCAACTCCGTCGGTGGTGAAATGCGCTAAGACGACTGTTAGCCACGGTTGCCACTCGAGGCATAAATAATCTACCAAAATTTGGAGAAAATTTGAGCAAAACTCTTATTTTTTCAAAATTTTATTTCTATAGAAAATTTTATCAAAATTTTATTTCTATAGAAAATTTTATCAAAATTTTATTTCTATAGAAAATTTTTCCAAATTTTATTTCTATTGAAAATTTCGTCAAAATTTTATTTCTATAGAAAATTTTGTAAAAATTTTATATCCATAGAAAATGTTGTCAAAATGTTATTTCCACAGAAAATGTTATTTCCATAGAAAATGTTATTTCTATAGAAAATTTTGTCAAAAATTTGGAATAATTTTCAAAATCTACCAAACCATCACGAATTCTAACAATCTACCAAACAGTAAAAAAATATACCATTTGGAGGACATCGAGAACACGTCCGGCTGGATCCAAGCGTTGGGCTACTAATTATGTGGAATTTAGGGATAGGAAATCGAGACCCCATAGAGTGAAACAGGGAGTTCCCCAGGGTGGGGAGATATCTCCGGCACTGTTTAGCCTCTACCTATCCTCTATTCCACACCCTCAAGACGACGTCGAGATTGTATCATACGCAGACGATTGTACAATCTTGGCATCTGGGCCCAATGTTGATGACATCTGCGATAGTTTAAATGTGTACATCGCTAATCTTACTAGTTATTTCACTGCGAGAAACTTGAGGATATCCCCCACCAAATCCTCAGCCACACTATTCACTACATGGACGGCAGTAGTGCACAGGTAGTTGAATATTAGTGTCGATGGCGAAATAATTCCGACCACAAATTACCCCAAGATTCTTGGGGTCACATTCGACAGTCTTTCCAGGTCGTCTGCCCATGCCACTGCAATATGTAATAAGCTCCGTGGTAGAAACAAGGTCCTCAAGTCACTTGCCGGCAGTACTTGGTGTTCGGACAAAGAAACCTTGTTAACTACCTATAAGGCAATTGCCCGGTGAGTGGTAAACTATGCAGCTCCTGTGTGGACACCGCAGACTAGTTATACGCAGTGGAATAACATACAGACCTGCCAGAACGCTGCTCTTAGAACTGCGACTGGGTGTCTCCGCAGCACACCCCTGGATCACCTTTATGTGGAGACAAAGATCATCCCTGTGCGAAGACACAATTACATGTTGTGAAAGCAGTATCTCCTGGGTTGTTATCGCAGTAATCATCCAAACCACCATCTCATGGATACACTACCACCACCCAGGAATGTAAGGGTTGATATACACCATCTAGAGCGCGAGATCCAGCGCTACAAAAGAGAGCCTCTAGATCAAGCAGCGTACCAGGCAGGTTTGAACAGGATTCATGAGGATACTAGGGCAGTTTTAGCCCAATTAAGATCAGGCATGTGCAGCCGCCTCAATTCCTACTTATCAGTGATTGATAGCAGCGTAGCTGACGTATGTCCAATTTGTAACCAAGGGTCACACGACACGCGTCATCTTTTCCCTTGCCCAGCTAAACCAACCCGACTTACCACCAGATCACTCTGGACACCCTCCACCTTAGTCGGAGGGTGTCCAGATCTGGCCACAAGCTGAAGTACGACAGCGTATAACATAAAATGGATGAAATCACAATAAACTGTAACATCAATAACAACAAGCATTTTTGGTAGAATTCTACCAACTGTGGCAACCGTGGTACTGAAACTAACGTTTTTTTATACCCCCCATCACCAATATTTATCGATATGTACACCAATAAAAAAGCGAACCCACCATGAAAGCAAATTTAGATTTATGTTAGAAACTTGTGGCGAATGAGTTCATATTTTTAAACAAATTGAATAAAAATTATTAAACCGAAGTTTTTTGCATGTTAGTATAAATAATTTAGTTATAAATAAGATGAGAATTTATAAATTGGTATTTTTAAATGACCTTGGAATAGCTTTTCATTAGTTATGTTTCTCTATTTTCTTCTATTGCAGTTACACAAAGGATGGCTATAATTTGCCTTATATTTTAGAGAAAACAAAGAGCTTCCTTGCAAATACAGCAGCGGGTAAGTACTAAATAAAAACAGACAATGAAGTGATCCTTATAAAAGTTCTTAGTACTGTAACAAACTTTCGAAATCGTTTAAAGTTATGGGTAATTAACTAAACTTGTATAGAGAAATAATACAAAGGCTAGTTGGCCATTAGGAAATATTGGGATATATTCATATGGGCCTATGTGGGAGATAACTTTTAATATGCGTCGATTTTCTTTTACACTCACATTAAAAAAAAAAACGTTCTCTTATGTTTTTGTTTCCGAATTACATATGTATATTGATTTTTGTTTTTATTTATTTTGAATTTTTTTTTTGTTTTTGGTTTTTGAAAATAATTGGTATTGAATTATGTTTTAGGTACTACTAACAGTAATGCCCCTACCACGACCACCAACAAAAACACCACCACCACTACCAATACTTCATCCTCCACGTCCACCTCAACAGCAGCGGTTGCAGCAGCACCATCAGCTAGTTCCAGTAATACAGATTCCTCTAATACCAATCCTACCATAAATAGCACTTCCGAGTCCTCAAACAACAGCACTGTATCCAATAATACCATTAATAACCCTTCCACGGTGGACAATAATGAAAGTTCAGCAGCAAATATGACGTCGTCGGAAACATCGTCGGCGGCGCCTGTTCCACAGGCAGCACCGGCGGTTGTAACTAACGGCATAACCGCTATAGGACATGATCATGCAAATGGAAATCTAAATGGCAATGCTGCTAATGATGTAATACAAACGCCTACCAAACAAAAGCCTCTAGCTAATGTACCATCTACACCGGTAACACCCTACCAAGGGGGGCCCCACAATCAAGGACCCAGTTCCCATTTGCCTACGTCAATATCCAGACCACAGACACCCACCAGCATGCCATTACATCATAACCCCCAATTACATCAAACGCCAACAGCGCCGAATATGCATCACCATGTTGTCGTTCAACGACCACCTTCAATGCCCATGAGTCCGATGGTAGTGGTGAGCTCTGCTAATATGGGTCCAACGGCAACAATAATTGGATCACCTTTACCACCAAATGGACAACAACAGCATACAGCCACAGCGTCTAATCATATGCAACATCATCCACATCATCATCAACAACATCAGATCCAGCATCCGTATCATCATCATCCACCACCACCACCTACTCTGCATCAGCAACACATGCAACAACAGCTACCAAATCATATGCCACCCCATCATTCTTCACAAATCCCCAACCATCATAATTTACAGCACCAACAACACCTGGCCCCCAATAATCATAATGGCAACAATGGAGGAACTGTTGGAAGTGCCCCATATCCACTGCAGCAGCAACAGCATCAAATCATGAAGCCTCCCCACCATCAACAACAACAACAACATCCTCTGCAACATAATGCTGCTCAAAATCCTTCCCAATAAAATTTAATATTCCCCCATTTCAATAACATCAACCCAAAACCCAATCAGCCTACAACCACAACAACAAAGAAACATATGCGTAACGCAAAATAAAATAATTTAGATTTTCATTTAATTTCAAAATTTACATGTATGACAATTTTTTTGATATTTTCTATTTTATTTTATACAGAATATGAAAAATATTTTACATATATATTTTTTACATTTTTTTTGTTGTGGTTTTTTTGTGAGCCCCCACACGTTATATATTTTGTTGTTTTTTTTAATCATATTTGATAAAAGAAAAGTAAGCTAAAACAGTTTAATTATACTTGATTTTAAAATATTTATAGTCTATTATTTAGTATTACTATTGTATCGTAAACCATCAACTAAACCTGTAGCTCCAACTCGACTATATATTTGTTTTTAGTTATATATATTTTTTTATACACAATTTTATTTTTGTTCATTACTCCATTACACATTATAATTTGTAAACACTCGCATTTTCTTATGTTTTTGTTTAGAGAATAATTATTGTAATTTATATGAAAAAAAAACAACAAACATGACTCGACGGTGGAAATCATCCATACCGTTTAGGATAAGCCCAAGAGACCATTTTCGATTGTCAGAAGATAAGTCGATAGACGTACATAATCTTAGGGAAAATAGCACGCACTTCCTTATGGCAAAAAATCTGAAAATATGAAATAAAATTAAAATTACTATTTTTTTTTTTTGAAAATGTAGAGAAGAAGAGACCCCAAGTTATAAGTAAATTTACTAATTTAAAAATTTGTACCATAAAGAAAACTCAAATAAAAAACAATAGGATCTAAAAGTAAAATTCGATTTTTTTCCAAATTTGCACTCATAGACCAAAGAAAACTCTGTTAATAATAACAAATTCCCTTTGCTGGTTTTGAGTAGACTATTTACAGTGAAGCCTCTCAAACTTGCACACTCTGAAAAAGCGGACAATTGTCGTGAGACATTTTTAATTTTAACACATTAAAATTAATCTCTTGTAACTGGATACCTCCCAAATGTAGACAAAACTTAGGCGACCGTGGGGGTCCACTTCTGAGATGTTTCACTGTTCTGTGATTTGAACAACAAAGAATTGTTCCTATAGCAGTAGTAGAATACTTGCTGCTATAAACACTGAAAAAAATTAATGCCTTAAACAAAAAGATTTCATGTCCTTAATGCGCTTTACAGACTATCAGTTATTCCGGACGACAGTGCTCGTGTCGAACATATCCCATATATTGTGCACATTATGAGTTAAGTCCGAAGGCATAATCGATACTGCTGCATGTTTATGGGATCGATAACACATTTACCGATTATTTAGTCATCGCCGACAAGTCGTATCGATCCGACACACTGTAAGATTCTTTACAAACACCGACATTCCGTCCGGAATAACTGATAGTCTGTAAAGCGCATAAGTTACGCATGCTATATAAAAGTCTTGTACAAAGTCATTAGGGTTAGGAGACTCGACTTTAAAATGGGTATCTTTACCTAAAAGAAAATTGCCATGAACCGTGTTGAATTTTTTTATAAAATAAATTGAGAACAAATTTTCATAGTTTATACATGAAGTCGGTTCTCAATCAAGGTTAAAATGTTTTTAAAGGATTTGAATACCACATAATGAAAAATGCGAATAAATTCAAATTTGTTTCCCAATATCAAGTACGCAAACCTCAAAGAGAATTTCATCTTAAGTGTATTCTTAACCCTCTAATGGGTTAATGCACCCCTTTGCTTTTTTGGCTCGAAATCAATACCAAAATCATTATTGTAAAGACAAAAACCTTTGGTACTGGTCAAATTTTTTTTTGTGAAGTGGTTAGTTTTTGTTTATACTGATATTTCAAGCTGTCATAGTTGATTTCGAATTTAAATTTGTTGAAAGCAAGACAACATAATTCAATGTATTTAATTTAATTAATTCATTAAAACTTAAAGAATCTTAAAAACCCAAAAAAGTCACAGTGGCTATGTATTATTTGGAATTTCAACTGCGAACAATCAAATAGTATCAATCAATTTGGTTTTTAACTAAAAATAGCCCTATCACCGAATACAATAGATATTCGAACTACGTGAATATAATTAAAATATATCAGGCAACTTAAAATGACAAAAAATAGTTATAATGACATATTTTTCTAAAAAAAAAAAACAAAAATAAATTGCAGTTGGATAATTGGCTATAAACAATTAATGTAGCAGTTGAGTCTGTCCCGATTTTCACTACTCGTGAAAATGTTTTATAATTTAAGAATGAATTAAAAATTACGATTTTGATTTCGATTGTAATTGTGACGATTCCCTGACAAATTTTTTGGAAGATTATGTTGCAGAGGATGTTGTTGAAATAAATATGACAACACAAAATTTATCAAAGCGTAGCCAAGAAACAAAAACACTGTAAATGTTCTTTTTCGATCCCGAAGTAGTGCATATACATATATAAATAAAATGTTACATGCACTTATAATAGCGATGGGTGTCAGCATTTATAACATTCTCTGTATTGATTTCTCATTAATTCTTCAGATGTTATTCTTTTTCAGTATTCCGGTTTTCATTTGAAAAAACATAAAAATACAATTTTTTCTTAATTGTTCCATTTTTTTTCTGTATGTAAAGACTCTGAGACAATACTAACAGAAAATTTATTGAAAATTCCACGTCTACACAGAAATTAATCGCCACATTTTTCAATTATTTTTTGGGCATTTCAAGATTTTTATGTGTCCTTACCCATACAGAAAAAATATCACCAACATTTTTTTGTTTTTAATTAAAATTTTAATTGAATTTAAAAAAATACTCAATTTAAAATTTAATTGGTTCAACATTTTTTTTAATTGAAACAAAAATCAATCACAATAATTAATTGTATCAATTAATTTTTTAACTGGAACAATTAATTTTTTAATTGACTTTGTTGATTGATACTATCATTTCTGTGATTGGAGACATTTAAATTAAAAATTAATTGGATCAATTAATTTCTTGATTAAAGACAAAAAATATTTTTTACTTCTGTGCAGTAGAGATGAGAAATATTTAATTTATTGCAAAAACATCGAAAATCTAATAGTTTTTACACATTTCCTCAAAAGAATTTATTGTAAAGTAAGAGTTTAGCCTATCCCTAGATTTTGGGATGTATATTAAAAATAAAGACCTGGGAAGATTTTCCATTTTTTTCGCTTGGTAGCAGTGTTACACTTCAACTACTTATCCATTTTGGAATTTGTATCTGTTTTATCGAACTGAAGTTGATTATGTCTCTTGATTTAAAACAATAACATTTTTGACTGTTTTAGCAGATATTTTTCAACATTTGGTTTTTTCCAAGTCAAACTTTTAGTAATAACAGTATAAGCAATGGTTTTGTGGTTTTTGCAAGTATTATCAGCTGAAAAAAATTTCGATTCCTAATTCAGTAAATTCTTACAAATGTTTCAATTTAATATTAAATCAGCCAAAAACATAATGCTGTATGATCTGCTATAATGAACAACAAGAGTTATCCTAAAGTGGCAGTTACATTTCTTATTCAAGCCTGTTGTGGTTCTCACCGCACTGTACACCACATAACATATTCTTCACTCCTCTCAAAAAGTTAGTTGTTATGATTCACACGTGAGAACGCTTTTTCCGACAGCATTTTATTTGCAGGCAGAAACTATAAACTAAACCTATTTGTATTTTGCTAAACAATTTTTTATTTAAGTTTAATGATCAAAATGTCAGTTTTGCGGATTTTCATCTTTCTACGTCTAAAAAAAAGATTCGTGTAAATTTTTCAGGTGTAAAGTCCCAGCAAAAAAAATTGGAAGTTCTTCCAAAGGCACAACTTTAAAAGCTCTTC
Organism: Haematobia irritans; assembly: GCF_050003625.1. NCBI lineage: Eukaryota > Metazoa > Arthropoda > Insecta > Diptera > Muscidae > Haematobia > Haematobia irritans. The sequence goes on from NC_134400.1 coordinate 158,797,044, forward strand.
CAGATGATGCACTCCCAATGATGTTCTTTATTTTAACTACCCAGGAAGTTCTTTTAATTCAATATTGTATAACTTGGTTTTTTTCATACTTTTAATGGGTGATTTTAACTTTTTTGTTTCAAATAGGTTAAAAACTGAGTAAGAATTCATAAAATAGTACAAATCATTTAAATGATGTCGAAAAAATGCTAAATCCAATCTGAAAAAATTTTGAATTTTTGAAAATATTTGAGGTCAAACGTTTCCGACAAACGTTAGAATCCATTAAAAATTATAAAAAATTATAAAAATTATGTATAAGACAAAATATCACAGAATTGTTTAATTTACACCCAAAACATTAAATTCGGATCACACCTAAAGAAGTGATGCAAATTCAGTGCAACGGCTGTTGAAATGGAGAACTTCCGTCCTATGACAAGCCCATGTTAAATTCATCGCTTCTGCGTCAACTTCCGGATGCAAAACGAACATTTTCATTACTTTTTGGCGACGCTTTTTTTTTGCTGGGGTGTAGTCCAGAATACTTCTTAAATGTCACACCTCATGAAAGCGGTACACGTACGTACCAGAACCGATGCGATTATTTGTTCTCATCAATAAAGGCGTACTATATTGAAGAAGAAATGTCTTTAAATATTATACAATAGAATAGAGACAGGAAATTTTGTGCCAGTAAACATAAAATAACATTTACTGATATTTTTGTAAATTATTCTTTTTCATCTCTGTGATGAATACGTAGGTAACAATATTTGGTATACATATGCACGGGATATTCGTTCTTTGCTAAATGAAGGCAACGGATACTTTAGATTCCTTCTCTCGCCCCCTTAATGGTTGTTGTCATAATTATTTTGTATTTTATGTATGCATATATTCACATTGTAAATTAAATGATGTTCTAATCACGCCCTCCTTTGGGAAAGCTGACAAAAATTCTAATTTGCATTTTTGATGGTTTTACATTTTTAAAAATCCGTGGATGTATATCAGTAAGGACAATGTTAATAATTCATATTTATGATGTATATACTTTATGCGGAGAAAAAATACTTTTCACCGAAATGCAATTTTACACAAACGAAATTTCCCTTTTTCCAAAGCAAATTTATAGGAATTTATTGCCAGCAATTTAACAATTGCTTCTTATCTCTTTTATTTGTACAAAAGAAAACTTTGTTTGCCAAAAAATTTCGTTCCTGTGGAAAGAAACCTATTCTTTCAGTGTACATTAGTTAATTAATGCATAATAGGAAATTTTGCGTTGAAACAGCAGTAGTAAGTTTGCTGTTCAAATAAGTAATGCTACTTTTTCCTTTTTAGGAGAAAAAGTTTGCTGCTATTTCTAAAGGTTTCTTTCGAGTGTACCATACTAACGAATAGTTTTGGTTGCTTCCAGCACATATCATATTTATATTAAAAGTGTTTTCTTTAAAAGCTTCTATGACATTGAATTGAGGTTAAGTTATCCTTATATTACTATAAAAATAAATAAAATAACAAAACAATTAGATAGATTCTTTCAAATCACCCAAAATAGGTAGTTCAATATTCACCAATAATCTTTTTTAATTCAGCCGCTATCAACAGGTTTCCTCTGCTGAAATAACAAACATTTTCGTTTTTCAGCAGACAAAAACAGCCGAAAGAACTTACTTGGATTTCATTAGAGACTTTTCTTGTGTATTTAGTTTATATAAACAACTTAACTAACATAATATGGCACGCATATGAAATAGCGCGGAGCCATAGAAAACTCTTCCGATAATAACAATTAATGATTACTGCTTTCAGTAGATTAATTACTGCCATTTAACAGTTTTTTGTTGTTGTGAAAAGCAGCACATTAGCAATAGCTAAAGTATATTTACTCTTCCACACAGGAAAAAATATCACCAAAATAATTCCAATTAAAAAGTTGATTGAAATTGAAGGGTTTTCAATTAATAAATTAATAGATACAATTAACTTTTGACGTCATTGATTGAAAATTTTAAAACTTTTAATTAAAAAATTAGTTGATACAATTAACTTTTTAATCAAACTTGAGACACTAAGTCACTTAAAAAAAGTGATGGATTTTTTTTGTTTTAATTTTTAACTAAAAATTTATTTCAAACAATCAACTTTGTAATCAAACTAAAACAACTAAGTCAGTTAAGAAAGTAATTGAAAATAGTTAAATTTTTAACGAAAAAATTAATTGAGTTTTGCAATCAACATCAATTAAATTTTTAATTGAATCAATTAAAAAATTTATTGAAATTTGCTAATTAAAATTTTTAATTGAATCAATTAAATAATTTATTGAAATTTGCTAATTGGCAAATCAATTACTTTTTTAATCAAGTATTTTTTATGTCCAATTAAAACAGTGATTGATTCTATCATTTTCGTGATTGAAGAATTTTCAATTAAAAAATTAATTGGATCAATTAATTTCGTGATTGAAACAGAAAAAATGTTTTTGTGTGCAAGCATAATGAAATGTGGATATTTCTTTTTGGGAGATCACATTACCAATAGCAGATATATTGGCAAAAAGTACATCGCTGAAAATATTTCAACAAGCATACGGAAATGTGAATATTTCATTTTTTTTTTTGGGAAATTTTCCATGCCAAAGTCCTAAGAAATTATCGCTTCCTTTGTTCCTATTTCATTTGTTATTGAATCAGAAATGTACTCCACCGTCTTCCAGTACCAACACAGAAAAAAATTTCACGAAAATTTTTCCAATTAAAATCTTAATTGAGTTTTAAAAAAATATTCAATTAAAAATTTAATTGATTCAACAAATTTTTTAATTGAAACAAAAATCAATCACACAAATTAATAGTAACAATTAATTTTTTAATAGACTGTCAATTAATTTTTTTATCATTTCTGTAATCGAAGACGTTTCAATTAGAATATTAATTAGATCAATTAATTTCATGATTAAATCAGATTTTTTTTTGCGTGAACTTACCATGAGCTAATTTTCATCAGAGAAAAGGTTTGCTGTTTCAACTAACGCATGTTTATTGAAACTATTTGAAGCTATCGCAAATCATTTGTATATTTTTTTATATCAGCCTAAAGCGATCATATTAAATCTTTTACAAGTTGAGTTATATGCGAGAAAATTAATATTTGGGTTTTTTCTTATGTTACAAAAAAATATCTTTGTATATATTTATACGTTTAATATTTGTTAAATCAGTTTAACTTAGCTACCTACAGCTAAGGTCTTTACAGAAGCTCGAAACAGCAGTAGTAAGATTGCTGTTTTGGCAATTGCCTAGACAGTCTTCCCCTCTTTCAGCAAGCAAAAACAGCTGAAACAACTTTTTTTGCTATTATTATTGATTTTTTCTTTTGAGTGCACCATCATCTAATAGTTTGTAAGTTTTTCACATACTCCACCGTTGAAGTCATATTCCCCCTAGGTTCAGTAATTACATATCGCATGATTTTCTTTTCCTCATAACCAGTGAACTCTTTAATACACAGCTTTAAATGGAATCTATCTATAAAAAACTATTTATTCAAAAGAAGACTAATGAAAATTCTCTAGTTATGATGACTTTAAAAATATAGGCAAATTAAAATTATGCAGATTACCTTATGGATATGAAACTTAGGGGATAATATTCACACAATACGACTGCTTTTGACCAAAAACATCCAAACAACTATTTTGTATAATATATACAATATATTTATTTTTAACCATATAGCTTGCGCTCATTAATATTATTCTTCTGCACAGAAAAAAATGTGGAAATCAAGTGATGCATTCAAATTATAATTAAATCAAAAGTCTATTCCTTGCAATTAATTAAGCGATTGTTTTTTTATTTTAATTAAAAAATTCATTGATTTGATTGAACCATTTTTTATTAATTCAATTAAGGCTATAATTTTTTTTTACCATGGTGAGTGCAAGATGCAACCAACTAACAATATCCAATAAATAAATACTCTTCCTATGCACTAAATTTTTTTTTCATTTTTATTATAATTATGTAATTTCAAATTTCTATTATTACATTTTCTTATATAGGTATACTAATAAATATTTTGTGTTACTAATTTAGTAAATATATTTTTTTATATATCTAAATATATTTTTTAAACACTTTATTCAATAAAAATCCTATGTATTATTAGTTTTACTACACGTTAATAAATGTGTGTTTTGATATATTTTTTAAGTTAATTGCAATTATTTAATGTTGTTTATTTAAATCATGAGAATTTTATGTTGCCTTCATACCTCTTCTTTTTTCCCTGTAGCAGCTATAAAATTTAAATGCTTACACAAAATACATCATCTGGGTATCCAACAAATGTTTGAGTATACATATGCATTTTTCATCATTACACATAGAATTTAGTTTAGCTGCATAACACCAAGTACAAGATCTACATAAAAAAAATAACACAAAAATATATTAAGAATCTACAATTTGTAATGAATGCCTAATATTATTTTTTTTCCTTATAAAATGAGATTATTTTTAAAATAGTTTGCTATTAGCAAAACCTGCATTGTCTCCCAATCGCCTCATATATGTACAACCACACTTCCAACAATACTGAAACAAAGAAGCATATTGAGATTATACACAATCCCTAATAAATAAATTCTAACAAATTTATGCTATACACATATTTATAATCACATTTCTTTTTATATTGTGTCTTTAAATTATTTTAATTAAAATTAACTACAAATATAAAGAAAATACCTTAGCAAAAAAAAAAATGAAAATTATCTGCTATGCTGAATGACTATCATTATCATTTTTGTATTTATTCTTACTATTATTATTATTGTAATTACTATAATTAATACTATTGCCGATGCCGATTTGTAATTTCATACATTAAACTGCAACTTTGCAAAAAATTGTTTTATATATTTACATATATGTACGAAATTATTTTCAAAATTATTATTACATATAAAGAAAACATATTATATTTGATCGAAAATCATAACACCACAGATATATTGGTTTGTTTTATTATTTCGTATACTTATGAAAATTGGCATTAAATTGTGGTAAGATTTTATTTAAAAATTAAATTAGGTTAGTTGGCAACCCGATGTATCAGGCTCACTTACACTATTCTGTCCATTGTGATACCACATTGGTGAACTTCTCTCTTATCACTGAGTGCTGCCCGATTCCATGTTAAGCTCAATGACAAGGGACCTACTTTTTATAGCAGAGTCCGAACGGCGTTCCACATTGCTGTGAAACCACTCAGAGAAGCTTTGAAACCCTCAGATATGTCACCAGCATTACTGAGGTGGGATAATCCACCGCTGACAAATTTTTTGATGTTCGGTCGAAGCAGGAATCGAACCCACGACCTTGTGTATGCAAGGCGGGCATGCTAACCATTGCTTACGGTGGCTCCCAAAAATTAAATTAATGTAATCGATAATTCGATCGGACAGAATTAGAGATGTGCACGTGACTCATTCGTGTGTGCGTGACATTAATAACCACTCAAATGTCGTGCTTGAGTGACGAAAAAAATTGTTCGTGAGTGTGCGCGTGAGTAACAAATTTTAGAAAAATACTCTCAGGAGAATACTCACGCTCATGAACATAACCACGTTAACGAAGTGAATTCGCATACAATTTTAGTCTCACCTATATGTTGTTCGGATATATTCTGGATTTCCCTTCAAATAGATTTCACCTTGCACTTTGATTTCCCCCAAAAACATTGCCCAAAATATTTTTGGTTGTTCTTGGTTTCCCGTGAAACAAGATTTTTCAAAATCGCTTGCCGAATCGCTTGAAAGACTGCAAATCATATGATTTGCAGAGGAAAATGTAAATGTATAATCAGATATGTGGCCCAATTCTTTTATTTCTAAGCTAGAAACTCAAGTTCTGCAATCTAAAGAAAAACTACTGAATTGTAAAATACTTATAAAAATCATGAAATCGTTCTTACACTTTTGGCAAATTATCTTTTGTTTACTATTGTAAGAATTCAGAGCAAAGCTCCAAATTTGAGGAACTAGGACTGCACGCAAAATATTTAACGCCTTTAGAAAAATATTTATACTCGCACTAAAATCTATTGCAAATGTAATTTTTTGAATTTTCATCTAAATATCAAGATTTCGTGCCTAGTGAGAAAGTAGTATTACTCTCCTGGATGGTAATTGTCTCTATATACGAGGGCAGTACGGAAACTTCTTAGCCTAGCACAAAAAGCGCGGTATAAACAGAAAAAAAGTTAAGTGTTTTGGAAACTTCCATCTCTGTTATGAACACATGTTAAATTTTGTTTCGATCTGGCAACTCCTTCATATAGAAACAGGTGTTCAAAAAAGACGCATCCGCAATTTTTTTTACAATGGAAAAATTAGAAATACATGCTGTCATTAAATATTTACATAAAAAAGGTTTATCGGGACAAGAAATTCATAATGATATGGTGAATGTGTTAGGTGAAAGTGCTCCTTCATATGCAACAGTAAAAAATTGGGTTGCTGAATTTAAACGTGGTCGTGCAAGCATTGAAGATGAACCACGTAGTGGACGTCCAAAAACAGCAACAATAACAGAAATTGTAGCCAAAGTGCATGATATGGTATTAAATGATCGACGAATAAAAGTGCGTGAAATTGTAATATCATGGGCATCTCAAATGATCGAGTCAATTTAATTTTGCATGAAGAACTAACAGGTTGGCTGATAAGTCCCCGGTCTGACACATAGATGGCGTCGCTAGTATTAAATGCATATTATTTTTATATAGTACCAACCTTCAAATGATTCGTGCCAAAATTTGACGTCTGTAAGTCAATTAGTTTGTGGGATAGAGCGTCTTTTGTGAAGCAACTTTTGTTATTATGAAAAAAATGGAAAAAAAGGAATTTTGTGTTTTGATAAAATACTGTTTTCTGTAGGGAAAAAATACGGTGGAAGCAAAAACTTGGCTTGATAATGAGTTTCCGAACTCTGCCCCAGGGAAATCAACAATAATTGATTGGTATGCAAAATTCAAGCGTGGTGAAATGAGCACGGAGGACGGTGAACGCAGTGGACGCCCGAAAGAGGTGGTTACCGACGAAAACATCAAAAAAATCCACAAAATGATTTTGAATGACCGTAAAATGAAGTTGCAGAGGCCTTAAAGATATCAAAGGAACGTGTTGGTCATATCATTCATCAATATTTGGACATGCGGAAGCTCTGTGCAAAATGGGTGCCGCGCGAGCTCAAAGACAATAAACTGGAGGAAGATAGGAAATTGGCTTGCGTCATACCAAATGTTGCATTTACCATTTAGTTCCATACATGTTTGTAATTTTTATTTGTTTTTCATTTTTATTTTTTAAATGAAAAACTTAATTTTTCTAATGAAACAATGTTAAATTTTAGGCAGCAATAAAAAATACATTTTCCCGTTTAAGGAAATTTATTTCGTGCACTTAATTTCTTTTTATTTGCATTTTAATGCTATGTCAATATTTGTCGTATACGCGTTTGGATCGAGTATGAAACTAACACAGTAAATGGTTTGATCTCCTCAGTAGCCAATTTCCTATCTTCCTAGAGTTTATTGTCTTTGCGCGAGCTCACATTTAACCAAAAACAACAACGTGTTGATGATTCTGAGCCGTGTTTGCAGCTGTTAACTCGTAATACACCTGAGTTTTCCCGTCGATATGTGACAATGGATGAAACATGGCTCCATCACTACACTCCTGAGTCCAATCGACAGTCGGCAGAGTGGACAGCGATCGGTGAACCGTCTCCGAAGCGTGGAAAGACTCAAAAGTCCGCAGGCAAAGTAATGGCCTCTGTTTTTTTGGATGCGCATGGAATAATTTTTATCGATTATCTTGAGAAGGGAAAAACCATCAACAGTGACTATTATATGGCGTTATTGGAACGTTTGAAGGTCGAAATAGCGGCAAAACGGCCCCATATGAAGAAGAAAAAAGTGTTGTTCCACCAAGACAACTACCGTGCCACAAGTCATTGAGAACGATGGCAAAAATTCATGAATTGGGCTTCGAATTGCTTCCCCATCCACCGTATTATCCAGATCTGGCCCCCAGCGACTTTTTCTTGTTCTTAAACCTCCAAAGGATGCTCGGGGAAAAAATTTGGCTGCAATGAAGAGGTGATCGCCGAAACTGAGGCCTATTTCGAGGCAAAACCGAAGGACTGAAGCTGGAGGAAGTGCCCCAAAGAAGGCAAAAACAATTCAATCCGCTGGTAAGGTTATGTCAACGGGTTTTTGGGACTTCAAAGGTATTTTATTGATTGACTATCTGCAAAAGGGTAAAACAATAAATTCAGAGTACTACTGCAACCTTTTGGATCCATTAAATGTACCTGGCTTACAACACAAAAAAATAATTTTTCATCAAGACAACGCACCAGCGCACAAGAGTGTTTTAACAATGGCTAAAATCAACTTATTAAAGTACGAGTTGCTTGACCACCCACCTTACTCTCCTGGGAGCTAATCACGGCATTCGATATCGAGAACTTTTGATCGAAATCTAAATTTTTCGGATCACGGGGGTCGATATCGAGTTTTTTGATCGACAATTTTTTCGATTGGTAAATTGCAATCGTAAAACATTTTTTACTTGTTTTTTCATTGTTTTCGCCATATAGGAATAGTAAATATATTTGTTTAAGTTCGAATTGTTGGTACTTTGTAGTAAATTTACGTATAATGAACATATTAAAAGTTAAACAAAAATTGGTCATAGTCGAGTTCGGGAGCGAACATCCTAGCTTGGCAAAGAACCATATAAAAAGTGCACATGCTAGATCGATATCCAAGAGATTGTGATCAACCAATTACCGTACCATTCCGTGACAACATAACGCTTCTGGACCACCTTGTAAGAATAGTGAATGATGAAGGCTTCCACTGGCCAAAAGTTTTGAGACGGCAGACAATTGTAAAGCGGTAGAATTGACGTTGACATGCCACCAAAAATTATACCATCTGTTCTGGTTTACGAATTTGCAAAACGCAAAATTGTGGATTGTCAATAACATCTGAACGATTCCATCTTCTTCCAAATAAATTCCTTATCCATAAGAACAGTGTATATAAATTTCAAATTATATGTCTTTGTGGTTCGGAAAATAGAGGTTGAGGAAAATTTTGCGAATTCGTAAACCGGAACATGCACTGTTAGAAAAATATGTTTTTCATATGTTCCGATATAAACAAAATGTGTTTCGGGCACAATTTTAAAACACAATATACTTAAGTGCAAACATGTAATGTTCCTAAACTAACACTAAATGTTTGGGACATCTATGTTAATATGTTAGAATATATTATGTTTGGGACATGAATGTTTCATAAAAATCATATGTGTGAATGTAAACTTATATATATTTACAAATTTCGACTAAACATACATATGTTGTGATATTTTATTCAACGCGACAGAGAGAGTATAGAGAAAGAAATAGAGATGGAAACCGGGAGAGTTCACGAAAGATATCAACATAACACAGCGAAAGAATCAAAAGAGAACAATTTCTGTGAAATCGCTTTTATGTTGTTTCGGAAAACTATTTTATGATAAGGCAAATAATTGGATATGCTTAAGTCTAAATATTATTTAATTGGAATATTAGAATGAGTATTCGGAGTAACGAGAATAGACATTTGAAAAACAAACAGCATATGTTTTCGCCTTGAGAGCAGCATTTTATGTATGTGTTTTGTTTATCATTTTGGCATTATGGGCACAATTTTTTTCTTGGTTCGTTAAAAGAAATGAGGGGTCTCCATAAAAATAACGAAAGGGCACTATACTCTTTTTAGAGTTGGGACAGTAAAATGATTAATAACCCACATTTCAAAGTTTCATTATAAAAATTTAATATAGTATAAATATAAATGTGTAAATTAAAAAAAGTGTTCGGTCGGGGCAGGGATTGAACCCACGACCCTTTGCATGCAAGGCAGACATGCTAACCACTGCTCCACGTGGCAAACAAATGTATGTTTCTGTTAAATAATGTTATATTTGCATGGGCTCGTGAGCGCTGCAAACTATGCTATATAAATGTAACTTATAACGATAATTATCTGCTGGTGACCATAACAGCTACGTAGCCCAGTGGATAGTGTGTTGGCTTACAAACTGTATGGTCCTCGGTTCGATTCTCCGTGCAGGCGAAAGGTAAAATTTAAAAAATTTATAAAAGTGAATAATTTCTTCAACATTATTTGTATTACAGAAAAAGGTGCCAAGAACTAAAATATTTCGTGGAATTGAAAATTACGAGTATGTTGGGCAATGAGCACAATCGTCTTTGGGAAAAATTCTTCCAAGCATATAATATTTTATAATAATATAATATTTTTGGGCTCAAAATGCTTCCAAACATATAATATGTTCACATAAAGCAAACATATTAATGTTTCGGCAGTATCCAATAATATATGTGCTTCCTGCAAAATATGTTTGGAACATATGTTAAAGAAGCGATTTTTTTTGAGGGTGTGGGGATATATTCCATTTGAACGCCTCCTTCGTCAGCCGAAATCGTCCATTGAGCCTGCGAAAAGGTGACTTTCTAACAGTGCACACCATTCGAATGTACTTACACAAATAACAATGTGTACTTTCCCTATTTGTCGCCAAATTATTCATCTCATCCTCCAATTAGGAAGGAATTCGGAGGAATGTAACAAGAGATAAGATATAATCCAATACAAATTGCTTTTTACTTTGAAATCTTCAAAAACATATGTGTTTTTCTACATTCTATTTTGTGCCTCTAACTTCATTTTGCCATTTCATTTTGTTCTGAGAAATTGCATCAAATTTCGATCGAATGCCGTGATCCAAACTTTTAATCGTATCGGCAATTTTTTTGATACGATTATGAATTCGATATCGAATGCCGTGATTAGCCCCCTGATTTAGCTCCCAGTGACTTTTATTTGTTCCCAAATCTAAAAAAATTCCTTGCTGGCAAGGGTTTTACCTTACAGTTGTAAACCACTATTTGGAAGACCTTGAGGAAAACTATTTTAATAAAGGGATAGAATTGCTAGAAAAGCGTTGGACTAATGGCGTTTTCTTTTCTTTTAAAAAATGCACACTTTTTTTGCATTTTGCCCGGAAAATGTACTCTTTAGTTTCTTTTCTAAAAAACAGGCAAAAGTGCGAAAAGGCTTCGAATTCTGTTGTGAAAATAGCGCCACGCATAGAGGTAAATTACGGGCATTTTCAGCACTGCCAACAAACGAGAGTGCTGCGATTGCCCTGTTTCCTTCTTTGAATTCTTTTCTGCCCGCTGAAATGATAGAATTTTTTTAGGTTTCTGGTAACATTTTAAAAATGCGCATTCTGTACAGACAAAATGAAGGCAAAGCGTTTTTTTCAGCAAAGAAAACACCATAAGTGTATTAAAGTTTCAGGATATTATATTGAAAAATAAAAATATTTTCGAAAAACGAACTATTCTCTTTCATTGATAGGCTAAGAAGTTTCCGAACCGCCCTCGTAAGATGGTGGTTTGGATGGGAGTGCGTCAACAAGGCTTGTTCGTTCGCACCCCATCCTGTTGGTGCAATCTAACATCGACACACTATCAACAAAGTGCTAAAACAAAACTAATTCTTTCGAAGAAAAAACATTATTTCAATCTAACCACAAAACTTTAATCAATCGTTTCAAAAGAAGATTTATCTTCTTTTTCTTTAATTTTTGGTAGGAAATGTTTGGCACAAGTGGCAATCGTGTTTCTCAATGACCTATTTCCTACCGCGGAGCTTATCACTGATTGCAATGGAGTTGGCAGAATATTAGAAAAGCTATCCGATGTGACCAGGAAAATATTGGGGTAGTTTGTTGTCGGAAATCTTGCGCCATCGGCTCTAACATTCAGGTGAATGCGAACTACTGCCATCTATGTATCGAATAGTGAAGATGAGTATCTGGTGGGAGATTTCCTTAAAAATTGATAAGATCAGCAAGGTAGATGTTTGACCGACCGCAGATGTCATCAACAAGGAGCCGGACATCAGGATTGTAAATACAATCGTCGTCAGGAGGGTGTGGAATGGAGGAAAAGTATAGTTTGAACAGTTCCGAAGGTATCATCTCACCAGAGAGAACTCCCTGTTTCACTCTATGAGGTTTAGAGTTTTTGTCTGTAAGTTTCACGTACGAATCTAAAGTTTGGTTTCTGTCGGTAGGGACGCATCGAATGCCTACGATAGATCAACCGTCACCGTCCTGCGTCATGGTGTTGGGCGGGTTAAATCCTTTACTTACGTATGCTGTAATGGTATGCAAAACTGTTGTGTACTATGAACTATTCGGAATCCATAATGATGATTAGCAGCTGGAAAATTCTCCACAAGTCTGGGGAAGAGTAGTGCTTAAAGTGTCTTGGCTCCTGCCAACACAAAGGAGATTGATCTGTACGATTCACCCTTATCTGAGTCTTTCACTGGCTTCAGTAGTGGATATTGGGTATAATGAGTGGTTCGAAGGACAAATGGAGCAGTCTGACGTGCCCACTCCCAGCATTCAGTCGGGGCCCTGCGCCTTGGATGGTTTTACGCTGCTGATGACATTGTAAATTCGGGAAAGGTAAATTGTGACCTGTCGCTGACTAGGAGATCACTAATTTGAGGAATGGCTCCCCTTTTCGCTTGATCTCTCTCGAGATGCTTAACAATTATTCCTTGAAATTAGCAGTTCATGCACTGAAAAAAATATTGTCATGAGGTCAAAGATTTCATGTCTTTAAAATACCAATGCAAATTTTGCTTAGCATAGAAGACGCTTTTCTCTAATATAAAGTGTTTTTCCTTGTCCAAAAGTCGATAAACTTTTCAATGAATTCGTATCGTCCTTATAATTAAGTGATTTATTTATTTATTTTAAAAATGGGTATCATAACATGAAAGAAAAAATGTTTGGGCTAAGGTCAACTTGACTTTAATAATTCAGAAAAATTCTTTAAATTTAATGAAATTGTCTTTAAATTTGTTGTCTTTTTGCATCGGACTACAAAGCAAAAAATCATTCATATATAGGACATGTTTTTCAACACTTTATTTTAAAGACGTTTTTTACTTGAAACATAGCATAATTTCTACTGGAAGTCGAGTCTTAATTTAGAAAATAAAGTTGTCATTAACTCGTTTTTAAAGGACTTTGATATCATATGAAGAAAAAAAAAGCTGAAAAAGCGAAAAATAAAAAATTTCTTCCTAGAAGCAAGTACACAAAATCCAAATTTAAAAGAGAATTGTGTCTTAAAAGTATCTTTACTTGTATTTTCCGATTCTTTGGCTCGGAATCAATACCAAAATTTTTAAAGTAAAAACAACATTTTTGGAACCTGGCATGCTTTTTTTCAGTGTGGGAGAACCCGGTATGCCTACAATACAAAATTTTCTGGCGCTTTATTACACTATTGTTTAGGAGGGAAAAAGTGCTCAAAATTAGTTCGATTTTATATCACATCGCACCCGTAATTTTAAAGAGATCCGAAATCGAAATTTAGATAGCTATGTTATTGCTCTAAAAAAGTAAATAATTAAACAGCGGCACAACATTGCAAAAATCAGTTCCCTGATTCCAGGATCAGCAGTTCTCGTCTGCGAATATCAATGCATTTGCTGGGAAGTTGGGAAATTCGACCAGCGGGTAAGAAGGTAGCTGCTGTTGCATTGGTGATGTCGTGGAAACATCCTCTGGGGATCATGAACATGGGAGGGGGGCGGAGCTCACTAAATCGGAGATCGGTGTATTCTTCATGGGGAGGTGGTCCGATCCCAATGAAATGTTGGGACGCCACGACACGTCATTTATCCGACTGCTGCAATCACCAAAAATTCTCGTGGGGCCTTATCGTTCACCGTAGAAAATGTCGATCTACTATGTCAAAGCTATCTCTGGCAATTATCTAGGAGAGAATTCAAAAGTTCATGGTTACCATTGAAGCGTCCTAGCACCGATTGGTTCTGCCCACACAACAGCCACTCAATATGTGAACTGTAACCTGGAGCACTGCTACCAACCGGGGATATAGACACATTGTCTATCTCTATCTCGGCAGCCGCGGAATTACAATTAAATTGCGATGCTCTTTTCGGAACTGGTACAAAAATATTCGGTGTAAAAAGCTGCGGCGAAGAATATTGCCGTGCGGTAGATGTTGCGGTTACGTAGTCCGACTTGTAACTCTTATTCGTATTTACGCCCTATCAACATATGACTCAGTGATGAGTCACGCAAATTTTCTTGTGAGAGGCGAATTTTCGAGAGTCAAGAGATTATTCATGAATTACGACATTTCTGATTCTCAGTTTGCGTGAATAAAAATGTTCCTCTCGTGATCGTGTGTCTCTAAAGCTTTCTCGAGCATGAGAGCAGATTTTCATTTCGTGAGTCCTAACATAAATATCGTGCGTGAGTAAGTGTGCGTGATTCATGCACTCAACTTTACACCTTACTTTGCTCGCAAAAGAGTTTCAAATAGAAAAGTCAATCTGATTGGTCATCCCCTGAAGCCAAACTCTACGAAAATTTTTAGATCACATGTGCCCATAGCTTCACTTGGAAATGGAAAATTTGCTCGAGTAGCAATTCGTGGGCTGAAATTTTTGTTCGAGCCCTCGGTTATGTAGGGACGATCAATTTGATAGTTTGGCAAGTGAACAATTTTAGAAATTCTCCATACTTTTGATCCTTCAAGTGAAATCTCTAGATTCAGTCATAAACATGATTTTAATACCATACATTTATTAATAAAGCTATTATTTTCACTGACAAGTCTATTAACTTTAACGTACTCTTCCTTCTTTTTATTGTAGATCTTAAAAATATCATCAATCAGCAATCAAACGATAGTATGGACTTTGTGGCAACAACATCAGCAGCGAGTACCACAGGAGGACCATCATCAGCTACAGCTGTATCAGTACCAAATGCCAATAGTAGCAGTAGCTCCATATCCAATTTACCGCCACCCCTTGTACCAGCACAACTCACTCAAACCGGATCGGGTTTAAATCCTATGCTCATGGACTATAATAATCACTCTAACAATAATGTCATGATGCCACCAACATCCACAACTGTCCCCACTGCAGCAGGTGCCAGTCAATCCCTCATAGTTGGTGGTGGAGTTGCAACAGCGGTGACGCCATCTAGACCCTTGGAAAATCTAATGATTTTCGATAATTTCGATGTGCATGAAACACATCGCATTGAGGATGGGTTTTGTACCCAATTGTCCAGGTTACCTCCCAAGAAACAGGAATTACTAAAACAGTTCGGTATTCAAACAAATCAGACTGTAACGTATTATGAAAAGTATATACTCATCGAAAATTTCAACAGATTTTGCAATGTGAGCAAATAATCCTCCTCTATCACTCTCAAGTCAAACTGAGATATGATCATATTTTTCTCTCTCTCAATGATGATATTTGTTATTGTGTCACTTGATTGAACACTGCTAGTATTAATAGGAGATTGTTTTATTTCTTCTCTTTTTCTACACTCCCTCCCTCTCTATGTCTCTTTTCTCGGTTTCGAATTACTATTTTTTAGGAATATAAGGTGGCCGATCATAGACCCTTTTTGGATTTATCGGAGAGCGGTTTACCAAAATCCGAACAGCTTAAGTTCATACGGTATCTGGGACAAGGATTACCCAATTTGACATTAAATAAAATCTACTTGGTATTCAAGGATATTTTAGGCTTAAGCAGAATAGAAAAGTAAGTACCAAACAATCACGTTTACCAAATTTTAACAATTATTAACCTATATTACTATTATTTTACAGAATGGCTATCGAAGGATATAATTTGGACGCTATATTGAAAAAGAAGAAGAGAAATTTGTACAATAGAATGACAGCTGCAGCAGGTAAGGAAAATTTTTAAGAGTATACTCAAATGCGCTGGCACAGAGTACAAAGAGAATAGACTAGGTTAGATCATAGACCTTATAATACATAGATGATCCACTATTATCTTAAAAAAATGTGTCAGTTCCAAAAATTAATTTTCTGACATTTCGTTTTGATTTTTTCTTAAAGAACAAACATTAATTTTCGCGCATTTGCTTTTGTGTTGTTCGTAAAGAGCAATGCTGCTCAAAATTAAATTTCGTATTTTCGCGGTTTTGGTTACAATTTTTTGTTCAAATATGAACTTTTAATATATTAATTTATTTATAAATCCTTTGTTGCATCATAAACGTTCTAATTTTGTGTAAAATTGGCAAACTACAAAAAGGAAAACGAAAGAGATTGTAAGCTTGCTCTTATTTTTCTCGTTTATTCTTAATCTTCGGAACTGTCAAACATACCTTGACGCCCATGGCTCATCTATGTATTATAAGGTCTATGGGTTAGATTGCAAAGTACATTGATTGAAGAGATTCTGGAGGTATTCTACGGGAAATGGTTCAACCACAAGACCTGTGCTGAACTAGTCACTGATGTGTATGGGCCAGTCTAGTCGAAACGAATGGATGGCACCGGTCACTTTAACATGGGTTGTCGTTGACGGGGTAATTTTATACTTTAGGACACGACTTGGGCTCATTCCAATGGAGACGTTTAAGGACAACTTAGCCGTAGACAGGTTCTCATGAATAAGACGGGAACAAACTGTACGGAACCTGTTTAATTTTGACCATACAAATAGGACCAGAAAGCAAGAGATACACGCAAAGAAAAAAAACGTTTGGAAAACGTGTACCGAAAAAGTTTTTCTTTTGTTAGAGTTTTTTGAATTGCTTCGAAAATTTTAAACTTTTATCACCAAAAAAATTCGTTTGTTACAAAGTTTTTATTTTTTCAATAAAAAAAGTTATTTTTGAAACAACAACAGAGTCCATTTCGTTTATATCAAACACTCTTCTTTTCTGACTTTTGGTCTTTAATAAAACACATTTTACAGTTCAAAATTTAATATAGTACAATGTAATGTTGAACATTTTTTTCGGAATCTTCGGAACATATGTAGAATGTATGTAAAAAAAAAAAAACTTTGGTCGAAGCAGGGATCGAACCCACGACCCTTGGCATGAGAGTCAGACGTAGCAACCACTGCTCTACGGTGCCAAACTAAATGTTTGTTTCTGTTAAATAAACTTTGTTTATTCGGTTCGTGGGCGCCGCAAGCTATGCTATATAAATATAACTTATATGGATATTTATCTCTTGATGACCATAACAGGTACATAGCTCAGTGGTTAGTGTGTTGGCTTACAAAGTGCATGGTCCGCGGTTCGATTCTCCGTCCAGGCGAAAGGTAAAAAAATTTTAAAAATTTATAAAATCGTATAAATTCTTCTACATTGTTTGTATTACAGAAAAAGGTGCTAAGAACTAAAAATCGTTGTGGAAGTGAGAAAGATGTGAGGGAAAATGCAATTAGCCAGAAAAAAAAATTTTTTTTGAGTTAGTCTTTATGAAATTGTTTTTACATCCTGGAAAAGAATAAACGTTTATCACAAAAAGTATATACTTTTCTTCCAAATACACTTCCTTACAGCGAAAAGCAAATGAGAAACGAACTTTGTTTGTCTAAAATTTCGTTTGGGAGGAAAGAATTATTTTTTTGCGTGTAAGATCTTAATACAAGAGAGAGAGTATACACCCAGAAAAAAGTGCCTTCGAAACTAAAGGAAAAAATGTTTATCAATTTAGTTTAGCAATTTTATTTCCATTTCAATTAAATTTTTGTGTGAAATAATAAAATTTACTTGTTTCAGTAAAAAAAATCCTAAACTGAAAGCAGTTAGGAATAGTTCATTAACTAGAATAAGGCATGGAATTTTACTAATACTGTTTTCTTCGTTGGGTATAAGAATTTACTACTGAACAAGAAAATTTTATTCACTGATAACAAAGCATTCGTAAAAATAAACAAAAACCGAACTACAACCAGTTTCCTCAAATTTAGTAAAATTTCTTATAAAATGATAATTCTGACTTCCTTTTTTTATAGGAAGCTTATCGTATATACGAATAACACTTAGCATAGAAAAGTATTTTAGTTCATTCGAACTAAGAAGTACTCAATCCTTTCAAAACTTAAGGAAACACACTTGTTAGAATATAGGAAATTTTCCTTTGTCTACCTGTAATCGATATCTGTCATCGATGTAATCGATATGTTTGCGCGTGGGTTGTTTTTTTAGTTGGAATCGCGTTTTTATGGTGTACGGAGAGATTGTTAAAAAATAATATAGTAAAATAATATAATAAATAACAAATAAAATATTTGTTATTTTAAATTAGTGAGAACATTTTTCGTTTTTTTAATTATTGAACATAAATAACAAACAATAAGTCTATCAATGTTCGTGATGGTGTATAAAGACAGAAAACACCAACAGAATAACAACCCTTTCATTCGTCTTCATTTTGGAATCTTCAATTATAAGGTAACATTCATACAGTGACGCTAACCTTTTGTGAAAAAATTGGTTTATGATTTTTTATATTTGAAAGTATTGAAATTGTAAAGAGAGGACAAAATCGTTACGTAGCATATTATTAAAAGTGAAAGGAACAACAAGAAGAAAAGATTTACGTTTTACAGTTGCACTGAAAAAAACAGTGAACCCACCAGGAAGAAAAATGTCGGTTAATTTTGGAAAATTTTGAATATTTTTTGAAAAATTTAACTAAACAGTATAACAAACGCTGGCATCACGCCGATGTCATAAAAATAAGTAAATATTTTTCGACAAATTCAAGAAAATTTATTAGACATAATTAAGTTTTTTCACATATTAAAGAAAATTTTGTAGTTTGAAGGAAAAAATTGGAGTTTAGTGACATACGAAGTTCATGATGAACGCATTTGTAGTAAAATTTACAAATTTAAAGAAATATTGAACTATTTTGTGGAAGACACGAATTTAGTTAATCTTTCAATTGTGTATATTTTTTCCTCGGTTTCAGTTAATTTAACTAACGTACACAAAAAATTATTAGAGTAGAGGAAACTTTCTCGAAACATAATAATTCCATGAACTAAACGAAAGTTAAATTGGCTTTAGTGAAATAGAGAGTTCACTTATATTTGAGTGTGGTAACATTACATGGAAATTGGAAATAGTGGAATAATAAACTAATATTTCAAGGCCAGTCGATGCTGTTGATTCTTAATAAATATATTTAATATATTAATAAAACATGTCTTTTATTGATAATATAAATAATTATTGATCATATAAATAAATAAAACAGTATTTAAAAACGAAGGTAAGCAGTTCTAATTTTGAAGTAAAAGGTTTACCACAAATATGTAAGATTTGTCCAAATGAATGAAAAGAGTTCAATAAAATCATTCCATATATGAATTCAATTCAGTTAAATTTTTTCATTCAGTAGTATAGTGGTACATAAATATAGGAAAATGTTAACTAATATATGGAATGCATTCTACCTAATTTCTACGAAAATCACATCGTTCAAACAAATAAAAATGTCTTAGGCGCTATACGAAGTTCAACTTTCTTCACAATGAGTTCATTTTAACTTAAAGAAGTGACCACTTTTTTCTGGGTGTTTTGACAAAATTGGAATGTTACACATTCTCAATAAACCAACAGAGAAGAGAACGAACTGCTCAATAGGGGATGTAATACTTTTGTTGTTTTCGAATTTCAAATTTGTACGTATTTCAATGTTTGTGTACATATTTTCTTTTCTTTTTGTACACTCAGAAAACTTTTCCCAATGAAGTCTTTCAATGAAAAGACGAAATATTGTATAAAAATAAATTAAACACACAGACATCGAGCTCGTTTTTATCAATAATTTATTAAACGGAGAAATAAAATTTTTACAAAATTTTCTATAGAAATAAAATTAAAAAAAAAAATCTATAGTAATAAAAATTCGACAAATTTTTTTATAGAAATAACATTTTGACAAAGAAATAAAATTTTGACAAAATTTTCTATAGAAATAAAATTTTGACAAAATTGTCTGGAGAAATAAAATTTTGACAAAATTTTCTATAGTAATTAAATGTTCAAATATTTGTATGGAAATAAAATTTTGACAAAATTCTCTATAGAAATAAAAAAGTGACAAAATTTTCTATACGCCCAGAAAAAAGTGACCACTTCTTTAAGTTAAAATGAACTCATTGTGAAGAAAGTTGAACTTCGTATAGCGCCAAAGACATTTTTATTTGTTTGAAGGATGTGATTTTCGTAGAAATTAGGTAGAATGCATTCCATATATTAATTAACATTTTCCTATATTTATGTACCACTATACTACAAAATGAAAAAATTTAACTGAATTGAATTCATATATGGAATGATTTTATTGAACTCTTTTCATTCATTTGGACAAATCTTACATATTTGTGGTAAACCTTTTACTTCAAAATTAGAACTGCTTACCGTCATTTTTAAATACAGTTTTATATATTTATATAGGCATTTTTCTTCAATAAAAGACATATTTTATTAATATATTAAATATATTTATTAAGAATCAACAGCATTGACTAGCCTTGAAATATTAGTTTATTATTCCACTATTTCCAATTTCCATGTAATGTTATCAACAGTAAAACGTAATGCTTTTCTTCTTGTTGTTCCTTTCACTTTTAATAAGATGCTACGTAACGATTTTGTCCTCTCTTTACAATTTCAATACTTTCAAATATAAAAAAATCATAAACCAATTTTTTCACAAAAGGTTAGCGTCACTGTATGAATGTTACCTTATAATTGAAGATTCCAAAATGAAGACGAATGAAAGGGTTGTTATTCTGTTGGTGTTTTCTGTCTTTATACACCATCATGAACATTGATAGACTTATTGTTTGTTATTTATGTTCAATAATTAAAAAAATCGAAAAATGTTTCACTAATTTAAAATAACAAATACACTCAAAAAAAAGTGAACTCTCTATTTCACTAAAGCCAATTTAACTTTATTTTAGTTCATGGAATTATTATGTTTGGAGAAAATTTTCTTTACTCTAATAATTTTTTGTGTGCGTTAGTTAAATTAACTAAACCCGAGGAAAAAAATATACTCAACTGAAGCATAAAGATTAACTAAATTCGTGTCTTCCACAAAATAGTTCAGAATTTCTTTAAATTTGTAAATTTTACCAAAAATGGGTCCATCATGAACTTCGTATGTCACTAAAGACATTCTTGCAATTTTGAACTCCAAGTTTTTCCTTCAAACTACAAAATTTTCTTTAACAAGTGAAAAAACTTAGTTATGTCTAATAAATTTTCTTGAATTTGTCGAAAAATATTTACTTATTTTTATGACATCGGCATGATGCCAACGTTTGTAATACTGTTTAGTTAAAATTTTCTACAAATATTAAAAATTTTCTAAAATTAACCGAAAGTTTTCTTCCTGGTGGGTTCACTGTTTTTTCAGTGTATTTTATTTGTTATTTATTATATTATTTTACTATATTATTTTTTAACAATCTCTCCGTACACCATAAAAACGCGATTCCAACTAAAAAAACAACCCACGCGCAAACATATCGATTACATCGATGGCAGATATCGATTACAGGTAGACAAAGGAAAATTTCCTATATTCTAACAAGTGTGTTTCCTTAAGTTTTGAAAGGATTGAGTACTTCTTAGTTCGAATGAACTAAAATACTTTTCTATGCTAAGTGTTATTCGTATATACGATAAGCTTCCTATAAAAAAGGAATTCAGAATTATCATTTTATAAGAAATTTTACTAAATTTGAGGAAACTTGGTTGTAGTTCGTTTTTTGTTTATTTTTACGAATTCTTCGTTATCAGTGAATAAAATTTTCTTGTTCAGTAGTAAATTCTTATACCCAACGAAGAAAACAGTATTAGTAAAATTCCATGCCTTATTCTAGTTAATGAACTATTCCTAACTGCTTTCAGTTTAGGATTTTTTTTTACTGAAACAAGTAAATTTTATTATTTCACACAAAAATTTAATTGAAATGGAAATAAAATTGCTAAACTAAATTGATAAACATTTTTTCCTTTAGTTTCGAAGGCACTTTTTTCTGGGTGTAGAAGTAAAATTTTGACAACATTTTTTATATTCGTTTTGTTTGTTATTGTTGGTTTCTCCTCAATCATTATTGTTGTCTTTGATCTCAGCTTAAAAATGGTTGGTCCAACCATCTTGCAGAGGAAAAGTATGCTTGTCAAATTTATTTGGGCAAAGCCATATATACTGCAAGATGGTTGGTCTTGCAGTCTATAGGTTGGTTAAGCTACACTTGTAGTTTAGTCAATGCATGGTTTTAAGCTGAGATCAAAGACAATAAAACTTTTCTATAGAAATAAAATTTTGACAAAATTCTCTATAGAAATAAAATTTCGACAATTTTTTTATAGAAATACAATTTTGACAAAGAAATAAAATTTTGACAAAATTTTCTATAGAAATAAAATTTTGACAAAGAAATAAAATTTTGACAAAATTTTCTATACAAACAAAATTTTGACAAAATACAAATAAAATTTTGATAAAATTTTCTATAGAAATAAAATTTTGACAAAATATACTGTAGAAATAAAATTTTGACAAAATTGTCTGGAGAAATAAAATTTTCTATAGAAATTAAATGTTCAAATTTTTTTTATAGACATAAAATGTAACAAAATTTTCTATAGAAATAAAATTTTGATAAATTTTTCTATAGAAATAAAATTTTGACAAATTTTTCTATAGAAATAATATTTTGACAAATTTTTCTATAGAAATAAAATTTTGACAAAATTTTCTATAGAAATAAAATTTTGACAAAATTTGTATAGAAATAAAATTTTGACAAAATTTTCTATAGAAATAAAATTTTGACAAAATTTTCTTTAGAAATAAATTTTGACAACATTTTCTCTGGAAATAAAATTTTGACAAAGAAATAAAATTTTGACAAAATTTTCTATAGAAATAAAATTTTGAAAAAATAAGATTTTTTGTTTGGTAGTCTTTTGGTAATCCAGTGGCAACCGTGGATGCAATACTGCCAGTATAACGGTAAATAGCAGTGGTACGAGAAACAAAAAATTTTCGCACATTTAAATGGTAGAGGGCGCCGTTGATAGCCACTTGCAGTTTTCCAGCCAAATTTAAAGCAATCACACTATCAGGCTTCAATTCCATCATGAATAACTTCATTTTTGAATACAATAGATCAAAATGCTTTTGTAAGCTTGTAAACAATAATATGAACTTTTTGTCACCGGTCCAAATCTATCAGCTGTTAGACAGACGGTTTAGAAATCATAGCAATCTTAAATTGATTGCAATAGATGTCATCTTACAGGGTGCCTAAATCAATAACAAATATTTTCACACAAAAATAAGGTAACACTTCATGTAAACTATCCTGCATATTATGGGGATCTGCAACCATTATCAGGACCATTTTATGGTTAAATTATTAATATACTACTAATATTTAATGGAAGGTTTTATTTTTACTTAGATTTTCCGTTAATGCTCATGTGCCTTGAAATGTCGAAAATTTAGGAGAATTTTTTAATAATAAAATATCTACATATTAAAAAATCAGCTAAATCATAACTAAAAATATTTTGTATTCCCGTCCATTTTCAGTTCATAAAGAATGTAATCCTGATGCCCCTACCCCCGCAATACCACCAGCTTTGACACAGGCAGCGAAACCAGTAATCCCAACAAAATCAAATGTTACGACGGCAAAGGCCACGACATCATCATTACCAGTGCCAGCACCGACATCTGTCTACCAAACGGAGGCGTATAAAACTTAACGTTGGTGTTCATTTTTCAATAATTTATTTCAATATTTAATTATTATAAATCTTATTGTTATTTAAACGAATTCCCCTCCCCAGTTTAAAGCAAACTTTCCGGAACTGGACCAGTAACTGTTGTGTCTTGAAAAGATGAAGCAAAAAGAAACTTAAACTCAAGCGAAACTAAAAAAACTTACTGATGTAACAAATTCTGAGAAAGAAATTGTAAATTAAAAAACAAAAAAAAAACTCCAAAATGTAATCAAACAAGTGCTAAATTAATATACAAAAATATTAGATTGAATCAAAATAAAAAAAATTAAAAGGGAAATTATACTCGAGAAAAATCGCAGCAAAAGCAAAAGAGGATTTCAAAAATCATAGTTACGTAAGAATACACCGCAACATACACACAATACATACATAAACATACAATATGCAATCATTATTAGGCCATACCTTTTGAGGAAATGGATGTGAGATCAATCCACGACAAGTGTTATCAGATTTGGGGATTTTTTCCCCAAACTGGAGATTTTTCGTGATTGGGGATATTTGATTTTCTTTGGGGATCGGATGATTTGTCTGAGGAAATTTGGGAGATCTTGCTGAGGATATTTTCACTTTCAATAATACAGTATTAAATTTGTTATAGAAAGTGTGAATATGACGTCCAATAGAACTAATACATCATTCATTTACACTTCATTTAGGTAGTGGTAAATCGCGTTCCTGTTTACCATCACAGCTTGTCATGTGTGATAACAGACATGAAAAAGGCCCAACACCAATTATTGCTTGGGTCATATATATGTCCCGTTATCTCTTACAATATTTGTTGAGGTATCATGACCGTTTTAATCTATAATAATCTTTAAATTTACAGAGATTTCAAACATTTGGATTAAATGAGATGTTGCGTAAAATTATTATATTTTTTCCTATAAAAAGTTAACTTTTAGAATTTTCCCAAATTTAAGCTGATCATATTAAGGAGTTTTTAAGGTTATTCGAAATCTGAAAAGAAAAACAAAAAAGGTTATCAATTTCCTACATTTTTGTTTTTAATTTATTTTACAATTAAGCGAGTAATTACGCTCAAAAAAGTGAACCCTATATGGAACTAAAGCCAAATTAATTATTATGGTTTGAGAAAGTTTTCTTGACTTTTTTGTGTACGTTAGTTAAATTAACTAAAAACATTATCAATGAAGCATAAAAGATTTACTAAATTCGTGTCTCCCACAAAATAGTTCAGAATTTGTCGAAAAATATTTACTTTTTTACTTTTTGAAACCCTCATAACATCGGCACACAGAAAAAAAGTAAACTACATCCCTGCCAGCATTTCAAAGTTCCATTTCATCCTCATCGCTACCACAGACTCGTAAGTGACACTGCAACAATCGCCAACTGTGATGGGGGAAGCGTATGAAAAAGTATGAAATGTGCATGAAAATATTTTGCCATCATTATTATTACAAGAGCCATTTTATATTTTGTGAAACACCAAGCGCAACTAGCTTCTTATAATTTATTTAAATAAAATCGATAATGAAGTGCTGAAAACATAGTTATTTCGCTTAAAATTGTAAAAGGTATATTGGTGAACAATTTTTGACTTTCCATATGGGATAAAGTGATTGTTTTTCAGATATTTTACAGACACGCTGCCTCCATCGAGAATAAACAAACGGCTGATAGACGCTGCAATATTTGCCACTTGTAAATCAAAATCATTCTATTATTAATGACAAACAAGTAAGGAAAGTCTAAAGTCGGGCGGGGCCGACTATATTGTACCCTGCACCACTTTGTAGACTAAATTTTCGATACCATATCACATCCGTCAAATGTGTTGGGGGCTATATATAAAGGTTTGTCCCAAATACATACATTTAAATATCACAAATATCAATATCATTTTGACCATTTTTGTCGAAATCAAAAAAACATATATATGGGAGCTATATCTAAATCTGAACCAATTTCAATCAAATTTGGCACACATAACAATATTACTAATTGTACTCGTAGTGCAAAATTTCAACCAAATTGGGCCAAAACTCTGGCTTCTGGGGCCATATAAGTCTATATCGGGCGAAAAATATATATGGAAGCTATATCTAAATCTGAACCGATTTCAATCAAATTTGGCACACATGACTATACTACCAATTGTAATCCTTTTGCAAAATTTCAAGCTAATCGGGATAAAACTCTGGCTTCTGGGTCCATATAAGTGCATATCGGGCGAAAGATATATATGGGAGCTATATCTAAATCTGAATCGATTTCAACCAAATTTGGCACGCATAGCTACAATGCTAAATCTACTCCCTGTGCAAAATTTCAACCAAATTGGGCCAAAACTCTGGCTTTTAGGACCATATTAGTCCATATCGGGCGAAAGATATATATGGGAGCTATATCTAAATCTGAACCGATTTCAATCAAATTTTGCACACTTGACTATACTACTAATTGTATTTCTAGTGCAAAATTTCAACCAAATTCGGCCAAAATTCTGGCTTCTGGGGCCATATAAGTCCATATCGGGCGAAAGATATATATGGGAGCTATATCTAAATTTGAACCGATTTCAATCAAATTTTGCACACTTGACTATACGACTAAGTGTTATGTTTGTACATTTCAAGCAAATCGGTATAAAACGCTGGCTGCTGGGTCCATATTAGTGCATATCGGGCGAAAGATATATATGGGAGCTATATCTAATTCTGAACCGATTTCTTCCAAAATCAATAGGGTTCTATTCTGACCCAAATTAGGAACATGTGCCAAATTTGAAGGCGATTGGACTTAAATTGCGACCTAGACTGTGATCACAAAAATGTGTTCGCAGACAGACGGACGGACGGACAGGCGGACATGGTTATATCGACACAGGGACCCACCCTGAGCATTATTGCCAAAGACACCATGTGTCTATCTCGTCTCCTTCTGGGTGTTACAAACATATGCACTAACTTATAATACCCTGTTCCACAGTGTGGCGCAGGGTATAAACATAATGTTAAATGTGTTGTGATAGTAGTATAAATGTTAAATTTATAAGAATTTATAAATGTTTAATCAAATTAACAAACATCTAAACAATCTTGTTTACTTGACCATAATGATTCTTTTACAACTATCTTAAAATGCACTTTTTCGGATTGTTTGAAGGGGCTCTTACTGGCGTCGTTCTAAATTTATTAAAAAAGGCACCTAATAATTGCACTCATGCAATACTTTTTTGTAGTAACTTGGCGTGGTACAACTTCTCAATAGTGGCGGCGCTTTTCCGACGAGTTTTGGATGTCGTATACGATTGTTTTCGACGTGGTAGGCATTCTTAGAAGCGCCGTCAAATTCAAAAAATGTTGGCAGGTATTATGGGAAAAATGAACTATCTCGTGCGAAAATGGAACTAAATTGTATACCAAATTTTGAGATTCATTAAATTAACGAAAATTTTCCGACATTTTTGGATTTTTAACTACCATTAACGAAATGTAAAATGAACTAAAAATAAAGAAAAATTCCTATGCGACAGATCATTTAACCACGCTGCAGTTCATTCTTACTATTTTTTGAGAAGTGTACGAAAAACTTCTTCTGTTTTAGTTAGAATTGAACTAATTTTTATGTCATTGAAATTTTACTGCCTTTAGTTCATAAAATTTTTGAGACATACTTGGGATAAAGAAAAAATCGTTGGACTGGGGAAATTTTCTTACAAAATTAAAAAAAAAAAAAACTAAAACCAAATAAAATTTTTGCAATAAATATTAATTCATTTTAGCAACCGACTTTTTTCTGTGCAGTTTGGCTAAAATTTTCTAAAATTAAACTAACTTTTCTAATATTAACCACAATTTTCCTTCCAATTGGGTTCACTGTTTTTTTGAGTGTACGTTTACGACGTTATATTTCATGTTCCCCTTTTAAACAATGTCTTGAAAGATTGTTTAAGATTACTTAAAACCACGTTCAACATTTTTTTATGTAAAGATACTCATTTTAAACTCGAATCGTCTACCTCTAAAGATAAAATGTCTTCAACTATAAATGTATTCCCTTTTAGTCAAGTAAAAATCTTTGTGGTCTCTTCCATGCTAGGCAAAAGTCCCACTCGAATTTCAGAGACAAAACGTCTTTATTCATCTTTGTTCATCTGGAATATGTTAGTTAGTAGTTCCTAGATATTCTAACTACATACACATTTCTCTATTTTTATATTAATATAGTTTTTTTCGTAGATTTCAGTCATTTCGAAAGCTTCTCGATGCGATCAGCAATCGTTTTGTTTGCTGCTATACCTTAATGTGATTTGATCATGGATCATGGGTTTGATAAGGTTTAAAATGAAACAAGTATATACGGCCGTAAGTTCGGTCAGGCCGAATCTTATGTAAAGGGTGAAACGGTCAAAATTTGGTCAAGGGAAAACGCGTGTAAATCGGTGAAATCGTTTATTTAAAAAATCAAATTAAATTTCTTTTTCAAGTTCAATTAGTATAAAATTCAGGAAAAATATTCAGTTATTCCGAATTGCCGGGCCTCACGCTTGACACCTGCCATCAGATTTTGTACAGCCACCTTGTCTACCTTCTTCGCCCCAGAAAGCCAGTTTGCCTTGAACTGCTGCTCGTCCTTAGCAGTTTTTTTTGGTCTTCTTTAGGTTCCGCTTGACAATAGCCCAGTATTTCTCAATTGGGCGGAGCTCTGGCGTGTTGGAAGGGTTCTTGTCCTTGGGAACCACCTGCACGTTGTTGGCGGCGTACCACTCCATGGCCTTTTTACCGTAATGGCAAGATGCCAAAACAGTACGGAACAACCGTGTTTCTTCAGGAAAGGTAGCAGACGTTTATTCAAACACTCTTTCACGTACATTTCTTGGTTGACAGTCCCGGAAGCTATGAAAATGCTGCTTTTCAAGCCACAGGTACAGATGGCTTGCCAAACCAGATATTTCTTTGCGAACTTTGACAGTTTTATGTGCTTGAAAATATCTGCTACCTTTCCCCTTCCTTTTGCCGTATAAAACTCCTGTCCCGGAAGCTGCTTGTAGTCGGCTTTGACGTAGGTTTCGTCGTCCATTACCACGCAGTCAAACTACGCCAGCATCGTCATGTACAGCCTCCGGGATCGCGCTTTGGCCGTCGTATTTTATTTATCATCGCCATTTGGAGTCACTACCTTCTTGTAAGTCGATAGTCCGGCTCGTTTTTTGGCTCGATGCACGGTTGTAGACGATACACCCAGCTTATTTGCGGCATCTCGGAGAGTGAGGTTTGGGGTTTCGCTTGAAACTACCGGCAACTCTCTTTGTCGTCCCAGCGGCTTCCGGTTTTCGATTTCACCCCGATCCAGACTTCCTGGCTGTCGACAAACGTTCCCCAAACACTTTAATTACATTTGTAACGGTTGATTTGGCAACTTTTAGCGATTTTGCCAGCTTTGCGTGCGAGTAGCTCGGATTTTCGCGATGCGCGAGCAAAATTTTGATACGCTGCTCTTCTTGCTTGGACGGCATTTTGACAACTGAAGAGTGAATTCCAAAATCAAAATAGGAGCAACATTCTACACACCTTCAAAATGAGGGGTGCTCAGGTTTTTTAAATGCAAAATTGAAAGAAATACGTCAAGTTTATATTGACCAAATTTTGATCGTATCACCCTTTAACCTCCACCATGGATTGCGTACAAACTTCTACTAAAGACTGTCATCCACAATCGTATTTCCTGGGTTGCGGTAACACTTGCCGATGGCAAGGTATCTTAAAACTTCTTAACACCGTCTTCTAAATTGTAACTTAGTCCATGACAAAATTTTCTATAGAAATAAAATTTTGACAAACTTTTCTATAGAAATAAAATTTTGACAAAATTTTCTATAGAAATAAAATTTGGACAAAATTTTCTATAGAAAAAAATTTTGACAACATTTTCTCTGGAAATAAAATTTTGACAAAATTTTCTATAGTAATAAAATTTTGACAAAATTTTCTAAAGTAATAAAATTTTGACAAAATTTTCTATAGAAATAAAATTTTGACAAACTTTTCTATAGAAATAAAATTATGACAAAATTTTCTATAGAAATAAAATTTTGACAAACTTTTCTATAGAAATAAAATTTTGACAAAATTTTCTATAGAAATAAAATTTTGACAAAATTTTCTATAGAAATAAAATTTTGACAATATTTTCTATAGAAATAAAATTTTGACAATATTTTCTATAGAAATAAATTTTGACAACATTTTCTATAGTAATAAAATTTTGACAAAATTTTCTATAGTAATAAAATTTTGACAAAATTTTCTATAGAAATAAAATTTTGACAAAATTTTCTATAGTAATAAAATTTTGACAAAATTTTCTATGGAAATAAAATTTTGGTAGATTATTTTTGGAGATATGGATCAATTTTTGTATGATTGGCGATCAGCTATATATACACTGAAAAAACAGTGAACCCACCAAGAAGAAAACTTTCGGTTAATTTTAGAAAATTTTGAATATTTGTTGAAAATTTTAACTAAACAGTATTACAAACGTTGGCATCATGCCGATGTCGTAAAAATAAGTACATATTTTTCGACAAATTCAAGAAAATTTATTAGACATAACTAAGTTTATTCACTTGTTAAAGAAATTTTTTTAGTTTGAAGGAAAATTTTGGAGTTCAAAATTGCAAAATGTCTTTAGTGACATACGAAGTTCATGATGGACGCATTTTTGGTAAAATTTACAAATTTAAAGAAATTCTGAACTATTTTGTGGAAGACACGAATTTAGTTCATCTTTATGCTTCATTTAAGTATATTTTTTTCCTCGTGTTTAGTTAATTTAACTAACGTACACAAAAAATTATTAGAGTAAAGAAAACTTTCTCTAAACATAATAATTCCATGAACTATAATAAAGTTAAATTGGCTTTAGTGAGAGAGTTCACGTTTTTTTTGAGTGTAACTATAGACCGATATGGACCAATTTTTGCATGACTGTTAGCGGCCATATAATAGCGCAATGTACCAAATTTCAACCCAATAGGATGAATTTTGCTCCTCCAAGAGGTTCCGGAGGTCAAATCTGGGGATCGGTTTATATGGGGGCTATACGTAAAAGTAGTCCGATATGGCCCACTTTTGCCAAGTTTCAACTCGATACCTTGTTTCGTTCGGAAGTTAGCGTGATTTCAACAGACGGACGGACGGACATGCTCAGATCGACTCAGAATTTCACCACGACCAAGAATATATATACTTTATGGGGTCTTAGAGCAATATTTCGATGTGTTACAAACGGAATGACAATGTTAATATACCCCCATCCTATGGTGGAGGTTATAAAAAGAAAACGAGTGAGTTTTTATACTCACAGTGTAAGCTTTATCAAGACATAGCCCTGGAAATCTATATACATTTGTATATAAATCGCCAGAACCGATTTATTTGAAATTTTCATAAAAAAAAATTGTAGCACAAAAACCAATGAAAATGTTCTTTTTGGATCCGAAAGTGGTGCAAATATGGCTCAGAAGCAATGAATTTTACATGGGCTTGTCATAGAGTGGAATTCATCTCTTTAAGCATCCGCAGCATTGATTTCGCATTACTTCTTCAAGAGTGATGCTATATCAGTATTTCGGGTTTCAGTTAAAAAATTAGGTAAAAACTTACAAAAATGATTTTTTTCTCAACTTTTTCGACATTTATCTGCCGAGAAGTGGTACACTTTTATTTTTTTTATACCTTGTTTTTCCTTGCCGTATTTTATGCACAGTAAAATTCAGAAAATTTTAATTTATTGATAAAATTGCGCAAAACAAAAACAAACTTCTTGTAATCTGAAAATTAAGTCCATCTCTAGAAGAGCATTGTTGGGTGTACCTCAAAAGACTTAAGGAGAACTTGCAATTTTTTTGCTGGGGTAGAAGGTGATCATGTTGTGAAAATAGGGTACTTCGTTTTTTGATATCTGGTCGGGGAGAGGGTCCTCCTCCTTGCCCTATATTTTGAAACTTGGAAACGAGTTCCCCGATTTGCAGGGGGGTTGGATATTACGTCGGGAAAGGGGCAAACGAGACTGTTAAACCTTTTCAGCAAAAACTGCTAAAACAGCCTTACAGTTTGCTGTTAACGTTACTAACATTTTCTAACATAAGGACAATTTAAATAAAACCCCAAGATAGAAATGTAGGCATTACAAACATTTATATGAACATGCTATTAACAACCAAATGATTAACATAAAATTCCTATATACAAAATACTTACAAAATATAATAAAAAAAATTAGATATTATATAAAGAAAATACATACCTACTTACATAAAGAAAAAGAACCTCTACATATATATACACATATAAATGCATATACATAATTTGAAATTATAGAAAATGAAAATGGTTAAAAGAGAGCAATAACACTTCCAAGCTATGATAGGAAATTCTAAAACTCATGAGAAAATCGGTTAAGAAAAATAATTACTAGAAAAGGAATGGAAATGCTATCCTAAGACCCAGTCACACCAAAACTTTTAGGACATATACAACTAAAAAAAATCCATACAATATATATACATAGATTATAGATATACCAAACTATATAAAAAAAATAAAAATAAAATTAACTGCAACAACTAATGAATAAAATATTATATATACAGATAAATAACATACATGTATGGATAGAATATTCCTTATATTCACTCATTCTTAATAAATATTTAACTACATACATGCATACATATATATTTAAACAACAATCACAAATAAAGAACACAATAAATATAGAAGAAAATGCAACAACAACAACAATTTTAAAAAAATATATTAAACAATCAACTACAGAATAAATCAAAAATACGATTTGAAAAACTGATCCATACCCTAATGTTGTTTAATTTCGAAAACGGAAATGAGGATATAACCGCAACAGGTAAAGTATTAGAGCCGCTGATTACTACACTCATAGAAAAATATTAATAGCAAACACTTACTGCTGGCATTCGACTGAACAAAATATGTTGTTTTATCAGTTCTTTTGCTAAAACAGCAAACAATCTGCTATTTTGGAACAGCATCCCGGTTGCCACTCGCCCCAAAAATAATCTACCAAAATTTGAAGAAAATTTTGCAAAAAAAAAACAATACCAAACAAAAACATTTTATTTTGCAAAATTGTTTTCCATAGAAAATATTCTCAATATTTAATCTGCATAGAAAATATTGTCAATATTTTATTTCTATAGAAAATTTTCTCAAAATTTTATTTCTATAGAAAATGTTGTCAAAATTTTATTTCTATAGAAAAATTTCTCAAAATTTTATTTCTATGGAAAATTTTCTCAAAATCTTATTTCTATAGAAAATGTTCTCGAAATTTAAAACAAAAAATTATTTCTATAGAAAATTTTTTTCAAAATTCTATTTCAATAAAAAAATTTTCTCACAACTGTGTTTATATAGAAAATGTTGCCAAAATTTTATTTCTATAGAAAATTTTGTCAAAATTTTATTTCTATAGAAAATTTTGTCAAAATTTTATTTCTATAGAAAATTTTGTCAAAATTTTATTTCTATAGAAAATTTTGTCAAAATTTTATTTCTATAGAAAATTTGTGAAATACCTCTTAGTTGGAGGGGAATATTTTTCGAAATCTACCAAAACATCAAGAATTCTACCAATCTACCAAACAGTAAAAATCTACCATTTTTAGTAGAATTCTACCAACTGTTGCAACCTGAAAAGCATACATACTGATTATTACTCAGTAGTTTGCTGAAATTTTCTGCTGATCTGATAAGAGAATTACTGTTACAATAAGACAACAGTCGACCCACACAGAGATCGTAATTTACATTTTGGTTAAAATATTTTTGTGATTTATTTACTCCAAAATATCGATAAAAAACTGATCAAGTTTGTTACCACACCCAAAGAAATTTGTTAGTAGGGACAGCAGAAAAGTCTGCTGAAAAAGGGAAAGTAGTCACTGTTTGCTGAAATAACAAACATTGTCTGCTATTTTTTAAGCTCGATTACACTAAAGCATGACAAATAAAAATGTCAACTTAGGAACAGTACAGCTTTAAAATCCTTACAACGTCTTCAAAATAGATCCCTTAAAATAGTTGCAAACTTAGAAATGACGCATAATACATTGAATCTATTCAGCAATATTTATTTATATCTGAGCTTCCAGTGCATGGGACGTACACACTACAATTACTACTTTATGTCTATAAATGTTTGTATGATATCGGATACCATACAATAGTTTTTTCTAGGAATCAAAACTCTTTTAATACCCGGAATAATCGTCAACTAAGAATTGTATTATGCCGCACAGAGACAACCAAACAACGTATTGAATTTTCTGGTAGTCGCGAATTTAATAACCTTCCGCAGACTATACAAGAGTCTAGAAGTCTTACTGTTTTCAAACATAGCCTAAAGAATTATCTAAACTCTCTTACTGAAGACTTTCTAAGATAGTATCTACAGACGAATTGCTTCCAAATATACTCTTGCAATATTAATTATATGTAGTATATTCTCAAATACTTTATATCCAGCAAGCCTCTATAACGCCTATCGGCGCTGAGGCGTGAATATATCAATGAATTGTATATGTATAAGTATTATAATGTTTTAATAAAAAAAACTATCCTAACACAAATAAAACAATATTTTATGAATATCTCTAGTATTTGCCCAAACAGCAAACAAAATATTTGCTGATCGTATTTAGGAGCTTGTGAGTATATTACAGTGCAAAAATATACCAAAAATTACTTTTGTTTCCTAAATATGCTTTAGGGAACCATTTATAACCTAAAACGTTTATAATTTGTTGTTCGTTAGACCCGGAAAATTTTAAACAAAAAATTATTTCTATAGAAAATTTTTTTCAAAAATTAAAAAAAAAAATCTCTAAACTTTGTTTATATAGAATATTTTGCTAAAATTTCTATAGTAAATTTTGTCAAAATTCAATTTCCATAAAAATTTTTCTCACAACCTTGTTTATATAGAAAATTTTGTCAAAATTTTATTTCTATAGAAAATTTTATCAAAATTTGATTTCTATAGAAAATTTTCTCAAAATTTTATTTCTATAGAAAATTTTCTCAAAATTTTATTTCTATAGAAAATTTTGTCAAAATTTTATTTCTATAGAAAATTTTCTCAAAATTTTATTTCTAAAGAAAATTTTCTCAAAATTTTATTTCTATAGAAAATTTTCTCAAAATTTTATTTCTATAGAAGATTTTCTCAAAATTTTATTTCTATAGAAAATTTTCTCAAAATTTTATTTCTATAGACAATTTTCTGAAAATTTTATTTCTATAGAAAATTTTGTCAACATTTTATTTCTATAGTAAATTTTGTCAACATTTTATTTCTATAGAAAATTTTCTCAAAATTTTATTTCTATAGAAAATTTTCTCAAAATTTTATTTCTATAGAAAATTTTCTCAAAATTTTTATTTCTATAGAAAATTTTGTCAAAATTTTATTTCTATAGAAAATTTTCTCAAAATTTTATTTCTAAAGAAAATTTTGTCAAAATTTTATTTCTATAGAAAATTTTGTCAAAATTTTATTTCTATAGAAAATTTTCTCAAAATTTTATTTCTATAGAAAATTTTGTCAAAATTTTATTTCTATAGAAAATTTTGTCAAAATTTTATTTCTATAGAAAATTTTCTAAAAATTTTATTTCTATAGAAAATTTTCTCAAAATTTTATTTCTATAGAAAATTTTGTCAAAATTTTATTTCTATAGAAAATTTTCTCAAAATTTTATTTCTATAGAAAATTTTCTCAAAATTTTATTTCTATAGAAAATTTTGTCAAAATTTTATTTCTATAGAAAATTTTCTCAAAATTTTATTTCTATAGAAAATTTTGTCAAAATTTTATTTCTATAGTAAATTTTGTCAAAATTTTATTTCTATAGAAAATTTTCTCAAAATTTTATTTCTATAGAAAATTTTCACAAAATTTTATTTCTATAGAAAATTTTGTCAAAATTTTATTTCTATAGAAAATTTGTGAAGTACCTCTTAGTTGGAGGGGAATATTTTTCAAAATCTACCAAAACATCAAGAATTCTACCAATCTACCAAACAGTAAAAAATCTACCATTTTTAGTAGAATTCTACCAACTGTTGCAACCTGAAAAGCATACATACTGATTATTACTCAGTAGTTTGCTGAAATTTTCTGCTGATCTGATAAGAGAATTATTGTTACAATAATACCCACAGAGAGATCGTAATTTACATTTTGGTTAAAATATTTGTGTAATTTATTTACTCCAAAATATCGATAAAAACTGATCAAGTTTGTTACCACACCCAAAGAAATTTGTTAGTAGGGACAGCAGTCTGCTGAAAAAGGGAAAGCAGTCACTGTTTGCTGAAATAACAAACATTGTCTGCTATTTTTTAAGCTCGATTACACTAAAACATGACAAATAAAAATTTCAACTTAGGAACTATCCTAACACAATTAAAACAATATTTTATGAATATCTACAGTATTTGCCCAAAAATCTGAATATTTATCAAATTTAGGCATAACAGCAAACAAAATATTTGCTGATCGTATTTAGGAGCTTGTTAGTATATTACAGTGCAAAAATATACCAAAAATTACTTTTGTTTACTAAATATGCTTTAGGGAAAAATTTATAACCTAAAACTTTTATAATTTGTTGTTCGTGAGACCCGGAATTACAAAAATATAACAGCAGACATCGAATGCTTTTTTAGCAGACTTTTTTCTATGAGTGGTCATGCTACTTCTTTCCGTTTTTTCCGCAAAATTAAACTGCTGTTTTAGCAAATTTTTTGCATTTATGAACAACAAAATTTGAGAGTAAGCTCATTTAGACTATTTAGTCCATTGCGATACCACAAGTGGTGAAAGTTTATTTCGGTTATTTCATGTCTCACAGTGAAAATTATCGTTTGTTGGTTAATTTTATTTACATGTTGAATTTAAATAAATTAACTCTTTGAATTGATGCTTTAGATCATTTCCAAGCTATTTTGAGTTTTGCCAAGGAAATCCATAAAACAAAACTGAGTCGTGTTGGTGATTATACGAGTAATTGAGGTCTAATTGAGTCTGTAATTTTAGTTATTTTAAGTATATTTTAATTTAATTACATGATAATATCGATTATTCAGGATTTGTATTAGTAATATATTTTATAGATATTTTTATTGACTTTGCCTTTCCGAATTTTTGAATAAATAAATAAAATAAAACCCATGAATAACATTAGAAACGTTTTTCTGTAACGAATAACTTTTTTAACCTTTTCAATATATAGACTCAGATCAGACCCCTGAAGCGAACCGGCCTTTAGTGATCTTTATGGCTATGTTATTTGTAGAAAGCATCAGTCATATGTGCAAACATTTAGTTTTTGCTCCTATACATAAGTGACTCCCAATATCATATTAATAAAATCCATCAAATGCGTAGATTAACAAATTCAATGGGGGTGGTCAGCCAGCTCGTTTCTAACCTTTCTAGCCAATGAGATATTTATTCAACCGTCGAACTGAACGGACGTGTTTTAATAGCGGATTATTACATCTTAATAAGTACTTATTATGAATTTCACATATGGTGGAAAATTAAACCACCATGCAGCGAAATTCAAAGACATCCACTGGGTTGCTAACTTCAGGGCCCAGTGGACGGGTATCGACTGAAATTATAAATTTGGGTAGTGACCAAGAGTCAGGCCCAATTAGTCGACCTGTAGACGGGTCGACAGGTGGCGACACTTTGGCAAGTCGAACCTTTTCTAAGGTAACGAAATCAAAAGGAGGTAATCCCTCACGAAAGAGGTTCAAAGCAAAGATAATAAAAGAGGAAGATGGGAGATTGGCTTGCGTCATACCAAATGTTGCATTTACCAGATTAGTTTAATACATGTTTGTAATATTTTAGTTGTTTTTCTTTTTTATTTTTTAAATGAAAAATGTAATTTTCTTAATGAAACAATGTTAAATTTTAGGCAACAACAAAAAAAATTACATTTTCCCCTTTATGGAAATTTATTTCGTACTCTTAATTTCTTTTTATTTGCATTTTAATGCTATGTCAATACTTGTCGTATACGCGTTTGGTTCGAGTATTAAACTAATGTGGTAAATGGTTTGATGTGCTCAGTAGCCAATCTCCCATCTTCCTCTTTTATTATCTTTGGTTCAAAGAACGCAGAAATGCTTTGCAGATGTTGACGAACACCGCGGGTTGTTGCGAGAGTCATCGAGATCTGTGAAGAGGAAGCCCTTGATGACTCAATTGAAGTGGCTGATGTGGTTGAAAATTTGGATGGTTCTAATGTTCCTCCAGATAAATTTTCACCATTGAAAGGCCGCTTGTGCTGCCTTAAAAGTTCTCCTGATGAAAGGAAACATAGATATAGTTCTTATTCAAGAACCATACATATATAAGAACAAGACCTGTGAATTAAGCACTCCGGGTTTCAAACTTTTGCATAATACCGGTAAAGATATAAATCGAGCATGTAACAGGTTGGCTGATAAGTCCCCGGTCTAACAAAGAAAAACACATTTTTTGTCAAAATTCGTTTGTATTATTCAACATAGTTCCCTTCAAGAGCGATACAATGATTATAACGACATGGCAGCCACATTTTTTCCCTGCGAGCATCCTTTTGAGGTCTGACAACAAGAAAAAGTCGCTGGGGGCAAGATCTAGAGAATACGGTGTGTGGGGAAGCAATTCGAAGCGCAATTCATGAATTTTTGCCATCGTTCTCAATGACTTGTGGCACGGTGCGTTGTCTTGGTGGAACAACACTTTTTTTTTCTTCATATGGGGCCGTTTTGCCGCGATTTCGACCTTCAAACGCTCCAATAACGCCATATAATAGTCACTGTTGATGGTTTTTCCATTCTCAAGATAATCGACAAAAATTATTCCGTGCGCATCCCAAAAAATAGAGGCCATTACATTGCCAGCGGACTTTTGAGTCTTTCCACGCTTCGAAGACGGTTCACCGGTCGCTGTCCACTCAGCCGACTGTCGATTGGACTCAGGAGTGTAGTGATAGAGCCATGTTTCATCCATTGTCACATATCGACGGAAAAACTCGGGTGTATTACAAGTTAACAGCTGCAAACACCGCTCAGAATCATCAACACGTTGTTGTTTTTGGTCAAATGTGAGCTCGCGCGGCACCCATTTTGCACAGAGCTTCCGCATATCCAAATATTGATGAATGATATGACCAACACGTTCCTTTGATATCTTTAAGGCCTCTGCTATCTCGATCAACTTCATTTTACGGTCATTCAAAATCATTTTGTGGTTTTTTTGATGTTTTCGTCGGTAACCACCTCTTTCGGGCGTCCACTGCGTTCACCGTCCTCCGTGCTCAGTTCACCACGCTTGAATTTTGCATACCAATCAATTATTGTTGATTTCCCTGGGACAGAGTCCGGAAACTCCTTATCAAGCAAAGTTTTTGCTTCCACCGTATTTTTCCCCTTCAGAAAACAGTACTTTATCAAAACACGAAATTTCTTTTTCCCTTTTTTTTCACAATAACAAAAGTTGCCTCACAAAAGACGCTCTATCTCACAAACTAATTTACTTACAGACGTCAAATTTTGACACGAATCATTTGAAGGTTGGTACTATATAAAAATAATATGCATTTAATACTAGCGACACCATCAATGTGTCAGACCGGACTTATCAACCAACCTGTTACTCAGACAGTCAACCTGCAATAAAATCCTTGGACTCTGTGTTTCTTAACTCGAAAACGGCCATCGACTGCCGCAAATCTCTCAACGAGATGGCTGAGCAGTACAATATTCACCTAATATGAGTGCCTGACCATAGGAACATACCGGGGAACTGCGAAGCAGATGAAGGCTAGGACCTACCTTACATATTCCAGGGGAACTAGAATCTGTTGGTATGTCTCTGGCTACCTGCAATCTCTTACTGCGTGAGAAGGCTGTCATGATGGCAAATGTTCGATAGGAGAATTGTAACGACACCAAGCAAATATGGCCCCATTTAAACTTGAACCGCTCACTAGATATGCTAGTGTTCTCAAGACGTCAGATATCAATCCTGATATCTGCTATAACGGGTCGCTGCCTGATAGACGAATTTGCAAAAACTTTTGGCGAAGTATAATGACTACTGTATGAGCTGTCATGATGCGGAGGAAAACACCTCTTGTGTGAGTGTCCTGCATTTTGTGTAAGGCGTAAGCGAATTTTAAGGGCATATAGCTTTATGCGCTTTACAGACTATCAGTTATTCCGGACGACAGTGCTCGTGTCGAGCATATCACATATATTGTGCACATTATAAGTCCGAAGGCATAATCGATACTGCTGCATGTTTATGGGATCGATAACACATTTACCGATTATTTAGATTATGGCGGACCTGGAAAAAATAATAGAGAAGGATCAGTGGTTAAAACTAGAAGTGCCCATATGTAATAGGCATTTTGGTATCACAATGGACTGAATAGTCTAAGTGAGCCTGAAACTTAATCGGGCTGCCACTTTAACCTAGTCAATGAGCTTTCTATTCTGACAAAAATTGTGTATATTTTGAAACTTCCAATCAGTTAATCTCATATAGTTGTTGTTGTTGTTATTGTAACAGTTTTCAATGTAGTTTCATCCATTTTGTTCTATGCTTAGGTAGTTCAATTAGTAGCCAGATCAAGGAACTCTGCGACAAGGCTGGGGTGTGTCCAGAGCGGTCTGGTGGTGAGACGGGTAGGCTTAACTGGGCCAGTGTACGATATATACTTAGTATTAAGGTGTAACTATAAGTCAAGTTTTGCAGTCCTTGATTGTAGTCCTAATTATGTTTTTTTAATAAATTCAATCTATTTTTTTATGTTAAGTATCTCTGTTAAAATCTCAAACACACTTGTTTTCATTGAAATTATTTATTACAAAAAGGAACGAGTTATAAAATATGCCAAAATAAAGGAACAGAATGCACTAATTACATTTATGCTATTAGCAATCAAGATTATCCTCACAATCACAATGAATGCTATGATCATGACAGTAGTGTATAGAATATAAAAAAATCCCTTTTAAACAGGGACGAATAGAGGGGCTTCTCTAGGCAATGCAATGGATTACACCACCATATATTTTATGATTTGCTCTTTGCAGATGTAGCCTCTCGTTCTAAAGCCCTTTGCTTGGCTTTTTCGTAGATCGGCATGAGTTGACCACGTTCACCGAGCATTTTCAATAGTTCCACAATGAATGGTAAGTAATTATGTTTTCGTCTTACATTTTCTATGCGATATCTTTTTCTCTTTTCAGCCTCATTATCAATCAGCGAACGCAATTTGGCAACCTCAGTTTCACGGTCATCAGTTTCCATTGCTTCCGCTACGCTGCTACCACTGAGTAATTTATCTATTTGCTGTTGAT
Organism: Haematobia irritans; assembly: GCF_050003625.1. Taxonomy (NCBI): domain Eukaryota; kingdom Metazoa; phylum Arthropoda; class Insecta; order Diptera; family Muscidae; genus Haematobia; species Haematobia irritans. The sequence continues at coordinate 158,838,336 of NC_134400.1, forward strand.
AAATCTTTTGCCTGTCTGAAACAATGGCCATAAGATTGAAATGTATTTCTCCTTCGCTGTATTTGTTCATGCGTTTTTCGATTATGGGACGAACAACATCAATCCAATTTTGATCGGAGCCAATAGCTCCCAAATCAATAGGCCCTTCCTTTAAACCATCTAATTCATAAAGACGTCCTTCAATTGGCACATAACCAATAAAATGATATACATCTTCATCTTTGTTTTGATTCTTCGAATCCAATTCGAAAAGCGTTTGCCTAGCAAAACTATTATGTACTGTGCGAATCTGTGACGCATTGCTTAGGGTTAATCCTTTATTGTATGGATCAAAAAATTGACAAAATTCCTTAAAGTTGGTCAAAGTTTCTCCCAGCTTGATATCCTCGTGTTTGCAGTTTAAGAGAACGCTTAAAATAGCCTGCGTAGCGCAGGCATTGTTAATAACCTGTTTTGCGAAGAAAATTTTATCTAAACGATTGTCTTTCACAACATTGCCGGCAGGCTCATCGTCCTGAACCCATTTAAATAGAAAGATTAGGCCATGGATGGGTTCTAAATTTTTAAATGACTCAGCATCCATGGACCAAATTTCTTCTACTTGTACACCTTCAACCCCTATAAATAAAAAATGTATAAGTCTATATGGCGGTATTTTTGTATCTCTCAATCTCTACCAAATTCCTTAATAAGCTCCGTGAACACGCCAGGATCACTTTCAATCAAACACCAATTGCCAGCTCCATCCATGTTTCCAAAGTGTATACCTTGTACGGGTCAAATTCAAATATAAAATTAATTCACCAAACTGTGAACAAACGATAAAACCATGAAAATGCAATATCACATCTATATCTGGCTGTCATTTATTTTGCTACGACCGTAGTTGCCAGCTTTTTATCGTCATTGTTGACAACTTATGTCCTTTACAGACCATCAGTTATTCCGGACGGAATGTCGGTGTTTTTAAATAATAATCTTATGCGCTTTACAGATTATCAGTTATTCCAGACGACAGTGCTCGTGTCGAACATATCCCATAGATTGTGCAGATTATAAGTTAAGTCCGAAGGCATAATCGATACTGCTGCATGTTTATGGGATCGATAACACATTTACCGATTATTTAGTCATCGCCGACAAGTCGTATCGATTCGACACACTGTAAGATTCTTTACAAACACCGACATTCCGTCCGGAATAACTGATAATCTGTAAAGCGCATTACAGTGTGTCGCATCGATACGACTTGTCGGCGATGACTAAATAATCGGTAAATGTGTTATCGATCCCATAAACATGCAGCAGTATCGATTACGCCTTCGGACTTAACTTATAATGTGCACAATATATGGGATATGTTCGACGCGAGCACTGTCGTCCGGAATAACTGATACTCTGTAATGCGCTTTAAGCTAATTACAGATTATCAGTTATTTCGGACGACAGTGCTCGTGTCGAACATATCGCATATTTATAACACATTATCAGTTAAGTCCGAAGGCATAATCGATACTGCTGCATGTTTATGGGATCGAAAACACATTTACCGATTATCAAGTCATCGCCGACAAGTCGTGTCGATCTGACACACTGTAATGCGCTTTACAGACTATCAGTTATTCCGGACGGAATGTCGGTGTTTGTAAAGAATCTTATAGTGTGTCGGATCGATACGACTTGTCGGCGATGAGTAAATAATCGGTAAATGTGTTTTCGATCCCATAAACATGCAGCAGTATCGAATGTGCCTTCGGACTTAACTTATAATGTGCACAATATATGGAATATGTTCGACACGAGCACTGTCGTCCGGAATAACTGATAGTCTAGACTAGCATGTTTATGGGATCGAAAACACATTTACCGATTATTTAGTCATCGCCGAAAAGTCGTATCGATTCGACACACTGTAAGATTCTTTACAAACACCGACAATCCGTCCGGAATAACTGATAGTCTCTAATGTCCGCTTAAGACTCTTTACAAACACCGACATTCCGTCCGGAAAAACCTATAATCTGAACGACGCATAACCGTGGAAAAACGGAAATAACTAATTATATGTAAGTCTTTAATAGTAGGCAACATTGGTCTTTGACTACTCGTTACTCGCGTCGTTCCATCCCTAGTCAGTAATTGGTAATCAAGTTTCCTATCGTATTGAGAAAAAATGAAAATCGCGTATTTTCCATTAATTAATACATATAAATTTCTGTGAAGATGCATTAAGTTAAAAAATAAACAGTGTATTTTTAGATACAAACTTCTTTGTTTTCCATCACTTATAACAGTAAAAATATGAGAGGAAAATCGATAGAAATTTTTCTTCGAACAAACTTTTTAATGCGAAAATTTTGTTGGGAAGTGGTGGTTTTTTGTGTGTAATTGGATTGAAGTTAAGAGTTGAGTTTTTTCTTCTCGATTTCTTTTGACGTGTTCTTAGCAAACAGAAAGCGCAAAGATTATCGATTCATTATCAGTCTATATGGAAAACCAAAAACTAATGCGTCGAGATATTTACAATCAATACAAATTGAAATCATAAAATTGTGGATAAAAAGCATATATTTATTTAAAAGAAAGTCGATTAGTACACCCTCACCATCATCATGGTGGTCTCAAAAGATTCCAAACGTAAGCGTAAGGAGTCATCACCGCCGCCGCCGACAACACCACAACAGCAACAACAACAATCGAATACTGCTGTAGAGTCATCACCAGAAATTCCCAAAAGGTACGAATTTAATTTATTCTTCTATTTTTCTTATATTTTTGCTCTTTTTTCGCTTTTTAAATGTGTATATTTTAATTGTTTCGTGCATTTAAGGTGATTGCCTTTATACACACGAGGGTGGTGTGGTAAATGTTGTGCATAAAAATAAAATACTGATTGTGTGTTTGTGCTATTTAAGTGGGAACATGTAAACATGGGGCTATATTGTTATACATAGATCTAATTGTGCATCATCATATCGCATAAACGCATAGTTTTCTAAAAAAAAAAAAAATATACATAAAGCATATAAAAGAGATTAAAAAATACTATGAAGATTAGATTGACCCATCAGCCCTTTAATGCAAATAAAGTAGTGATAACATTGTGTCTTGTGTTCTTTTTTATTTAAGTTTTGTTAACATTAACTTTGCGAACTCGAAAACTGGGGATAGTAGTCATGATGTTGAATGTTGCAAAAGGAGAAACTGTTGTGGAGTTATGGTCGATTTGTTTATGATATGGTTTAGATTCTAAAATAATACCGTTGCCATCGGGAACTGTACAGTATTGAGTATCTTTTTATCTCACTACAATAAATGATTTAGATATAAGCCATATTCTGGTAACATATATTGGTAATTAAAAAAAGCATTGAAGCATGGTGGGCCAAAACAAAAATTAAAAGCAAACATGGAAATAACATCAAATTTTATGATCAGTTTAGATTTGTACAAATAGGCTACCCCTGGCACGAATTATGGCCTTCAAACCGCCGACAAAGTCTTGATGAAGATATCGACACTGGCATTTATAGTACCAACCTTACTTTACAAAATGCACCGGGGGCAAAAAGTCAGGAGATTTTGGTGGCCTTCTTAAGTTGTTCTTGATTAACGCGTGCTAAGTCGCTAAAAAGCCGTTCTTGGTTAACGCGATGATGCTGAGTAATGTTGGAATGTCTGTGGTCTGCGTCCGAAATGAGTTTCAATACTGTCTTTAGGACAATCGGTGTGGACATGATTACCATCGGCGACGCCTGAGTTTTGGTGTAAACCAAATTCGCTAACTGGTCAATTTCGTGCAAGCCAAACAAATCCTTGACTGTCTCCAGTCCAACTTTTTTTGTGCATCGGTATATGTTCAGCTCACGAACATGTATTACTGCGGCGGGGATTTCGATCAACTCTAGCCTTCAATTTCCGGATCAATTCTGGTGGTGTTACCATTTTTTCTTCGTTCCCTTTTTGGGGGCGATGTAAAACTGTCATTATCACGATAACCAGCAATGGTACG